>NC_065546.1:41857432-42482432 GCF_022605725.1 Anthonomus grandis grandis | reverse complement strand
TGGCTGTAGTGCCCCAGGGTTCTGTCCTGGGACCTCTGCTTTTCCTTGTATATACAGCAGACATTTTTAAGCTCTTAAAAGTTTGTAAGGTGCAAGCGTTTGCTGATGATACGCAGATATATACAACTTTCGAACCTGATAATCTTAAAGAAACGGAGATTGGTATAAACAATGACTTGAATATAATAAATCAATCATCTAAAAAACATAATTTAAAATTAAATTTCTTAAAGTCTTGTTTAATGGTTTTTGAAAATACAAATAAAACTACAAACCTAAGTCTTAAACGCATGTGTGAGTACATGGTGCTCTCTAATTTTAACTACTATGTGATTATGTTTACGATTTTTGCTTAGATAATGATTGTAAAATGCGCATAGAAAAAATTCAGAATGCCTGTATCAGATTAGTTTATGGCTTACGTAAGTATGATCATATTTCGCAATATTTTAAAACAATTAGCTGGCTTAAAATGGACAATCGTAGAATCCTTCACTTTTGTACTTTTTTGATAAAAATCATTAGCGGCCCAAAGGCACCTGCGACCATGAGGAATAGATTGTTTAGAGCAAATGTACACGGTGTAAATGTTAGAGCTAGAAATAAGTTAACCATGCCGGTCCATAGGAGTGCTATGTTTCAACGATCTTTTTCTTACAATGCTGTTCAGTGCTACAAAAAAAATCCTGCAGAATTTGTTGACCTTCGTGCAGATAAATTTAGGAGGAAATATAAAATTATTCTTATGAATATTCAAAACAATTCTCTTACTATTTAATATGTATCAAAATGTATATTTAAAATGTATCAATTGCTGTTTTTTATAGAGGAAGAAAAGTTTTTTTGTGTTACATTATAATTGGGAATTCTTCTTTACATATACATATTACAAAACATGTTATAATGTTGGTTGATATACTACGAATACACCCTCATCTGGTTCAGTGGAGTAGCTATATAAAGCTAGACTGCGCCAGGTTCGGGTACTTTGTTTATTTTTTTGTATGAAGTTTGTAATGAATTTGAATAATAAAAGACATGACGAAATGCGTCTTCTTATAAGTTTATAATAAGTACTACTTGAAATAAAAATAAACTTGAGAACTTTTGCAAAATGAATCGCGTATGTTTCTTTTGAGTTGTGTAGAAACACCACCTTTTTTTATCTGCTTGGTCACATTTGTATGTTATATATAAAATTTATTTTTTGCATACTGTGTTATGTCCGTTATAGAAAAATTGAAAATTCAACACGACTTAAAAGGCGGCAATAAGACAGAAGTATAAACTAAAACAAACCCAAACTTACCTGGCGTTGGCTAAAATTCTGTCTCGTTCATTTGTAAAATTGCTCAATTTCTCAATATTGTCCAACACATTAGACTCGTTTTCGCTATAGCTAGTACTACAATGAGAAGAATGAACTGATTCATGAGATGTATTATTATTGTGTTCAAACAACGTATATTTGTAAAAAACTTCACAACTGATCTCGCACTGTGTGCCCATAGCTACGGTCAGACATTGATTAGCTTCCACAAAACTCACATCGAGCATAAAATTAATCTCATTTTGTATAACATCAGACACTAATGTACTCGTACCCGCTATAAAAATATACTTTATTTACTAAGTTTATAAACTTGTGCTAAAAGCTTCCTAATCCTAGAATTTACAAGAGTAATAGTTTTTCAAACTTAAAACTTATAAACTAATCATCACACAAAAAACTTACAAGGAATAAAAACCAAAAAGAAAAGGCAAGAACTCACATAAAACAAGAATTTAAAAAATCCGATCGACAGATACATACTTATCTTTGGATATCAAAATGAGTCGTTAAAATACTCTTCAATGCTGTAGTAAGATTAATTTTGTCAGTTCCATCCTAAACTTTTTAAGGTCTGTAATAGGAATTGGAAGAAATAGGAATTGGAAGGAATTGGAAGAAAGTTGTTTACTTGACGAGTATTATGACTAGTGAAGGATGGTGGACTAACGGACTTATATATGAGTGTATCAGTTTCCAATATAACAAGCGAGAAAACTGTTAAAATTTTTTCATCTACAAAAAAAGGTTTACAGGAGACTCTCAGACCAATACCACACAGATACCTTAATGATTTTTTCTGAATAGTCGAAGCCCCAAAATAGCAACCCTTAACGGATATAAGAGTCTATTAAGGCGAAATAAACTGAACGAGCAAACAAGCCTCCCAGCTCATACCTGGCAACCCTGACTGCAAAACAAACCAGAGAAAAGTTTATCAGCGAGGCCCAAAACGTCGTTCACAAACGTTTAACTCCTATCAATGAAGAGGCCCAGAAATCAAAAATAATCCCTACTATGTAGAGGGCTTTGTTCATTAAACAAAGGCCACATTAAACAACCTTCCACATCACACTAGCCTAGAATAAAAGCCTTATCAACATTGTTTACAAGACGATTACACATGCCCCACTCTTTAATTTTGTGAAGGTCTTACTATGAGATATCTAATTACTTTTTGATCTTTGTTATGCCACAGAATTGTAGTATCCTCGGCAAACTGAACCACTAGTCCATGTAGTGGTAGAGAGCTTAGGTCATTAACATATAATAGCAATAAAATAGACAACACTAGTTTTTTTCAAATATACGACGATTGTCTTACATCAAAAGCATCGCTTTTTGTAATTTTGTTACACAATTTCAGAATTCCCTTTAATATTTTTCCACAGGGCAGTGACTTTTTCATGAAATAATTTTTAAAAAATCATCATCTTACTACAAACATGGTTTTAATTGGCAAAAAATTAACCCTATTTATTCCAGTTTTCCAGGCGTTATAACGCTTCGGGTGTTTGTCTCGTCTAGGAAATTTATGTAACATTGCGGATGAATTATTTCAACCGACAACACAACAGTTAACCATTTTATTAAAAAATATATCAACAAATTAAAAATTAAAAGATATTTTTGCCAATAAGTTTTTTTTCTGGACACATTCCCTATAGACTTTAGAGCAAAATTTGCAAGTGTCTTCTTTTTTTGTGTGATGAATTTTAACTAAATGACTAAAACAACGCATGGGATATCAAAATAGTATAGAGTATGTTTTTTGTAACAAAGATACCTTAAAATCCATATAATAGAACAATATTCCAAATAACTTCTAACATATGCATTATAAGGATTTGTTACAGTTCTTTCATTTTAAAAACCATGAAAGTTTCGAATCACAAACCCTACCATTTGATATGCCTTTGAAATAACGAATTCAATGTGTTTGTTAAATTTTAATTCGAGATTAAAAATTACTCCAGGGTCCGTAATTTTCTTCTTATTTAGGGCTCAATCAGTTTATATCTGTACACATTGAATTAGTTTTCCTACTAAATGACATAACATAATATTTGTTAATAATTAAAATTTTGTAATCATCTGCAAAAAGAAGACTAAACGAGTTACTTATAGATTTTGGCATATCATTAATAAGAACATCAAACAACAAAGGTTCGAGGTTTTACCCCGTTAAACCACGTACTGTTTTCGATTGTTTAGGTATGATGATTATAAATAAAGAATTTTTGCTGAAAGTCCAAAACAGAAAAGCTTTTGCAGAAGAACATCGTGATTCACCCGATCGAAGGCTTTGACAAAATCTGTATATATTACGTCAACCTAAATGTTTTTTTTTATTTGTCGGCGAAGAAATTATTTATAAACACCGGTAGTTCTTAAACCCCCGGTAGTATGGGACTCCGTGACCAGTTGGTCCCCTGCACTGCGGTCTGCTCTGTTGCAGTCCTATTTTGCCCGATAGATTTACTGCCCCATGTTCAGTTCTGATACTTCTAGGATATCCAGTATTTTGCCCAGTAATGTGGTTATCCTCTCTGGTGAGAGTTTGGCAGAGTCGAATTTGAAGAGTGATTTTTTCCTCTTCCTGACTTGAATGTCACTATCTAACTCAGAATTAACATGCTGCGTAAATCAAGCCAAATTTGTAACCGTCGATTGTTTTGTTATGATTGTAAATCTTGTTGAGAAATAGTGATTCGAATATTTTACTAGGAGTACATATCAATGTAACAGGTTCTTTTATATCATCATTGGTTCGTGCTTTTTGGCATTTGATATATTTTTGATCCTACATACCTTATTAGACACAATAAATAAATTTGAAATTTCTCTTATAGATCCGAGCTTAGACAGTAACCAAAGGATCGCGATCCTCCAACAAAAAATATCGGAACTGCGTAAGACGTACGTGGACGTCAAGGCGGAACTGGCGGCGGTTGAACGAAGACGGAAGAAGCTAAGAAGACGCGAGAGAGAAGGTAAAAAACAACCCGTAGATGTTTCCGTCAGTTATATCAGGAGTGTTATTTTGCAGTAGTACCTATACGGTTTTTGTATGTAGACTTTTTTTTAAATAAGTTTTTAGAATGTATTGTGATTCTGTGCCCCCCTCCACCCTTTCTTTGTTATTATTTTGTTTTTTGTACCTGGCTTGGATGTATATAGTAATTTTTAAGCACGTTGCCTATGCACTAATGTTAAATTTGAACGACTAGTGGGTGCCTTAGTATAGAGGCCTATGTCAAGTAAATTATTTTAGATAATCCATGTTATAAGTATTTTAGAATAAATTTTTTCTTTAAGTTTTACATTGAAGTTTTTTTTTGTCTTTGCACTTTTTCTAACTTTTTTTTTTCATAGATTCTTTTGTTGGGTGTAAAGAGGTGATAGTTTTGCATTTTTGTGAAGATGATGGTGTGGGTTCTTAGTACTTTTTCGGGATGTTTTAGATGCGATTAGTTGGTAGTTGGTCACAGGGAAAATTACGTTAATGACGTTCAAAAAACTACTGGAAAACTAAAAATAACTGGAAGAATGATTTCAACTGCCTGGAAGGTGCCTAAATATGGGCGCAAACTCTGAAACTGAAAAACACCATGCAATTACTCAAATGCACAGGAATATATGCGAAATAGTAACACGAATAACAGTCCAAAGTTCCTAAGCCCTAATAGTACAGTCAATTTGTAACTTTTTTTTGGCAAAAATAGGCGAAATCTTGATACTTTGCCAAAAGTCAGTGTTCCTTATAAAGACCAAAAACAAAGAGTTGCGATCGTCCTCCTCCCCCGTACTTCCTTTTGGAAAACTCAAATTTTGTTCGTAATCGATTTTTTGCGAAAACTGTGAGTTTTAGGAAAAAGTGTCCAGAACAAAAATGCTTATAACTAAATTGCCTACAATTTTAATTCCATGATCTTTTCTCTAAAATCAAATGCGCAAAAGATAGAGGGCGCCACAGTCACCTTTTTTGGCAAATTATTAAAATTTTGCCTATTCTTGCCGAAATTGACCATTTCCAGGCGACAGATTGACTGTACAATAATTGACTGATAGTCCAAAGACACAGACAGTATCCCCTCCACAAAAACTTTCAAATTCGCTTTAATTCCCTGGAAGAAATTAAAAATGCCTGAAAAAAAAGTGACCACAATTTCTAAAGTAAAACAGAAAATGCATCCTGCCTGGAATATAATAGAAATGACTTTAAATGTTTAAAAACAGCAAATATTTTCCAAAACATTCATGGTGGAATTTCAGGCAGTTACACCATTTTTTAAAAATAATTTTAGACACTTGAAGAGAGTTGAATAATATTATTCCAGGCAGTTAAACTCATTTTTTTAGTTTTGCTGTCCAGGGACACAAAAAGTGTCCCAAAAAACTCAAATGAAATGGCTTTATATGCCTGAAATAGATGATAAAAATTGCTATTTTGGGGATTTCCATCGCCTCGAAGAAAATCAATGTTAATGATTCAAAAAAAGTCTAAAACATATCAGAATAATGCACTTTTAAGGTATAATTTGTCCCTAAAACTAATCTTTACCAATTCAAGAGATCAAAGGCCTTGAATATATCCTTTAATTTAACAAAAAACTGAATTATTTTAATTTCTTAGTTTTACAGTCAGTTTTTAGTAAAATGTCATTTACTTAGTAAAACACTCAGTTTTTCTGAGGAGGCTTGAAAAATTATTTGAAGAGAGGGATTCTTTAAAGTGCGTCCTGGACTTTTTTTTTAAATGCGACCCTAAAGCGCCGATATCTCTGGAAAAAAAGACAGATGTCTTTATCCTACTCGTGCTAATCACATAAGTCTGTCTCTAAAACATCTAATAAAAAAAATTAAATAATTAACTTAAACGCAAATGTAAATAGGAGAGGGGTTTGCTTAAAATTTGTAAAAAGTCTAAAATTCTTAGTCGTACATTTCGGCTTATTTCTGTCCATCAACATATTAAAAAAAAAACACTTTTTAAAGTTAAAAAGTCGCTTTTTTCCCTCTCTAAATGGAGTTATCAAATCTAACATTTGACGTTATCCTGTATCAACTTAGTTTTTTTTTTAAATATAGATCAGGACAAGGGCAGACTTATGTTTAAACAAGGGTATGAAAAAGAGATTAATAGATTATACTTTTAAAGTACTATTTCTCCCTAAAATTAGATTTCGTAAATTCAGATTCGTATTTAAAAAAAAATAACCCGTTGAGTTCTTAAAGGAAGACCAGCTTTTCTGAATAATAAAATCTAAGATAAAGAAGGGCATATCCGAACATTTTTTTAACATTATGAACACATAGTTGCTTTAAACTTTAAAAAAAGGGAACAGGACCGTATAAAAAAAGAGTTGATGATAGTCATTCAAGAATAAAACGAGTTGTTGAAGAATTTAAAAATGAATAACATTTTTTCTGGAATTCTAAATTCGAGGTTTTGTCCCTTTTATGTATTATCCTTTTGGTCCGTATGAGACAGACCGATTAGAGGAAGACAAACTTATATCCACAATTTTAACTAATATATTTATAGAAAACTTTGAATTTAAAATTATTAATACATTTTATAAAAAAGCTAAAATATGGTGGCAATATGTTAATGATATTTTTTCATGACGAAATAGAACTTAATTATTTTTTTAAATTAAATTACCTCCACGAAGTCTACTATAAAATTTACTCTCGAAAAGAAGGCTGATAGTCAGCTTCTTGATATTTAAAAAAAAAGATTTACGGAATTTCCAAACTGGAATTTTCCGTAAACCAACGAATACTAATAGAATTCTTAATTTTAATTCTAATCATCTATTAAATAGAAGAGTGGTAAAAAGTTTATACGATCGGTACATTATTTGTAATAATCAATATACCCAATAGAATTTTTGGGAAATTGCTTTAAAAAGTTTAATAATCCATATATAAATTTAAATCAACTACTTTTTACCACACATCTTATTTTGACCATTTTGGGCTGCTTCCATAATTTTAGCAAACCAGGTTTAAAATTACGCGAATTATAAGATAAGACGTTTATTGGTGTTAATACTACATAACAGAGTTTACAGAGTTTTAAGACAATATTAGAGCCTTAAACGATGAATATTATCTATTAATTCACAAGATCCATAAAACTATGATTTAGATATTCATTTATACTAAAAAAAGAATGTTCATTTTAACATGCAAGAAAATTACATATGTATAGGCTAGGCATCGTCAATATGTTAAGCTTAGAGAAATATGCTCGACACTCTGCCCTATAATTTAGATTTAAAAGAATTCTTGGAGAAAATGCGACTTGCATCGGTTGTATAACCCCAAACAAGAATTCCATACGATAGTCTTGAATGAACACATGCAAAATAGGATGATAAAGCAGCCTTAGTAGATACACTATAGACTAAGTTTCGAAGAGCAAAGACACCAGAAGCCACCACCGGGCATAAATAATCAACTTGTGAAAGATTGGAATCAATTTTAATCCCCAGAAAAGTAACTGGTTTGCAAAATCTTGAAAAATCAATTTAGGAGTAGTCACAAACAGCTTTTGACTTTTATTAGGAATCATGGTTAATTGATTAGCATCAAACCAATCAGCAACCTTCAACTGCGTCTTATCCAGACTTATCTGTAGATCAACAAGTGTACCAGCCTTCTTCGCCAATGTAGTATCATCCGCGCAGAGGATAAAATCAGCACCTGGATTATTACTCTTAAGATCATTAATATATATCAGAAAGAGCCATCAATGGTCCCAGCACCGATGTTTGACTGACCCCATAATCCAAGTGATTAAAACCTGATTGTAGACCATTGCAACTCACTACTTGAGATCTACCAGAGAGATATGATTCTAGTAATTTAACGCTAGAATCTCAAAATTTATAGGACTAGTTTCTTCACAATGTGAATTGATTAATTGCCAGTGTAGATTTTGCATTTCTAAACCTAAACGGCTTATACTCTATTTTCTTTTTGGTGAGAGCACAGTGCCTCATTATTGATGCAGAAGTAGCATAAATATAGGGTGAGTCTTCCATTTTCCTACATGTAACAAAATGATAAACCAGGCTGTTTTTACCAATTTTAAGTGGACAAGTCCTGTATGGTCTCAAATACAAGAGGTCGTAAAATTCGGAACAATGGTTTCGAGTTCATTTTTATGACAAACGGGTTGCCAGTGTCGTCCCGACTATGGATATTGATTTTTATTTTTAAGTTAAATAATTATCTGTTATGAATAATTTATAAATAATGTTGGATTTTATCTATTATCTATTAGATAAAGATTTTTAGAAAAAGTATGATTGATAGCTATAACCTATATTTATTAAATTAGCAAGAAACATTTCTTAAAAGCGGAAAAGCCTCATTATAAAACTATGGCAAATAAAATTAAATATAAAAAAATGATTAATACCGCAATTTGATTGTTTTTTAAATGTTTAAAAAATTGTTGTAAAATTTCATTTTCTAATACCAACCAATAAAAGATGCAATTCTCCAAACTTATCTTGTTATTTATAAGAAAGGTACATAAATATAAGGATCTTTTAATTTATTAACCATATTTACATATATTACAATAAAAATATTTACGAAATATACAGAAAAAAAATCAATTTATAAATCACACATTTCATTACTCTCATCGCTTTCATCCGAATCAGACACTCTCACTGTTATAACTAAGGGTTCGACAGTTTCTTCTAGAAGATTATCGAGGGTCCACATCTTTTCTTCTTCTTTTATAGCATGATTCACAGCATTGCTCCAGTTTTCTTGGGTAACGTTATCCACTGCTGCTTTCAGAAGTTCTCTCACATCTTTCAATTTAAGGGTTTTATTATTTCTAGCCACAAATCCTTTTACTTGAGCCCAAATTAACTCTATAGGATTTAATTCACAATGGTAAGGTGGCAAACGAAGTACAGTTGTATTGTGTTGTTTTGCTACTTCGTCAACAACGTGTCTTTTATATTTTAATTTATTTTCTGTATCTATTGTCAGAAGCTCTGCTTTTACCGCGTCATCTCCAAAAGGTATTTCTTTTTCGGTAAGCCAGTTTTTTATTTCCCCTTTACGCCAGCAGGATGATGGTAATTTTTCTATTAATCTTGAATGGTAGCTGGCATTGTCCATAACAATAATTGAATTTTCGGGAATTGACTTGATCATTTCGGAAAAATAATCTTCAAAAACATCAGCGTTCATTTCTTCGTGGTAATCCTTAGTTGAATTCGATTTCAATTCAAACAGTCCGCCATTTAAAAATCCTTTATAGCTCCCAATATGTGTAATTATTAATCTGTGGCCCTTATCAGAAGGAGACTTCAAGCCAAATACCTATAGCTCCATATTTACCTACCTAGATAATATCTACTTATAAGGGTTAAAAAGAACTTGTTCATTAGGTACTTAAGTAATTCAAAGAATTTATGGCTAAAATTGGCCTATTTCTTGCACTATTAAATAAACCCAACAAATGAAAATATTCAGGTCTTAATGTACTTGAAAAGTGGGATGCCAATGGTTTACGACCGTTTTATGGCTATCGACCCTTTCGTGTGCTTCTACGGATTAAGAAATGGACTATAGTACTGAAAAGATTACTAAATTCAAAGTAATCTGTTATTCTAGATGTTAACGCTTTTTCAAATATTTTTTAAAAAATGGGCACAATTGATATGGGTCGATAATTGGATAAAAGTCATTGGAAGGACTCTTCTTGTATACAGGTACAACTGTGGACATTTTGAGCACACTGGGATAAATTGATTCTTTAATATACATGTGTAGAAGTTTGACTAAAGTATACGCAAAAAGACTCACAAAATGTTTAATTAGTGGGATATTCATACCATAAAAGTCCCGACTAATTTTGTTCTTTAAAGATTTAATGAGGTAGTTCAACAATAGTTATTTCATAAAATGTGCATCATGCAGATTTAAGTTAGATTTATGTTGAATACGATACTCTTGAGCGGTTCTCTGAGACGGGGGTAGAATATTTATAATGTTGGATGCAATTTCAGTAAAAAAGGATTCAAATCTTCAGGAGATAATTGGATTTCTGTCTGTTGTTTTACTTTTTAAAATATTGGAGTTTACACGTACTACATCCCAGACAGCCTTTGGATTGTAATTTTGAGTTTTGACGTAGTTATCATAGGCATCTGATTTTGCTTTCTTTAGACTTTTATGGTATGAGTACCTTAGTTGTGTTTTTAGGTCCTTTAGCAGATCACAGTTATTTTGATTTGCTAGTTCTGATACAAGGTTTAAAAGCTCCCTTTGGTTTCTTAATTCAACACTAAACCAATCCAGATTCAATTCAGAATTCTTATATTAACCTCAATACTCGGGCTAAATTAAAATTATTTTGAAGGAAACTGACAAATAAATGTGCTTTATCTTCTAGTTGACGTGCTATTGCAATTCAAGAAATCCCAATTTATATGGCTTATACAGGCCATTTCTTGTATATAGTTATAAATAGTTGCTCTGGAGCAGACTAAGTTTGAAATTATATTGTCAATGCATGCGTTGCTATGAGTCGGTAGAAAAATTTTTTGTGAAGGGCCATATGTTAGAATCAGATCTAGAATTTCTTTACTTTTATTATCACCTACAATAAAATTTATGAGGTTATACTTAAATGAGGCTAAAATTTATAATGCATTTTCAAATAAGGATCAAAACTACCAGAAGGAGATCTATAGCAAGTTAAAATTACAAGTTTAAGCCTATCACATTGTGCAGCACACATTTTATATTGCATTTTTAATGACAAATTACAGAATCACCCCGAGATATGAAATCTTTTTCATGTTTATTTTTTGCTAAGATTGTCATTCCATTATGTATATGAGTACATCTACGAAAGTGTGAAAGACAAACATAATTGTATAATTTGAAAATACTGATTTCATCATATTTCAACCAGTGCTCACTGAGACAGATTAAATGCATAACTGAAAAAACATTTGAATCTAAGTTACTAAACATAGAATTATTATTTGAAAACGATTCATTTTGATTTATGCTAAAAAATCGCCAGCTCCAGAGTTTAAGAAATCCTTATGTCTTGAAAAGTCAAGCCTTGTTATTCTCACAAATTTTGGCCAGAAGTTGGGTTGTTTCGTTTTTTTTTTTCGAAAGGTGCCTAGACTACAAAGCATATTAGTTTGTTTAAAAATTAAAAGAAAGTACATTTATAATGTTAAACGAAGATAAATGCATAGCTACTCGGTCGGTTAATTTTAATAATACAGATATTCCCTTGTTAAAGAGAAAGGTAGAACAGGTCTTAAAATTAATTGATAATTATTTTATTCATATATTTTCTATTATTAAATTATATCACACCCCTTAACTATTAAAAAAAGTAACCACTTGTATTTTCGTCGTTTTTTTTTCCGAAACACTTTATCAAAGTCAAACAAGCGTCAAATAATAAAAAAAAGTATTTGATGAATTATTCTGAAGGGTGGCCAAGAAGTACGAAAAAAGATAGGTGGTGTTATATATTTAATTTTATTTACCTATAACGGTCTTTTTCTTTAATAAATAGGTTTTTCATTCCTCTCAATTTTAAATAAAAGGCAAAGTGAGGCAAAGACATAAAAATAACAGGAACAGATAAAAAAAAGCAAAAAATTGATGATGAAAATATTGATATACTCCTTGAAATACTTTGAAGGATAATAAGGAAATCACAAATATAGATAATAATTAAGAGGTGGCCTTTTGATAAATTTAGATGTTTCACTAAATGTATTGTTTTCTTATTAAATAATTTGCAAAAATATATTTGCTTAAATGTTAAATGTTTATTTTCAGCCCTAAAGTCGGCGAAACACGAGGTGGCGTGCGCGTGACACCGGGGCAACCGAGTGGTCTCCGGCGATTTAACAATCAGAATCTCCCTGGGCGCCTACGGAGTTGGCAGCTCGTCCTTTTGTTAAAAATATAAACAATTTAACGATTAATAATAATTATAATACACAGGGTGTCAAATAACAAATACATACGTTGACCTAAGGGTACCAAATCTTTGATTTTCAAATTTTTATTACCCTATTTATATTTTATAGAATAGATACATTTTTTTTAAGCAATAGGAATGGTAATTATTATTACTTGAAAAATTTAAAGTTTGCCCCCTAGGGGTACGTCTAAAATGTGTATATAAAAGTATATAGATAGGATACTGTTAATATTTAATGTAAAAAACAATAATATTTTGTTCTTTTTATTATAAAGCTTGTAATTTTTAATTATGATTTTGTTTATAAACCATTCCGTATAATTAGGTAATAAATACATATGTATAATATTGGCACAGTCGTTTCATTTTTATCCTATTGTATAAACTACTGTCTTCTTTTATTAAAAGCATTGTGTACATATGGGTATAATGTTATTAAGTTAGTTAGTTGTTGATTTTTTCGGTAAAAAAAAACATATTGACATTCGGATATACTATACTTGACTTCATCTTCATTCAAAAAAGTTTTCGCGCCAAAAAATGTACTGGAATTTATCACACATTTTTGCTTACATCCAGTTTTTAAACAAAAACTAAAATGTACAATTAAATCCACATTTTAACTTTATATACCGAAATACACGATTATTAGAGCGGCTATATTCAATACTAATACGCATCTATCCAACTACGTTCGCGATTCACTATGATTAAACAAAACAGTTTTTTTTAAAGCTCTATTATACCTTTGTGTTTTAAACTAAACACAATTATTTTCACTTGAACCAATTTCCTTGAAATCCTAGGGGTTGATTGCTTATCCTCTTGGAGTTTATTCATATAATTATCATTTCAGTTTACATTCTCAATACTGTCTATTACATCTTTCAGGCGATCCAAATAAATGTCATTAAAATTATCCTGAATCTCCCCATGATATGTCCCCAAAACTTTAAGAAATTAGATATTTGCTCATTGCTTCATTAAAATATTTCCTTTCTAATCACATTTTTGAAATAACCTTGTTTGGTTATACAAAACTTCTTATATGCAAGATCTCTAAACTTTTGAACTTTTCGCACCTCATCTGTTAGCCATAGATATTTTGTTAAGTCTTTATAGTTATGAAATCCGTTAATTATTCTCATAGTTTTAGTACCGTTTTGCTCGGTTTTACTGCTTATTTAGGGTTTAGTTGATTATTTTCACCTATACTGTCTAGTTTCTTAGACCCCGTTCGGGCCCCTGTCTGTATTCTCTTAAAATTATTAGCCTCCATCGTCAAAAACAATGTAGAAAATTCTAAACTAAAAATTTCTAAATTGTTCTTTAGGTCTTTAAAAAGGACCGCGTTTCGTGACTTTTTAATTAGTTTTTTTTATCTGGGAAACAATTAAATGACAGTCAACGCAAGTCAGGTTAGAATTCTGTGGCATTTGGGAGATTTATGTTAACTCCAAAAAATGTTTTTTTTTGTTAACTTCACTAATATAAATAATTTTTTATAAATTTTTATTTGATCCAACCATGATAAGTACAGCATTACTAGTAAGTCGGTTATACTTTGGTAAAATATCGATAAGTCCTCTTTGCTTAATATTTGTTTGGTATAATCATGTTAAAATATCATATCATGTGTTTAAAAAAAAACTAAGGTAAAACAATTTGATACGATTGTGATAAGTGGTAGTTATCATTTTTAAACCAAATATCGTAAAAATTATGTAGATCATTTTGTGTTATGTCCCACTTACCACAAAAAAAATCCGTTTTAATTAGTTGTTTTGTGAATTCTTCTATGTAAGTGGGATATAACATAAATGTACCAAATTTTTTTTCCAGTGTATTTGTACTTATCATAATGACTCGTTTATACTCGTTCGTCGTCGCCAGGACGACAGCGTATTATTGTTCCCCTGATTGGTCAAGGCTACCGGTTTTTGAACAATTGATCACTTTTATAGAGACGGAGCAGACCGATACTTGCCTAAGCCTTGAAAATAACCCACATCTTCCATCGTCACCAACTGATTTCAGTTCTGGATCTAGTGAATTATGGGAACCATCAAATAAAGAGCAGATGACTGACAATGAAGCTGATGTTTCTGAAGAAACCCAAAATGAGTCAGACGATGACATCCCTTTATCGCTAATTGCAAATGCAACTAGAAAAAGAAAAAAAGGGCAGGGTTCAATGCAAAGAAAATTGCGACAAAGTCGTTCTGAAAGTAGAAAAAAAGGCGAGGCGTATGTTACTGCCAAAGGTAAGAGTATTCTAGCAAAAACGTCAAGACCAGTTTCCGAAGGCTGCCGAGCAAAATGCCAAAAACTGCCCATATTGACATGAAGCAAATCTTTACTGACTACAGAAACCTACCAAGTAGAGATATACAGAAAAGGTATTTAGCTAGTTTAATTACAATAAAACCGAAAGAACGAACAAGGAGTAATCAATCAGCAAAAGATAGACAAATCACAGTACTTTATAGGTTAGACGGCATTAATGGTCACATCTGCAAAATTTCCTTTTTGAACGTTTTTGGTGAAACCAGAGGTTTCTTAGATGATGCTGTTAAAAAAAAGAAAATATCCCCTACCTCTATCATCCTGAAGTCCGATTTAAGAGGCACGCTACCTTCAGGCAATAAACGATCTGAAGCGGACATCTCGTTTGCTAGAGATTTTATTAATACTTTTCCGGCTTATGAGAGCCATTACTCAAGAAATCATACTACAAAATGATATTTAGCACAACACTTAAACTTCCAGATATTGTATACGCTTTATAAAGAAAAATTCGAGAGTACAAGATCTGATCCAACTACAAAGCCTTTGAGTCTAACTATTTTTCGTAACGTTTTCATAACCTTAAACTTAAAATTTAAGAAACCAAGTAATGATACGTGCAAAACGTGTGACGCATTTTCTCTAAAATTAAAATGTTTTGTCGACGAGGAGGAAAAAACCCAATTAAAAACGGAGAGTCAACGACATCAGGACAAGGCTTCCTTTCACTATGCAATAAAAACAGGTGACAAAGAAAAAAGTAAGCAAAAAAAAACTTCGTGTTACATATGGCACGAAGGTGTAGCACAACGAGGAGCCGATGAGATCGCATCTTGCTTGTTTCAGTTTATTAAGGACTTACCAGACCATGTGGAAACTCTAATCCTCTATTCTGATACGTGCCCTGGTCAAAATCGGAATAGCATATTGCCGATGATGTTTTTAAAAACACTTGATGACAAGAATACGTTGAAAGAAATTCATCACAAATTCCTAGTTCCAGGGCATACTCATTTACAGTGTGATACCGATCACATGCCACTATAGAAGGGTTTGTGAAAAAACGCAATCCCATAATCTCAGTTCCACAAGACTGGGTGTCTATAATAAAAATGTCTAGCCCTAATTTTTATGTAAAATTTATGAGACAGACAGATTTTTTTGAATTTTCCAAACTTTTAACCACACATTTCATAAAAAGAAATATTGCCAAGGATAAATCATCCTTTGCGTGGAACAGCATATTCTGGTTATACTACAAAAAGGATAATGACATAGGCTTCAAATATACAATAAATTCCGATGAACATTTTTGATGTTTTACCATGCTAAGAGGCAGATCTTGTTCAATGTCTAATATTGAAATACCTCCAGCATATAACGAGCCTTTAAATATAGACATATTAAAATATCAAGATATTCTTGACCTTCTGCCATTTATTGACCCAATCTATCATGGATTTTAAAAAACATTAAAGCACACTCCAACCAAAACACCACAATATGTGAGCGACAGTGATGAAAATTTTGATGAATAACTGTTTTTCTTAATTAATAAATTTCAATTTCTAAAATTTGACATAAAGGTTTCAAAAATTGAGGTTTTAGCCAACAGTGTATTAGAATGTTAAGATTTTAGTTCATAAGTTTTTTCCATAGAATTATTTTTAATTTTATATGTTTGATACAAATATGATATGTGCCATTTTATTAAAAACAGAATTATGTACACATATTTTGCTTACTATATCTAAATCTTGATATATTAAAGTATTTAATTTAAAATGCCTGTACTGAGCAATATTAATTTTGGAGTTATCATATGTGTCCCAAATGCCACCCAATTTTAACGTGGTCAATAAAAATTGTATTCCTGACATAAAAGAGCATTCCTGCTGGAGTAAAGTGGGTTCCAGAGAACGGTCTTTAAATCTAGACATGTATAGTTCCAGCTTATTAGTTCCAAAATTAATAATGACATTTTATCGTCGTTTAAGTCTCGATATTGTCTTATATTTAGGTTTTTATGAAAACATGTTTTGTGTATTATCATCTTGGTACCCACAATTTGATTGCCTGATAATACTAGTTGCCTGTAAATTTTATTGTTAGAAATTATTGTCAAGAAAAAACAAAATTCCTTGCTAAAAATTATTGGAAATCGTCATTGATTAATTCCTTGTCTAGGCGAAGGTTTTCCACTCATATATCAAGAAATGTGATGTCCAATGACAGCTCATTCACCAATATATCACGAACAGTGGGATCTCTCATAATTTTTAACTAAAATTGGAAAAGTCGTTAAAATGTTTAAAACAGTATAAGGAATGATTAATTCAAATGAAATTTTACAAACTTTTAAATTTTTAATAGATATTAATAAAAAACAGTTTTTTTTATTTCAAACTTTTGCCAAAATCCCTAAAAACTTGAAATCATTCATAGCCAAGTTTTACATAATCCCCTCTTTTAAATATAAAATAATTCCAGGGTAAAACCATTTTACTCGGTAACAACCGCACACACACACACAGCAGTGGAATTTCCCCCGCTTATCAGAATACCGTCATAAAACGTGGCGCGTTTACACAAAAACCTGATGCTAGCTTGTTAAAAATAAACTTTATTATAACCGAGCGACGCAACGACATATTGTGCGCGTATATGGTTATTTATAAATTTTTGCTTATAAAAAGGCTAGAAGTTCACTTCAATAAATGCCAGGAAGTATTTTTCTTTGCATACTTTACCCAATTACTACTTCCTAGAACCACGTTAAAATATCAAATTTAGTTTCAGTCAATGAGAAAATTATGGCGCAAGAGCCGGGACCATAACCTCATTATTAAAATTCAGGGAAATATGTGTACTTCAGTAACAAACTTTTCCCTTTTTAAGAGAGTTTCTTTTCCTATTTGCTTATAAGGTGAAGTCTATTATTGCTGTTGCTCAGTTTTAGATATCTGTAAGTCTAGATAACTCTTGGATAACAGAAAGGGTCAGAGGATAAAATGACTATAGAACAAGAGATAAACCCCTACATATAGGAATGAAGAGGAAACTGGTAAAATATTGGACGGGAAGTAGAAATACTTAGTTGTTGATAAAAAGAAGTGAAGCAAAGGATTGCAAGGGAAAGAAATAAGGTTAAATCCCAAAAAGCTAGGATTAAAAGTGAAACCTAATTAGAATAAATGCAAAAAAGGATATTCTTGGGATGTTGGTTCCCAATATTAAAATAATGTTCTTATTCGCAAAAAAACGTGTCTTATTTAATAAAGTGTTCTGATGCAACTGTTCCAAGACTATTCTGATACTTGGTAAAAAAAAATAAGTATATACAGGTACACTGTATGTACCTTGGTACACATATGTATATGTACACTTGGTCACTCAATTTAACCCCTTCCGCTCCAGGCCATTTTTCGAACCAGGAAAAAATTATTAAAATATAAATTTTATTGAAGTTTCGATGTAGAATAGAAGAGTAATTTATCTAAGAATGCCAGAAAATTTGTTTAAAACAATTTAAATTTCTATAACAATTTGTGGTGTCTACCAGAATATCCACATAAGGATATATGGATGTACCAGTGTATCCACACTTGGATATCGTTTCTATACCAAAATATCCACATTGGGATACTAATAAAATTTGACGATATCTATTGTTTTATTTATAAAGTCATGGCAAATGTTATAAAATAAAACATACAAAGGGAAAGTACAAAATTTATTTACTAATACATTTTTATAATAGTTAAAACCTGTGAGCATCATTTAAATAATTTTATAATTTTTAATACGTTAAATAAATTCAAAATAGTCCAAAATAATCAAAATAAATCATAAAAATAGAATAAACACCTTGTAAAACAACTGGGCGCTTGGGCGACTCCAAAGTAGAGAAGGTGACGTGTAGACCTAAAATAATAAAAGTAACCTGAGCACACTTATTCCCGTAAAATTAATTAAATAAAAAAGAAGTTAAGCAAAACTCATTAATATGAAAACTATGAATTAATATGTTTTAAACTTGCTCAGTGATTTTACTTTTACGATAACCATTTAATTCATGTTCACCAACATTTAACCACTTAACTTAAATATCCCAAAATTCATTATTCACCAACTTATTATTTTTATCCGATTGTTAAATGTCCCAGTAACGACAACGTACTGATATTGAATGATATACAATCGTTTAATATGCCAAAACGTGAGCACTACATTACTCACAAACCGTAGCCAAAATGCTACCAAAAACATTATCATAAAACATGAGATTGAGACAGCAATCTCCGATCTAGACCACTTGACGATAACACACTTTGTACTGAGGGGTGCAATGGACACCAAAACGCGAGGGTCCTCTCCAGATACAAAGCCTTGTTAAATACAACGAGCTGTGCAATGGTCCCAGACCAGCTCAGTATCTTAACAAGAAACAATAAACAATCGTCACAACAACACAAGCAAGACAAACAACAACGGTCATTAAAATATGTCATTAATCAATTTTTTAATTAAAAAGGTAAAATATCGGTGTAATCAATAAGATAGAAATAAGCATGCTCTGTGATAACACTCCCTTTCTTGTAGTAAAACACTACACCAAACCAACACAGCTTATTTCACGTCGCAGCACCCTTTATTGTTTTTATTAAATAACTTCATTCTTTAGTGACCAAAACTCAAATGAATTTTATAAATCAAATATTTATCTCACTCTTTTATCGAAACCCATAAAAATAATTCCCGAGGGGAAACGCTAAGTGTAAACCATATATGGTTACTTACGGTACCGCTGAGCTAGCTTTAGTTTTGTAAATATCCTGACCCCTTTTCGGTCAGACCGATAAATTTCATCTTAATGACTAAGAAAAATATTTCAATTCTTTAAAAAATAAACAGGGTCTTACATTTTAATATTAATTTTAACATTACATTTAGTACAAAGCAAAAAAAGAACATTATTTTTTTATTTATGAAAACTTCTAAAATGTTCTGATGAGCAAAGTTCAGGTTTGTCCGGGCAAGCAATGCAACATTTTCTCGTTAGTTTCCGCACTCCACGTCTTTTATAAATTACGCAAACTTTTCGTAGAGCTCTCTTCTTACCAACTTCTCTTGGAAAATCAGCCATGGCATGCAACGGTTTCTTAGATGAAGTGGTAGGTTGATTTTTTTTATCATCCATTTCTTTATAACCTTTGCTATATTTCAAAAGTATACCCCGGCAGCAAAGTTTTGTATATTTATACATTGAAACTTTGTTTTGATGTGCTTGGCTGTAAAATACTCTAGAGTTCAACAACATTTCAATCACAAGATGTAGAAGGTGCGTACCTATTTTGGTAAACCATGTGTAGGATTTCCGCAAAGGACTGTATGGTTCAATATCTTGGTCTACCGCGTCAACTGATCCCATATTCTGATTATAAAATTCAATATGTTTTGGTTTGTTGTAATAGATAACATTTCCTCCCACAACATATCGTTCTTTTTTACAAAATCCTGCAGTATGTTTACTGGTAAGTAGATAAACGTCTTTCTTGTCCTTGTAGCGAACTAGAAGAAGCATATCCTTGCGAACAAAACATGATTGTTGCCTTTCTAAAGGAACCAATGTCAAATCTTTTGGAACACCCCTATTCGATCGAATTGTGCCGGTAAGAAAAGTGTTTTTTGTCAATAAAAATTCACAAAGGCGAACTGATGTGTACCAATTATCGACAATCACTTCACGATTACTGTTCAAGAGATTTTGACAAAGGTAAACCACTATTTTTTCGGAAAAGGAAAGGTTCTCTGTTCCTGGAAGGTGCGATATGTCATATATATATTTGCCAATAAATATACAAAAATTCCATGTATATCCTCGAAGTTCAGGTTTACTGGGACATAACGAAAATATTTTGATTCCAAATCGACTTCTTTTGGATTTTATATATTGGCGAAAATGCAGTCGGCCCTTATATAACATAAGTTGCTCATCTATTGCAAAAACCGGACCTGGGTCTACTAAGTTTTGACAGTTTTCTTTAATAAGTGCCATAAAAATGCCTAATCTGCTAAGCGGTGCATTAGCTTTGGCAAGTTCTGGGGTTGAAAATCTAAGGAATTTAAGAATTGTTAAAAAGCGATTTCGGCTCATAACAGATTTATGAAACACTGGAGGACTAGTGCATATATCATCTTTACTCCAATAATCTGAAATTTGCACACACTTGGTCAATCCAGTAAGAAAAAACAGCGCTACCTATAAATACATACATTTCTTCTGTTTCGACTGTTTTATAAGTTAAACCAAAAACTTTCATAGCGTTATGTGGATTATTATTAATATATATATTGGCTCTTTGATCGGTCCACTCGCGTAGCTTCTTTACAATACTTCTACTTACAAACGATTCAAAACAATTTACAGCTTCCATGCACTCTTGAAAGTCAATTGCTGGGTGAAAATCGTAGTCAAATATTCGGGTATATTACTTGGCAGCTTATCCTCAAATGGATCCGTTACAGTCGTCCAGCCGCTCATCTGAACACCGTCAATTATTTCTTCTTCATCCTCTGATGAGTAGTCGGTTTCCGAGTAGCTCTCGAAGTCACTAGACAGTTCATAGCTCACATCACTTTCATTCTCTATAGTAGTCTGAATCCATTTTGACTAATAACGAGTATAAAACGAAAATTATGCGTACGTAATAGCATGAAAAATACGTGATGCGCTCTTTGCGAACCCCAAAAGTTCACTAAATAAATATCTTGCCTGTGCGTTAGATTCCCACCAGAGTGAAAGTTGACCTTGAAACATTTACATTATTCTAGGAATTGCAAAAAAAAAGACTAAACATGATATCCCCATATGGATATACATGTCCTACCGCGCTGAACAATAAACTACAGAGGCCTACACCACTTTTACACAGTGCGTTAATGTCCCCTATATGAATATCCATATGCGGATATCGTGGTAAATATTGCCATATCTAAAAATATCCATACGTGGATACGATGGAGTGGAAGAGGTTAAACACCACAAGTAGACACTTGGAACATACTGCGGATAATATCACACATGAGTACTTCTGGATTTATCTATTTATTTTTCCACAGCTTTAATTACCTCAAAAAAACAAATAAAATATTTCTTGATGTTTGATTAGAATGTCTATTTATCAGTCTTGACAGTTGTCAGAAATGACAAATGACATTGACGTAAAATTTCCTGTTAAGATGAATTTACATGGAATTTACATTTTACATTAAATATAGGGTTCGGTAGCTAAATCACTGCTATTAGTTGAAATGCCGCGCATTTATCAAACTTTGATGATTTTTTGATATAGCTTTCTTCGTCTTACTTATTGTTATTGACATAACTCGGTCTTTCTCTAAGGCCTTGCGATTAACTAATTTGTTGTTAGTTGGTTCCCAATATTAAAACAATATTGATATTCCTTTTATATCAAAAATGCGTCTTATGTCGTCAATAGTGTTCTGATGCAATTGTTCCAAGAATATTCTGGTAATTGGTCAAAAAAAAATTACATATACCTCGGCGGTTCAATTTAAGCACCACAAATATACATGATAGTGTGTATAATGCTTCGTGCTTAAATTGAAGCTTTGTTATGAACGCAAATAAAATTCTATTTAGTTGGTCTATTTAATTCTGACTAGTCTTTCACGGTTTTCACGGACTTTCGATTTATTTAACCTAACATCAATCTCTGGGTATGTACCGTTTTCAACTGTTAGTACAGGATTGTACTGTGCTGATTTTACTGTAATTTGTCGTTCCGATTTTATACAGCGTGCTGTTTTGCTGCAAAAAAAGAACAGTTTTCAGCACTGTTTTCACAACCACAACATAACCTATAAAACCAAATTACCTGTTTCTGTTTTGTTTTCCGGTACGGTGTTTTGATTTATTAAAACCAGACCACATTTTTTAATAAAATAAATATGACTGAAAAGAGATTCAAGAAATCAACATCAACAACACTTCTGACAGTTTTGACCACAGAACACAAATATATAGGTTTTGACATTCCCCCACTATTTTACTGTACCTACAGTAGCTTTTATCCCCAGTCAATCCAGTAAATATTAATGACGTCACTGACGCATTTATGACGTCATTCAGTACTGAATCAGTAAACTGAAACAAATATCGGAACGACGTCCAGTAAATTCAGTGCTTACAGTTGGTAACGGTACATTCCCTCTATTTACCAGTGTTATCATCTGTCAAAAATGACAGTTGATGGAAAATATCCTGTTAAGGTAAATTTACATGCGTGCCTTTGTAGGGTTCTGTTGCGAAACCATTGTTATTAAGTTGACAAAAATTAAAACTTATTTTATAAGATAACGCATTAGAGAAGGAAAGACTTCTGGCAATAACCATGTGTAGAAGAAAAAAGGCAATAGATATTCGAAAATATTTTTAGGGATAAAGAAATAGAAAAGAGAAGTACAGTGCCGTATTTAAAAAAAATATTCGAAACATTGGATTTTAAGTTTAACAAAACTTTCTTTAGAAAAGGCAAAAAGTTACATTGACAAAGCGCAATTTATTTTAATATATTTTTAAATAAATGCAGGAAAGGTGTAAGAGAAAGACAATCTTATGGCAATAATCACGAGTCAAGACAAAGAAAATCTAATACGACCAATTTTATGGCAATTTTCAGAAATCCAAGAAGGATTTTTCTCTGCATATTCTACTCAATTGCCACTTCCTAGCACCACATTATTAACGAAAAAATTATAAAATTTACATACAGAGTAAATAATAAAGTTATGGCGAAAGAGCCGGAAAACCATAACCTCATTGTTAAAATTCAACCTAATATACGGGGTTGAATAACAAACTTTTTCTTATATAAGAGAGAAACTTGCATACTAGATGAAGATCACTCATTTATTAGCAACTTTTTTCTTGCTTACAGTAAAATTGCGTGTTAAGGTAAATTTAGATGCGCAGCTATGTACAGAATATCTATTTATCCGTGTTCACATCTGACAGAAATGACATTGACAGTTGACGTAAAAAGAAAAAGGATAGAATGGGCCAAGACCTGCGCCGTCTAATTGACCGTCTAATCGTCCTTGTCTTTATCATTTGGTTTTGAGAGAAAATATACATTGTTGTTTTTTTTTTAATTTTTAATTCTCATCTTTTAACAGTCATCCATAAAAACCAGCATAAAAACTACCCCTTGATGTTGCGAGAAAAATGGAATAAAAATATCATCTGCTTAAATTAATGAGATATAACCTGGTACATTTGGAAAAAATCAAAGATACAAATAGAAATTATATTAAATGGAGTTATATCTCTAAATTGCACAGCATCCAGGAATAAGGAACCTTAAAATTTGGGAACAAATTATCCAAAATATATATTGATTTTTTAAACTGAACTATGAAGTTAAGATTATTCATGTTTCTATAATGCGGCTTTTGCATAATGGTAAAACGAACAGTATTGTACAGGGTCTTTCCCCATATATTGACCTCCCCCTACAGGGGTAATGTGAAAAGTTAAAAAAAAAAAATTAATACAAAACTTTTAGGGTTTTTCCTTTAAATTTTTGAATCCGATGTCAAATTTTCTTTTTGTTCGTTTAGAAACGTCAAATTTTGACAGATGATCAGTTTTTTCTTATGGAACACCCTGTATATGACTTCATAGTTAAAAGAGCCGAATTTTCTGATTTCAAATATATATATAGTTTAACTATGTTTTATTAAACCGTTTCGGAAATATCGGGCTCCACACTTTAAAAAAATAATATATTGAAAATCTTGGTAAGCGCTGCATTGTTATTGTTTGGCGTTTTTTTTAAGATAAATGAATTGAGTAGAAACAATAAAAACAGAAGATTTATTATTACTAAGGTGATATTTAACATCTTTTTGTTGACAAGGATACATTATTTTAACAATAGTTAAACTTTAATTTAGACGTAATTATAACTATAACTGCTCTATATGACCACCACCATATGATTTTGATTGATATCATGTATCGCGGTAATAATTTTTCTGCGGAGCTCCTCGACATTTTCAGTTCTCTGTTCGTAAACTTTATTTTGCAGGTAACCCCACAGAAATGAAACAAGAGGTGTCAGGTCTGGACTGTATGGTGGCCAACGAATTGGCCCAGTTCGTCCAATCCACAGGTTATATCTTTCATTTAAAAATCTCAAAACAGGTAACACATTATGAAGTCATATACAGGATGTTCCATAAGAAAAACTGATCATCTGTCAAAATTTGACGTTTCTAAACGAACAAAAACCCCAAAAGTTTTGTATTAAATTTTTTTTTTTACTTTTCGTATTATCCCTGTAGGGGGGGGGGGTCAATATATGGGGAAAGACCCTGTACTTTACTTATTTTAGGTAACTTTCTACTAGCTAACTAACTTTTTAGGCAGCCCAGACCTTATCTCAAAGTGTATCTGATGCTATAAAGTATTTAAGAGTAAGTACCTATTTCAATGATAGTGAAGCCACAGAGAATTTTACCTCTTGAATCAATATATTATTTGTTATTGTAAACACCACAACCTCATTTGGAAAAGAAGACCATGCTGCTCTAAGAATATCTAACGAATACATCTAGAGACAATTTTCAGAGGAAACATTGCATTATCTTTAAGTTGTACTGACATTTCGGGCAGACTCCTGTATATGACTCCTCAAAAAATACCTTTCACAGGCTTTGCTATCACAATAAAATTTGTGTGTGGAATTTTTGCTAAATTTGTCAAATCGGGCAAACTTTAGTACCTTCTCACTTACAAGTTATTACAAGACCATCTTGAAACTTTTTGTGTGCCTTTTGTATTTTTGGCAATCTGAAATATGATTGTCTTATATCAACCTTATATAAATTTTCTTAACATCCGATTCATATTTTTAGAAGTAGAAGTGTATGGAATAATAATCCTACTCCTTTGCAATTTAGCTCAAATCTTGATTTTGGTTTAGGATCAAACTTGTGTCTTGTAATACCTAGGCTTTCCTTAAGCATGACAAAAAGGTAATTAAACCAATGGGTTTTGTCAGTTTTCTATAAATGGCAAGCATTTTTAAATCAATATAATAACTACTATGTTTTAATACCTTTACTACTAACCTCAAGTAGTAACAAATTAATTTAGTACCTCTTATTTCATAGTACCATCAAGTAAGTCGGTTGATATATGTTATTAACATTACCGAAGTGTTACCGCTAAAATTGATTTTGAATATTGAGCAACACTCCAAATGATATTTACAATATTAAATATGTCAAAAACATCTTGTTAATAAAATTCTTTACGCATATACAAGGGTTGTATTACACTAGACCAAGGACTCAAATCCAAGTATTCCTGTATAGCACAGATTTTTTTTTAATGCAGTTACATTGACATTGGTGTAATCTGTAAAAATGAGTAAAGTTAAAGTTATTAATTGGAAACTTCGATTAATCGTAATAAGCCTATTCAAAAATTATAAAACGTGCACAAAACTACATAAATTGTCTGTTTTTGGTGATTACAGCAATTATTAAGAATTTTTTTCTATTGAGCTAACTGAAATGGGATGGGGCTCGTAGATCAACTGAAGATATCTGCCTGTATCTTCTAGTTTTTCAAAATTTAGACACGACAGTCTCTCATTTAAAACTTAAAGAAAATACGAACTGCTATTTATTAAATCCATAATAATTTACATGACCATAAACATAGGTGAAACCTCAATTGGTGTTTGAATTCTATCCTATATAAAAATTAAAAAAAACTAAAATGCACTATATATATAAATACAAAACAAATATTGAGATTTCGATTTGTAAGCAGAAAGAACAAATAAATAACCTGCTCTAATTCAGAACAAAATAAATTGCCAAAACAGCTGTAACAGAAGCTGACCATAGACCAAACAAATGGCGGCGCCCTATGTATTCGCCTTAAATTGGATGCGCAGTGGTCTATGCACATCCTATAAAAAAAATAACTTCTGAAATTTCGCGTTTAACTGGAGCGCGGCACTCAAATCACAAAAAGTGTTTTTTTTCTTTCAAATAATGTTATTTTTGTTTTAGATAATCGTTTTTTCAGATAATTTAGGGTAGTAAGACTGAGTTTAGTGATAAATACATTGGCACTCAAATACATGAATTAAACATTGCTCAAATTTCAAAAACGACCGGTGGCTGCAATACCTTCATCATATACATAATAAATCATATCATATACATGATAAAGATATAGTAAAGGTAAGGATAAGGTTTGTACATTGATGTAGGATTAAGATTCTCATATCATGTGACATCAAAATTGCAGAAAGCCTATTCAATGTTGAAAACTTTATTCTATCCGCAGCGCCAATGAGTTAAATGTAGATACTAAGCGAATGCTGCGCGACTCTCTCATTCTTTCTCATTTTGTCTTTTGTGATACCGTGTATGGCCCTTGTTTAGACAACAGAGATAAAAAGCGCATACAAAAGTTGTAAAATACATGTATAAGATTTATTTTTGGTATTCGCAAGCCATATGGAGTGTCGCACAGGTTAAAAGATCTTGAGTGGCTTAATATGTCATTGAGGAGAGAGTTACATTATGTGATATTTTGCTATAATATAATGCTATAATTTAATTTATTCTTAAGATGAGATGCCCACAATATCTTTTGGATAGGGTGGTATTTAGAGCTGATATTCATCATCAGGCTAATGTTAGAAATAGACGGCGTTTAGATATTTCACGACATCGAAAAGAAGTTTTTAAACGACCATTTTCTTATAATATTGCATCTGTAGTAAATAAATATATTACTGATCTTTTGCTAACGACAAAAGACTTCCGAAAATGCATGAAATCTAAGCTCCAGATATATTATTTAACCCTGGAATGCTACACTTATTTCCGACTCTGCATCTGCTACACAGGGGTACAATCGTACCCCAAATAAAACACGTCGTATTTTAGAACAACGAAAAATTTATTCACTTATAGAAAAATAATAACTTAAACCGAGTCTCTAAGAACACTTTTAATGCACATCCATAATAAAATGTTCATGCGGCACACACTGAGCATATTTTTTTTTGATGTTGCAAACACACGAACCTTTTGCATACAGCACAGCTTACTCTCTATTTTCGATCCTCTCTTCTGGGACAAAGCACACACCCACCCACTGTTGTTGTAAGCCTAGTAGATACTTCTTCTGAAGTGGTTATCTTGAGGACCCTACATATAGTTTCATGGAGTTCGCGCCTCAAAGTTGGAGCTTCTAAACGACTCATGATGTGCGGTCTGACCAGGTCAAGGGCAAGCTTCTTGAGGTATTCTCTCCTCTCACACTTTATTCACTTCACCAGAGCCACGCAAAAGAATCATTGAATTATATCCCAGAATATCCAACAAATTATAGAAAAGACATAATGGCCAGCGACGTGTTTTTCTACCAGTAGAATAAGTGTGGCTTATAAATAAGTATGACAACTGGTCTAAAGTATCTACTCCTCCTTTTGTAGAATTATAAAATTGAATAATTTCTGGTAACTTGGTCGTAAATGGCTCATCACCTTTTTCGTGCATTGTCGAAAGCATAATTACTGCTTTTTTAGCACTCTTGGATGGACAGTATGATAACAGTGTTAGATGTCCACTGTAGAAAAACATGGCAGAATTTTGATTCCTTTCTTTGAGTTCCAAAAACGACTCAGGAATTTCTTTTTTATTTCTTCTCACAGTACCAACAATGGTAATTTTCCTCTCCAAAAGATGTCTCAATAGAAGTAAACCAGTTATCCATGGTCAAGTTCCTATTTGTTCCCTGGACAGAACTGGTTAGCTTATTACAGTAATACTGAGCTACAGGAAAATCAGTTGGTGTGAAACCTTTTCCTATATAAATTTCAGCATCAAGTGCAAAAGCTGTTTTGGCATCACAGGACAACACAATTTTGATTCCGTATTTATTGGGCTTTGAAGGGATGTACATTTTAAAAGGACATCGCCCTCTAATGTTTACCCACCAATTGTATATCAATTGTAATATATTCTGAAGGAGTATATAGGTTTTTTATTTTAACGATTGACCTCTCAAATACCTCTCGAAAAGCTGCAAGCTTATCAGTTTCTTTTCTTTCAGCTCTGGACTGCTTATCATCAAAGCGAAGACAGTTTATCAAAAACCTGAAACGTGCCTCGGGGATGGTAGCACGGAATATTGGAATTTCCTGTGTCTTTATTAAATAGTTTCTTGGTCAAAACTCCGGCCATTTTCATAACACCGGAATAATAAAATAGTCCGAAAAGTGCTTGGAGTTCAATGCTTCTTGTATCCTTAGTCCAAGAGGGTCTCTTACCTACTGGCGTAATAACAGGTGCATCAGTATCTTGGTCATCGTTCTTATTTAAATATTTCAATCGTTGAACTTGGATCTCATTATAAGTATATTGGGTAATTTTATCGAGATTTTCTTGAGTGAAACATAATTTCCAAGCTTCAGTTCCCGATGTTATATGTTTTGCTTCGTTTTTGTTTCCAGGTAAATGCAAAACCAGATTTCGTTTTGGTGTACGATGAATTGCGCCTTTCTTACCTGACCACATAAACCCATTTTTACCCCTTAATTTGGTAGGCACTGGTAAAATTTCCACCATATCTCTGTTGATCGCCTGTATTTCTGACAATGGTATATTGTCATCTTGCGAATCTGTATCAGATGGAAAGGTATCCTGAGTCTGTTCTGGTGCAAAAAAAGAATTAAGATTGATTTGATTGCCACGTATTTCATCCTCGTCTGGCTCCTCTCTAAAATCAGGTATAACAGCATCTTCCTCCTCGCTGTCATCCGAAAAACTGTCTGAATCAGATTCATAGAGAATGCGATGAATTTCTCCGACATCTTCAGGCTTTGTTAGGTCGAAGAACTTTTTCTGCCTAGCCATTATTCGTGCAGCCTAACAAAGAAAATCAATAATAACTCAAAAATCAAAGAAAAATATAATAACTTAAAAAAAAAACTAAAATATTTTCAAAGTATTATAGACATATTTTAGAAATATTTTTCAAAAAAAAGATACTTACTCATATAATAATAATCACCAAAATCTACCGAGAAGCGAAATAATCACAGAGTATATTTAACCTAAACTGCTACACTGGGGTACGCGCTAACCCCAAATATCACAAATCTCGAAAAGAAAAAACCGTGTGCCAATGCCAATTGTCGCACGCGAACTAACTTGCCGCGTCTTGAAACTAATAAGACGTCGGCGTTCGTTCCCCCGCCCACTTCCATTTAACTTGACATATGATTAATGATGGGGTACAAATGTACCCCAAGTAGCATTCCAGGATTAAAACAGAGCAATGCATTTAAAAATATGAATTTTGGATTTGTTATAGGTTTTTATTTTTGTATATTCTCTTTTTCATTTTATTTATGTAAAAATGTTTTAAATGTGTTTCCTCGATTTTTGTGCATTATTTATTTCTTTTTCTTTGGGTACTTACTATTATATACTTTTTTTTTTGGATAAATTATTCTACTTTATAGGCTATAACAGCCCTCAACTGCGTTGAGAAGCTGAAATTATGCCTTTTAATTCGCATTTCGTCTGTCATTTCTTGTTACAATGATGTTTTTTTACACCTTTGTAAACATATGTATATGTTGGATTAATAAACGTTAATTTGGTTCCCAATATTAAAACAATATTTTTTATTCCTGCGAAAATGTGTCGTATTTAATAGTCTTGATGCACTTGTTCCAAGAATATTCTGATAATTGGTCAAAAATATATTTACATATTTTGGAATTGAAGCACCACAAATATACTTTTGAAATTTTCACAGATGTTTTATGATTTTTCACAGATTTAGTTAACTTTAAATGATATTACTAATTAGTTAGGTTAGAATCTATTTACCAGTGTTGGCACCTGCCAGAAATGACATTGACAGCTGACGCAAAAATTCCTGTTAGCTTGAATTTATTGTTTTGTATACCTATTTAGGGTTCTGTTGCCAAATCACTGTTATGGGTTGAAATACTGGGTATATAATAGTCAAACCAATCAGAAACCATCTTTTGGTGATCCTAAACTTTAATTTTTGAGATTTCTCTTTCTTCGTCTTATTCATTGTTGTTAACATAACCCGGTCTTTCTTTAAACGCATTGCGCTAACAATTTTTTTTTAATATGGAAGGTACTTTTGAACCTAAAATATTAAGATAAAGTGTTGGAGAAGGATAGGCCCATGTCAATAACAACGTGTAAAGCCAAGAAGGACACACCCCCATACTGTTTAAGTTATTAAGAGGCCCCAAAAAAGATAATAAAAAGTACTAGGGTGTATTTAAGAAAAAATGAGTTTATTTTATTGAAAATTGGTTACAAGTCGAAACGTCTCTTTTTCTGTCTAAATTTGAATTTATTTGATCTAGGAGATGAACATGAAAGAAATTAAAACGTATTTGATAAGATAATGTCCTAGGTATACGACCATTTTTACGCTAATTTTCAAGTTGCTTCAAAAGCTTTTAAAATCCACAGCAAAAATGATACAGAGGCGTAGGACAAAAAAATTAAATTTATGATGGCCACCCAAAGCCGATACGTCTACCAAGAATTATGCAAATGTGGCAACGATAAAAGGAGATAAAAGCAAAATCGCTTTTGCGAAATATTATCAGATAATGCGTTAGACAAGGACAGATTTATGTAACAATCATGTGTGAAACAAAACAGGCAACATCATAAATAGGATTAATGCGCTAGTTCTCGAACACTTGAGCGTTTGGGATTCAAGGATCTGGCCAGGAATTATTTAAGGACAACACACCAAGACAAAGCTGGTATTTAGGATTTTTAAAAAGGAATCCCGAGATATCTCTAAGAGAAGCGGAAAGCGTTAATAAGGCTAGGGCAGTGGTCAGTGAGACTTCAATACGAAAGTGGTTTTTAGATTTGCGAGAATATTTAACTAAAAACAACCTTATGCAAATTTTTGGTGATCCCACAAGAATCTTCAATTGTGACGAATCCGGGTTTTGTTTATGCCCTAAATCAGGAAAAATTCTGGGACCTAAAGGCTACAAAAATCTTTACGACATTAAACTTGGAAACGAAAAGGAAAATATAACTGTTCTTATGACGTTTAATGCAAGTGGGAACATTTCCTCACCTTTAGTATTATTTCATTATGTGAGATTCCCAAGAGCTCTTGTCGAAAATATGCCACAAGGATGGGTGTTAGGGAAATCTGAGAAAGGATGGATGACTTCAGAATGATTTTCATAAATGGACATTGGAAAACAATATTCCTAAACCACTAATTATTTTTATTGATGGACATAAATCGTACATGACTATGTCGTTAAGTAAATGGTGTGATGAAAACCAAGTTAATTTATATGCGCTACCCTCCAATACAACCCATATGCAGATGTAAGTTTGTTCAAACCAATGAAAACCCATTAGAAAAAAACGGTTCGCAACTGGCAAAGTAGACCAGACAGTATTAATTGTCCAGTAAGCAAAATAAATTTCTGCAGTATTTTCAATGAAGTATTGTCGAACAATGTAGAAGAATTTCAAGCGAGTATCAAAAATGGGTTTCGGAAATGTGGGTTGTTTCCGTTAGATGCTGATTCTGTTGATTATACAAAATGTGTCAAGGATATAGCTGAAGCTCTTTCAACAAACAAATTACCCAGGCAAAGGCGATTAGGATCTCACAAAGAGACTTAACATCAGCAAAAAAAGTAATTCTAACAATTAAAGAAAATTTAAAATCTTATGGAATTAACCCTGAAGTAAATTCTAAATGAAATACAACTTCTGCAAGAGAATATTGAAAAACAAAGTCCAAAAAAACGCAATAGTATTACGAAAAATCCTGTGATAGAAGCACCAAAAGCTCTAGATGATTCTCAACCCTATAGTCAAGCAGCTACACCTCATGAAGTAGAAATAAAAACCTCTTGCTCAAGTAAACCTGACTTGCAAATAATTGATAATGATTTATCAATTAATAATGATATAGTACTCCTACGTTAATTACATCTGATAATAACTCTAATATAAACAATGATAGTACTACTGGTAACCTTAATACACAAATTGATTCTACTAGAGAATATTTAAGTGATGACCTCGATGATGACATTAATATTACCCCTAATATTGAGCCTAATATTATAAGAGATCATTTTTCCAGTGATGCAAAGGTCGATACCACTTCTGATAAAAGCAAGAATGATTGTGATGATTTTCTAAAGGTTAAAGTCTTAAAATTATCAGCTGTTACCAACAGCTTACCGCTGCAAACATCAAATAAACCATCATGTTCTTTTACAAAAGCATTTGACAATCATTTGGTATACCCTGAGCCAATCAAGCGAAGTAGTAACACTAACAGAAAAAAACCGTTCTTGAAAACACCTAGCGCGATTTCATCTAGTGAGTGGAGGAAATATTATGAGGAAAAAGAAAATGAGAAAACAGAAAAGAAACTTAAAACAATTCAGAAAAAAGAAGAAAGAGAAAAATTTAAGGGAGAAAAGCAAAAACCTTTAAAGGCTTTGAAGAAAAAACAAAAAAAAATGGTGAAAATCCTGAAAGCTTGACAGAGCAGAGTAAGATACCATATGCAACATGCTTCGAAGAACTTAACAGTGATACGGACGACAATGATAAAAAAATATAGGATGCGACTATTGTGAAAAATGGTATCACAAAAAATGCACCAAATTCATTGATACCCCATATAATACTGCCGCAATTCAAGACTACAAATGTGATGAATGTTAAAGTACGTAATTTTCAAATTTAGTTTTAACTATTTACTTTATTTGTAAGCGCTACTTTATTTGTAAGCGCTAGTTTATTTTTTATTATTAAAAACCAACCCACGTGTTTTTGTCTTTAACTTTTTTATTCCTATTTCCTATCTGGTTTTTTTTTACTTACATAGAGCATTTTTACTTGTTTTGTGTTTTTTTTTAAATAAATAAATATTTGTTTTTGTGTTATTTTTTGTTAAGGCTTTTTTATTAAGGTTGTCTATACAATGCAATCCAATCGCCTTAAAGTTGTTTAAAAAAAGAGTGGTCGAGAACTAACATTTAAATGTACTTTTAACTTTAGAGGAAACACTAATTGACATTTTTTCAAATTTTAATAATATAACGTGTCTAGGTGATTTTAACATTGATATATCTAAATTAAATTACAGTCACGCAACTCAAGCTTATTTCTTTGTGTGAAACTTTCGATTTGAAGCAGCTTATAACCGAGCATACTCGTATGACCAACAATACTAGTTCAATTATAGATCTTATTTTTACAAATCATGTTGACATTTTGAAATGTGGCATAATAAGCTCTACATTTTCTGACCATTTTGGCGTTTTTTGTGAGTTTAATGTCACGGAGTCTATTGTACAACCACACATTGTATCTTATAGATCCTTAAAAGATATAAACCTAAACAACTTTCAAGAGGATTTGGAGGCTGTTCCATTTCATTTAATTTATGAATTCGAATCCACAGATGATAAGATACATTTTTTAAACAATAACTTACTCAAATTGTTCGACAAGCATGCTCCTATTAAAACTATAGTTGTTCGAAAAAAAAAAGATTCTCCGTGGCTGACAGATAATATTAAACTATTGCAAAAATTAAGAAACAAGGCAATAAAGGATTTTAAAACAACTAAACTGCCAGCTAAATGGAATTGTTACAAACAGCTTAGAAACTATACAACAACAGCGATTAGAGCGGAAAAAAAGGCTTTTTATAGTGATAAGTTTGAGAATTGTACATACAAGGACAAGTGGCGTGAACTAAGAAAAATATTGCCGTCGAAGCAGAAGCAAATTCCTAAATACTTTGTAAATACCGACAAATTTAATTCATATTTTATAGATACTACAAGAATGACAAATATTGATAATTGTGATGAGTTAATTAATTTTTATGATCAGAATGCATTACCAACCTTAAATAAGTATTCTTTTCGTCCCACTGATTATAATACTATTTCTGCAATTATATTACGTATTAAGTCTAAAGCATTCGGGGTGGTTAATCTTAATATTACGTTAATTCAACTATGCTGTCCTTTTATTATACCCTTTATTTTACATAATGTTAACAAGGGTATTAATAAAAACTACTTTCCCAAATGCTGGAAAGAAGCCTTTGTGTTGCCATTGCCGAAAGTGCATAATCCAACAGATTTTAGTCAATTTAGGTCTATCAGTATTTTACCAACGTTTTCAAAAATTCTCGAACGCATTCTAGACTCTCAAATTCGTAGTTTTCTTAATAATAATAATATTTTACCACCCAAGCAATCTGGATTTAGAACAAATTATAGTTGTTCTTCGGCTATGGCGGACGTTATTGATGACGTAATTCGGGCTAGGGATGATGGTAAGATTTCTGCTCTGGTGTTGTTGGATTATACTAAAGCTTTTGATTTCGTTGGCCACTCAATTTTAAAGTCTTCGTTTCATTATATTGGTTTTTCTGATGCTGCTATTAATTTAATTGCCTCTTATTTAAATAATCGGATTCAACGTGTTAAAATAGATAACGAAATATCTGATCCTTTGGAAGTTGAAAGTGGTGTGCCTCAGGGTAGTATTTTAGGACCCTTGTTTTTTATCATTTACACGTCTAGATTTTATCTTCAATTAAAGCATTGTGCCCATCATTTTTACGCAGACGACACGCAGTTATATTATTCATTTTTACCAGGAGATTTTAAAATTGCTGAGTTTAAAATTAATCAGGATTTACCTACAAGCTATTTGTGATGTTTCTTCAAAGCATTTATTAAAATTAAATCCATTGAAGTCATCTATAATATTCATAGGTAATCGAACTAATGTAAATAATATTTTAAATGGTATAAACATTAAATTGGGGGACGAAAGAATTCCAGTTGTTGACAAATGTAAGAGTTTGGGCCTTATAGTAGATAATAATATTCGTTTTAAACATCACGTGTGTAATATTCATTCTAAGGCATATCTTGCTTTAAAATTAATTTATTTGCATAGACACTATTTAAGTAAAGATATTAAGAAGCTTTTATGTGATTCATTGGTCCTTTCACAATGTAATTACTGTGATGTAGTGTATGGCTGGTGTCTTGATTATGAGGATAGGGGTAGACTGCAAAAGCTCCAAAACTCTTGCATTCGACTAATATTTGGCATTCGCAGGAGAAACCACATTTCCCATAAACTTCACGAACTTGGATGGCTTAATATGAATAATCGAAGAATTGCTCATTCTTTAACATTTTTTTATAAAATTTTAATATATCGTAGTCCGCCCTATCTCTATCAAAAAATAACTTTTAGGAATGATGTACACCATTTAAATTTAAGAAGAAATACTATTCTCATTCCGAGACATAAAACACAGTTATTTAAACGATCATTTTCTTACAATTTTGCTTATCAAATAAATTCTTTAAATTTGGATCCGGACCGATTATCAATTTCATGTAATACTTTTCGTAATAAGATGATCGTACATCTAATGAATCAGCAGGGTATATAATTTAAGTTCTTCTTTTTTAACTTTTTGAATGGCTGTTTTTTGAGTAATTTATTACAATTTTTGGTATTGGGATCATTTTATTTATTTATTTATTTATTGTCTGTAATAATTTTTCTATTTTTTGTTATTTGACAAAAAATTTATTCTGTTTTTTGGGTATTTGCAGTGTGTATTGTTTTGCTTGATGTTAAACTGTCAAATTTAGAACTTTTATATGTAGGTTTATTAGGTATGTGATTAAAGAAAAAGCCGTATTTAATCAGTTATTAGTTAAGCGTTACTGAAATTACCATTTTTTTTAATGAAGTGAGGGGCCAGAATGTTAAAGACCAGAATCTGCCATGGTAGAATTCTGAATTTGTAGGCCTTTTACTTGCGTAAATTTATTACTAGATTTTGTAAACTTGTATTTTTTTTTGTTTCTTCTATGCAAATAAAAAATATTTATTATTATTATTCTTATTATTATTATGATTATTATTATGATGATGATTATTATTATTATTATTATTATTATTATTATTATTATAAATGGTCGCGAATCATTTGGGGTGGTCGAGAACTAGCGAAATGGCACTTTTTTACTATTTTAGTAAAAAAAAAATATTTAGAATACACCACAATTAAAAATATTTATTTAAAATAATTTAGAACTGTTTAGAGATTTAGAAAAAGTCACTATGGTAAGTGATTGATTAATATTTCAATTTTCACAACATTTGAAAGTGAAAATTTTACTAAACTGGTCGAGAACTAGCGCATTAACCCTATATTGGGAAACATTAAAAAAAACCAACAGTAACATTCATTCAATATATTAAATCATTATTTATTTGGTATATCAACAACATAAATTAAATATACGGGAAAAACATTGAAGAGCACATTACGAACGAACATTCGGTATTAGATGGCAGGAATATTTATTTTTTTAATTGCAAGAATAATTAGCGCTGGGACATTCTCAGAACGTTCTCAGTACATAGATACGATGCCCGTTCATTACAGTAAGTTGCTAGTAAATATAACCCATAAAATAAAATCCGAGTCCCGCCAAAATAAAAAAGGCAATTTAAATGAGATGCGAATAAAATGCGACACAGTGCGGCGGACTTTGAAAAAATGCCCGGCGACGCCGCTCGAGCAGGAAGCGAGAATGCAACTGGCCATACACACTCACTCTTTCATTCTTTCACCCGAGGCCGACCGATGTATCTCTTCCTGTCTTTCACCTTTTTAATTACCTTTATTCCAAAATCCCTTCTCGGATAACAACGATGCTTACCTATACTATAACCCTCTTGACTTTTATAAAATTGCGGGGGAGGGAGATGGGTCCTACATATAAATATGTCAAGTACTGACATGTTACTCGTCCGACTTGGCTTTAATTCGCGCAAATTTTGATTATCTTATTTCCATTATTATGCTCGAAATACAGAGTAGAAGTTTCGAAATTATCCATTCCATGGTTATATGTAACTAGCGAAGCAGGCCACCGAAACAGTCGACCTGTTCGCCTTTGTTTGTCAGACGGTCGACCATACGACCCGACTGGGCGACTGTAGAGAGAAATAGACTGGAGGGTCGCCTGTGTTGTAGCTTTCCGTGAAAGCAGCACACAGTGTAGCCGAACAGTGTGCTGTGGAATAATGACGTCAGCCGACGAGGATGGCGTGAGGCGCGTAACGGCGCGCGCGAGAGAGACGCGATGACGAGAAACTTATTAGAGTAGGGAGAACGAACGACCCAACCTAACCAGGCCCCGGCCCGTTCAACAATCGATCCGAATGCCGGAATAGAGAGAGAAAGGACGATGTTTTATGCATGGTTTTGAATTGTGGACGGGCCGGCAAACGGCTGAGTCACAGTAATTGATAATAACTTAGGCATTGCTCTTTGCTATTAGGATGAAAACCGAATTGGACTGAAAAGCACCGGAATACTACTACTACTTCTTCGGCAATGCCTGTACGGTTACGTACCTGTAACCTAACTTCTTCCCATTTTTTATTTTTTTGTATTTTATTCGCGGTTTTACGCATCCAATTATAATGCAAATTGGGCAATTACGCTTATTACTAGGAAAAAAGTAAATTGTGCAGTCGGTGCCAAAATGCAAAGTTCATTTAATGTAAACCACTTGTTGTTATATCAATTTGCCTCCTGATACGCATTAAATTTCAAATAAATGCTAATAAGGAGGATTTATTATTCTCTGGTCGCCTTATATCAGCGGCATAGGTATTAGAAACGAAACTTTTTTTATTTTACGAACTTTTGACAGTAACTGTCCTTTCTGTCAAACTAGAATGACATACTGCTTAACACACTTACCACTTAACGTTTTATACCTATTCAATAAATCCTTACCAGTTAAATGGGCATAAACACATTAAAATAAATGCAAATAAGGCGGAATTGTTCTTCTTCTCGGGTTCGCTTTTATCAGCTGACGCATTCATCACTATCATAATCGAAACCGTTTTTTATTTTATGCGCCGGGATTTCTATAAACGGAGGGTCGGTCTCTTTTCAATAGTGGCGCCTAAAGCGAGAACAAAAGCGGTCGGAATCGCAAATTAATTGGTAATTAGGTTTCGGTTCCGGATTTTAATAGATAAACACACACATGATTCCGATCTTATTGCATTTAATGCGGTCGAGTGTGCATTATTGGATAACGAGCGAGAAGGAAAGGACGGATTGATTTTAAACGCCCCCATTAATCATTATTTTATGGCTTTATAATAGTCATCATTGACTGTGAGTTGTTAATAAACAGTATAATACAGTCAGTCAAAATGAAACTCGTAACTCGTACACTCGTTTAATTTTACTACTTTTTATTTTTATATGTGTGTTGCTTATAAAAAAGAGAAATAAATATACAGGGTGTCCTAAAATCAATGGTAAGCCGAAAACGGGCAATAGACTATACTCTATTTCAGAAGTGTGTAGAGCAATAAAACCTCATTAGGTATGCAAAAGTGGTACCTGGTGATCCACCAATATTTTATGCCACTACCTTAGTTGGGTATTAGTTTCAATGTAAAATTCTTTCTTTTCGTTGATTGCAGGTAGTGCCACCCGGTTTTGGGTCAATTTATGAGTTTTGCCCATTGTTACCCACTGATAAACATTGAAAACGGTTCGCCAAAGGCGTGCAACTGGGACTTGTTTTTTACCTTATAATTAATGTACTTAAATACTATTTTATTTTAGAAAGTTACTTTTGTTTAAATGGAATAATATATTTTTTTCACAAATTTATTGAACATAATATGTAGAGTAAAACAGTTGAAAATGTCACTTTTGGATCTGGCACTTTTTGAACAGTGTATAACAATTTTAAATTATAATAGATTGTAGTCTTCTTCGTCATCTGACGAACTGTCATCACCTCTTGACATTATAATTAAAGGATCGACTGTCTGATCGATGAGGTTGTCAAGATCCCACATTTTGTCCTCTTAATTAGCTTAATTACATGCTGGACTGCTTTTCGGCAATTCTCAGGTGTCGCTTCCGTAATGGCTTGATCAAACAGTAGCTTAACATCTTTCATTTTAAAAGTCGTGTTTTGTCTTGCTACAAATCCTTTTACCTGCGCCCATATCAGTTCTATAGGATTTAGTTCGCAATGATATGGCGGTAAGCGCAGTACAGTTATATTATATTTTTCGGCTATATCTTCCACGGCGTATTTCATGAAACGAGTTTTGTGTAAGTTTGCTATTGCCAGCAGTTCTTTTTTTATCAAATTTGCTTCAAACGCAATACCTTCTCTATTCGCCGTGAATGATAGCTTGCGTTATCCATAACCACCACCGAATTAGCCGGAAGAAATTTTATCATTTCACCAAAATAGTCCTCGAAAACGTCTGAGTTCATGTCTTCATGGTAATCTCCTGTGCGAGTCGACTCAAAGGTTAGCAGACCTTCTTTTAAAAATCCCTCTTCGCTTCCAATATGTGTGATTATAAGTCTTTTTCCTTTTCCCGAAGGTATTTTAATACCCGTAGACAGGCCTTCTATGAAAGCTTGGCGAGCACTGGTTATATTTTTGTCTTGCCACATTTTTTGGACTATATAACCTTCGTTAATCCACGTCTCATCAAGATAAAAAACTTTCTTTTGCTCCCTGCGGTACTGCTTGATACTTCTCAAGTATTGTCGTCTCCAACAAACAATTTCGTCGCTCTCCAGTAAAAGTGCTTTGCGGTTATGCTTTTCCCAGGCAAAATCCATATTTTTTAAAGTTTTCCATAAAAGTTTTCTACTTATCAACGGAATACTGTCATCTCGGCCAAGCTCCATTAAAATTTTGTCTAGGGTGGGTATTTCCTTTTTAAAATAAAAAGAGTGAACTTTTCTTCGAATTATACATTTAGCATTTTCATCAAGGACTTTTGTAGGTCGTCCTGGCTTTTGCTTGGGAGATTCCACTTGACCTGCTACTTTTCTTTCCCGCAACAATTTGAAAATGGTGGACTTTCCAATTCCACTCATTCGAGAACATTTTTCAACAATTTCTTGCACAGTAAAACTAGGGTAATCGTGTTTTATGCAATCATGTACATTTAAAATAATAACTTTTTCACTCAGCGATAGTGGAGAATTTTTAGTACATCTTTTCGTTGGACTGAATACCTCCATTTTTTAAATATTGGGATAATAATATTGTGATTACACTACAGCGTAGCAGTGACTACTAACGTTTAAAATATGATTTAAAAGTATTTATAGTCTGTATATATTACCTGACCCCATTTTTGCATGTTACAAAGCGTTAAAAGATAGGTACCTATACAAAAGGATTAAAAGTATTTATTTAGTATTTAATCTCTTTCAAAATAAAGGCATTTAATCCGTGAAAATTAAATTCATAAATATTATAAGTACCTGCGCCTATGAACTACCACGAAATGTAGCCAAACAGAACGGAATTCCCCAGTTTATTGCTCTATACACTTCTGAAATAGAGTATAGGTGGGCAGGGATTAAAAAAAATATTTAAAAAAATCTCTTGAGTAAGTTTAAAATTACATATTCAGAGGTGGTGTGTAATTTGCTGACCAAGAATAGAAGTGCTACCAAAGCTATTTACAGACAGAAACTGTTCAAACTTAATATTTAATAGCAGTATATGTATGACAGCCTGCTACCAAAAAACAATTTGAAGTATCACCCCTCTAAGGGGTAGTTTATTCTTGACAATTTCTGATAAAAACGTGCTACCAAAACTATTTACCGTCGAAAATTATTCAAAATCGATAACTGATGTTACTATACATATAAGTGCTTGCTACAACAAAATAATTGAAATAGCACCGCTCTAAGGGGTAGTTTGTATTTGTCAATGTCTAATAAAAACGTGCTACCAAAGCTATTTACCGCCGGAAACTATTCAAAATCGATAACTGATGTTACTATATATATAAGTGCTTGCTACCAAAAAATAATTGAAATAGCAACTATTAAAGCATACTCAAATATAGGAAACTACTGCCTGAATGAAAACTTTAATCATCTATATCGAGATCCAAAAGATATAGTTTTTCCGAAGCAACATTTGCCTTTAGATAAATACCATATATTTTTCAAAATAAAGATTTCATACCAAAACCATCTTTGGAAGACGATAGTGAATTTCTCAATACTAAATATACAGCTGCCAAAATGATAATTCTACAAGGCAGAGTAACTCTCGTACCCGAAGAGCAAGTTTTTGTAATTTCCACAATAAACAATAAGAAACTGATATGGTGACTTTGTTTCCCCAAGAAACTTGTACCTGTAAGGGGAAGAGAAGCAGCCCGTCTGTCTGTTGGTAACATAACTAATTCTTAGAAAAATGTAAAATTATCTACAATCATCAGGAGGAACAGAGGACACAAGTACGTACCTATAATAAGAAATTTTCTCTTAACACTTAACTTTGTTTATTGTTCCAGGTCAGGAAGAAAAAGAGCTCCTCTGAAGGTGAGTGGTTGAAGCTGCGAAAGATGCTGAAATAAACTATGCAAATTCAGACAGTATACTCATTCCAACGGTAACACCAACGGGTGTTTCTAAAAAATGTTTTCTGGCTCCTTTCTCGTCGACTCCTTCAAAATTTGTAAAACGTTTTTATGAGATTAAAATTAATATATTTAGAGAAGCTTCTTCCATCAGTCCCATCCCAGAAGAACGATCGATGGAGAGGCAAACATCTTTTCCCAGCGACGGTGACGAGTCAGATTTTGAGGAAATGGCTTCAGATGTGAATGTTACAAAAACATTTTAATATGGGAATAAAAAACAGTGCATCATCTATGGAAGACAGATATATCCTAAGGATTTAGAATGTCTTGTGAAAGATGAAGGAGGTGTAAACTTCAAAGACCTTTATTTGTCAGATGTGATAATTGATGTTTATTTAGCTTTTCTAGTAAACGAAAAAAAGATAAAAGCATCGGTTGATATCTTTCCAGTGGAAGGATATTTAGTTAATTTCTTAAAATCAGATAATAATAGTTTCAAGACTGCTGCAAATTATTTTCTAAAATTTGGACTTTACGAGAAGGATATTTTATTAATTCCGGTTTGTAAAAATGAACATTTTGTTTTGATAGTATGGTGCTGAAAAAGTTCAATACTATACTATGCTTAAATAGTATAAGAAGTGATATAGTATATCGCAATGAAATTTTCTTCGTCATGGAAGTACTACAGTTCGTTCATCAACAAAAGCACATAAGTTTATCCGAAAATTGGAATCTCTACCGGCCAACAGATTTACCTGTTCAGTATAACTCATATGACTATGACATCATTACCGGATCTTCCAAGGTTTTAGCATACCATCAATCTCGAGAAATCAACAATTACAGAATTCACATTAAAAAACAATTGACTGGTTTATTTTACACTACAACTTCAAATTTCCGTACCTTTGCTTATGATAAAAATATACTAGAGAAAGGTACAGCAGGCTTTAAAGGAAACATTATCATAAAGGAAAATAACCAACTACCTCACCTAAGCGGAAAATCTCTGATGACATCATTACAATTTCTACAGTGTGTATCAGTTAATTATTGGGATGAGGATATGGCCAGTTTCTGTCATATTGGTGCAGCTAAGTGTTCCAATATTTTTGAAGAGATGATCTTGTGTATGAAATGCTATCATTGGTACCACCATAACTGCATAGGTCTTCAACAAAAGCCCAAACAACTTATCTGTTGAACATGCCAGGATTCATAAATATAATTAGTTAGTTTTAATACTCGCATAACGAATAAAATACATGTTATACCAGGAAATGGTAATAATTATATTATAAATTACGTACCAGAAAGTTTATATTGCGTTTATTTTAATTCTTCAAATTTTCTAATGCCCAACAACAACAACAAAAATTAAAAATCATGATTAAATAGTCCCTTATAGGTAAATAGGAAGCAAGTTTTATAGTTTAGGTAGCTAATGAAAATTGTCAAAGATAAACCATTCCCTGGTGGCGTGCAACTCCTATTATAATATTCTGGTAGAGAGCATTTATACATATTATAACAGATACCAAGTTTGAATACTTTCCGACTGTAGGTTACTTTAGTAGCACGTTTTTAGTAATAATTGTCAAGAACAAACTACCCCTTAGAGAGGTGCTACTTCAATTATTTTTTGGTACCAGGCTGTCATACATATACTGATTTCAGATATTAAGTTTGAACAGTTTCTGTCGGTAAATAGCTTTGGTAGCACGTTTTTATTGGAAACTGACAAATACAAACTACCCCTTAGAGGGGTGCTATTTCGATTATTTTTTGGTAGCAATCACTTATATGTATAGTAACATCAGCTATCGATTTTGAATAGTTTCCGGCGGTAAATAGCTTTGGTAGCACGTTTTTATTAGAAATTGACAAATACAAACTACCCCTTAGAGGGGTGCTATTTTGATTATTTTCTGGTAGCAAGCACTAATATGTATAGTAACATCATTTATCGATTTCGCATAGTTTTTGATGATAAATAGCTTTGGTAGCACATTTTGATTTTTGGTCAGCAAATTATTTTTACCCATATTCCGAGAAAACCGAAAAAAATTGACACCTCTGTTGATCTTTTTAATAATGTGGTTAACAATTTTTTTTTGGTACACTCAGAAAAATCTGATAGGTTGATTCAAACAAAAAATATTGTTAAGTAACAAAACCGCTTTTTTTGAAAAAAAAACTACTATATTGTTTATTTTAACTGAAGGGTAATAGTTAATGTAATCATAAAAAAATTGTTACCATACAAAATTAATTTATCTAATAATTTCGATAATTTTAACTTAAGTTTTGTTGCCTAACAACCTTTTCGTTATTAAAAAAGTTATTTTAACTATTTCTTTATTTGTTTTCTCACCGTTTAGTAAAATTTTGTTAATTCAAACAAAAAAACGTTTAATTTATTTTTAGCTATTATTTTATATACAGTGAGAGCCAAAAGTCCGGAATAAATTCATTTCAATTCAGGGGTATGTAAAAAACGCTCGGACACGTCGATTTTTATTTTTAACTGCGGGTTTTCTTACTATAATTTTATCTATACAGGGTGGTTCAAAAATAAGTTACGACCATCAACTTAAAACCAAAAACAGTATTCATTTTCCTTATCACTTTCTTTAATAAGTAATTGAAACTCAGGTAAAATATAATATTTGTGTAATATATTACCTGTAAACGGTCCTTTAGTTTTAGACAGTACATCGTAAAGCATCTATTACACAGGGCGAGATTACTAGCCAGTCGTCGGCGAGTAAAATTTAAAGCGAGTGAGCGAGTTAGAACACGCTCAGCGAGCGCAAACTACACAGGGCTAGTTAAATCGCTTTACTCGCAGGGTATTGAATTTTGGAAGTTGTTTGTTTTGTATTTTTCGTTCGAAAATTCAAAATGTCTCTTAAATGGAATAGTAATCAAATTATATGTAGAGTTTTTAAAAATGTATGAACAATTTCCAGTATTAAGGAATATTAAACACAAAGATTATAATTTTTTTTTTCTTAATATTTTTTCCAAATTAAACTATACACAGAACTACAAAAATCCAATTGTTCCTAATGACTTCATCGCATCTTTTCAGCATTGAAGCTACCAGATTGTTTATTGTCCAGAGTGTCTTCATCTGTGTATCAATATTACCCGAGGACATTTTGTGAAGTAGAAAAAGTTTTTTAACGGTACAAAGGTCTTTTAATTCCTTTGGTTTCAAAAGTTAAATTTGCAGGTTATCTTCTATACATATTTGCCCAATTTAGGAAACTACATCAAATTGCACAGTCAGCTGGTGTTCTGCTTGGCTAAAATAGATTTGAATAAGGGATATTTAGATTTTTTTGTGCTTTTGTCTTAAAAAGAACAAGTATTGACAATCTGTTTTACTGGAGTGGAGTATCTGCATGTGTGACATTTAATAGTTTTCTCAAGTTGGGCCCGTCTTAGAATTCGAATTTTCCGCCTTTTATTGAATTTGAATTTGGTGCCTGCCACGCCTTCTTTCAAATAGTTATGGCTCACAAATGTCAAAATTAGTTCATATTATTGCACCTTCGGTAGAGGGCCAAAATTTCTTCGCGTTACCAAGGCATTTCTCTATATTTGTGTTATGTATATACAATGGTGGCCAAAAGTATGGAAACTTTAAAATTTTTCAAAAAATGCAGAAAAAATCGCAATGCGAAAACTCTCAAAAATATAAATAAACAGCTTATCAGCAAATAAAGAAATTCCAATGGAGGTAAAGCAAAAGAATGTTGTTTATTAGTTTTGATGAAAGAGGAGTTATTTCTCTGTGGCCAAATGTATGGAAACCTAAATCATAATAATTGTTTACTACAAGCTGTTTAACGGTACGATTTTGTTTGAGTGAAGACAGGCATCATGCCTAAATGTAAATACTTATCTAGTGATTTAAAAAGTAAAATAGTTGAACTATACCAAAAGGGCTATGAAGGTAATGAAAAGAATATCGATGAACGACCCAAAGAAAACTTCTATAGATATTTCTGGAAAAATGAGTGAAATGGGGATTTCTGTATCTGCTCGCACGGTGAGAAGAAGGCTAAATGAAATGGGGCTTTTTGGAAGAGTTGCTGTAAAGAAACCACTAATAAGAAAAATAGAAAGGATCGCTTGAAATTTGCACGAGATCATCTTACCTGGTCTCACCAAAATTGGAATACTGTATTGTTTAGTAACGAAAGTAAGTTTAAATTATTTGGGAGTGACGGGAGACGTTATGTCCGGCGACCAAAAGGTACAAGGTACAGCCACAAATACCAAATGCCTACGGTAAAACATGGTGGTGGAAGCGTAATGGTGTCGGGTTGTTTCTCCCGATCAGGTGTTGGCCCCCTGGTTAAAATTGATGGAATAATGGACCGTTTTCTATACAAAGACATATTGGAGAACAACATGTTGCCTTATGCTGAGGAAGAAATGCTATTGAGATGGTTGTTTCAGCAAGACAACGATCCTAAACACAAGTCCCAATTTGTGAAAAACTGGTTAAATAAACAAAGCATTGCTTTAATGGATTGGCCTTCACAGTCCCCAGATCTGAATCCCATAGAGAATTTATGGGATCATTTGGACAGGGAGATTCGAAACCATTCGATTTCAAACAAGACTCAACTGTGGGAAATACTGCAAACTAAGTGGGCTGCCATTTCCAGTGAAGACTGTGCAAGTCTTGTCGATTTTATGCCACGAAGATGTGGAGAAGTAATAAATTCGGAGGGCTATGCCACAAAATATTAGCAGATTTTGATTTAGATGTAATTTATATAAATAACTTTCTTCACTTTCCAAACTTTTGGCCAAGAAAATATAAATTTTATTTCATTTTCTTTTTATAATACGTTTAATTTCAAATTAATATGTTAAGTTAGGTAATATATTATATATACTTTATCACAATATGAGTAACTTTATTATAGTTCCTGGTTTCTTAAACAAAATAGAAATTTAAAAAATTTCCATACTTTTGGCCACCACTGTATGTACTATTATGAATTCTATAACTCAAGTTATAGTCATGTGACCATTTGTTCTTGAACAATTCTCGCCCAAAAGCCAAATTGAGAACGTGTGATATTTGAAGAGAAGAAGAAAAAGAAAAGTATGACATTTTCGACATTTAATTTTTTTACTCTACGAGCGATTAATAAAACGTGTTTCCTGTTTATTGACTTTTCTCTCCTTGTCTGCTAGTTCCTAAATTTAACTGGGTAAGATTACTCATACTATAAAGCAGGACGTTTCTCACTAACATCAAATTAATCTCCAGTAATTCCCCTTTCCGGATGTGAAAGAATCATGAAAAAAGCTCAAATGGATTCAAAGATGCAATCAAAAATACCTGTAGTCATAAATACAAAAAGAGGCATTAATCATACGCCAATCGCTGCAATTAAATAAAACCGGATAGCAGGAATCAAAAACGTCTCGAAAGTTATTACTACTACTACTACATAATAACACAATATTCCGGAAAGTTCCCCTGGTATCCCATTCAGATCTTCCGCCAATCTTCTTATAATTAGAGTCATCTATCATTATTTCAAGCTATAAAGCATAATCGGGTTATAGAGCGGAGGGCAATAAATAGGAAAACGGCGTCGTGCTTCCACTTTAACTCGACTCGACTTGCTTTTGCATCGCGTATTACCGATCCGATTTAAGATTTCCCGGTCTGAGTATCTCAATGGATTGGATTGGGTTTAAATAATTGTCGCAATGAGGCACCTGTTGAAGATATGTATATAATGGTTCTTTATGTGAGGAAAGAGTGGTACCTCTGGGAAGAACTACTCTTTCGAGAAAGGAATCTTCCCTCTTTCGAGGGAAGAGAGGATGAATTTGATGTAAGAAACGTGTTGAGAGGTAATTTCTAGAGGTAATGAGAGTCTAGAGGAAATATTATGGAGGATAGAGCCATTTGGGCAATATTGAAAACGTTCGGTTTCTTGCCAGTTGCATAAACGCAATTCCAGAAGATCCGGTCAGTTATTATAAAAATTAAATGAATATGACAGTGTGATGTCTTAAAGGAGGGTAACAAAATTATGTTTTTCTTACGCAATGCGATAAAATAATATTTTGAAGTAGTTCCTTTCTTGGCTATCAGGAATTTTCGCACGACAAGTGGGTACTTTAACTGTCTGGAAAACTTTTTATTTAAATGTTACTTTATTTAAAAATTAGTACAATTGTCTGAAAATTATAATAGACTTACATGGATTACACAACTACATGGATGTTTTCTAGTGTCTCAAAAACATGAAAACTGATTGAAAATTTTTAATTTTAGAGCCTTGAAAATGTCTGTTAGAGCCTTTAATTGCTTCCAAAAAAATTAATAACTAATTTTAATTGCCTAGAAGTGTTTTATTTAACTTTGCAGGCCGGTTTGAGTTTCTCAAAAAAAAGGCTTTTGTGGAATGAAAAATGACTAAACTAAGTGGAAATAAGAAGATACTTAAAGTAGAGTAAATTTTTTTCTATTTTTAAGGGAAAAAAGGGCTTTTAAGGGATTCAAAATTATGAAGATTGACTGAAAAAAACCGTTAAAAACAAGAAAACTGTCTGTTAATTTTTAATTTTCCAAGAACTTAAAAACAAGACAAAATTTGTTGCCTGAAAAAATAGCTTACAACTTCCTGGAAAAATCAAAAAAATTATTTGAACTGCCTGGAAATGGTTTGTTCAACTCTCCAGGTACTTTAAATCAATTGAGTTTTATGAGAAAAAAATGCTTTTACGAAATCAAAAATTACCAACATTGCGTGAAAAAATTGTTAAAAAACATCAAAACTGCCTGAAACATTTTCCAAAAATTTTGAAATTTGTAAAAAGTTGCTTTTGTCTAAAAAATATCTAAAAAATTGCCTGGAAGTGTCTTATTCAACTTTCCAGACAGTTTTAAACAAATGAGTTACCTAAAAAAAATGCTTTTATGAAATGGAAAATTACTACTAAAGTATATGGACTTTTTCTATTATCTAGACAAAATAGAGCTTTTAAGAGATAAAAAAGGAGTGAAATTGTCTACAAATAAATATCAATTATCCAGACTGTTAAAAACAAAAACAAAATTTTTCCTAAAAAATATTTCTTACAACTGCCTGGAAGTGTTTTAGCTTTTTAGGCAATTTGAAACAATTGAGCTTTCTGAAAAAAAAATGGTTTTCATGGATCAAAAAATTACTACAACAGTCTGGAAGTAAGAATAGACTTAAAGTATATGGACTTTTTTTATTATCTAGGCTTAAATAAAGCTTTTAGGAGATGAAAAATGATCAAAATTGTCAAAAAGCATGAAAATTGCCTATAAAATCGTAATTTTGGATGCATTAAAAAACAACAAGAGTTGAAAATGTTTATTTAACTTAGTATATAACTTCAGGTAGTTTAAAATAATTCAGTTTCCTAAAAAAAATGCCTTTATGGAGTGAAAAATTACGACAACTGCCTGGAAATAATAATCAAACACCCCAAAGGAAACAGAACTTACTACATCCACGTCAGTGTTTCCGAATGAATGAAATCATTCAAACCTGAAAATGACCGTGATAATTGACCTCAAGATCAAGATGGTTAAGGTTATTTAAACATTTGTGTTTGATCCACCTGGCAAAGTATTTTTAAAATGTTTAATTATAACTGAGATTAATTAATAAACAGCTTTTTGTAATTTGGCCATTTCAAGGTTACGATAACAAAGTTTCAAATATCATTTTAAACGTAAAAATCCTTGCTCTTTTCGAATACGGTACAGAAAACAAGGATTCCCATTAAAAAAAAGATTCTGACCTTGACCGTGAAAAACGATCTCAAGGTCAAAATCACCAACTTTGGTCTCAAATATTTTTGAGCTATTATCTCGCTTACTTTCGGAGGAATTTAGGTGTAAATATTAAAAGTTTTTTTCTATTTTCTAGGCAAAAAGAAGTTATAGGAGATGAAAAATAATCAAAGTTGTCTGCAAAAATCGTCAAAAAAAACATGAAAATTGCCTGTAAAACCTTAAATTTAGAGCCAAAAATAAACTAAATAAAAAATTAGTAATAAATAAAATTGCCCGAAAAAATCGTCAAAAAAACATGAAAGTTTTTGAAAAATAGGAAAAAGTTTGTTCTACGTAAAGTTTCTGTATCAATTTTCCAGACAGTTTGCAAGAACAGAAATTGAGTGATAAGAAATTCTTCTAAAGAATAAAAAATTACCATAACTGTCTGGAAATTATAATTATAATAGAGCCTTATTGCATAGATGTTAAAGTTGATAATAATACTGTACTGTTTTATACTTACTTTGTTGCATCTCGTTTATAATTTACTTGACAAATGACTTAATTTAATTTGTTTTACTGATCACGCTTACAAGGGTTTTTAAACTTTGTTAGTTATTTAATTTTGTCAAAATAAATAGGAGGCACCTCTTGGTTCTCTGTTCTTAGTTTTTAGTTACAATTTAATATATCGAAAGGGAGTTACATAGGAACAGACTGTATAAGGTATGTTTTATTAAACATATCATCATGACTTAACCTCAACAATGGATTTCTTCTATTCTATGTAAAAAAGAGCTATAGGCGATTGCATTATTCCATCCGAACCTTCACTATTTCCATCTTCTTTTATATCATCACTATCTTTTATTCATTTTTTAATATTCTTAAGCTATCCCAAAAAATCCAGTTTCCAGAAGATCCAAGAATCTTTCCAGAAGTTAAAATTAAAAAAAAAAAAACAGTTTTTTTTTTAATTTTAACGATAACGGCATAATGTTTTTTTCTCAAATAAATAAATCATTATTAGTATATTTCATCAAACATTAACAACGGTGATTAACCGATGAATTTAGATTGTGAAGTGTGTAATTAAGACCGATATATCTAATCGGTCAAAATAAGTGGGTAAATATTAATGCGCATTAAAACGTAATTGTACAACAACATATACAATCGTAACAACCCTGAGTTCGAGCGTATATTTTCCAATTAAATCGCTATTTAACGACGCGATAATTTTTTCCTAATAATAAAAATCGTAAATAAATAAAATTTCCCTCGTCCATTCAATTTATTCTCTCTCGTTCATTCATTCATACTTTCGTGAGCAATTTAAATTTACTATTAAAAATTGTAGTATTTTTGTACATACATATATATATATATCTGTTTATATAAACACGTAGACCGTTTGTAGTTTTTAGCGATTTAATGCATTTCGCGTTAATGAAAATGTTTGCCCGCGTGTATATTAATAAATCATTTAAATTGCCGTCGTTTTGATTTTTATTGCCCGCTGGCACGTGAATTCCGCTTTTTTGATACCTGAATGGTGTGAAAATTGACAATTCACCAGGGGCGTAACCGGAGGGAATTTTACTTCTTTAAATAGGTTAAATGCTTCCCTTTCTTGGCTGAAAAAATCATAAAAATTGCTCAAGCGGTTCCTGAGATACTATCTTTTAAATCGATTAACTTAGCTAACACAAAGGGCATTTTCCCCGATTTTCTTAAGTTGCAACTCATACCGATACAAAAAAAAAGGATCTAAGATCGAACCCCAGAATTATCGGCGAATAATTCTTTAGTCATAATCTTTGGTAAAATTTTTGACACTGAAGGGTCAAATAGAAGAAAGTCAAATCCCTTCTTTTACGGCCTCAGCTAATGCAGCATATTCTGCTTCAGTAGAAGTCGCTACAGTTGCTTGTTTTTTAGTAGATCAGCAAACTGTACCACCAACTACTTTAAATAAATACCCACTCGTTGATTTCCTGTCAGATTCATCACCTGCGCAATCTGAATTACAATATCCAACTAAATTAATACTGTTCACAGAAAAACAAAGTTCTAAATCTTTGGTTCCCTTAAGATACCTTAAAATATGTTTCAGATTTTTCCAAAGATTGTTGGTGTGCTTCAAAATTTGTTACAATATTTTACAAATGTACTTAGATCAGGTCTTGTAGGAAACATAAGATACATTAAACATCCAATTACTTCTTTACCAGGTTTATTAACAGAAGGACTATTCTCATTCGATTTTAAATTTTCAATTTCCAAATGGGACTTAACTGGGTTACATTCACTCATATTAAAACGTCTTCACAAATTATAATGTAATTCTTTTGGATCAAATAAATACAATTTTCATTTATTTTGACATTAATACCTAAAAACGTGTTCACATTTCCAAAATGTTGCATTTCAAATTGTTGACTTAATTTTAGTTTTAAATTACTGACTTATTACTACGAGATATTAAAATGTCATCAACATTTATAAATTGCTATATTACATTATGTAAATTGTTTAAAATAAAGGCAAGGATCATTAGCAGACCTAACAAAGTTTTCCTTTTCTACAAATTCATTATTCAATATGGAGCTTGTTTAAGCCCATATAGTGCTTTATTTAGTTTACATACCATTCCCTTTTCATTCGTTACAAAACTCTATAATTAGCAATAGCCAATAAAGTTCTTACTGTACTCAACCTTGCTACAGCAACCTTTTTCAACGGTTAGGCCTTATATTCTAGTTTATTTCCTTCATCATCAGTTTTAATTCGAAAGGCCCATTTGACTCTTACATTTTAAGCTCTTTTTACCAATGTCCAAGTATTGTTATCCAAGTATTCATTAAATACTTAATCTCCTCATCTACAGCATTTTTCAAAAACTTATACTCAGAGAACTGTTTGGCTCTTTCGTAACTATTAAGCACTGTGAATTAAAGATGAAACATTGACAGCCATATGTTCAAATTCATCATCTAAAATATAATCATCATAATAAGTTAAAGTTCTTTTTATTCTAGTACTTTTCCTTACTTTATTTTCATCTTCATCTTTCTTAATGTGTATTTCAGTCTCAATATTATTTATTCTGACTCATACTTAAATCAAGTTTACTTTCATATTTGGTTTGTTTATTTATTATTCTCTTCCCACTATTATTTCCAGATATTTTTTTTTCCAGATATTTTACAGAATTATAGTATTCTCTATTAAATTACTTATATTCATCAAAAATTACATTCCTTACTGTCTTTACATTTTTCTTGATAAGATCCCAAACTCTATAATTATTTACATAGCTCATAGTTCAATTTCTGTTTTTTTTTAGGTATATAACAATACACTAAACAACCAAAAACTTATAAGATTTTCAAATTAGGTTTTATCTTATAAAACATTCCAGAAGGAGTTACATTTTCCAAAGAAGTAGTTGGTGCATTATTCAACAAATTAGTTTTGATTGAGCACAAAGAATTGATTATCCCGAAAGTGATTACAATAATAATACCTTTCCTTTTTCCAATAGTATTCTATTGAGTCGTACAGCACTACCATTCAATTCTGAATTGTAGGGAACTGAGTACCTTAACCTAATTCCTTTGGATTGACAAAAACCAACAAATTGATTAGAACGGTATTCACTGCCATTATCACATTGTAATGAACCAATCCTATAAGCAGTTAAACTTGTAACAAAAGCTTCATACTCCGTAAAACACTCAAATATATCACTCTTATTTTTGATAAAAAGTAATACACTAAAATGAGTATAAACATCTAAAAATGTGACAAAATATTTCTTATCCTTAAAAGTTGCAGACCAAATAGGCCCACAAATATTCCCTATTTGGCCTGTGGTATATTGTTACAGTCTCTTCAAATTTTATAAAGTGACTGCCCTTTTCAAGTTTTAAAGTCAGTAACTTTCTTCGCAGGTACGATTGACTGGCAATTCCTTTCCTTTGAAAGACCTTCTCTAGGGCAAACCACATTTGATATACAGTTTATTGTCCTTTATATACTCAAGGTGAGTGTTTGCTACATACTGGACAATAATTGCTTTACCTTTTTTATCAAGTTTTATCTGCTGCTCTCTAGTAGAGTGCTAAATGCGTTAGATGCTACTGAGCTTGTTAATTTATTAAAAAACCACTAATGAATTAAGTTATTAACACAGTAAATAAAACTTTTTATTTGGTTTGGTTTGTGGTTTTAATGGCTTCTGCTACGAGGCAATCTGCCAGCACGATTTGGAGATTCGGGAAAACTGTCGGGTATGTACCTTGTTCCCCGAATCGATATTTTCACAATTTTTGATACTGAAATGCACGGTGACGCTTCCCCTACGATGCATCCGGTATCATCCAGCCTGGCTACCGGCGTGAATAGGTTCAGCTACCACTGGCAAAGGGCAAGGGCAGGAAAGGGTCTAGGAAGGGTTCCAAAGGATAGAAAAGGAAAAAGCGACCACGTGTTTACTGGGTGCAGGATGACGCGGAAGTGGGCTTGATACTTTCACTAAATTTACTTCTTAAAGGCACGTTATATCCAACGGCAAGGGGTTTGGGAAAGGAATCCGAAGGATGGGAAAGGAATAGAACGACCCCGTGTTGACTGGGTGAAGGATGATGCGGAAGTTGAACTTTTTATTTCTCCACTTTTTTTTTACACAGACAGACAGTCACAAAACTAGACATATCAAAGACATATAACCTAAAATAAGGCTGTATTCACAAGTGTGTATATAAATAGTTGGATTGTTATTTCAACATATTCTTCTTCAAAAGCGTCTAGTGCCTATAGTGTCTAGTTTTTAGTAGTTTCATCTTGAGATCCCCATTTGGACCTCAATTTTCTAAAATTTTTGTATTTGCTTGCTTTGACTATCAGTATTCTCTTGAAATTATTGATCTTCATCGGCAAAAAACAATGTAGAAAATTCTAAACATTTGTAATTTATTCCATGGGTCTTTAAAAGGAACGGCGTTTTGTGACATTTTAATCAGAGTAATTCGTTTTGTTGTTTTCCTTGGGAATAATTAAACGACAGTCAACGCGAGTCAGGTTAGAGACATAAAGGAGTATTGCTAAAGTGTGTTCAAGAAAGGAGCTTGTTCCTGAATTTCGATGTTCATTTTGATAGTGGTGACTCCTAGAGTTTATTGATGACTCATGGCAAGCCGCAGGTCTCTGTTCTTGGGTCCATTCTCTTCTAAGCTGTTATTCCGGGTCTGTATATCTTTATGCTGAATGAATGAATATTTATTTGCAAAAAATACCACTACAGTTGTACAGTAAAGCCAACAATCTAACATCTCAGTATATCTACATCCAATCTAAGTTTAAGCATCGTCAAACTAATATATAAAAAAAGAGAACTATTTAATTTATTAATAGTTAAATTTAAAAATAGTTATTACCAATTATAAAATATTAAGTAGTAAATTGATTACAAAATATCGTGCATAAAAACACATAAATAGTATAATATAGGAATAAATACAAGATCAGAGTAGCTCCAATAGGCTAGGCATTAGTTTGCAGGCTATGATGTATCCCAGTCAAACTCCAAAAATTCCGAAGAGAGTGAAGGTTAGTTTATATTGGACCACTTGATTTTTGATTCTGGTATCATGAATATAGTTGGCGATATCACATATTAGCAATATTACCTTTTTCATATTGGAGTGATTGTTGTATGTACATATGTAGCAGCGAAAGTTAATATTTTTAAATTTTTAATGTGTGGTCGACATGAGTCTGTCTGTTCAGATTTTGTTAGGATTTTTATAAAATTACGAGACAGTTTTACCACTAACCAAAACTTTTTATTTTATTCTCGGGACATTCGCTAACGATGTTAGCATTTAACAAAACTTACAGTTTTAAGTGCCACATTTACATCATTACTAAGGGATATTGGTTCACCGATTAATGGTTTATTTTTGGGATTTCCTTTGAATTGTTTAAATTATTTTCCATGAAACTTTACATTTATTATTAGAATTTATCTATCTAGTCTGATGAACGATGAATTTACGAGATTCAGATTGAGTAGTGCATTATACTTACGTTTTTCCTCCCTATATGCATATCTCTACCTGTCATCAATATTGCTGATGGTATACAAAATGTCGAGTCTAGATTTACATTTCCTTTCCAGGAAAACTTTTCTGGAAAAATATATCAATATTCAAAGGGTTACGCTGAAGCACACCACTCCAATCAGCGTTCATAAGCAATGATTTAAAAAGATTTTTATTTTCTCAATTAAAAAATCGCTTTTCTAACAGAGGTTCCTTGGGGGGAAGTGTCTCAAATGTAAATTGCTGGGCAGTATGATCTAATGTGATGAATGAAAATTAAACACCCTTGCAGTAAAATCATCCGTATTAGTATAAATATTGTCAATGCATTATTTTTTAATGCCGTGTGTGCATGTATAATCAGTTATAGAAGGTACTATGTGAAAAGAATTTAAAAAATGCTTAAATATATCTGGCCATTTCTCATCTCTAAGCATGCCAAGAAAACTATAGAATTTGTATCAATTAAATCAGATCAATATATTATGTTAACCTCAGGTGTTCCCCAGGGTAGCAAGCTTGGTCCCTTGCTTTTTGTTCTTTTTATTAATGACCTGCCTGATTGTGACTCCTCATCTGTAAACTATTTAAAACTATTGCTGTCAAGGAAGATGCTGTAAAATTAAAAAATGACCTATGTTTTGTGGTTAATTTGTTCAAGATTAATAAGATGTCCCTTAATGTTCAAAAATGTGCTGTGGTTACTTTAACTCGTAAAGTTAACTATTTTCTTGAAGACTACTATAAAATTTAAAAAAAAAAATTATTAGAGATTTGGGAGTAACTTTTCAGACCAATATGAAATTTAATTGTCACTATAGTGAAATAGTTGGCTTACCGTTCTTTGGGTTATGTAACAAGAAATAGTAAAAATGTTAAAGTCAGCACTATCATTAGACTTTATAATGCCCTTGTTAGGCCACATATATGCCTCTACTATCTGGTCACCTGAAGCATCATCACATTCAGACATGATTGAGAAGGTACAGAAAAGATTTTTAAGATTTCTGTATGTCAGAAAGAACAAAGAATACCCATATATGGTGTCATACAGGGCAATGATATAATAAACGTTTGACTCCAGATGCTCTGTACCAGAAGGCGGAATCGGGCAGTCATTTTTATATATTTCATTGTAAATAATGTTAAATACTTGAGCTGTGATCTAATTGAATACATTTCTCTTAAGATACCAAAAACTAGATTAAGAATAACTAATAAAGAGCTTTTTTATATAATTAATTTTAATACTACATCACCAATCTGTTAAGGATTTGTAACTTTGTCTTAAATGGCTTTGAAGATGTAGATATATTTAATATCAGGGTTAAGGAAATTAGGAGGTTGCTTGAGCATCGGGACATAGTTTAGGACTCATGTTTTACTTTTTTCTTCTTATCTGTTTTTTTCTCTTAGGTTTGGTGTTATTGTTGTGAAATTATTTTAATATGTTTTTTTTTCCTGTTATGGGCTTTACATGTAATTACTATTACCCGATTTATAGTATTTGTAAAGTTTTTTTGAATAAATGAATAAATCACTTAAAATTAGATCAAGTTTATTTATTAATTCTTGTGGATTTTCGGTTCTACATATTGAGAACACAATAATCTTGTTGTTCTCGATTGTCACCTCAGCTGCAGCACACTCAAAGCTATACTTTTCCAAGAGGGTGGTAATGTCGGTCCTAGAACTCGCTATCAAAGTGTATTTAATATAGACATCAGTTCCTCCATGTTCTTCGAAGTCCTGCAGTAGGCAGAAATAAGTTTGATGTTGTATTTTGAGTACCGTTGTTGTTGTTGACTGTCCCATTTGTTTTCGTTTATAGAGGTATGACAATTGACAGGGAGTTCTCCTGACCCCATAAGTGCTGATAACACAACTATCTGCTGCTAAATTCTTTGCCAAACCATCAACATGCAAATGCCATGTTAAGTTATGATCTATTACTAAATTTAAGCCTAAAAATTTTGTGTCATATTCAATTTTTAAATTTTTATTGTTTTGTGTTGTGTTCTAATAAGGAAGCTTTATGAAAACACACCATTTTATAAAAAAAATCACAATATTGATGTTAAGGCTTTGCCAGCAGCAGCTAGACAGAACATCACATTGATTAAAAAAAATTATAGTTGTGATCTTAAGGGAATTTTAATGCAGAATTAAGTTAGAAATACGTGCTTCAATCGTATTAAAATTGATTCTGTTCTTATCAGCTTGAAAACGACGCAAGTGAATAAAATATCACACTTTAAGGCTTTGTCAACTGAAACCCGAAATCGTGTTCGTGTATTGCATTAAAAGTGAAAGGTGATTTTAATGATTTATTATCCCAAAACCATGTCATGTGTGTGGTCATGTCCAAATATCAACAGATATCGTTAAATGCAAAAAAAAGCCCGACTAATGCTTTATTCGATGAACAAAAAGCAACAAGCTGACCAACATTCCATATCCCATTTCTGGATAACATGGAAAAAACCAGGAACGTGGTGCCAGCGGCAGAGTGTATACCGTGTGTTACGCCCACCGTTGCCATGACGATACACCAACGCAACGTTACGTCCTTTGCTATACCACATCCCCTGCTCTCCCTCTTATCCCTCTCTCTCCCTCTCTCTCTGTTTAGCAAATCGATAAGTATTGTTGTTATAATGTCCATGTGTGTGTGTGTATATATGGCCACTGTTATACATAGCAGGAATTAATTATTGCGTTAATTAATGGAGGAAATTGGCACGCAAGATGACACTCGGGATTATTTCTATCCAATAATATCCCTATCCAACATCCATTTGCCCATAAATTGTTATTAACAAAAAAAAAAACAAACGAAGCAGAAGATTTGGCGAGGCCTCAAAATTACCACTGATTTTTTTCTCATTTTTATATTTATCGATTTTAAAGCGACAAGAGAAAACCAGGTGAGGTTCATCACCTTAAAATCACTACTGTGATATAATGGTATAATATATGATATAATAATTATAATAACTTTACATACCAACCTTAAATTGTATAGAAATAAATAATTGTGAGAAAAAAATATCTAAATAAGCAAAGCCAGTAAGTATACAAATTTATCTTTTCAAATTCTACACAGCTTTTCCTGAACACAAAACATGCATGATTTAAAAATAAGTGTATATCACCGTAGAAATATACTAAATTTATTATATACATATTCCCTAACTTTATTAATGAATATGTTAAGTCTTTGTAAAATCATTACATAATATCTCTCGAAGCACATAGAATTTATGAATCAAATTACAAAGTTAATCGCTAAGTTAATCAATATGATCATTCCTTTTTTCATTTATCCAAAACCCCCACATAATAAATGTTTTCTTCTCATATAATATTTCCTCTCAATAATAGAGTCATATCACCTGCAAAACTAATTATTTATTGGTTTTGATGATATACACAGATACCTTCGTAGCACTGGCGTGATACTCGATTACCATAGGATTTGCCCTTTTGTGACAATGCATTTCTAAAATGAAAATACATTTTCAATAACTCAGCACTTAAAATTACAGTTGTGATAATTTGCTATACTGCTAGGCAGATAAGAAATAGGTAAAATGTATTTTAAGGTTTACCTACAAATTTTTAAAATATATGCTGGGATTTTTATTAATTCGATAAGGGAACAAGAAATACAGTCTTTCCAACAATTCCATTAATCCATGATATTGATGACAACCGTGATAAATATTTTATTACTTCCAGGAGGATAAAAATAATTATTTTCTATAAAAATAAGTATTCATTGAGAAAAACAGAATTTTATTTCTTGTTTCAGTTATCGAAACTTTAAGATGACAACTATGATTTTTGTTCATTAACTCTTTATCATTCAAGGCGTTTTCCTTTCAGTCCTATTTGACGAAACCTTAAAATCACAACAGCGATTTTTTTCGTTAACGTGATTATCATTCTCATTATCATTAATTCTATAAAAAAAAATTAAAATGTTATTTATTCAGCACCTAAAATCACAGCTGTAATAAATATTTTATTACAACATCACCGATAAGATTCTTCTCTTAATAATATTTTTAATGGCGTTTCTTTGAACGATTCCAATTCAAAACGGCAAAATCCAACGAAGAAAATTGGATATTTCTAGAAAACCGTGACAGCAAAGACGACCTCCAAGAAACGTCGATCCTTTGCTAGGGCGAAACCAAAGGCGTTTATATAGGCACCCCAACTGAAAGTCGCTTTTCAAATCCAAAATATCCAGAAATCTATTTTTATCGTGGATGTATTTTCGTTTGCACGGCCGCGTTTATCTGGAAACCCTGGCAAAAATAGATTTTGACGGTCCAAAAACGCGAGCCACTTTTTCAATTCAATTAATGTTTTTTTCTTTGGCGTCCCTCATCTAGGTTTTTTCAGCAATTCTAGTATCAGTCCTTTAACACTACTCAACAAGTTCCAAGTGATGGGTTTTTTGATTCTTAAATTCCATCTTCTTATGTCAGATTTCTCATAGGTAGAGAATTCTTAATGATAAGCCATGAACTTCAAAGGCACCACTTTCAAAGAAATGTTCGTCGCGAGTTAAGACGGCAGGACTAGTAGTAAACCTTGATACTGAGCTCTATTAAAAAAGCTACAAAATATGAAGGGTACAGGGAAAAAACCAGATATGTTCCCTTATATTGAAAATCTCGGTAGAGACGCCATTAAATTTTTTGAATGAACGATTATTTTGAAATACTGAAACCAGTACCGTTCAGATGTCAGAAGTCTCTAAAATGTTGAAATTATTGACTCATGAAGCTGGGCAGCCTTGTAACTATTTAAGGTTAAAGTGCTTGGAGGATATTAAAGAGCAAAGACAAGAAATATTAACAATTTTTAATGCTATGGGCTCTCACAATGAGCAAAATTTTTATATAGCTGGCTTAATTACGGTCTATCTGACATAGAAACCCTCGTCGAAGCGAGAATTCTGCCAGTTTTTATGATGTAAGTTATGCGTATCGAGTTCGAGTTCTCGATTGTGATATTTCAATGTGTGCCAAAGTCTTTTTGTTCCATTCATGGGATTTCAAAAAATAAAATAAATTATATAAAGGAAAGCCTTAAACGAACTGATGCAGCTCCTAAGGACAGATGTTCACAGCATAGAGCAATTTATAGGAAGCTGGATGACTTAACAAAAGATTTAGTGTTTGACCACATCAACAGAAATTTTAACAAAACAATTGATTGGCCCAAAAATAAAATAATTTTAGATAGTTTTTAGAAACAAATCAGTTACTACGGTCACAGAAATATAGTAAGTATATAAGAGTACGGTTGTGTATCGATTTGAACAAAGGCATGCTTGACCATGCCCAATTCCAAACTGCTGAGAAAATTTGTATACTGCGCAACTCAGTAAGGTTCTTTGCCGCTGTTATGTAATGCGTATAAACTATATCTTTTGTTTAAAATTTGCGACTTTCAAATAACGAGAGCCATATACTTTGCGGTTTCAGAACTATAGTTCAGTGGAGGAGATAAACACAGTTTCAGAAGAACAACAGTGACAGAAAAGATATAGGCAAAAGAATATCATCACCTTAAGGTCCTGCTGATCTAAGAGGAATAGTGAATTCCATCCTCTTATGACAGATTTCTCAAAGCAGCTATCAACTCCAAACCAATGGCCGTTAGAGCTAAGCAGGCAGAAATAGAGATAAAACTTCATACTTTAGTTCACCACTATATTAAAAACGTTACACAATATATACAAGAAATACTACTGATTCAAGTGGTTTGTCCAACAGCCGAAAGAGTTTCCTCATAAAGCAGCTGTTGAAACTTCACCTTCAGTGCCATCTTACGGGTTCTCGGTAAAAACCGGAAGTCCGGCAAAAGGCTTTTGAAGAACATCAAATCTTCATCAAAATCCTCTTCTTTTTCGAATATCAACTTGATTCTTTTACATTCAACTTCCTCGTCACAACGTTCAGGGATATTGAAGCAACCAGTTTGTTTTCTTGTTGACGAACTACTGTCATCGTTAAAGTTCATCATTGATTCTTGCTGGACTGGATGTAAGTCTTGATAACATTTCTCAATGCATGCTTCTTCCTCTCGTTCGGTCTCATCGCTATCAAATTCGATTTTGAAGTCTTCATTTATTTGGTCATTGGTTAATGTCAGTGGATCGTTTGGTGTTTGCTGCTTGAACTTTATGGTGTCTTGTAGGAAGGACATTTGGTCGAAGTGAGGCCAGCTGGTTACTCTTGGCGCCGTATCATTGTCTTCACATCGTTTGGTCCTTTTTAATTCGGACCGGTAGTAGTCTTTTAGGTTTTTCCATTTTTGTTTCGCTACGTCGGCTGAAAGAGAAGGATGTATCGTAAGTTGATCAAGACTAAATATATGTATTATCAATAAATCTCAAGTAAAATGTCAACGGTATGGTCCAACGTCAAGATACAGTTCACATGGTTTGACTGGTTTAACAATTGACGTTTGCTTGACGTTCGACGAAAGTTCTGTCTGGTCATTAATTGCAAGTAAAATTTTAATATTTTAGCCCAATGTTATGGTATAGTTAACAACGTTTGGCTGGTTGAATAATTTACGTTGGCTTGATGTCCGACGAAAGTTCTGTCTGGTCATTAAAGGGAAGTAAAAATTTTAAATTAATGGTTCAACGTCATGATACATTTAATAACATATGACTGATTGAACAGTTGACGTTTGTTTGATGTCCGATAAAAGTTGTGTTTGGAAGTAAAATGTCAGCATTGGTTCAATGTCACGATATTTGTTAACAATGTTTGACTGATTCAGCAGTTGAAATCGAAGAAATTTTATAAATTAAAAAATCAAACTTACGATGAGTATCCAACTTTTTTCCAATTTCTTGCCAGTTGAGCTGCAAAATGTTCCTGTCCTTGTTGTCCCTATGCTTAGGATCCCATATCGGTCTACTCTTATAAACCAAGGAAATCAATGATTCGCTGAAAGACTGATTAGCGGACATAACGCGTTGAAGCGAGAGCGTCGAGCGATACGTTCGGCACGCTGGAGTCGCCGATAATAAACTGACCGTGCGACGTGCGACGCGATCTTCTCGATGGGTTTGGGAACGTTTTCAGCGTCATGTGTAGTGAGTATTGAATAATTCTTAAGTTTACCCTCTGTGTATTATGTCGTACAAGATATTGTATAACTATTGCACATTTAACGACCCTGAATCCGCATCTATGAAATATTTTATTATCATCATATAATAGTTAATTTAAACGTGTTCATGATTTCCTTGTTCAAGGTCAACTTTTGCCTTTTTCACCACGTCTTTTTATTACCTGTCTCTGTCTTAAGCTTCCTTTCCATCTTTTCTGTGTAGCTCCTGTACCACTCATTCTACAATTACTGCGCACGCAACAACTCTCGATTGGCTTTGACAAGGCTCGAAAATAATCCAGAGCTACTTTTAAGAGATTTCTCTCTCTGTTTTTTTTATGATTATCTTTAAGGCACAGGTGGAAATGACCGACAATAATATAGTGGGAATGGCATTATTATAAATTCGCTTAATACCACCGTCGTGTATAGATGACGAGAAATGGATTTAAACTTAACATTGAAAACATTTATTTAAAAAAGCAAGTCCTATTTAACAGTCTAAAATTAAAAATTATGCATGGTCGTTGATAATGTAGCTTCGCGCACCATTTCCTGAATTCTGCCTTGAAGTTCCCTTTTGATTTCCGGCGACAGTAACTTAAAATCTGGCAGCAAACTCTTAAAAAATAGCAAATCTTCATCACAGTCCTCCTCACTTTCACATTCAATTTTGATTTTTTTACATTCTATTTCGTCCAGGTCTGAATCCAGAGGTTCTTCTTTTATTATCACTTTAGTTTCATCAGGTTCAAAGTTAGAGTCTTCACTTGCTTGGTCGAAACTATCACTTGTCGTCAGTTTTGCCTTGGAACTGCACTCACCTCTAAAGTCTGACTGCTCTTGGAAGGTATTTTCCTCACTGTCCTCTTGCTTTGTCTGCTTTTCTTCTGAAAGAAATATTGCCAATAAGTAAGGTATCAAAGTAACCTTGAAAGTTGTATTTTCCAACCTTGGGCTGAGAATAAAACTTTCTATTTAAGTAAATGTATGCACGAAAGTAATAGAGGGATCATAACGTTAGCACAGATTTACAGAATACCAGATGCGAAAGATCGCGGCACCGTCTATAGATTACAACAAGTCAGACCACTTCCTATACCGCTGTTTGCTGCGTACGAGCGTTTACCAGGGTTTATCGTAAATATCGATGAACGCAAATTCTGAGGCGCGCTGATTATTTTATTACGAGGAGTATTCATAAGAAGTATTATATATATGTAACAAGGACAGTTTTAAAAAAAAACCTTACTTGTTGAATTGTTTAAATTTGCTACATTTTTAGGAGTCTTATCAAAAAATACAAGTTTTTACTTAATATTTGTTGAAATTTTAGAGATGAATATTCAAAAAATAAATCTAAAGTTAAAATAAATAAACAATTAAAAGACACAATTAAACGCACTAAAAAATATAAAATAATTTTATTACGGTATGGGTTATTTTAATTTTTGAATTAGGTCGTTTTAAAAATACAAAAGCGCAAAAGAATAACAAACAATTATCATAATAAGCCCTAAATAAGTAGTTTTGTAAATTATATACTTTGTATTCATTTGTGGATATATATATATAAAATATGTTAAAATATTAAAATTTACCGGGTCTTAAACGCCGGCATTGGTGGCCGACAAAAAGAAGTGGGGTGCGTTGGTTTGGGATAATAGGTTGTAAAATCGGCTAAAACTATTCCAGTAACATTAGGGGGATAAACTAAATAATAAACTATTTTTCAAGATTGTAATGCTTTTATGTAAAACACAAAATACAGAACAAAATATTTAACATATAGGGCATGAAATACATACTACTTTATTATTGGGTAATTATATTTATACAAGTAGTATACTCTGATCATCCATCCTGAGGGATTATAACTTGCTATTTAAGTTTAGCAACGAGCTTTCATTCACTTTTGCTCGTTTTCATTAAATGAGAAACGTATTTTAACCCCGGTTTTTTAAAAATGTATATTGAAAAAAATGATCTGGCATTATATTGTCAACAAACAAACAATTAAGTTGCCCATGGCAATGATAATCAATCTGTCTTATCACGTACGAACAGTTATGACGAATTCAATTTTATTTTATAAAATTTATAAACAATTTAAAAGAGATGGTTGATCAGAATTTACCCAACAAATCAGTTACCTTACAAATTTTTTAATATTTTTAATTTTTGGTTTTCCTTATTTTGCAATTGACGTTTTATTTCTCTATTTGCAAATTTTAGAGTATAATAGATTCTAACTTTAGTATAAAGAAATATAAAATATTTCTTTGGAAAGCTTTCACAAGGATGCAAAAATGGGATTTTCAAAAATTCATGCATAAGCTTATATCCTACATTACTTTCTATAGAAAAACGATTAAAATATAAAAGAAAAATGTCTCCCAAAGACTGTAAATATGTTATGAATGGTTTAGGAGGGACTCTTAGACCACCAAATAAACTTTGCTTACCTTCATAAGCCTTTAGTTCACAAAATACAGTAGAACTATTGCTTTCAGAGGAATTAGAAAACCCTACACAAATATCACATGAATGTTTTAAGAGACATTTTTTAAAAAAATATCCCGCGACATACACTAAAGCATTACCCTCTACAGTACCTAAATTTTGGTAATCATTACTCTGAATTCCCAACGCCGGTTGATGATTATTTGTTTTTTTTTTTTATATTTTGCAAAAAACTTGCTTTTTTTAATAAATCGGGTGTTATTGCCATCAATATGTCGGCAGCACCTTCAAGAGTATTGCCACCTTCTGTTGGGTCAAACAATTTTAATGCAAGTGTTTTCTTAAATGCTCTGCAAAACTGAATGGGAGTTGGATTTCTCGCATTTCCACATGCATTTCTGATTTGTCCGAAATAATTTTCAAGACAGTCTTAATTTAATTGTCGAGTAAGTAAAAATGAATAGTTTTTTTCCTTTAAAGTTTTCCATAGCCCTATAATAGATGAAATTGTTAATCTCCACCCAAATATAAATCTATCGGAGCTAGTGACGTCTTTTCCATTTTCATTTAAAAGCCTTAAATTTGCAAAAAGGGATTTCATTTTATTTAAAAATTGTAATTGATTTGAAGTGCCCATAAAAGCATGATTATTTTGTAGGTTACCAGAATTAAGGAGATCAAATAACTGATTCATATTTTCAATAAAATTCGCTGTTATTTTAGCTTCTTCCGGTAACTTTTGAAAATGTATATATGTTTGCATAGCAACTGCAACAGAATGACGACTAAATATTTGAGCAGCTAATTTCACTTTCATTGCTTGAAATCTTGTGGGATTAAGATGTTCGTTGGTGAGTTTTGGCGCCAATTTATAGTTTTTCGTTTTATCAAGATTATACATGCTGTCTAAAAAATCTTTGTTTGTCAAACCGTTCTCCAAAAGAAAAATATAGAAAAAAAAATTATTTCTAGTAGACTTCAATAGATGTGGCACATCAAATAAATAAAATATGGGCGAGTCGTCAACAAAAAATGTTGGATTTTCCAAATTCAATTGAAGATCATTTTTAACCAACTTGTAAAAATTTGGTCCCTGATCTGATGTTACAGCTAAAACATTAAGACCTATACCCTTTAATCTTCGAATCGACTCAAATATTATGTTTTTTAAATTATCTGAACTAGTACTATTTTTGGCAAAAAAATAGGCGATTGGTTGTTTCCAATTATAAGCAATTCCTCTAACTATTACTACTAAAATACTGGTAGCAATATCAGTAGACTTACTATTAGGTAAATCCTGAAATCCAATTATTGTATCCTTATAATGATTATAAAAATAGATTTGACTTAATTGAAATTTCATCAATATATAAAATAGAATCTTTTGCTTTATCGGACATTACAGACACTTTTAATTCTAAAGATTTAAAAATAAAATCATTAAAACCGGTAGAAATGCTCCAACTTTGGGTAATTCTTTTAAGGGTTGTTATAGAAGGCAGCGTTATAACCTTAAATAATTTTTTATAGGCTTTTGGTCCTAGTAAATATAATGTAAGAGCAAATTGCTTAAACTCTTTAGAATATTTTGCACCTTTTTTGACTTTATCAAGCAATAATAATTGATTTCTAATCAGCATGGTGGAGTGTTCCGGATAGTTATCTTCTAGAAACTGCAACATATCTGACGTTGTAATATCAACATTTAACCGGCCCCTACACTTCAAAGAATGTTGCATTTCTTCTAGTTTTCTCTTCAAGCCTTGTTTGCGCAGTGAATTTTGTGATAAGTGCTGTGGAGTTTGGCAATAAATATCTAAAATAAAAGCTAAATTAATATAATTATATAATTAATAAACTTATGTGTTTTTTACCTTAAGCAAACTCTTCATAAATTCCAGTTTGGGTAGATGCGTCACATTTAGAAACTGCACTAACATTAACTGTTATGGTTTTGTGAAAAGCAAATTTTTTTTCTTTAATAATTTTTTGAAATATTTTAAACTATATTTAAGAATTGGTAGTAAAAAAGTAAATTAATAAACTTAAATGAATACCTGACTGAGAATCCGTTTGAGTTGATTCATCTATTAGATGTGGAAGAGCTGGAGAAACAATATAATCATTTTTTTCATTATACTCATTAATCCCAGAAGTTTGACCTAAAACCAAAAATATAATGTTTTTAAAGTTGATTAACTTCTGTACAAATTTTATATATTTAAACCCATAATATGACGGTATTCCCTTGTCAGTTTTGGAATAGCTGTTTTTAATAGTCGTTTTCCCGAGGGAGTAAAACAATTGTCATCAAAATGAAAGCTGCATATTCTTATACAACTAAAAGCTTCCTCAGGAGTTAAATTGGCATATTTATGTTCTCCAATAAATCCCAAGCTTTCTTTCCATTCTTGACACCTGCAATAGATATACAAAAATAAAATTTAGTACGTGCAACATATTAACCATATATTACACAGTCACAAAATCAGATCACTTTAATTATATTTTAAAAACTAAAATATAACTCTAATCCAACTAAATTATCACACTTTATTTATGTTTTAAGAAAAATAATAGAGAAAAAAATAAAAATAATAACGAAAAAAAAAACAAATCAGCATCGCTGCCCTTTGCCGAGTATAAAATAAAGGCCTAATTTATTTATTATTTAATTAATATACAGGGTGTCCGAAAAGTCAACGATAATACTGAAGGGGCTGATGGAGCAACTCATAAGCACCCAGAAAAACATAAAATAACCTTAGTAAAAAATCGATGGTTTTCGAGATACTGGTTTAGTGGAAGTCACCAAAATCCTACTCTTGGATCAGATTTTCGATTGTCACGCCTTAAAAATAGATATTTTTTAGAATCTCTTTTTAGCTATGCAACACTAAATAGCCATTTTACTGATCAAAGACAAACATTAAACTAAACGGCCAAAAAATGTAATAAGAAATCTATTCTAAAATAAAGTATTACTTATTTTAATTTTTTAAATTTTGAATTTGACCGCTCATACTGGACCAAAGAAATTGTACGGCAACCTGGCTAATACCTTAAGAACTTTGCTCATTTAATCTACTCTTTAAAATTACCTAAACGTTTTTTTAACAGTTTACTATTATTGTGTTATAGTAAAAAATAACCCTAATTCACCTTATGATATCATTGTAAAAAAATTAAACAAATTTTTAAGTTATGTTTAAAATGTTTTTATTTAACTTAAAAATAAAAAAAATCAAGAGCGAAGGAAATTCTTATCACCATAGCAATAAACAACAAACATTTTTGGAATTTAGTTTGTTACAGTATTCCGTGAACTAACTACTTTTTTGCTTGTATCCTAACGTTTCTGTTACCATTTGCTTTGGATTTGTTTTTGAGTTCATTTTCCTGTGGACTGTGTTTTTTGAGCTGTTTGTTTTATTGGTTAATCATTTATTATGCCCTTGCCGTATACCGCCCAAGAATATGCAAACATGCATCTCATTTATGGTGAATGCAGAGGAAATGCTCTAGCAGCATCTAATATTTATCAAGAAAGATATCCGAATTTGGCCCGATATCCTGACTATCGTGTATTTATTAATGTTCACCGCTCATATTCCGAAGGCAGAATGCCTCATGCTCCTGTTCGAGAGGGAAGACCTCGTGTTGATTATGTTGATCAAGTTTTAAAAGAAACTGAAAATGATCCGACTACTTCGGCACGAGCAATCGAAAGAAGAACAGGGATACCGAAATCGGTAGTAAACGACATCACTAGGCGATTTCAATATCACCCTTATCATGTTCAACGAGTGCAAAGCCTACTGCCTCGAGACTACGAACCACGCCTACAATTTTGCCGCAGAATGTTGCAAAAAAATCAAGAGAATTCGAATTTTTTAAATAATATACTGTGATCGGATGAGAGTACATTCAAAAAGGATGGCTTTATGAACATGCACAATTTGCACACTTATGCGTTGGAAAATCCACACTCTATTCGAGAAGAAAGGTCACAGTACCGATTTAAAGTAAACTTGTGGACGGGTATCTTGAACGGACGTGTAATTGGCCCATTCGAATTACCAGAAAATTTGAACTGGCAGGCTTATTTTTGTCGAAACAATCTACCAATTCTTTTAGAAGATGTTTCTTTGGCCAGTCGCCAAATAATGTGGTTCCAAAATGATGGTTGCCCGGCATATTATGCCCATGAAGTTCGTCGGTATTTAAACCAAACATACCCCAACAGATGGATCGGCCGACTTGGTTTAATTTTATGGCCTCCCAGGTCTCCAGACCTAAACCTCCTCGATTTTTTTTACTGGGGTTGCATAAAAGAAAAGGTTTATGCAAGACCAATAAATAATATTGCTGAATTACGGCAGCGAATAAATGATGCAGCCTAAGATCTTAACGCTGCCAGGAGTGCAAGATCGTTGACTGAAAGAGTTTTTTCTGAACTCTTTCAATCAACGGCAAGATGGATCAATAGGTCATTTATTAAAAGATGCCACGCCTGCATTCGCGTTGGTGGTAGACAGTTCGAACATATTATTTGTTTTTAATTTTTTTTTTAAGTTAAATAAAAATATTTTTTTAACATAACATAATTATAAATTTGTTTTATTTTTTTCATAAGGTAGATTAGGTTTATCTTTCACTCTATCACAATAACAGTAAAGCTTTTTTTCAAAACATATTGGGTAATTTTAAAATTAAATTAAATGAGCAAACTTTTTAAGGTATTAGCCGGGTTGCCGTACAATTTTTCGGTCCAGTATGAGCGGTCAAATTCAAAATTTAAAAAATAAAAATAAGTAATACTTTATTTTAGAATAGATTTCTTATTAAATTTAGTTAGTTTTTTTAAGTTTAGGCCGTTTAGTTTAATGTTTGTCTTTGATCAGTAAAATGGCTATTCAGTGTTGCATAGCTAAAAAGAGATTCTAAAAAATATCTATTTTTAAGGCGTGACAATCGAAAATCTGATCCAAGAGTAGGATTTTGGTGACTTCCACTAAAGTGCCAGTATCTCGAAAACCATCGATTTTTTACTAAGGTCATTTTATGTTTTTCTGGGTGCTTATGAGTTGCTCCATCAGCCCCTTCAGTATTATCGTTGACTTTCCGGACACCCTGTATATTTTTATAAATAGGTAAAAAATTATGTGGAATAGTATATTGAAAAATCCTCAACCTTTAAATTATAATTTCTTTAAAATATATTATTTTATATATTATTAAAAACAACAATATAGAATTAATTAGGAGATGACTATAGTTAGTTATTATAATTTTTAAGATACCTACCTATAATTATTATTCATTCTTATAAATGTAAACCCAATATTATAAATATTAAATAAGATTATTTCAAATTTGCAACTTACCTTACTGGATCCTTCGGACATCGAAAAACTGCAGTTTCGTTAACACGAACCGTGCAGTTAGGAACGGAACAGTATCCAGCATATGCCATTATAAAACAGTTCAAAAAACAAAACCAAAATAAAAAAAACCTTTTGCCACTTTATGTAAATAACAACTTAAAGCCACCAAAAATTCACAAACCGAACTGTAACCAAATTATTGTCTAAAACGCTACAAGCAAAAACTCTCTCGCGAAACGGATGCACACAAGTTAACGTACTTGCGAAAACTAAACCTGGGTTCTACCCAGCCGATGATGCATGGCGAGGTGAGGAACGGGGGGTGGGGCAATCGATTTCAGGGCCGCTCGAGTGGTCTGACTTGTAATCTATAGACGGTGGTCTGACTTGTAATCATAACGTTAGCACAGATTTACAGAATACCAGATGCGAAAGATCGCGGATATAAGCTCCCGATATTCGATGCCCTTGAAAAGGATAGTTTGGACTGGCCGCACTAATGCATTTTTAAGTTTTTTTTTTTGTAGGGATAGATGTTCTGCACTATGATTTCGCTGGGATATTATAATGCATTTATAATGTCAAAATAGAATAATAGGCTTAAATAAAACAGAATGTAGAGTTCTTGAGTATATTTTTATTTCATTTAACAGATTTAAGGATCCTATTTAATAAAACATTAAAGATGAAACAAAATTTTTAATTTTCTTTTAGTTCTATCTGATTTTTTGGCAGATGATAAATCTCTGTTGGCGAATTTTAAAGTATAAAATATTTTAAGTCGTATAAATAATTTTATTAAATACTGGAAAGGAAAGTTATCACATGGGTGAGTAAAATTAATGCTTTTCATTATCTCGAAATATTTTTGTGAAATTCCTTCTTTATTGCAATTTGTTTCAAATAATTTAACAAAAACATTTTCCAATTTATATATTAGGCATATAACTTGTTCATTTGGCGACTTCAGACCCCTTTTAATGTTTTCGATAACACTGTCACTGTCATTATGGTACTATTTAAGTCTAGTAAATAAGTTGTTGTCTAAAGTCGAAATTATACCCATTTGTAGTTACGTCATCCAGGTGAGAAAAAACGTATGTCGTAGATATTTTTGCCAATCAATATTAGGTTAGAAACTTTATCATCGCCTTCAGAAATTAATAGTCTGCTATGTATTTTTATACGTTCAGAAATTAACAAATTATTTATTTTAGCAGCATATTATTATATTCTTATATTCGTGTATATACATTCATTCCCAAAAAATTTAAAAAAATCTTGTAGTATTGTATTATTAACAAACTTAACAATTAACAAATATTATTATAATTAATCATAAATAATGGGACATAAACAACAAGTCCAAAACGGAATTGCACTTCAAATTGAGAATGTGATAGAGCGAGCCGCAGATGCAACAAAATTGAGCACAACAACGATCGCAAATATAAAGAAGAATGGGATAAAATCAGATCAGGATTACGCTGCTCATATATTTTCCAAGCAAAAGACCACAAAAACCAAATCTACAACATATTTGAAAAGTAGAATTCGGCACGAGCAGTAGACGTAACAAAACCGAGCTTACAAAAATTGTGAATAATGGTATAAAATTATTTTAACTCACTGGGAAAAATTTAAATACTGACAATTTAATTTACTTGTTTATGAAAAAAAATGCTGCTTGAAGGAATATTAATACATTAAAATGAAAATACCATTCCAAAAAATAAAACATACAAATTAAAAAAAAGACGCCATATTGCATTACCAAGTTAATGATGTTGCAACGATATGATTGAATACTTAAACGACGATCATAAAATAAAATTTGCTAGAACAAAAAAAGCTTAATCAATCTCGTCAGTATTGTGAGAGTCAGAACTGAAATCAGAGATATTGTCTTCGCCATCATCGTCTTCGTCAGTCGTAATGACAAGTGGCAGAATGTCATAGGCATCACACACTTGTATTGCCTCCTAAGCCTTTTCAATTACCTTCTCTGTATGAAAAACATATTTTTGCCAATGATCTATAGAAATTTCGTTTATTACCCTTTCCCATGTAGTCAGAACTTCTGAAGGTGACCCTTTAAAATTGGAAATATATTGATCATATTTTCGTTTACATTCCGACCATACCATTTCAATTGCATTAAACTGGCAATGATATGGTGGCAGTCGCAAAGTTTTGTGTCCTAAAGGTTTAACATATTCATCAAGAAAGTACTTTTTTCACTAGGGCAGTTTCTGCGTGCAATACTCCATATTTTATCTTTCATGGTTTTTTCTAGAAAGCCAATATTCTTTTTCTTCAACCATTCGGTCAGTCTTTGCTTTGTCCAAGATTTTCTCGGGATTTCTTCTAATAAACCAGAATGGTAACTTGCATTGTCCATAATTATAAATGACTTTGGGGGAAGATTTGGAACCAGCTGAGTTTTAAACCAGTTTTCGAAGTTTTTCCTGTTCATATTGTCATGATAATCTCCCGTATTTAATCCACTCTTGAATATTAAATTTGCACCCTTGATGAAGCCATCTTTGGTTCCGGCGTGGACCACGATATAACGATGACCTTAAAAATAAAAGATAATTCAATTCTCTTCTTTTAGAAATCATTCTTCCAGAACATAAATTTAATATAATTAATAAGAAATGTTCCATGCACATACGAGTAGTGTATGAAGTTAAATTTCCTCATATTGTCTTAGAGAGAAATTATATGAAACTATGAAACTATGAAACAAATTATGAAGTTAGAGGGCTCTTACAAGGGCAATAGTTTTTTTTCAAAAAAAAATCTAAAAAGATAACCAGATAATTTTTACCTTCGCTGTTTTTCCTTGAATCCGTGTGCTTGGTGTCATCTTGCCAGCTACTACGAAATGATCCCTTGCTAAAAATCCACGTCTCGTCAATGAAAACTGGAGTAAAACCTTCCGGACCTACATTTCTATTTTTGATATACTCCCTTAAAAAATTGATTCTTTTATGAACAATATTTGCCAAGTCCATCAAATATTTTCTGTTTGATTTTTTCCACTTGAATCTTCTTAAGGAGTCAATGGAAAACTCAAAATATTCAATTTCTTCCCTAAACTTTTTTCTTATTGTTGCCAATATTACATATTCTTTTCTGGCGTACATAGAATAAATTATGTCCCGAATTCTATGTTTCAAATTTGAAGTGCAATTCCGTTTCGGACTTGTTCCTTTTCCAGTTGAAAAAAAGCCAATATATTTAAAATCATCAGCTGCGATTGTTCATTATACCTATTATATCTTGTTTTAGGCATTATCTAACACTTTTCCAAATATAACTTTCAAGAACAAGTTGACAAACCAATATTTTTGATTGACAGTGACGGATATTTCACATAATCATCAGACGCCAATTTTTTTCAAAAGTTTGTTGTCGCCGCTGTTTGGAATATGCTAAACAAAGATAAACAAAAATGACGTCATTACAAATGGGTATAATTTCGATTTTAAAACATTAGCATCACTGGCAAATTTTAAACAAATATCACATTTATGAATTTTTAGAGTTTTATTAATTAAGTACCCACAGACGTAAATAAATGCATTTTGCGTTGGCAAGTTTTCCTTTTTGTAATCATAATCTTGCAGGGTAATTGCTTTAATTTTTTGCTCTGGAATATTTTTTTTTTGCAAAGTCGTACGTTTAGTAATATTCAAATGCTCTAAGAGAATTCCTAAGTCGTCAGCACAATTCATGTGATTTGAATGCAAAAAAGTTTGACAAAAAAGTTTTCTGAAAGCCCTTTCAAATTCTATTGGAGTTGGATTTATAAAATTGCCTTGTTGTTGTCTAGTACTGCCAAAAAAAAATTCTAAACAATCCTGGTTGATTCCTTTCAATTTAATATAGCTAAAGCCCAAACTAGAAAGTTGCTGCCAAAGTGCTAGTACAGCCTTTATTGTTATCATATAACAAGTACGAAATTTACATTTTAAAGTTACATCTTGTTTTTTTTTGTTAAAAATTTTCAAGTTTTCTAAAAATATCCACATATCATTTAAATATGATATTTGAAAATCTAATCCTTTAAATGCAATTTTGTACTGGTTGGGATGAGTAACATTAACTGAATTTAATAAATCAAATAATTTATCGAATTTTTCCAATACTTCAATGGTAGGTGCAGCTTCAGCTGGCAAAATGCCCAAAGTCATCTGAGTTTGCATGCCAAAAGCTACCGTTCGACTAAGCACTTGAGCCGCTAGCTTGACCTTCATTTTTTGAAAATTGGATGGAAAAATATGAGCATCACTAAGCTTGGGCGCGTATCTGTAGGATTGCTTTTTATCTTCTATATAGAATTTTTCAATATGGTCCCAGGATGTTCGTTTGTTTTCAAAACAAAATGTATTTTGCATTAAATTATTTCTTGTTGCTTTTTGTAAATGAGGAGTATCAAAAAAATATATAAGATGAAAATCACCTGTGGTAAAGTTTGGATTTTCTGGTGTAACAACCAACCCTGATAGAGGTAGACAAAAGACCTTTTAGCCAAAGACACATATTTTAAGGATATTTGTTTATTGAGAAATAAACAATATTTTACAACAAAATCGATAATAATAATTATGCAGGGCATTTAAAAAAAAAACAATTTAAAGCTTAGACGTGTTAGTCGCCCATTATTGTACATAGTACATTATCTAAATTTAGCAAAAAACTATTATTTATTGTATACCTATGCATGCATGAACCTGTATAATTACCTGTCACTTCTGTTTTGAAGCACTTTTCCGAGGAATAAAGAGCATTATGGGCCTGATCCTGAACATTCAGCCGTATATCTAAATTGGAATAAAAAGGTCATTAAAAATTATGATATTGTTTCTTTTTATAATTAGGTACCTGTTAAAACAATAATCTTTTTGGGAGGCTCATCAACCAAACTAAATCGATGACTTCTTTTTGAAGACCCACAAAATATGTTTGGAATCGCATTATCATAAAGACGCTTTAAACCGGATGTGGTCGTATAAATGTATTTATTTTCAAAGTGATGTTCACAAAGTTTGTAATTAATAAGATTTTTTTTTGAAAGATCTTCTCTTCCAGCAGCCTTAAGCCAAGCAGTCGACCTAAAGATAAAAAAAGCTGCATTCGTTTAAGATATTAAACAAAAAAATTTAAGCTTAGGAATGTAGAGAACCCGGGGTGTCCAGGAGTTAGATCCCATGCAATATTTTATAGGCGAATCTATCAAACGTTTGAACAAGAGGGCCTTTTTTATGTAGACATTTTGGTATTTTTTAATTTTATCACCAAAATTATTAAAAATTAGCAATTATAAAATTATAAAAAGTTTCATCATTTTTATCTCTGGCCCATCGCTAGTCACACGACCCTGTACATTTTAGCACAACTCGTTTTAAAATCAGTTGATAATATTAATCGTAAATAGATATATGATCAAAATTTCGAAAAATTGCTACGACTAAAAATCTTTATATGATTCAAAAAACACAAAGTTTAAAACTTTTTAACATTTCTGTATTTAAAATAAAAATATATACCTATATACTTATTTTTAGCTTCAGATGCGGCTGGTAAACGATTGCGAAGAAATTTTGACACACTCTATATAACAAAACATAAAACTAATTAAGAGTTTAAATACATAATACATACCTTAACTCATCTTTTGGAAATCTAAATAACGTCGTTCCTCCACCACTGTGGCTGGAACAATAAAGATATACACACTTATACCCACCCATTTCAACAAAAATAATATTTAATCAAAATACAAATATAATATTATTTCAATTTAATTATTAATCATAAACACGCGTACTACGCAAAGAAAATTAGAAGCACGCGGCGCGGAGGCTTGCAGCAAATTAAACCCCTTGCCATCATGCTTCGTACTAGGCGGGTGATGGAAATCCATCACCCAGGAGGCGTGTCTGAAGTCTGGCGCTCGCACGCGTATTTTCGATCAGTTTTGCATCTGTATTCTGTAAATCTGTGACGTTAGGGCGTGACCGATTCACGGTTGTCACACTCACCACATCAACGAAGCGAGCTTAATAACAATAATTTAACAATTTCCTTACCTTTCCACGAAATAGGTACAGCAAATTTTGAGAGTATTTTTCTTTTTTTATTAATTAAAATATATTTCTTCTCAAAATGTTCCTCACAGACCACTCTGTGTTTCAACAGGCTTTCGTCCATGATATACGTTTCTGGGTTTCCGACATTTTCCAACCATTGATTGAGTACCGCCGGTTTATATATTGGAAATTTAAAGAAACTTAGCGCGTTGTTTTTCGGTTTTCTCGTATTATCGCATCCGCGATAAGAACACTCCCTTACTCTACTTAATTTATCCATCGTCTCCAAAGAAAAAATGTATTGTGACGATCTTAACGGCCACGAACATACTAACTGATCCCCAGCAGTCGCCTAAACGCGACGGTGCGACACCGATGGAGTGAGTGAAATCTCGCGACATCTCAAGACATGCGTAGAAAGTCAGTCTAGGTCTAGGAGCTCTCGCCGCTAGGTGTCAGTTGAACTCTGAATATTGGCGGGATTTGTAAATCGAAATAATTAGTAGGAAATAAATATTTCTTGTAGTCTTAAGTCATTGTGTTTATAGTGTGTACGTATGTAATAAACCAGTAATTACACCTATAATTAAAACTGCCTGTTTTATTTAGAATGTCATATTTAAAATTTATCATAAAACTAAATCAGGGTTTATTACCATGTAAAGTAATTTCTTGCAGTATATTATATTTATTAAACTCTTGGTAATATTTTAATTGTTTTCATTCGTAATTATTTATTAGTAATCAGAAATAGACCTAAAATGCTACATCCTGCTCCGCTGATTTTCCATGCATGTATTTTTGTGTGTCTTGGATTCGGACATAGATACTTGATGTAACTGAACTCTGGACTCTTTTAAATTCTCACCACTGCGTTAGCTATTGTACCGATGTGGAGCCAATACTCTTGGCTAGTTAACTACAACCCCATAGCAGCTCAACATTAGCTAAATACCTATAGTTTTAATTTAATAAATAATGTTTATTTTCATTACCTATTTTTAATATCTTTTGTTTACTTAATTATTACATTAAATTAATACCCCCTTAGTTTATGCCCACACTTCTGCTTGGTTAAGTATAGTTTAATTTATTGGGTCAACTTGTGAAGCATGTATAATCATTCTCGTTATGAAATAAAGGGTGTAACTAGACAAATCTATAATTTGTTATCTTTTTGATTTAGTTACTACACTGGTACTCACAGCCACAGTAATGTAAACCAACAAACATATATCTATGTTCTTAGTTGTAAGTGAATATTCATTAATAGTGCATTACATTAAATGTTGAACCCGTAAACCTATTCCATTGACTTTTATTTTTTTCGTATTTTTGTTCTCTTAGTAAATTTTTGAATAAAGCCCTGGGACACTGACTAAAAATTCGGTGGCGCTCATTAATATTTTAAACTTTCTAGTTAGCTTTTGTTTAATTTAAATTTAGATTAACTGGTAAAATTTTGGACGTAACAAACTCACCTCTGAGTAGAGTTGAATATTGAGTGGTTGAATACGTAACTTATTTGGGCACAAGAACGACCATTCGGTCCTTAAAATTTACTTTGTAAATCACAATTCTCAACTACATATGTTTAGTTAAATATTTTGAATTGTAAACTTTAACTGGCTTATTTTGTCCATCAATGAGAAAGTAAAAATTGCATCAGATATATAAGCGGGGGCTAATTGAATGAATTTAGATTAAATTGAGATTCCTAAATTTGGGATTACGTAACATTAGCACCAGAGGTAACAAACGTCCTGTTTATACTTTTCTGGTGTAGATTATCTTCTCGTTGTGATTTAATTGTAATTTTCTTTCAGTGGCAGTATTATTTTGTTTTATAAACTATATTTAGCATATATTTTTGGACTTTACTGATATCTAATGTTCATATTTTTTTTATTTCCTGATCTTGACACTAAGACTTACACTTATGATTGATATAATTTGTATTCTTTTATATTTTTTGACTAGTCTTGTGATTCTTGAATCTAGTGTTCAGTTCAATTTAAACATATTTATTGTCAAAGACATACATAAAAATGATATTCTTATTGACAAAGCATAGTCATTTTAAATACCTCTATGAGAATAAATAAAATATCTTTTATTTATTCTTATACTCTCTATTTTATTTATATCTATGTCTAAATCTAGTGATATACTATTGTGATACTTTTTAGAACTTTGAGTTATTAATGTAACTAATGTAGCTTGACTGCTGCTTTATTTCAGAAGCAGAAAAATATGTATACATATATATATTTTTTTGGAAAGATAAGGAAATAGCGTAGGAACTGCGTTACAAAATAATATTTTTTTAGCATCCCCTTGTGAGATAATCTTATGCTCAAAATGTTCCTCGCAAAGTCTAAAATTAATGTAGTTCGGCGACTTTTGGCAATAAATCTTACCTATTACAGGCTTCCAACCAATAAAAGAGAAATACAGGTTTAAAAATAATTGTTAAAGAGAAATCATTTTGTTATTTGATGGTATATTATTTAATTGCAATTAAGTTGTTTCCTCTAAATACAGATAGATGCAAAGTTAATTCTTTTTTCTACTAAACACCAGGCATAAAGTATTTACTTTAGGCATGTTTTTATTAAATTATAATAAGTTTTCCTTTCTAATGCAGTGCGTAATATACGCGCTAGGGTGTAAAGTAACTTTGACATTGCTAAATATTGAACATCACATCGTCACAGTTAACTGACAAATTTTAGACATTTAAAGACAGAATAAATAGATTAAGGAAAAGTCCCAAAAGAGGCCATTAAGAGATGTCCAGACTTAGTATATCATTTATGTATGCCAGAAAGACTGTTGAGCCTAAGATAGACCCGTGAAGAACACCGCTTTCCTTTCAATGAACTAGTTGCTTTATCTATTACTTATTTGCTTATTTTTTACTATATTTACTTACTTTATTGTATGTGACTGATTGGGGACGTTTGGTTAGATATCAGCGGAACAATTTATTTTTGACACCTCGGATACCACAAATTGAAGTTTTTTGAAGTAGAATGTTGTGGTCCAATGCAGTCAAACGCATCCGACAGGTCGCAGAAAAAGGCTGCAGAGGACTTGCGGCTATTAATAAAGGTCAATAAGTGCTTTTACCCTGCCGAAAACCGTTTCAAAAGAAAATGCATCTTTTGAGGAATATTTTTATATAAACCATTTTTTTGGGTTAAATACTTGACTAGCTGAGCTAGAACCAGTTTCGCTTGGCAAGGACCACAGTACTCACCAGATTTGAGGTTTTTGGAGCAAAATCTATGGTGCGCCATCTATCTGCCGCACATCTTTATTCGCACAATTTATCCTATTCCTATTTTTAAAGGGCGTGGCAAATTCACGGTTGTCACGCCCATTATATTAATTAAATAAATGTATTGGTAATCGAGAAGGTCAAGGTTCATGTGTCTTTAGAGTTATGGACTTGTCCAATTGAAAGTTCTCACACTCACCATATCCACGGAGGTTAGTGTCTTGCTACTACAGATCGTCTATTTATATCCCGCCCATCACTTTGTGACATTAAAAGAAATTCCCCTGCCGTCCCTATACCCTGCTTTTTTTAAACAATATGATTTTTTAATAAAACAAAATTTTCTGACCTTTGCTTCTTCCATTTAAGCAGATACGTAATATATAGAAGATCCCTACCGTAGTCGCTCGGATGTCTTCGGAATTACATCCTTTGGGTTTGACGAATTTAGGGTTGTCACACCTATGGCCAACTACATAAAAACAAACCGGCTTTATACCAACTACATTCGATAAAACGCAATAAAAAAAACAAACCAAGCTTCCGTCGAGTCAATGGCAAGGTCGTCTAAGAATAGACTAATCTATTAAAAGAAAGAAAAAGTAATTACACTTCAAAAAGGAAATTGATACAACCTCATAGACCGTCGATAAAAATGCTGAATGACGTCCATTGAGATCTCGCGATCGTAAGTAAACGTAATTGAAGAATGAAAACTATAGTAGGTTATCGGGTTCAATGACTGAAATATGACTATTTCGATTGCATTTGTTAACGTGTGGCATGAATTATTTTATTAGAGTTATATATTTGCACCATTTGTACTATTTCAAATAGACTGATTATAATCCAGTGGGATTATACAAGAAATTGTACAATTGTAACCACCCTGGATCCACCACCACAAGGCACGAGAACACCCGAGAATTTCTAGAATTCTTAATGGTTTCTTCTTCCTCTAGGTCAACATACATCACCACGTCTTTTTATTTCCTGTCTCTTTCTCTACATACCTCTTGTTCTTCTTTTCATACTATTTAATGTAGAAATACAGCATATGTTACAACCCTCTATTGGCAACGACAAGGCATGAAAAGATTCGATAGCCACTTCTAACCATTTTACTTCGCCTACTGCGCATTCAATTTTAACACAATTTCCAGGTTGTCTCTTCAGGTCATCATCCATCACCACGCATTTTTATTTCTTGTCTCTGTCTTCACGTTTCTTTTGCTCTTCTCGCTCTGCTGCTTGTGGTTCAACTACTGCGCATGTAACAATCCTAGATCAGCTCCAGGAAGGCACGAGAACTAAGCATCCATGAAATAATTTAGTATATCATTTATCATGTAATAATTAAATTTTTACACGTCTTCATGACTTGCCTCTTTCTGCATATCTATAACTTCCTTCTAATAATTTCCTTCTCCACGCTTATTCATTTCCTGTCTTTGCCTTCACGTTCCTCTCGTTCTCTCCGTAGCTTTTGTACTACTTCCTGTACAACTCCTGGGTAGGCAAAAGAGTTACTTTTTGGTGAATTTTCACGCCAACACCCGAGCGCTGCTTTTTGGTGAATTTTCTAACATGATACATACCTGAAAAATCATTTTTCGTCTCTGCATGCTTATCCTTAAGTCCACAAGTACATTCTGAGGGCATGACCGGCATAAATATGGTGGGAATGGCGTCGTTATAAATCCGCTTAATACCGGTGTCCGATAACGAGATGAATTTCCTCTCGAAGTGATCCTCGCATAATTTATAATTAATTAAGTTCTTCTTAATAAGGTCTTCTCTTCTGGCCGCCTTAAGCCACCGTATCATTCTGAAAATACAAAATGTTAAAGTGTTAACTCAAAAGGACATTTCTCATACCTTACGGGATCCTTGGGGAGCTTAAAAAGGGACTTATCTCCTCCACTTCTCGAATTACAAGGTAAATAAATACATTTGTATCCCATTTTGTGCACTACACACGCGAGCGGAGAACAACGAATACTGATTATCCCGGTAACGGTTCAGATGCCCCCGTACCAGACAGTGGAAGGGGAAAACATGTTGTGTACGTTTACACCGTCCTGGGATGCACTCGTTAATCATCGGGAATTCACCCACTACTGTATGGGAGCATTTTCATTGGCTATTCAAACTCCATCCGTGTGCGTTGGATGCTCTAAAAGACAAATGTACCGCATCCGGCTATGTAACACAAACGTCATAAATCCACTTAATTACATTCGTGTATAAATCGGACATGCTTGCTCTCATGACCTGTAAAGGCGCGTGCCGGGTTTATTTATGTCTCCCCCCTTCAAGTTCAATGTCGCGTTTTTTCCTCGTTTCGCTGAAAAATTGCCTCGATTGTCTGATGCCGATATACCGATGTGATGTAATGGAATATACATTATTATGGTAATGGCATATTGTGTATGTAGGAAAGTAGTAGTAGTAGTAGTGGTAGTAGATTTCATTCATACGTTGAAGAGATAAGGGGACCACGAATGCGGTTTATGTATACGTGTATTCATGCTTTTGAAAGGGAATGTAGGACTCTCCTGTATGTTAACCAACCTGATTTTCTCAACTTATGAGATATATGTTGTTTCCTTATGCCATATAAATCTCAAGGTCCAAGGTCCAATAAGTCTCAAACGGAAATTTTGATGTTTTTCAATCCTATATGAGTCAATAATTTAACGTTGATAACACTAAGCTATCACACAGTATTTCCTTTTAATTCCAGCTTAAAAAATGTCTCTCTAAAAAAATGTTCTTAGCGCAGAATATCCATGTTTCAATTTAAGAAGTCCAAGTCAAAATGTGCTTTATTTGTTTAAAACAATAAATTGTTGTTCACAAAGCTATTAAAAATATCTATAAATAATAAAATAGACAACACTCTATAAATAAGTGTACAAAGTAAGAGAATATACAAACATATTTATCAATATTTATCCGCAAATGCAACATCACTCATTAAAATGTAGAAAGGAATGAAAATAAATAAATAATATACAAATGAGAACATAAAATGAATCTTCATAAAATTCCAATATACCTTCCCCACCAAGAATATACGCAGTTGCTGTCTAAATATATTCATTGACGTTGCCCCTTTAATGTTGCATGATAGTTCCTTAAATACCTTTATGCCATATATAGATTTCTGCGTCAAGGTAGATGTAGGAATAGGCATATGCAAGTTGTTTACTTGACGTGTCACGTACCTAGGATATTCTGCGATGAATTTATGACGATGTTTGTATGAGATGCTATCGACTTCCAGTATATAGATACTCGTAATGGTAAGAATACTCTCTTTGATAAACAGAGGTCTGCAAGTCTCTTAGGGTTTTACCCCGCAAATGTACCGGAGAACCTATTTTTGCAGAAACTGAATTGATTGGATAAGATAGTGGCTAGCATTTTGCCAGAAATAAATACCGTACTTGCGACCCAATCGAAGCAAAATAAATAGATCTACCAACAGATGCACCAAGATCCTCAGTTGTTAACCTTACCCTAAAGATACCGCTTTAGCAAGACCAACAATGTGCTCCCCAAAATCAAGATTTTCATCTATGGTCAATCCAAGGAACCTGCTGGTGCTGTGTTGCTTGATGGTAATGCCCCCAAGAGATATTCTCTCCAAGTAGCCTTTAAACCTTATAAGTTTGTCTGCCTTATAGTTTTGTCTGCATTTAACGACAGGAGACTTCATTTAGGCCCAAAAACGTTTATTAACTACATATAACCTAATTTTAGACATTCACGGCTCAATTTTAAATTAATATAATCGTAAATCTTACCCACTAAACAGCATTAATGATTCATGAATGAACTTGGATAACATCAAACATGCATTAATACGGTTGTCTATCTTGTCGGTATCGGATATTACCCGGGCATGCCAAACGAATGTCGTTTATAATCGTTTTATGAATGAAATTTTCTACTACTTCCATACACGTTTGCTCGCAACAATATCCGATTACCATAATGCATATTCTATTACGTTGTATCGGCGTGTAATCGTAACACAATTTTTTTTCAAGTTTACCGAAGGAAATTCGACTTTGACCTTTAATGTGGTTCATGTTTGTATAAAAGTTTCGCATAAGGGAGCGAGTTCTAGTTATATGATTCCATTGGTCCAGCCACAGTTCGGTCATATGGAATTTACAAACGTTTTTGGTCTCTTGGTTCTTCAGGAGTTTTGAGACGTTTTGTGCCCTCATTGGTTAGTAAGTCTGAAGTTGGACTATATGAAATTTAGCAACGTTTTAATGCTGCTTTCAGGGTGGAAAATCAACTTCTCACTTCAGTTGGGTTGTAGGTATATACTTTGGAAACGTATTGTGCCTTGACGAGGCAAGAAATTTCACTGATATTAATATTATCTAAAATAAAAAAGGCAAATATTGAGAAGAATATTCTGATGCTGAGGCTTAAAATTTGTATAAGTTAAGGTTTTTGAGACATTGGCGTTTTTCCGTGGTGATGTCCAAAAAAAGTGTTTGATCCTTCGATCCCTCAGAATTACTCAGAAGAATATTCTGTAAAATTGTTGTTAAGGGCTTAATTTTGTATATTCAAGGGTTTTTGAGATATTCGGATTTTTAGGTGGTCATGTCCAATAAGGAAGTTTGATCCTTCACTCGCTTTTCATTTTTGTTAAGCTCTGAAAGAGGAAAATCAACCTTTTAGTCAGTTGGGTTTTATTGAGTTTGGAGACATTTTGTGCATTGACAAGTCGACGGTTAATAATGCTCTCTTAGTTATACTCTATTTCAGAAGTGTATAGAGCAATAAACTGGGGAATTCCGTTCTGTTTGGCTACATTTCGTGGTAGTTCATAGGCGCAGGTACTTATAATATTTATGAATTTAATTTTCACGGATTAAATGCCTTTATTTTGAAAGAGATTAAATACTAAATAAATACTTTTAATCCTTTTGTATAGGTACTTATCTTTTAACGCTTTGTAACATGCAAAAATGGGGTCAGGTAATATATACAGACTATAAATACTTTTAAATCATATTTTAAACGTTAGTAGTCACTGCTACGCTATAGTGTAATCACAATATTATTATCCCAATATTTAAAAAATGGAGGTATTCAGTCCAACGAAAAGATGTACTAAAAATTCTCCACTATCGCTGAGTGAAAAAGTTATTATTTTAAATGTACATGATTGCATAAAACACGATTACCCTAGTTTTACTGTGCAAGAAATTGTTGAAAAATGTTCTCGAATTAGTGGAATTGGAAAGTCCACCATTTTCAAATTGTTGCGGGAAAGAAAAGTAGCAGGTCAAGTGGAATCTCCCAAGCAAAAGCCAGGACGACCTACAAAAGTCCTTGATGAAAATGCTAAATGTATAATTCGAAGAAAAGTTCACTCTTTTTATTTTAAAAAGGAAATACCCACCCTAGACAAAATTTTAATGGAGCTTGGCCGAGATGACAGTATTCCGTTGATAAGTAGAAAACTTATATGGAAAACTTTAAAAAATATGGATTTTGCCTGGGAAAAGCATAACCGCAAAGCACTTTTACTGGAGAGCGACGAAATTGTTTGTTGGAGACGACAATACTTGAGAAGTATCAAGCAGTACCGCAGGGAGCAAAATAAAGTTTTTTATCTTGATGAGACGTGGATTAACGAAGGTTATATAGTCCAAAAAATGTGGCAAGACAAAAATATAACCAGTGCTCGCCAAGCTTTCATAGAAGGCCTGTCTACGGGTATTAAGTACCTTCGGGAAAAGGAAAAAGACTTATAATCACACATATTGGAAGCGAAGAGGGATTTTTAAAAGAAGGTCTGCTAACCTTTGAGTCGACTCGCACAGGAGATTACCATGAAGACATGAACTCAGACGTTTTCGAGGACTATTTTGGTGAAATGATAAAATTTCTTTTGGCTAATTCGGTGGTGGTTATGGATAACGCAAGCTATCATTCACGGCGAATAGAGAAGACGCCAACTTCAAGTTGGAGAAAGCAAGAAATTATCGATTGGCTGACTGCAAAAGGTATTGCGTTTGAAGCAAATTTGATAAAAAAAGAACTGCTGGCAATAGCAAACTTACACAAAACTCGTTTCATGAAATACGCCGTGGAAGATATAGTTGAAAAATATAATATAACTATACTGTGCTTACCGCCATATCATTGCGAACTAAATCCTATAGAACTGATATGGGCGCAGGTAAAAGGATTTGTAGCAAGACAAAACACGACTTTTAAAATGAAAGATGTTAAGCTACTGTTTGATCAAGCCATTACGGAAGCGACACCAGAGAATTGGTGAAAAGCAGTCCAGCATATAATTAAGCAAGAGGACAAAATGTGGGATCTTGACAACCTCATCGATCAGACAGTCGACATTTTCAACTGTTTTACTCTACATATTATGTTCAATAAATTTGTGAAAAAAATATATTATTCCATTTAAACAAAAGTAACTTTCTAAAATAAAATAGCATTTAAGTACATTAATTATAAGGTAAAAAACAAGTCCCAGTTGCACGCCTTTGGCGAACCGTCTTCAATGTTTATCAGTGGGTAACAATGGGCAAAACTCATAAATTGACCCAAAACCGGGTGGCACTACCTGCAATCAACGAAAAGAAAGAATTTTACATTGAAACTAATACCCAACTAAGGTAGTGGCATAAAATATTGGTGGATCACCAGGTACCACTTTTGCATACCTAATGAGGTTTTATTGCTCTACACACTTCTGAAATAGAGTATAGTAAGTCTAAAGTTAAGTTATATGGAATTTAAAAACGTTTTAGTGCTGCTCTCAGAAAGGCAAATCAATTTTTCACTCAATTGGGTTGTATAGAGTTTAGAAACGTTTCGTTCCTTGTCTCTTAGTTAGCGAGCCTAAAGTTTATTTGCAAAAGTTGAAACGTTTTTGTGGTTCAGGATATGTCCACTCAGTAATGATACATGTACATGTACTTTGAAACATTACTGAGTGGAGTTACAAAAACTTACAAAACGTTTAGAATCTCAATGAATACCTACATAAATCATTGTATTAATAAATGATAAACGATCGACTCATTGTCAATCAAATGAGATACAGTAGCGACGCATTAACGAGGCGAAACAATGAATAAATCAGGAGGCGGCACAGGTGGGAACATCGTTTAACTTGTAGACAACAGATAATAATAATAAAATGATCGTCCGTTGACCCCCTCGGGATTCCCTCAATACCCATTATAAATAACCAACTGGCGAGGGATTCCCTGACCTGCTTTACCGACTTCACTTATATACAAAACGTTAGACGTTCGGACGATTAAGCTTTTGCCAAAGTAAACCCCTAGCGAGGTCGTTAAGTTTCAGTGGCTTACTAAATAAATATAAGGCGATAAGTCTTATGAGAATTAAAGAAAAATAGATTACTGGGGGATTTTTTAGCACTCATCCCAGTAAGACCGATAATGGCAAGATAAATCTTATAGCTGGTAATTGGTATACAAGGAAAACGTCGCTGGTATCCACTTAAATTATGCATACAAGTTGAAAAGTGGTGATATTTCAATTAGCTAATTTACATTTTTTGTAGCCAGTTGCAATGCGTTTATACGAAAGCCTCAAGTCTTTAAGTGGCTCAAACGTGTACATTTATCAAGATTCTATAGAGAGAACGTGCCTCGTGTCCATTTAAATTATGCATAAAAGAGTGTTTTCTGTTAAAATAGTGACCTTTTGCATGCCCGACCGCCCGTCAGAATCGATCTTAAAAACTTTTTTTCTCTGTTAAATTGTCGTGAGGTTGAAAACTCGGTCAATGTCAATTAGGCACTTTTCGTCTCGTTAAATACGGCCGGCTACGTCACGGTGCGAATATACCCGTTAAAAGTTAATGACGTTATTACGTGTTTACCAGCATCTCGGCTTTCTTTATTGGAACGATTTTTACGATTTTTGGTCAGTGGTGGACCAAAAAGGCAATCTCAACATTGAAGTGTTTTACATGAGCAGCTTAATAGTGGTAAACTGTAAGTGAACAAACAATATCTTATCTATTCCAAGTAGCTGAGGACCAAGCCACGTCAACTGCATAAAAGAAAACATGCTTTTTTTGGATTTTTCTTTAACAGCATGGAAGGGAAAAAATTGATTGATTTATTCCAGGCAGTTCCTGGGAGAAACATAAGTTCTTTGCACATTTGAGGAAAAATAAATCGTTTAAATCAAAAAGTGAAAAGTTTAAATTAAGTTTATTGTTCATTAATATAGTATACATAGAATATACGCGTTATTTTTTATCCACTCTTGTCTCGTTTTTTCTGCAGATTTTCGCCAATAACCCATTTGTGTAGCATTAAACATTAGTTCTGTTCTTTCCTTTATTTGCCATACTTCACTATGATAAATTATAATGCTTCGAACTATTGTATTATATATTCTTTGCTTGTTTGGATACTGTCTGGTCCCATAAGATTCCGTTTAACATCGATATTGCTCTTCTGCTCTATATGTTCCTCCTTACTGCTTCTTCTAGCTTGCCATTCTGTGTTATTTTTAGCCCTAGGTACTTATATTCTTCCCATTATCTGATTTTTTCTCCACTTTCAAAAATTAAATCCTGTTGTATTCCTCCAATTATGTATTGGTCTCTGTCTTTTCTATATTTACCTCCAACCCCCATTCTCTGTATTGCTCTATGAGCTTTCGTGCCATGTATTCTCCATGTAAGTCGTCTGATAAGTAAGTCGTGTGATCCTGAGCCATTACCACTTGGTCGTCAGCAAAATACAAGGTCTGATTGTTGTTAAGCGGGATGCCCATTCCTTCACATTTCTTCATCCATTATTTGAGGGCCTGATAAAGACAGCAGCCTTATTTTAGACCTTTGTTTACTTTAATATTGTCTGATAGCTTATTTCCGTTTTTCACTTTGGCTTGAGTGCTGTTATACAGTTCTTTTACAACTTTGATAATGTTCACGTTGATGTTGCTTAATTCTAAGACTTCCCATAATCATTTGAGGGAAACGCTGCCGATCACTTGGGTTATACAGAAAATTTGGTCCATTGTCGATCTTCCGGCCCTGAATTCTGCCTGCTTTTCTGCTCCTAAATCTTTATATTCCTTTTCTATAATGCGTTTTGGAACAGTTTCATATGTTTGACTTATTGAACTTGTTATGGCTATCCCTCCATAGTTTTCGCAGTTACTCTTTTTTATGAATAGTTGATATATATGACAGTTGCCATTCTTTTGATATTGTTATTATTTATACATCTCTCAAACAAAGGGGTCAGTTGTCGAAAAAGAGTTCTACCTCCATACTTTATCAACTCTAATGCAATATCGCGAGGTCTTGCTGCTTTGTCATTTAATTCCCTACAAATGTTTTTAACCTCCATTACTTTTAGTCTTATTGGGGACGCTATTACCTGCACAATTGAGCTTGTAGGTACTTTCTTCTTTTATGAACCTTTTCCTTATTAGTAGTTTTTCAAGGTGTATTTACCATTGGGTTGTCGTGATTGGAGATATTATATCTTTTGCTTTCTCCCTAAGTTTTTAATTAGCTTCCATTTCTCGACAATTTTCCTTCCTCTTCTTAAGTACGTAATGATTTTCTTGCAGTTCTTCTCCTATCTCTCAGTCTTTTTTTTTGTAATTTTTTTCCTCACTATATCTTGGGCTGTCTTGTATTCTACCTTATCTTCATCCTTTTTGGTATTTAGGTATTTCAGATACCTTCGCTTTTTTGTTTTCTATTTCTGCTCCAATGTCGTGGTCCCACCAATATGATTTTCCTCTGTTCCTATTTCTTTCATAAAGGTCAAGTGTTTTATATGATCGTAATGTTCTTCTACAGAATGAAACTGATTGTTTGTATCTGGTTTTTCCTTCAGTCTATTCATGTATAATTTCCTTACACTATCGTGCTCCAAGCTTTCGAGATTGTATCTTGGTTCTTTAATCAGTTCTCTCTTATCTGAGTTTATATCCGGTTCTATCGTTTTTATTGGGGTAAATGTTATACTAGTCTTTAGGAAGTAACGATCACTTCCGCAATTTGGTCCTCTACATGCTCTTACATCATGCACTCGTAGCTGTGACTTCTGCTTTATGATACAATAGTTAAAAATATGATAAACTTTAAATTAGAAGAAAATCATGAGGCTTGGCTTGTATTTACCCAAAGAGGCGAACAGAAAAGTATATAAAAAAAAACGTCATTAATACGTTTGTTTACGCCATAAAAATTGATTAATGGCGTTGAAATAAAGGACGATGCATATCAACATAACCTACAATAGTTGAGATAGGTAACGGTTATTAACGAGGCCGCTGTTTTATTACACAAATTCCGCAATAGTAATTAATTTTTATTTATAGAAATAAATCAAGATAAACGAACACTTTCTGGCGGGCGTTTGTTTACATTTTTAATTGCCTACTGAAATTATATTTATAATAATTAATTATTATTATTGGTGAACAATAGCAGAACTACGTTTACCAGGTTTACACGGAGGCTTAATATGTATTTAAGTGAGATTTAATTCAAATTTAAAAAATATTTATTTGCCGAATAAAGAAGAATAAATTAAATTATTGAAATATATTTTAATTTAAATACTTACTAATACTAGAAACGGTATAAATAATATTTTCCGTATTTAAATAAGAGTTAAGAATAAGAAAAGATGTTATGCGACTTCTGTATGAGATCCTATAAGAAAACCTCATACAGGAATTTTGCAGGATTTGAATAGATCTAGAGACTGCACAAGTAATTGCGTTATTATAAACTATGACTCTTAGTCAAACAGAGATAGTATTAATGTTTTACATAAAAAGTATTTAAATTATGCAGACCCCTTAGACGCATATAAGCAATGCTCAACTTTTTATTTATATTGACTCAGAAACTTGAGCTGCTATCAACAATAAATCCAAGGTTTTCGCTTCATCCTTTGAGTTTTTTCATCTTGTAATCGGAAAAGAAGTAAGGTATTGGGACAAAATGCCGTATACAGCTGTCAATTTTGTTTTCATATCAGCGACATGCAAGGAAAATAATTAAAAGTTCTAGAATAGAGCCACAAGGCTCTCTCTCCAGTATTTAAAGGTACATAGTTTGATTTTTACATTGAGTGTTACGTATATCAAAAGCTTTGCTAAAGTCCATAAGTGTCGGGAAAGTCGTTAGTTTCTTATCTTCATTATGTCTTATATCAATAATGAGCTTTACAAGACAAGTAGTCGTATTGAACTGCTTACCAAAAAACTAGACCGACAGCTTGGAATGATATTATGAGAATCACAAAATTCTATTGTCTGATTGTAAATATGTCTTTCCAAGATTTTGGAAATAACCGGTAAAATATTAATAGGCCTTAAATTGTACTATTGATATTTAAAAGCGTTTTTTTTGCAAAAAGCTAAACAAGAGGTTAAACCTCTTAATAAAAAGATCATCTTCTCTAACAGAGTTGGTAATGATTAAACGCATTAGTTTTACTAGAGTTGATTAAACCAATAATAAAACTAAGCTTATTATTAATTCCGTTAGAGTTAATACTATTCTGATAAAAATGAATGAGGTCATTTGAAGTGCTATCAGATAAATTATTACAATGAGCAAAGCAGTTATTAATTATATTTGCATCATTTAAATTAGTAGGAATTTCAGATTCAGTGCTATATACAATATTTAATTTTTTTACAGTATTCCAAGTTTTAAAGTAAGTATTCTTTTCACGGATAATTGCATGATTAGTAATTTTTTTTAAATTACAGTAGTAATTCATATATTTTCTATATACATATATGTAGTTACTTACTTTTATAAGTAATTTAATATTACTGATGGTCTATGAAGTATATGGCCGATTCGGTAATTTTGAACTGCAATGAAGCATATTTATCATTAAGATTTTTGACATTTGTATAAAAAATATCTATTTTAATATTAATTTTATTTGTGTGATAGAACATCTGCTATGGTAATTAAGAAGCTTCTTGTTCAAAGAGAGGATTGCTGATTATATTATTATATTTTCGATACCTTAGATATTTTATTTATTATATCTTTATGTAATGTCATATTGAACGTAACATTATTTTTTGATACTAAATTCATTATTTGTAAAAATTCAAATCTAGAAGACTATAAGTATTATGATATGTACAAAATGGGCTTACTCACTTATTGGGACGGACTAAATATATGAAGAAATTGTGTTTGATGTGTCAAACCACTTGAAAAATTAATGTTGAAATCACCAGCAAGTATATCCCGATTTAGTTAGTACGGTTGAGGGTCCTTGTGTAAACCAGGTTAATTGAACCAAAAATCGTGTCATGGTTATACATTTCTTCCAATTCCAACAGTTGGCAGCCAGCAAACGCAGAAATGTCTTTTATTCAACCTTTCATGTAAACCCGGCCTAATTTCCTGCCATCAGCTGTTCCAATGCGTTTATACGTAATCTTAATACGAATATGCACTAAAAGGTAAATGAATGCAGCATGTGTTTTATTGAAACAGCTATTTGGTCAATGCGTCTGAAAACTCTCGTGTAAACGTTACTGCACTGACAATGCGCTAACACGAATTTTGAATACGTACCTTATAATAGTCTTACGAATGTTTTATTGATGCTCGTGTAAATTTGTGGTTAGTTGACGTAAAAACAAACAGTCTAACTTAATGTTTAATGAATACTAACTAAATACGTAATGTTTTAAATACGTAAATGTTTATTTTGGCAAAATAACATTTCCTTCGATCAGCTGTTCTGATGCCTTTACGCGTAATCCTACTACGAATATGTATTTAAAGGTAATAAGTGCAGCATGTGTTTTATTGAAACAGGCATTTGTGTCTAAAGATTCTCGTGTAAACGTTACCGCAGTGAAACCTATGCACTGACAATGCGTTACCATAAAGTCTAAATGCGTATTCGGTTAGTGCATATTAGCCGCTTGCGTAAACCCAGTTAATTGACGCACAATAAAACTAAAACTTAATGGCTTTTTTATTTTAATTCATTTTTTTTTCGTTAAAAGCTGTCACCGAGTCATTCGCCTCCTCTGGTCCGTATACATTTGCTTGTTTTATTTAATGTTTTTGTAATAAATTCACTTTCGTTTGGTCATGAATTTGTTTTCAGGGTCATATTATATTATAAATTACGTACTTATACTGTCGGGTTTTATTTTATTTTTATATTGGCTGCAGCAGCACCGGATAACGTAGAATAGTAGTAAATAGAATAGTAATGTAGTTCTACGGGTTTTATACAAGGGACATATTTTATTTGGGTATAATATATTGTCACTATGTAAACATTCCCAAATACCTCCCTATGACTTTTTTTATTTTTTTTTCTTCGCAAATTGGGGAGTGGCAAGACAGCCCCAATTTTCTGTCGGCTTCTTTTCTTTGCAAAAATGCTGAAAGACATTGGCTTTTTTTGGTTTCGGACAAACTGTACTGAAGTTAAAAGAAAAGGACACATTTTGATTCTTTACCGAAAATCTATGGGTCCCCGAAAATATGGTTAACATATTCTCTTGACGATACGCTTCAAATATTTACAAAAGTCACTTTAATATCTCCTGTTGTTAAATTGGCTAAAACAATCTTTGTGAGCAATATTCTGCATTTACAAATTAATATTTGGAATTAGGGCACATGAAAATTGTTTCTAGTACCACCATTTTACAAAATGTGTATTAAGTATATTTCTCATCATTGTGTCGTTAAACCTTCTAGTATATTCTACTAAACTACGAGTTGTATTTAATGTCTCTGGTAAATCTTTAAATGACTGTTTGCTCTCTGGGCCTAAACTTCAAGCAGATATTACTAAATTGCTTTTGCTTTTTAGATTTGACCGTTTTGTTTTTATTGCTGATATTCGTCAAATGTTTAGGAAGATTATTGCAAATTCTAATCTTATGATATTTTCGACCAGGTGGTCCTATCGAAGATATAGTATTGTCAAAGTATATATATTTCTTGGTGGGACTAAAAAATTATCGTAATTATAAATTTTGTTGTCACACTAACATAGAAGTGAGTGAAATGCACAAAATATCTGTTTACATGTTGTAGATCTAAGAAATATTATTTATACAACAGCCATAATAGAATATAAAAGGAATCACTCACCATTAAACATTTCTGGATCAGTTTGAGTTTCTTGAGACACAAGAATCTTTCTGCCTTCAATCGCATCTTTTGTAACATTGGCATCTAAAACGTAAATTATAATATAATAAATAATATTGGCTTAATTTTTGTGTAAATGTATCTTACCTTCAGGCTCTGGTGGTATTCTTGATGGAATAGCAGTATTTTTTAACCGCCTTCCAGTGTAATGAATTAAAGAGCTTGAAGAAAAATGTAGGCTACAAATTCTGAGCTTATGAGCTTCTTTGGGTGTAAGTTTTGCATATTTATGCTCCCCAACAAATCCCAAATTTTCCTTCCATTGCTGACACCTTAAAATAATTTTAATTATATTTAAGAACTAATTTATTATAAAATTATCAATGCTTTATTGTCAAAAAATTTATAAAAATTGTAGACAAAGCGCAAAACATACAAAAAAAGACAAAAAATATAATACAAAAACATACATAAAAAAACAGAAAAATATACAAACATTAGAAAAAATAAATAACAAAAACATGAAAAATCTTAATAATTGAAAAATTGTTAGTGGTCAGGATTACATTAAATTTAAAATAAATAATATACACCCAAATGTGTACACTGTGTCCCAAATTGGTTGTAATTGCATGGTATCTCGGTTACTATTAAAGATAGAACCTTCCGGTTTTCACGAATCTGTGACACTTTTGACATAAACATGGTGTTTTTTTAATGGAACACAATGTATTTTTTATCTCAATAAATTTGTCTATTTTTTCTCTTTAAAATGATATACAACAGTAGGTATTTAAAACATTAACAATAGTCAAAAATTAAGAAAAACTTAATATTTAAGACAAAAAATCGTGGCAGGCCAAGAAAATCAAAACTTAAGTCGAAAAATTTTTGGTTCCCATACAGTTTGTTTCTGTTATTTATTAATGTTAGTTAATTTTTTATTATTATTTAAAAACTGTCGTAATTTAAAAATCACAATTTCGATTTATTGTAATGAATACCATTAAAAAATTTTAAAAATCTGTTTGGTCCCCAGACCTTTTAATTTAAGATTTTTTAGATTTTAACTAGTTTGTAGATGTAGATCTTAAATTGCTGGAACTTTTATTAATAAAATAATCATGTATTTATGGTCGTTTTTCATGACCTATACTATGGGTTTTTATAATAAAATATTATGTTTTTCGTTATTTTTGACTATTATTAATATTTTAATTACCTACTGTTCCATATCATTTTAAAGAGAAAAAATAAAAATATTTAATGAGATAAAAAAATACAGGGTGTTCCATTTAAAAAACACTAAAGTTTGGGTCATATCTCCGAGAAAAAAACTGAAATATTTTTTTTCACTACGCCACCGAACTCTACGTGAAAATATCTAATAATAGCAGTTTTTACTTTTTTTCTAACTTATACAGGGCCTGAGATATAATAAGGTACCTAAAAGTGAAAATTTTCAAGTTCACCCTGTATCTCCAAAAAGAAGATAGGTCATTTTCGTATTCGGAATTATAAGTTTGACAAAAAAGTGACATAGATTCGTGAAAACCGGAAGGTTCTATCTTTAATAGAAACCGAGGTACCATGCAATTACAACCAATTTGGGACACAGTGTACAATTAAAATTATTATCATGATAAAATGTATTTCTAATATTATTGCTTACCTTACGTCATCATTGGGAATACAAAAAAAAGAAACACTTGGGTCGTTTGAATGTTTTTTGCAAGATTCAACACAGCAGTATTGTCCGTGAGAAGCCATTACCAAACAACTACTATTAATATAAATTATATTAAAGTAAAAGTCCGTAAAACTAGCACTAAATGACAGAATATTAAATTCACAAAAACAAAAAATATTGGCGCACTCGGTAAACGTCGGAAATAAACTGAACCGAGTCAACCCTATAACCACATTTCGTCGACGAACCGGTATAAATCCCCCGCATGCGGGGGATCGATAAACTCCGATAGGCGAGAGGGGCGGGCGGCGTTGGCAGGTGCGGATGGTTCGTCGAAAAGGGTCGACTGACTTGACTGTGTTAGACTGTGGTAATGTGTACTGTTACATTTGGTCTTGCCCATAGTCCCTATTTAGCTGGTAAATTCTTGCTAACATTGGCCGAACATTAAAAATTTAAATTACCTTAAAGCAGGTCGTGTTATATTCATATGTCGACGATATCCATGAAGAACTATCCTTAGTAATTTAGCTAGAATATTCTATCCTTTAGGATTCTTAGCTCTAGTGAAATGTTTTACAAAATACTTAATTTAAAGAATGCAGTTTTTGAAATTAAACTGGGATATTGATCTACCTGAAGACGTGCTACGGATCTGGAGAAAAGGACATTGTGCAGTTATATACTTTCGTTTTGAGTGTTCCAATTGAAATGCTCCTCTCAAAACAATTTCAATTCCCCGATTGGAACTTGTACAGCCGTTGGTTCCTAAATATTGTAATTTTCATAAACTAAGAAGTGTATTTGTCTACGTTTTACGATTCTTAAATAATTGTGACTAATGCCTATACATTCAAGGTCTCTGTTTTATATAGTAAAGGACGTACAGCTCACTTATTTTTTTTAAGAAATAGACTGTTTTATAAAAAATAAACCTAATTCTAAGCCTTTTCGTAAACTTAGTCCCTTAGAACATTGAAAAGCCTTTCAATGTTCTAAGATTAGTCCTTTCCTTGATGAAAAAATATTCTTAGGTTGGTAGTAGATTGTGCCATTCCAAGTTATCGTCTTTCCAAAATTTTGGATTATCTTGTCTAAACGCCTAATCAGACGTGTCTTGTCAAAGTGTTGGAAAATAAATCCCGTGTTATCACAATTTCCTATGAGTGCTATTCCCAACTAAAAAGTTCCCAACTTTTTTTTTTTTTTTTTTTTTTTTTTTTTTTTATGGTATACACAAGCACAAGAGGAAAGTCCTATGTCACTCTTGGAGTGGTGCTTGCGCGAAGATATTTGTGGGCATTTATCTTGAATCGCTGCAGGTTGTATGCGTCGGGAAATATGTGAGGTGGAAGCCCGTTCCACAAAGAGGATGTTCTCCAGATGAATGAGTCCCGATACAGCGACGTCCTTGGGGTAGGCAGGTGGACGCGATGTAGATGAGCCGCAACTGCTAGACGCGTCCTTCTTGCCGGAACAGCCCTGGGTGGAATCAGGCCTGCCAGCTCAGAGGAGCACTTACCGTGATAATAACGGTAGAATAAACAGAGATCAGCCACCTTTCTCCTGTGCTCCAGACTATCCAGACTCTTTGTCAGTTCTGGTTTGTCGATAAGACGAATAGCTCTCTTCTGTATAGAATCTAGCAGCTTTAAGCTATGCTTGGGTGCAGAGCTCCAGACATGCGAGCAATACTCGAGGGAAGGGCGTATTTGAGCCTTATAAAGAGTCAGCAGCTGTTCTGGTGTTAGTCAAGTTAGTCAAGTTAGTCAAGTAAAGGCTTTTTTTCACACCGGGCTTGATGTTTCCGGTTCCTTTAGTATACTTATATCTAGACATAGAGGTGCTAGATTATTAAATGCATATTTATGCTTATTTCTATGCTTTTCTACGAAAGCAGTACATTTGGAATTAGTCTCGAATTTATCTAGTGATGAGATTTGTTGCGCGGCATAATAGACTTAGTCTCTGGAAGTCATGAGTGAAGTCAGTCAAGACTCATCTATTTAGGGTTATTGACAATTAAAACTTAACATATGAGGAGATGAATACTGTCCTAATACAAATTGAGTCATTTCTTAATAGTCGTCCTTTATCTCCTGTGAGTAACAGTTCCAACTGCTTATCTGCTCTATACTCCTGATCACATACAATTTTTCGAAGCAAATAAAGAAATATTTTACAACTTTTTACGAACAACGTAGACAGAAAAACTTTATAGGCATTTTCCATTTCTTGCCGTGAAACATACTCGTGGCCGACCGTCAGAATGACTCGAGGATTTTTAGTTAACAAAAAGGGGGATGAGCTTCACCAAAATCCCTTCTGCCACCCCGTCTTTTTTTTATTTCCACCCCCGGTACAAGGGTTGGAAGACGAAAGGCCCGTCGTGCGTAATCGAAAGCGAACCTCCCATTCATGCTTTCCCGACGAGACGTCTTGCCTTTTATCGCCCGGATACTCTCTTCGTGACATATAAGGCCAAGTTTAAATGGCTTTTACACACGACTAAGAATAATATATGTAGATATTCGGGATTCCCAAGGACGCACCAGATCTGTTTTGTTTCTTAGTGCCGGGGAATTCCCTTTCATAATGCATTCGCGGGAGACTCGACATTGTTTTTAGTTAGACGTGCCATCCAAGAGGATCCATTAATATCCAGTAAATCCAGTAATTGCGTAATTTATTTGCCTTTAACTTTATTATTTTCAGTTCGCCACGAGATAACCTACATCCTGAGTCGAAAATACCCGATATGAGATATCAAAGGTTAAACCGATAAGCTTGTATACTTAAGACGCTCTGTTTAAAAAAGATAAGGAAAATCGACGTAAAATGAATTTATTGGATTATGCTTTGGATATACTTTAGAATCCAAGAGTTGAGGTCAGCAAGACTTACTAGTCAACCTATTGCCAATAATTCGCCGGCACTAGATGTAAACAGAGACAAGTAGATAATCGCACTTTTATACTTTTTTCCTTTCATTCTAGTCATAATATTATAATAAATCAGACGGTGCGGTCGGTGGCTTTTATAAATATACCGACGTCATCCCAAAATAATGTAAATACGAAATGGTTTATTTAGAGAACATTGCGGAATGTGCGCGGCCGAAGGTGAGGGCCACCTGTTCGTCTTGGGCACGTGCCTTCCGGATAATTATCAGTTTGTTTAAAGAGGGTCTTATACGAGTATATTAAGGATTTGCATTAGATTTTGTTTTTGAAATTTTATTGTCCAAGAGGAAAGAAATCCTAATAATGAGGCAATTATTGAAATATTGATATATGTAGATAATACAGTAAAAATTGCAGTGTTAGGTCATGGTGAGATGGAACCTAATACATTTGCTCAAAGAATTGCTACCGCATCTGGCGTGTTTAAAAGTACCGTTCACAAAATTTTATAATTAGTCAAATATCATGCCTACAAAATCAAACATGAGATGAATAAACATGACATAATGATCGTCATGAATGTGAGTATTTTAGTGATAGGTTAAATCATGATAGAAATTCGCTGTACAATATGTGTTCGCTCGAATATTGCTTTTATTTACATGGTGAATTTAATAGATACGAATGTTGATCTGAAGCGCCACTAATCCTCATTTATTTCGAGAAACACATATGCAGCAACCTCAAGAACTTAATGTATGGACTTATATCCTGGAAGATCATATTGTAGAACCTTTGCTTATTAATACAAATCTTAATGCTGAAAATTACTTGGAACTTCTGCAGGACACCGTCAATCCCGGAATAACTGAGTTACTTAGAAAAGATAATAACCTTGTAGAAAATGAACTGAGGTTTCAATAAGATAAGCACCACCCCATTATGCTCTTACCGTTCGTAATTTTTCGAACGACGTATTTCCTGGACGTTGGATTGGCCGGAGAGGTACCGTAGAATGGCCTGGTAGATCTTCCGATCTTACCCCTTTTGATATTTTTTAGGGGATCATCTAAATGAGATGATTTAAATTGCCAGATAAAGTGGAGTTAAACACGCTACCAAAAAAATCTGCAAAAGCATCACGATCTACAGATTCTAGATGTGTTTATTTCTTGTTGTGTAAATTTCCAAAATTTCTTCGGATCATGATGTGGCGAATTTTTAGTATTTGTTATATAAATTTTATACGCTGCATCAATATAGAACCTACTAGGCAACCTTTACTTTTCATTAAAAACTTTCTTAATTTGGGCAGTATACCAGCTGGGAGAACGACCTTTATTTTTACGATGTCTATAACGAAGGACTGCTTTGTCAAAAATATCATCCAAAATATCACAGAAGTTGGAAACAGTCCTAATAACATCATAAAATTCAGGAAAAAAATCTACTGAACATGGGGAAAGCTAGCTTCTAAAATTATAGTTAATACTTTGACGGTTTAGTTTCAAGAAGTATCAGATCAAGAAGAAATTACCTTGTACATTTCGAATATTATTAACCCATGGAATCTGATTTTCCAGATTCATGAGATCAACTTGGGTTGAACATGAAACATATTGCCTGCTGGATAACTCACTTAATTTAAAGACTGCCCATAGTCAGACATTTTTGGAACGCCATTGCTATAAACGATTGTCAGCTTTTTGCTTCCTGACATTCCCATGTAGTTGCAATTGAGTCTTGTGATATGACAGAGAGAAGTGATTAGTGAGGCCACAGTTTTGATCCCCTTGAAAGTTTTTATCATTATTATTATTGATTTATTTTAACTTTACAGCATGTTCTTCGGATTGGTGGAGACCACCAGTCACAAAGATATTCAAACAGATTATTTTTATCCTCTTTGACAATACATTTAGATTTACATCCATAGCAAGTCATAATTTCAAATCAAGCTTCTTCTGTGGTTATTATGAAGCACAAAAGCACGCCGAGTTTCACATTTTCCAAGGGTGCAACACACAGGTATTAAAACTGACTACGAATGCAGGAAAAGCACAAAATATGGAGAGCTCATTATTTATTATCTTTTGTCTACCCTGTCACTGAAGTAGTTATTATCACAACTATTTCACTCTTCTTTTGATGAGAAGTGTCAACTCAGAGTCAATCCACTTCAAAGTAGTTTTTCCTCCTGGCTTAAAAAACAAACTTGATCTTCGTCACCACACATAATAATAAATCCCTCGTCTCCCACGGGGTCATCGACACGATCGGTTCATGGCAGCTTTCCCTATCGTCCATCTAATCTATATTTTCCTTTTTCCGGACTTTCCTGACCTTCGCAAGCTCCCCTTTACCGCGTCTTTTCTTTAAACTTTTCCTTAATAATGACGGACGAGAGAGAACGCGAACCCGGAGCCGGGAATTTCCTCTTTTTATTTTTTTTTTAATGGCTTATTGGATTTCCTTGACACGAAGGGACGTTATACGACGGAACAATTTGCAACAAGTGAATTATGTCACTTTGACTTTGAAACTATGTTATATTGCCACAGCTGAGTGCGGCATTTCTTTTTGACCTTTTTGTCCTCAAGGACGAACTTGTACAGGGATTAATTGGCTTATTGGGTGATCAGGAAAACTTCTGGAAACTGGGTGGCCGAAGAAGATAAAAAGAAGTACCGTTCTTCTTCCAGAAGAAACAGTGTCACTTTTGTGTCTTCTCCTGAAGAGCCAATAGTGAAGGAATTTTATAAAAAAGAATCTTTAAAACAAGGGGTAAAGATGGAGTGTTTCATGATAATCCTTAAAACAAACATGTTTTTCTTGTTTAGGTGACAAAAAGCGGCTAAAATGGGCAAACAGTTAACCACACTTCGTGCTAATTATGCATCTTTTTGGCATGGAGTTCATTATTTGTTTGCACAGTCTTTTATTCCGCGTACAACGTAAACAAACCGAATGGAAGATGCAAATTTTTGAAAAATGAGCTCGAAGCGTCGGAAGTTAATGATTCAACATGGGAAAACGAGTAATTAGACTAAGGGATTATTGTCGTTATATTTGTTTTGTGTGTAAACAAATAAAAGCGTATAGCTTCTTCTTCTTTTTTTCCTCCTCCTCCAGCTACTCATCTGCATCTCATTCATCCCCGATCTTGTAAAATACTAAACCACTCAAGTGAAATCGAGTAGTTTGTACAGGGGTCTATTTTCATTAGTTATTCTTCTTTAGCTAATATGATTTTTGTATAAATTAGTGGCCGTCCTTGTTTTGTATACGTCCTTCTTTTTCTTTTGCTTCTTCCTCTTCGAGAACAAACATTCTTCGAGAACAATCATTCTTGCACTATTAACTAACACGTCAACAATATCACCTTTCTTCTCCTTTTTCTTCTTAATATTCATGTTTTTCTTATATGTTTGCTGCTTCTTTACCTCTACTAGCTAATAATTTCTTTCGTTGATATTGACTTTTTCGATTTGGGTACTAAGTCTACTTTCCACCCGTAAGATGAAACAGAGAATGTAAAGTCCTATGGTTGGAACTTTTAGTGTGACACTCAAATTACGAGACAGTTTTACTACAAACCAAAACTCTTTATTTTTACTCTCGACGCGTGTTTCGCTAACAATGTTCAAGTATTTTCAGAAGAAGATTAAAACTATGTAACAAGCATTTTCGGGAGAAGATTAAAACTAAACTAAAACTACTTACAATATATTAGGAGATTTGTAAGTATCTCCTAATATAAAGTATTGAGTGTCGTGTCGTGTAAAATTGTCTTGTAATTTGAGAGAATGTAAAGCATGTAATTTTTCTTCTTCCACCTAATTCCCCTAATCTCCCGTCTTTTTCTCTGTCCGTACAAAAGTAAAATCATTTTTAGGTCATGAAACTGAATATAAATGTCATTAATGTTACTCTTCCTCGTTTTCCTTATTTTTTGTTCTTGGTCTTCGGAATTCTGTAAAAGGCGGGGTGGCCTAAGCAAAATACTTCGATCGTTCTTCTTCTTCAAGAAATGGCATGAGCCTAAGCAAAATAGTTCAGTTGTTCTTCTTCTTAAAAAACGTTAACAGGGTCAATTTTCCTTTACGTCGTCTTCCTCTTTATCTTTACTAACTAATAATTCTTTTTGTTGACGTTCATCTTTTAGCATGAAAACTAAATATATGACTTTAACCCCTGAAAAGAAAAACATCAATAATGAAATTTTTCTTCTTTCTCTTACTATTTGTCTTCTACTTCGCCTCTGCAGGCTGGAAAACAAAATACACTTTCGGCGCATTGTATGGAAAAGAAACGTCATTAATGTCACTTTCTTTTTTTTCTTCTTCTTCTTGAAATAGGTAAACTATGTCACTTTTCTTCTACTTCGTCTTTACTAAGTAATAATTTCTTTCGTTGGCATTGATATTTTTGGCTTAAAAACTAAATTTACGACTTCAACAGATCAAAAAACCGTTAACAATCAATCCGTTACTTTTCTTCTTAAAACATTAAACGTAACCGAAATGTCATCAATGTCACTTTTTTCCTCCTTCTTTTTCTTGCTCTTCTCTAGCCTGTAAAAAGCTGGGTGGCCTAAGCAATGTAATTCGTTCCTTCTTATTCTTTTTGAAATATGTGAACAATGTCAGCTTTCTTCTACATCGTCTGCTTCTTCATCTTTACAAACTAATCATCCTTTCGTTGACATTGATCCTTTTGGCTTAAAAACTAAATCAACGACTACAATCGTCAATGTAATTTTTCGTCTTCCTCTCGCTATTTGACTTCTTCTTCTTCGTTTCTGCAAGCTGTAAATCAAAATTCATGTTCAGTCGATAAAATCTTGGTTTTCACAGACTTGTAAAAATATGTCAGTCATAAGCAGAAAAGCTTAGTTTTTTTTCTATTGTTCTCTCTCTCTCATCCTACTCATCTTCCTGCTCTTCTACTTCTTGTTGATGAATCAATTATTGGATGTCACTTTCCTTTTTTGCCCTCACAGGCTTGTAAATTTATGGAATACCTAAACAGTATATATATCTTTGGTAATAAAATTGCAGTTATTTTAGTAGATCTACATCACATTTAATGTATCTTCTTTCTTTTCGTAATCTTCGCTAGCCTGTTTAAAGCTGGATGGGCTAAGTAGAATAGTTCGGCCCTTCTTCTTCTTCTTCTTTTTGAAAAACATGAGCAGTGTCATTATTTCTTTTCGTCTTTACTAACTAATATGTCCTTTAGTTAACATTGTTGTTTTTGGATGACCAGGTTTCTCTACGTCTTCAACCCACGAGATGAAAAGCAAAATGTCAACAATGTCATTTTCCTTGTTCCTCTCACTATTTGTCTTCTTCTTTATCTCTGCGAACTGGTAAATAAAAACTTCTTTCAGTTTATGAATTGGAAAAACACTTCTACTTATCTCTTATCTTACTCATTTCTTTCTGTTCTTCTACTTCTTCCTGATAAGTCACTTAATGAATTTGGAAATTAATTTTTTGTTATTCTAGTAACCTCGAAGTATATTAAACGACAAAGGCTCAAAGCATATTTAATTCTATTTCTTCTTCTTGCTCTTCGTAAGCCTATAAAAAGTTGAGTGGGCTAAGCAGAATAATTAGGCGCTTATTTGTCTTTTTCTTATTATTTTCTAAAAACATGAGCAGCGTTTATTTTTCTTCTTCGTCTATGCAAGCTGGAAATCAAAATCCGTTTTCAACCAGCAGATAAGGTGAAAAAAAATTATCAATTTCACTTTCCTTTTCTTCTTCTTCTACTTCTTGGTTTTCACAGGCTTGTAGTATAATTTTTGTTGGTTGTATAATTTTTGTCATTCTACTGATCTCAAAGCATGTTATTAACATATAATGTCAAGACAAAAACCACAACATACTTAATTTTTCTTTTTCTTGGTCTTTGCAATTTTGTAAGAAGCTGGCTGGCCTAAGCAGAATAATTTGGTCTTTCTTGTTCTTCTTCTTCTTTTTTTTTCTCGTTGACGAAAAAATGAATGAATGTCCTCTCTTCATACCAAACCTCGACGGCCCCAACAATAAACCTATTAAAGATAATAACAACTTGTCAAGTCATCCCTCGACGCATTAAATCTCTTAACGCCGTTATTAACAGGAGTCTCGTAACCCAAATAAATACGCGCTTATTGTTATAAAAGTGGGTCAAACGCCTTCTCCCTATGCATTTTATCGACTTTTAATGCCGAACGGGGATTCCGAAAGGTCAATAGACCTGTCTCGGTGTTATATTATGTCTCGAGCATCCGTATATATCATTTTCGTCTAAAATAAATTAAGTCGTATGTGCCACCTGCGTGACGATGTCAACGACGAGAAAAAAGATTTATGAGATAACCAATTGTGACGCAAAAGCGTTTTGTTTTTTGCCCTTAGCTGTCAGTGTCATACAGGTGTCATCTGTCAACTTGCCGTTGACAAGTGACAGCGCTAATATTAATAAAAAAAACATTATAAATATAAACCACTTGTTGAATGACGTGGGGTAAGCACCACACATACGTTAACAAATGTAATTACAAAGGGTCGTACACACCGTAACCTTTTTATTTCCCGTTGATATAATGAGATTTAACAAAATTGCCGGGGTCGTTATAACGTCGTTTTGTAAGCGCCAACTTAAATTATCATTTACCGAAAGTAATTTTTAAATCGGTGACGTCACTTAGACGGGTATATGTAAGTCAGTAGCGGGTCTGCCGAGCACTTTCACTTCTTTTTCGGTTGCATTTGCTTTGTTACATAAGTATGGTATAATCGAGGGTTGAATTGCTTCTGTAACGTTTTGTCGCAATCAGTTTGTAATGAGTGGCGTTATATAGGTTATGAAAGGAAAGGGGTGTGGCCGAGAGTCACTTTGGCCGAAAAGTCAACAATGTCACTTTTTCTACTATATCTTTTTCCTTTTTCGCTTTTACGGAAATGACAGTTAATTTTTTAAATCTCTTGGCGCCACTTTATTGAGCAGCAACATTTCACAAAATTTCTGGGTTTGAACCAAACTCGTGTCTTTCATAATAACCGAGACAGCAATAGGTCATGTGTGGGGCAAAAACAGATTTACACTTGAAACATACTAAATAAACCAGACCATAACACTACCCCCTCCCCCTAGGATTTATAAAGTAAATTCACTCAAAGTTATCCTGATCGAAAGGTTTTAGTATGCCAACGACCCTTTAAAGGCTTGTCATCAAGAGTCACCAGTTCATAAGTGCAATGTTAGAGATCTTAAACGAGTTAGAGATAATACTTGTTAGAGATATTATAGGTCCTTTAAATTTTCCACCTAACTTTGCGGAACAATAACTTCCAACAACAGACAAAGAAAACTTTCTTCCAAACCAAATTACCAACAGCAAAGTCTACCTGACGACATCTCAAGTCATATTACCTTTTAGAAACCAGATGGGGCTTATCAGTCATGAAATTTATCCTAATATTCAGAATCACGTCATTTCATATCCATTTCAAAGTTAATGAAATAAGGGGGTTTGACCAGTAACTGAATGAATTAATATATAGTAACAAAAGAACAGATCATAGCTTTCCTTATTCGATTTACACGTTCTATCAAGCTAGGAGATGGGCGATAACGTGTATTATACAGAATTGTCATACCATTTTTCAACATTAAAATTGAAAAATTAACACTCCTAATTTAAGGTGCATTTTCATATAGAATCAGCTGTGGAAATCCAAAAGAATAAAAAAAACTGTTTCTTCTAACAGCTTTATGTTGGTCTTTGGATTTGTTTTTTTTAATAGGGACAAAATAAGTTGAACTTCAATGAAAAAGTGCATATCTTTGCTAATTTTTTTATTTGGGAACTGTGAATACTGGAGATGACCAAGCTGATTTTGAAGGCTCAACAATACCATCCTGAAGCATTTTATCTAACTCTTCATAGATAATCTTTTCTTTATAAGGAGAAACAGAATAATACCTTCGCTTAAGAGTGAACTAGTTATAGTGTTGAACTGCAGAAGTGCAACCAAGTTTGTCACCAATTTTATCAAAATAACCAGATACTATATCATTGAGACACTTCATTTGATCAGCAGTCAAATTTTCTTAATCATTTCCGGCGAATATCCGGTATAATACCCATTTATTTATAAAAATAAACTCCATGAGCAATTTCATGTCTCACTTTATGAGCTACATACAAATCAAATAGCTTGACAACATTTCTCATCTTAATAGGTGCTGATACTGTACAAATTGTGCTTCTATATCTATTCAGAGACAAACCTACACATTTCAACTTTTGCTAATCAACTGGACCATGCTCTTGCTTAAAATCACTATAAGTATTACCCACTAAGGTCATTCTAACATTCAAAGTCAGAGGTCTAAAACTGACCTCTCCTCAAGTTTCCCGGATAATTCCTTGAACGACCAAGACAACTTTTTTTATTGTAAAACCAATTTTTTACATGAAAAACATCTGTATGTTCCATATTTGGCTAAGTCATTTGGTTGGTCACACTTGAAGCAATAATAACGAGGGACTTTTTCCTTGCTACTCAAAGAAATTGCATCGAACACACACATCTTTTTAACTACCTAAGTTTCGATTTTCTAGTAGAATGATATTCCAGATCTCTAAGGAAAATCTCCGCATTCAATATTGATTCTAATCTTTTCGAAAAATTGAATAAGATCAAATGGTGAAGTTGTAGGTTGAAGAGTCTATCTTTCCTAATAAAACGGCAGAATGTTAGAACTTTTAACCTCAAGTTGTCATCTATTGGTGTCGGCACCCTATCAAACAATTTACTCAGGGCAGCAATATACAAATCTCTGACTCTATGCATTATTTAGAATCTGTTTCCATAACTGACCTGAGATATGAATAGGTACAAATTGTTCCTCCATAAAGTCAATCAAACATTCCAATCATTAGCATATGTTATCATCATGCCATCAGGGGCTGACAAAAGCAATTCGACTTGCTGAGATCTTCAACTCTTTGTAAGAAAGTATTAGAATTGATATTTGAAAAACCTGACAATTTCAAATTCCATTTATATATTGGTACTGATTTCATGGGAACATAAATATGGGAAGCAGTATACTAAAGAATTATAAACTACTTTAAAGAATTATTCTTAAGATTAAATCTTAGGTGAGCTAGAATTTTCCAAAATAAAAGAAGTTCTATTTTGAGTTTTTTCCTGTGGATAGTTTATTATCTTAGTTAGAACCTAATATTTTTATGCAACATACGAAATAAGCCAGACAATCACATGCTCATAATAGTGCATCGAAGAGAGATGGGTAGATTAAAGTACTTTGAATGTAAAATTTATCCAGCAAATAAATGTTATTATCTATAAGTGTGGTACATGACGTAACTTCTATTAAAATTTAAATTCCACTTGAAATAAATTTTAAAAAATCAGAAAATCTATTTCGATATTAATTGGGTATTTCCGGAAGTATTTGCAATTCCACAAATTTCTGTAGAGTAAATGGTATTTATCACTAATACACGATTTTAGAGACAAGACTGACATTGACATTGATGGCAGAAGATTATAGATACGTTTACATATTACTAGCTACAGAACTATGACAGATATAAGAAATGTATACATCAAAAATTTCTATTGAGAGTTAAGTGTCTCTCATAGAAATCGAGATAGCAAAAGGCAATGTGTGGGATAAAGACATACTACGAGGGCGGGTCAATAAGTCCGTGACTTTTTGGATAAAAGACAGCTTTTTATATAAAAAGTTATTTTATTTTTCAACATAGTCTCTTTTGAGTTCTATACTATACACTTAGTCCAACGTTTCTCCAATTTTTTTATCCCTTCGGAAAAATATGATTTGTCGAGGTCATCAAAATAGGCATTTGTTTGAGAGATGATTTCGTCGTTGGAGTCAAATCTCTTTCCGCCGAGCCATTTCTTTAAGTTTGGGAATAGGAAATAGTCACTGGGGGCTAAATCTGGAGAATAGGGCGGATGAGAAAGTAATTCGTAACCTAATTCATGGTTTTTTGCCATGGAAACTGCACATGTGTGGACCCTTGCATTGTCCTGGTGGAAAAGAACTTTTTTTTTGGCCAAATGTGGTCTTTTTTCTTTCAGTTCCTCATTGAATCTATCTAATAAGTTGGTATAATATTCTCCATTGATTGTTTTCCCCTTTTGAAGATAGTCAATGTGGATTATACCGCGTGCATCCCAAAAAACGGTCGCCATGACTTTATTGGCTGACAAACCCACCTTTGCCTTGGTCTCCGGCGTGTTGTGGTGGATCCACGTTTCGTCCACGGTGACGAAACGACGCAAAAATTCGTCCGTATTGCGGTTGAATAACGCCAAACACTCCTGGGAAATTGTCACACAGTTGCGTTTGTGGTCGATTGTGAGCAAACGCGGCACCCATCTAGCGGAAAGCTTTCTCATACCCAAATGATCTTTCAAAATTGAAACTACTAAACCATGTGAGATGCCTATGGCTTCCACAATCTCTCTCACTTTCAATCTCCGATCGGCTAAAACCATATCGTGAATTTTTTCGATTGTTTTGGATGTAGAGACCTCGACTGGGCGTCCAGAACGTTCGGCATCTTCCGTGCTTGTACGGCCACATCGAAATTCAGTAAACCACTTCTTTACCATGGAAATGGATGGTGCAGAGTCCCCATAATATTTATCGAACTTAGCCTTGGTTTGAGTGATGGTTTTTTTCCGTAAAAAATAATGGTTAATGAGCACACGAAATTCACTTTTTTCCATTTTCTTCTCAAAACGAGTGGTAGTCTGCTATCAACAGCTGTCAAACACAAACTAAATGACGCAGCTTGTTCAAATTTTAACAGGCGTCAACTGACAGTTCTCTGTTGACAGGAGCAGAGTTGCCATTTCCATTAAAGGGCGGGAAATTCAAAAAGTCACGGACTTATTGACCCGCCCTCGTAATTATGCACATGTTTCAGGGAGATGGGTCGATTAACGTAATTTAAATGCAAAATTTGTCTATAAAAGAAAAGACGAGAAAAAATTCAGATCCGTAATTGATAAATAAACAAAGTTAATAAGGCCAGTTTAAGACGAAACGTCAAATTTTAATATGAGTGACGTAATTTTGTAGAGGGAAGAAATGAACTGAAATAAATCTTCGTTTATTTTAAAATTCCATTCCAAATAACCTCGAAAAACTCACAAAAACCTTTTCGATTTTAATCGAATACCTGCCAATACGTGCAATTTAAACCTACTTACTGTCTCTTATAATAACCGAGATAGTAGAAGGCAATGTGTAGGACAAAGATAGACGACTTATGTTCATAAAAGTGTGTTGAACAGAGATTGGTAGATTAAAGTACTTTAAATGTAAAATGAATCCATCAAATGATTGTTTATCTATAAATATGATACCTACATGACTATTTTTAGGACGTCAAGTGATTTAAAAGTAATAAATGAAAACATCCAAGTCCTTAAAGACGAAACGAAGCTTAAGTTCAATGGCGTCATTATAGAGGGGCAAAAGCGACTTTAGTAAAGTGCCAATAATTTTTAATTTCCTCTTCAAATTACCCTAATTTCCACTCCATAATTGTGACTATGTTTGTGAGGCAAAGACAGAGATGGGTCGACTACACACTTTAAAAATGCACAATTTGTCCATAAAAGTACTCTTTACCAAGAAGTGTAATACATCATTATGGTCAGGAAACGGCAGGATTTCCACTTCTCACCTATTCAATGACGTCACTTAAAGGGGGCAAAATTACTCCAATAAAGTTCAATTAATTCTTAAGTTCCTCTTCAAATACCCTCAAAAAAAATCACATTTCCGAACTATTCGGTAATTCAAATGCCTTGGCGCCATTTTCCGACGTTACTATACTTTACCCAATCGAATAAATCAACCCATTCATCAAATTAAAGAGAAAGAGAGAGAAATAAAAACATTGAAATTTTATAATAATCAGTCACACGGAAACAATAAAAGGAATTCCGACCTATAGTCTGATATAATTTATGACCTAGCGCCAGGGCAACGACCTCTAGGCATCATATAAAAATAACGATTATTAGCACTTTTATGTAATCGTAACAATAATGCGGTATACATAAGCGTATCTACATAATAAAGCAGATGGTGATATACATACATATATAAAGCGACGAATACGTAATATTCATTTTTATTGACCTTCACAAGGCCATCGTAATTTATCTATACTATTCTAGTGGGCTGGTTAAATATACGTTTTTATGTAATATAAATGTATGTCACCAGGACAATACCCGATATTTATGTTAATTATTATTTAATCTTTGGTTATGTATTTATTTATTTTATTCCCGTTAGGTTGTCTATTTCATTGAAGGCCCTAAAGGAGTGGAAGAGTGTTCCAGGTACTAGTAAGTAGTGTCGTCGGTAAACAGTATAAGATTTGAATTCTATGAAAAGTTTGAAAAATTCGATGGATCATTGATATAAATCAAAAATAAGTATGGAACCCTAGGTATACCAGGCCATATAAATTGCTTATCTAACAAGTTTCTGGAATTTACTATATTGATCGCAATCATTCAATTTGAAGTCAATGAAGTCAGTGCTCTTGGGAGCCAATTATATTTTTCAACAAATTTATCCTTGGAGTCTTTTCTGTGCTTTTTAAGTCTTAAACTTTTTTCTTTTTTTCTCATATTTTCTTTTTCTGTATCCTATTTACCTTGTCTTTCTCTTCCTTTTACGATTTCTTTGGCACATATAAATGTAGTACGTTCATTGCTTAATAAATTTGACTCTTTTCTCCAAAACTTGGTTGCCTAAAGATATAAGTATAGTCACAACGTTAACTTTGCCTAGCTACATCTTTAAAGTCGAAATTATACCCATTTGTAGTTACGTCATCCAGGTGAGAAAAAACGTATGGCGTAGATATTTTTGCCAATCAATATTAGGTTAGAAACTTTACCATCGCCTTCAGAAATTAATAGTCTGCTATGTATTTTTATACGTTCAGAAATTAACAAATGATTTATTTTAGCAGCATATTATTATATTTTTATATTCGTGTATATACTTTCATTCCCAAAAAATTTAAAAAAATCTTGTAGTATTTATTGTATTGTATTATTAACAAACTTAACAATTAACAAATATTATTATAATTAGTCATAAATAATGGGACATAAACAACAAGTCCAAAACGGAATTGCACTTCAAATTGAGAATGTGATAGAGCGAGCCGCAGATGCAACAAAATTGAGCACAACAACGATCGCAAATATAAAGAAGAATGGGATAAAATCAGATCAGGATTGCGCTGCTCATATATTTTCCAAGCAAAAGACCGTAAAAACCAAATCTACAACATATTTGAAAAGTACAATTCGGCACGAGCAGTAGACGTAACAAAACCGAGCATACAAAAATTGTGAATAATGGTATAAAATTATTTTAACTCACTGGGAAAATTTTTAAATACTGACAATTTAATTTACTTGTTCATGGAAAAAAATGCTGCTTGAAGGAATATGTTAACACATTAAAATGAAAATACCATTCCAAAAAATAAAACATACAAACTCAAAAAAAACACGCCATATTGCATTACCAAGTTAATGAAATTGCAACGATATGATTGAATACTTAAACGACGATCATAAAGCTTATTAAAAGCTCAATCAATCTCGTCAGTATTGTCAGAGTCAGAACTGAAATCAGAGATATTGTCTTCGTCATCGTCGTCTTCGTCAGTCGTAATCACAAGTGGCAAAATGTCATAGGCATCACACACTTGTATTGGCTCCCAAGCCTTTTCAATTACCTTTTCTGTATGAAAAACATATTTTTGCCAATGATCTATAGAAATTTCGTTCATTACACTTTCCCATGAAGTCAGAACTTCTGAAGGTGACCCCTTAAAATTGGAAATATATTGATCATATTTTCGTTTACATTCCGACTATACCATTTCAATTGCATTAAACTGGCAATGATATGGTGGCAGTCGCAAAATTTTGTGGCCTAAAGGTTTAACATATTCATCAAGGAAGTACTTTTTTTCACTAGGGCAGTTTCTGCGTGCAATACTCCATATTTTATCTTTCATGGCTTTTTCTGGAAAGCCAATATTCTTTTTCTTCAACCATTCCGTCAGTCTCTGCTTTGTCCAAGATTTTCTCGGGATTTCTTCTAATAAACCAGAATGGTAACTTGCCAAATTGTTCATGATTATAAATGACTTTGGGGGAAGATTTGGAACCAGCTGAGTTTTAAACCAGTTTTCGAAGTTTTTCCTGTTCATATTGTCATGATAATCTCCCATCTTTAATCCACTCTTGAATATTAAATTTGCACCCTTGATGAAGCCATCTTTGGTTCCGGCGTGGACCACGGAATAGATGACCTTAAAAATAAAAGATAATTCAATTCTCTTCTTTTAGAAATCATTCTTCCAGAACATAAATTTAATATAATTACTAAGTAATGTTCCATGCACATACGAGTAGTGTATGGAGTTAAATTCTTTCATATTGTCTTAGAGAGAAATTATATGAAACTATGAAACAGATGAAATTATGAAGTTAGAGGGCCCTTACAAGGGCAATAGTTTTTATTCAAAAAAAAAATCTAAAAAGATAACCAGATAATTTTTACCTTCACTGTTTTTCCTTGAATCCGTGTGCTTGGTGTCATCTTGTCAGCTGCTACGAAATGATTCCTTGCTAAAAATCCACGTCTCGTCAATGAAAACTGGAGTAAAACCTTCCGGACCTACATTTCTATTTTTGATATACTCCCTTAAAAAATTGATTCTTTTATGAACAATATTTGGCAAGTCCATCAAATATTCATCAAATATTTTCTGTTATTTGATTTTTTCCACTTGAAGCCTATACTATGATCCATCTTCTTAAGGAGGCAATGGAAAACTCAAAATATTCAATTTCTTCCCTGAACTTTTCTCTTATTGTTGCCAATATTACATATTCTTTTCTGGCGTACATAGAATAAATGTCCCGAATTCTATGTTTCAAATATGTTGTAATTTTGGTTTTTGTTGTCTTTTGCTTGGAAGATATACGGGCTGCGTAATCCTGATCTGATTTTATCCCATTCTTCTTTATATTTGCGATCGTTGTTGTGCTCAATTTTGTTGCATCTGCGGCTCGCTGTATCACATTCTCAATTTGAAGTGCAATTCCGTTTCGGACTTGTTCCTTTTCCAGTTGAAAAAAAGCCAATATATTTAAAATCATCTGCTGTGATTGTTTAGTATACCTATTATATCTTTTTTTAGGCATTATCTAACACTTTTCGAAATAACTTTCAAGAACAAGTTGACAAACCAATATTTTTGATTGACAGTGACGGATATTTCACATAACCTAGTATATAAAAGATGAATAATCATCAGAATTTTTTTCAAAAGTTTGTTGTCGCCGCTGTTTGGAATATGCTAAACAAAGATAAAGAAAAATGACGTCATTACAAATGGGTATAATTTCGACTTTATAAGGCTAGAAAGTAAGTGAGGCTGGCGGAATTTATTTATTTATTTAAAAAATTTTATTTATATAAAAATGTCTTGGTTTTTTAAAACGGTAATTAAGAAAATGTATGAACTTTCTTTGTATAGTCTCTATCCGTGTTATAAATACTTGATAAAAAAGAGTTTAAATAACAGTGGCATATGCAATATTAGTAACGAAGAAGCTTTGGTAAGACTCTTTGTAGCTCCCATAATAAATCCTACGTTTTTTATAGCTCCTAAACAAACTATTTCTAGGTGGTGTTCAAATGCTATTTATTTATTTATGCAATCTACAGACACAAAGTCCATTAAATGATTACAATTAGTCCTTAATGACTAATAAGCACAGTAAGTAAGCACTACCATATTACAAAATTTAAAAAAAAAATAGATTCTTTGCCCCCCAGATAACACATTAGGTAACTTAAAAAAAAACTAAAAAGAAAAAAAACTTTAAAATATTCTACATTAGATATATTTTTTTAAAATTTCCCAAATGGTTCGTAAAATATGTCAATATGAAATAGTAGGTTGGCGGCATTGGACATTCGAAAAATTGGCGACTTTTTACCTAAATTGGTATATGTTTTTCTTTTGGTAAATTGGTATATAACAAGTTCCTAAATCTCTATTGCTATGAATATTTACCATTAACAGCAGTTTTTCGAGAAGAAATGAACAATCTATATTATTATGAAGGATCTTTTGTGTAAACGCAAGCAGGCCACAGTTCTTCTGGAAGTAAGTTTTTTTAAATTAAATTCTGTCAAAAGGTTTTCATAAGATATATCCATCAGATACACACCATGTTTTTTATAGTACAAATACCGCAAAAACCTTTTTTGAACTTTTTCCAACATTTGTTCGTAAACCGAATAGAATGGACACCAAACAATTGAGGCATATTCCAATATGTGTTAATATGAGCATCGAAATGCAACTTATTGTCGAAAACTACTCCCAAGTCTTTTATTTCTGTTTTACATTTTAAGACATTAGGACCCATTTTATAATTGTAATTAATTGGCACTTTTTTCTAGTAAAATTTACTGTAATACAATTACAGTACATTTTCAACATTAAAAGATAATTTGTTTTGTTTTGCCCAAAGTATTACTTTATTCAGGTCATGCTGAAGGAGTTCGCAGTCCTTAATACTATAAATTGCTCTACAAAATTTAGAATCATCGGCAAGTATTTCACCATCACAATATTTTAAGCACAATGGTAGATCGTTGATAAGACATAAGAAAAGCAATGGCCCCAAGTTAGACCCCTGAGGCACCCCTGACAAAGCGACAAAACTTCGAGATGTACACTCTCTATATACTACATACTGTATCCTTGATTGCAAGAATGAAGCAAGCAACTGCAGAAGATCGTGCGATAAGCCAAACCAATCTAACTTTCTTAACAAAATGTCGTGGTTGCCTCTATCAAACGCTTTAGAAAAATCGGTATATATAACATCTACCTGTCCGTTAGCGTCAACCACGCTATTCAGCTTCTGCAAGAATGTGGTTAAATTTGTGACTGTTATTTATAAAACCGTGCTGTTTTTCATTGATAGCACCGATTATATGATTATAAATTTTGTTATATAATAGTGATTCAAAAATTTTGCTTGGACAACAAATTAATGCTACAGGTCTATAATTTGAAATATCAGCCTTATAACCACTTTTTTTAAATATAGGAGCTATTTTTGAGGTTTTCCATAAATCTGGATAAATTTTTTTTCCAATATTAAGTTAAATATTATTAATAAGGGCTCAATTAGAAAATCAATACATGCTCTAAAGATATAGGGTGGTATCTTATCTGGCCCGACCGATTTTTTAGGTTTTAATTTTTTTACGGCGACCCTAATATCTTCCACAATAATACCCTTTACAAAGTCGCATTTGTCAGAGGAACCGCTGGAGTAAAATCCAGGGTGTAGCCAGAGGGATCTGATTGAACAATACTAGAAAAATGCGAGGCAAAAGCGTCAGCGATATCCCTGCTCTCGATTATTTCCCGGTCTCTGTTTAACATTGGTGTATTGGATGAATAAGTACCTGACTTTGTTGAACTTGTGTACCTCCAGAAGTTACTAGGGTCGCTAGCTATTTTTGTTTCTACCTCCTCTATGTATTTTTTATATGCAATTTTATTGTCACTTTTTACTTTACTTCTGATATAAATGAAATTTGCTCTATCTGCGAGACTATTAGATTTTTTGTATTTTTTTCTGAATCTTTCCTTTCTTTTTAAATTTAAAATTATTTCTTTAGTAAACCACGGTAGGTAATCCTTTTTACATTCACGTGCCATTGGTACACATTTATCCAAAATATCATATATTTTTTTGTAAAAACTATTTGTTGGTTTACATCAGAAGTGCTTTTTAGATCATCCCAGTTAACATTAAACAATCTGTAAAGTTTTCAAAAGTCTGCCTTTTTATAGTTATATTGGCTATTAAATTATATATTTATTTATATTATTAGCTAGCCAAATAATTAGCTTAATAATTAGCTATCCAAGAGTTACACCTAGATCTTTGATAGTATCAGCACGTTGGAGTTCAAGACTTTCAGGTTACTTGAAGGTGCCTTAAACATTTTTCTTGAACAGATTATCGTATGGTATTTTTATAAGATAATAAAGAGTCTGTTTTTGTTGCAATACTCAGAAAATGTATTTAAGTCGGTTTGTAATTTTGACCGAAACACAGCCGTCACAAATAGCAATCACTACTCCTTTTTATCAGCATCCTTGTTACCACTCATCATTGGATCTCTATCAAGTCGAAAAAGGTTGTAGGTGAGCGAAAATAGTTCAGATATAATCGCTTCAGGCTTTAACCATGATTTAGTCAAACATATACAATCATGTGACAGGTATAGATTGATAAAGACAGCACATTTAGATCTTAACCTCCTAGTATTTTGATTTTGCTAGTAAATTAAAAATTCACTCCCCATCATAATGCTATATTAACTAAGGAATAAATCAGATTTTGTAAAAAGCTAAATTAGTTAAGTTTAGATAGGATACCTACATTTTGAATATGCATATGACGAGGTATGTAATCCTTTTTAATCAATATTTTTGATTTTATCCAACAGTATTTATATTTGACATGTTTGACACAAATTGCGGATTTTTTTAAAAAGCATTTTTTAAAAAGGTGATAAGTGGTTTACATCTGGCTTACATCTGGATTTCGACGTCCTATAGCAGCAATAAGAAACTGGTTTCTCAAGATAAGAGGAACTATAAGCTTCTAAATAATATTTTTTGATTGAATGATACCAGAATGACTTTGCGAAAAACAAGCAACACGGCCGACTTATAACAATATCATTATCATTTACGGAAATGTTTAATTTAGAGACATATATTTTATAACATTAAGGACATCTTACCCTCTTCTTTTCAGGAATTCCTACGATTTTCGCATTATTCATGCTGATTCAGAAAGTTAAGTTACGGCACGCAGATTAGTAAATTGGTAAACCTTTTTTAAACTTTATACAGAACCTGCTGCAAGTCTATAACTGTCATGGACACTTTACTGAAGTTTTCCATTTGAGCATTACAATCCTCAATTTTGTCACTACAAAAACTTACAGAATTAGATAAATTAACTTACTCGGTCTTTAGACTGGTGAAATCGGTCATTAAAAGTGTTAACATAGGATAAAAGCTGATAAAATAGTTTAACAGTCTCTACATCAGGCTTATTTATTAGAATCGACATTAAATACTCTGTAATATTACAAGAATTTCCAAATAATTCTTTGGAACATATGGCGTGGATTAAATTGTTTTTGGTACCGCGACTTTTGCTTAGAAAATCTATACAGACCACCCTGAAGTAAAGCTGATCATTTTTCCAAATATCGCGAGGAATTATTTAAACAGTTTACAATTATTTAAATTATCTAAAACAGCTTATTACAAAACCGACTAGAACAAACGACTTCAGCTCTTCAAACCGTTCATTTAATCTTTAATAATCAGGATAATATTAAATATGTTAAATGTTGTGAATTGAATAATACTGACGATAAGGTAGAGTTTCTAATTTCAAATGTATATCGTTTTTTTGACAAGCATGCTACGTTGGTTACTATAAAGGACGAAACACATACGATATTTGCGCCAAAGCAACTAAAAATCCGAATCATTGGAAATACCATATAGAACTTCGCAATCTGATAACCTCTGCTCTGAAAATTAAGCATATTTAAATACGACTTTTCGACAAAGCAAATAAAAATGGCAAGAGATAAAAAAACTAAATGTAACAATATTCCTGAACACCTCTCTGACATATACATGAACAAAATTAATATTTTTCTTCTATTATTACAAATAATAAAAAATTACATTAAGAAACACTAATATATTTAAGGTAAAATTAAAGTCCTATAGTCTCCCTCCACTTAGTTCTAATCAGTCTTTATAATTCCTGACGTCAAGGGATAAAAAGTTTACAATTGATCATTTATATGTTATGTACACCAGGGCTTGAGTACATGTCAAAAAAACTATTTTATTTATTTACATTCTATTGTTGACAAGGATCAGTTAATAGAATGTAAATAAATTAAAAATAATAAAATATAAAAAATAATAAATAACAGGTTTCTTGGCATGGATTCAAACCCTGGTGTGCATAATATACCGGGTGGTGCGTCGCCGAGCGGAATTCGCTTATTAAAATTTTTTTGAAACTTTGCACGAGGGTTTGCCAGATTGGTCTCTTCAAAAAGTTATCTTACATTTTTTCTGTAAAATGTACAGGGAAGCCAGTAATTGACCCCCTTAAAATTTACATGGGATTTCCTATGTTCCGCTCGGCGACGCACCACCCGGTATAACTGATACCAATTTTAAACGTTTTAACACCTGATGATGGGCACGTCGTGTCCGAAACAGTCGGGAATTATAAAGACTGAGGAGGAAAACTGTAGGATTTTCATTTTGGCTTAACCTATGACTCCACTGCAATCATCACTACTAATATATTTTCTAAATAGCAGGATAAATTTGCTACTGTATTTGATATGGATGTTAGTAAAGATAATTCAAAATATTAAATCGAATACAATCGGGCCAGGCAAGTTATATATAAATCTTATTATGTATTGTTGCCCCTTTTTAATACCTCATATTTCACTTTTAGTTAATAATTTTTTTAAGTTCTTCTGCGTTTCCAAAAAGTTAGAAACAACTAAATGTGATCCCTTTATCTAAATGTGGCCACCCAAGGGAATTCAATGATCTTCGCTGTTTTATCTAAGATAATGGAGAAAAATTATGTAATTTCAAATTATTTTTGTTGTTTTTTTTTCCTGTTCGTTAGCTGCGTCAAGGCCCTCAACACTTTAGATCATGAGATGCTACTTGCTATTTTTTTGACGTTTCCAAAGTACAGGAAGTCAACAGATATAAACAGTGATCTTAGGATCTATTATTAAGACTTACAAAATCCGTTCCCGTTCTCTTTTCCAGTGATATTCATCACTGGATTCATTCACGGCCAAATATTTTGAATAATTTAAATTTAAAAATTCACAACGCTAAAATAACATTTAAATATCAAGCCAAAAATTTTTTATAACCAAAAGGTTTAATAATAAATCGATAATTATGCTTTAAAGAACACCTCAAAACTGAGAATAGCTTATTTAACTTTAAAAATGTTATATTTACTCATTTAATTTTTTAAATTTGTAAATCAAGAAAGTGAGAATTCAAAATCACGTGAATCCTTGATTGTGTCCGTTTTTAATTTTTATTACACAATATACAGACAGTACCTCGATAATATAACTAAACGATGTACTCAGGTTTTTTCAAATTCTTGTCTAAAAGTTATATTTGGCATTCCTATACGCAACAGTATTTCACATAAACTAATCTAACTCATAATGTGCACTGTTCAGTGACTTAATGTGGTAAGACTCGTTGCCCTACATAACTTTTTGATAAAAATAATAAAATAAAATTAAGAACATCTTAACATACAGTAAACATTAGACATAGATATCTTATTGATATTCCAAAGCATAATAGATATTCCTTTCTTTATAATGTGGTCACCTTGATTAACAAATAGTCTTGGATTTGGTTTCACCTGTAGGATCATTTAAGGATATCGAAAACATTAACCTTGTATCTTTATGCGTTAAAACTATAGTTAATAAGATCCTGAGTCGTTACAGTTTGCAACTATCTCAAAACTCGTTTCTCTATTCGGTTGTTCCATCACTCAAACCTTTGGAAACAACTCCGATCTTCCTTCTATTCTGGCGTACGCCCCTGTTACACGTCGAGATGCGGTCGTGCATTATTCTGCGTGCATTTGCGCTCTTTTTATGCCAAATCGAGGCGCGGTAGTAAAGTATAGGCGCCATCGCTTTCCCATAAATATTGACGACGTTTGAAACCGAGAGTGAACCTCATTCATTCATGAACGCGTTACAAGGAATACGAAACGGAGAATCCATGTAACCATCTAAAGACTGTCTTGTAAACAACATTCCGAACCGTATAGATTTACGAGGGCAACATAATCGCTCAGGGAATTTTAGTAAAAGGAGTTTTAAGGGTGAACTCTCTTCTTGTTCTAGTTCTTCCTCATTGATTTGGCCGGTAAGTGACCACTTCTTAAGCCCGTGTACCTCTTTAGAGTCTTCTTATTGCCTTAAAACGTTTCCAGGTAGTGTTATCCCCATTAAAGATGATACAATGGTCTCCATTGCTTTTAGGTAAGGCTTTTTTTTTTAAACACATCAGCTATTGATTACACATGCATTAATGCAATGGGATAAATAAAATTAGGAATGGCTTCTTCTAGTTGTGCTTCTTCTAGTGCTTTTATAAAAAAAGTGCTTAAACAGCATACCTATCAACTATGGTTCGTTTAAAAACACTGAGTATTTTACAAATAACAAACAATGTAGTGAAAATATGCACTTCTTCTAAAAAACTAATCTGTTTACAGCTCGTTTTCGATGAAATTTGAAACATTTAAAGGTGTTTAGTCTTCAAGAATTGATTTTGTGTAACATTGGTAAATAATTTCGCTTGCTTATTTATTTTTAAAATGGCTAAAACAAAAGAGTTATCGGTAGAAACAAAAGGTATTATCATTGGACTTCATAAGGCTGGAAAGACTAACCGTCCCAAATTTCGACGGATTTGGGAATTGCAAGGCGGACTGTCGATTATAATGTTAGAAAATTCACCAGAGAAGGGACTATTAGCAACAAACCTCGATCGGGAAGGCCAAAGGCAACAAGTTCAATGGAGGATTTAAATATTATAATTACAAGCAAACGCAATAGACGCCTTACCGCCCCTGAAATCAACAAGGAGCGTAAAAAAGCGGTCAGTGTTTCGACAGTAAAACGGCGACTTTATAATGCTGGTCTTAAAGAACGTTTAGCTGTATCAAAACCGCTACTGAAGGATGTTAACAAGAAGAAAAGACTTTAGTGGGCCCAATCACACAAAGAATGGACCATTGATGACTGGAAGAAAGTTCTCTGGAGTGACGAGTCGAAATTCGAGGTTTTTGGAACGAAGAGGCAAGTTTTTGTTCGCCGTTATGCCAATGAAAGGGTCGCTGAGAACTGTACGGTGGCCTCAGTTAAACTCGGTGGTGGTTTGGTGATGCTGTGGGGTTGTTTCGGAGGATCTGGAGGGCGATCTAATTAGAATAGAAGAAATTCTTCGAAAAGAGGGTTACAAAATAATTTTAAGTGACAATATACTTCCTTCTGGTACTCGAATAATTGGGGAAAACTTCATCTTTCAACGTGACAATGACCCCGCACACGTCGAAATTGTGCAAGCAATATTTAGGTCAATTACAAAGGCAACATCTTCTGAATGTTATGGTATGGCCCTCACAATCACCGGACCTCAATCCTATCGAATTACTGTGGGATGAAAATCATGCCCCACATCAAAAGAAGACTTGTGGAGGATCATCTAAGAGTGGCACAAGATACCTCAGAAAACTTTGGACAAATTAATTAGAAGACTACCAAAACTCTGTGAAGCTGTTATTAAAAATCGAGGCGGACATGTAGATGAATCCAAAATTTGATTTTCTTAAATTTAATTAATTGAAAAATATATTGTTTATATTCATTGTGTTATAAATAAATCGTTTCATAAGAACAACTGATGGGTTTATTATTTTTCGTTATAACTTTAAAACAGTCATATGTGGGCAAATACTTTTAAGCGGTAGTGTATAAACAGGAAAGGATATCCTAGCATTAATGTATTGGGAACTTGAAATGCCAAAGAAATTTTTACAAGTATAGACTGTCAATGATCCGGCTCTGTATAGCAGAATATATGTACATGAATAGCAGAATAGTTAACAATACCTGGTTTTATCGGATCCACCGTTATGTAACGTATATCAGTTTTAACAATATTAAATATCATTCCTGATACATCCCAGGATTTTAGACCAGTCACTTCAATTTCCATTAAATTTAGATCCACAGCTTCAATTAAGCGCACATATTTAAGATACAGTGTTTCTTTTTCCGTCTTTAAACTGCACCAAAAATAAATAATAATAATAATAATAATAATAACGTTCAATAATTTTTAAATAACTTTTTCAGGCTAGACCTCAGACAGTTACTATCAAAGCTTCAATTGCCTGGAAGAAATAATTGTATTCTTCTAGACAGTTGAAGTCCCAATACAAATTTACTACTTGAGGTTTCAATTGCTTGGACGAATTATGAAATTTCTTTTCCAGACAGTTAATGCTCAGAGATGCGTTCTTCAGTCTTCAATTGCTGGAAAGAAATAATTTTATTCTTCCAGGCCGTCGAGATCCAAAAACAAAATTACTGCCTGAACCAATTATTGACATATTTGATACATGTCGTATTTGCCAATAATTTTATTAGCTATAGCAAAACCATTAAGAGTTATTATTATAATCTTTAGTATTTTGAGTATTTTTATCAAGAATATTTATATGACTTATATTAATCCTAAATTAAAAAAAAAATTGTTTCTTATGTAGTGAAAATGACTGTACCATATTTAGTCGTATTGTGAACGATGATTTTAATCTATTCGATAAATATAAGAGCAAATATTTGATATTTAGACAAAAAAAAATAAGAGCATAGGAATACTCCAACGAACATTACAAAAATCGGACACTATCAAATATTTGAGACTTATCTTGGTTTATTGGTTAAATTGAAGATCCCATATTGTATAGAGAAAAAGCAAAATTATACCTGTCACAGGAGGGGTTGGCAGATGCGGAGATTTTCTTAGTCTTAGAGCTAAATATGACCTTTATGATGCTAACTTTAGTGACGTATTCCAATTTGCAGTGTATGTTGTACAAAAAATATTAATAAAATACAAATGCTGCAATGTTTTAAGGACCTTCCTGGATACTTATTTATTGTATACACTATTAAAGATTCATCAAGACATTCATAATTTTAATACTCGACGATGTCATATTATATGTATCTGAACCCGTAAATTAAATATTTTAAGTTAAACTAAATATTGCTCTACATAATCCTATATCTGAGGCTTTCTCCACTTTGGAAAAAGTGAAACATTTTTCCTATGTTTAAACCGTTTTCCCCAGTACTAAAGCTCTGTTTACACGACGTTTCTATTTGGGTGAATGATAAAGCGTAAAATAGACTTTGGAAGGAAAAAAAGTATAGTTATAATATTAGCGAATATTCTATATAAGATAATTTGTAAATTTGTATTTATGTATTGAAGGCCTCTAAAGGGATATCTTCAGGAAGTAGTGAGTCGATGAAAAGAAGAATGAAAGAAGATTTTGTGAATGATCACGAGTCACACCTCATAAATCTGCTAAAAATCATTCCTCTACTACGCCTATGTCCATTAAAACCCGACACCGTAATATAATAGAATTAAAATAGTAGTAGATTCACTTCCATTTATCTTCGGTTTGTGTGGCGCCGTGGACGCTAATTAATGATCAATGAAAATCACTTGTTGTTGTGGCGTTTATCGTAATTAGTCAAAGAAGGATGGATGGATCGATGGCACGCGCGCCCGCCTGGGAAGTGTGTAAACGACGTGGTAAAATCGACATTAAAAAAAAAACGAGATAGTGAACTCGTCCGAAGATGGTATGAATAGATGACGTAACCAGGTGTCGTGATTTTTTTAATTGGTCCATTGATGTGTTAAGTAATTTATTGAAATCGCAGAGGTGCGATCTTGAGACCTTCCAGGTTGTTATATTGCATTTTTTTTAAGTCAAGTTTAATAGGAGGCATGAGAGGCTTTCTATTTAAGCAACTGTGATAAAAGCATTACGTCTTATAATTGAAATATGTCCATTGCTATTAGGTTTCGAATCTTCTCACTTATTATTATTATTTTACATTAGATCAACCAAAAAATATATAATTTCAGCTTTAGTAGATTAAAAGTTATCAACTAAATACCTCGAGCTTGACCCAGCAAGGGTCTGCTGATGTGAGGCAAAAATCAAATGTTCGTAACTTAGAAATCCCCCGTTAATTCAATTCAATTAAAAAAATCTACAGATTCGTATAAACAATCATTTATTCTTCAATTTCGGTTATTATAATTTTCATTCTTCAACGGACAAGTCACCTTCAAACGACTATACAGTGCGTCATAAAAGTCTAAATTTATAAAAAAGGTACTTTGATTTGAAAAAATAAGGTTGATGGTCGAAATTTATTTTTGAGCAACCCTATACAAACAACACGTACAAAAAACCACAACTTGAAACAAAAATCGACGGGTACGAGCGTTTGTGCAAAAAATCCAACGCTTGGATTGGAAAAATTGTAAAATTCCTGCTCCTTTTTGTTAATCCATTTCCGTTTATGTTATCTGCTATTTGTAGAGCCATTCTGTGTAAGTCTAAAAATCACTTATTTTGTTATGTTTATATCGGACAAGAGTATGTGAAATTTGTTGGTCTTTGACTTCAAATAGAACTTGATGGGATTCAACTACACATCCCTTCAGACTATACGAAACCAGAAAATGAAAATAAACCGCCGACGTCTGGCATCATCACGCATTTTTATCCAGAAAAGTTTTGGAGGAGAAAGGTCCCTGACCTATATAAGAACGCGTCACGGGCAGGCCAGGAATGCATGCATATATATGAATTGGGAATTTATGTAGGTAAACGAGACGATGTGTGTGTGTCCCGGTGCTGATGTGCATGTACGACGAAATCTATCGATCCACATCCTTTTTTTACCGAAAGTGAAAACGGATTTCTGTCACACACGTATGTTTCTCTAAACGTGATCGATTTACGGCCGGCTCGACGCTCTGTGTGATCCAGACTTTGGATAGGAGGAGACAATAGTGCGAACTGGAGCATAGTTTTTTTTTGTTTATAGTAGTGAAGTGAACTTTTATCTCAGTGTCACGAATTGTAAAGAAATGATTATCCTCGTCTGAACTGGTCTCAACTACATAAGAAAAGTGATAATTCAGGCGTTCAGCCTGCGTTCGGCTAATGAGTCAGAACATAAGAAATATAACTTCTCTTTTTTTTTCTTTAGCGTCCGTTCAAAAATGATTTTATGAAGTGACCTTTCTCCCGGTTCAAGGCCCCATCAAAGGCTAAAACTGGGTCACGAACCCTCTCGGTAACCAATAAAACTTCTAGACGTTTCATATTATTAGCGAAAGCCGGGTGCAGCATGAGCCCTCAAGTTTGTATGCCTCGGAATGTCTGGAATTTACTACGGAAATTATTATTGCCGTCGGTGCCGAAGTTGTGCTGTCCCGGCAGACTCGTTTGGTAAACAATACCCCACCCCCCTGCGCCCCGAACGACGACGACGACAGGCCATGGACGTAACTTTGAGGGTTTAAACTAAATTTGACCCAGTTATGATAAGGAAAAGAAAGTTTTTGTCCGACTTCCAAAGTATTTTTTTTTCAGTAAACCGGATAGACCAATAAATAAAAAATCGATTTACTACTTTTATGATCTCATGCTGAATCCTCATTTTTTCTTTTCGGTGTATCCACATGATCAGCTTAGATTCCGATCAGGTCCTCATTGCTTCATTCCCTGGATCAGAATTAATAACATTATTATTTAATAATGCCCCAAAAAAATCAGAACAAAGTTTCTAAAATTAAAATGCTTTTCAATATTGTAGCTCGTTTGTTGAGTAAGAATGATTTAAAACAATCGAAAATAGTCAAGATCGCCAGAGAGAGAATCGCCAATTTTCAAGATCTTCACTGAACTGACAACTCTACTGTTGGCGATGCGGCTCCTTATATACTCAGCAAACGCTGTTCTGGAAGATTCTCGTTAAGCTTTGAGACGTGTGCCACTTGTGTCATTCCGGAATTACGAACCATAAATTTGCTTTGTAAAAATACTACACTAAACAACTATAAAAATATTTTAGGGGAAAAAGGATTTCTTAGTTATTTAAACAAAGCGACGATAGTGACTGAGTGAATGATCAGATTGTGAATCATGTATAGAGATCATTTATTTTGCCATTTACACTTATTTACTATTTATACTAAATAGTGATGTAACGGATCATTTTCTTATTACTATAAAGGTACAGATAGTTGGTACTGATGGTAAAAAAGAAGGCGATAAAAGCTTTTATGTATCTATCGGCGACAATAAATTAAATTAAACACACTTCTGGAAGAAACCAATTGATACATTGTGTACAGTAAGCATTAAAATAAGGAGGCATTTGGAGTTCTTCATAATATATAAATAAAGCTATTGAATTAGCAAGTAGACAAGTAAGTATCACAGCAAAATAAAAAAATAAAACCTTGGATTACCCCTGCCTTGGTTTGTTCCATCAGACCTAGGGAAAAGTTAAAAATAACCTACCTAAAGACTAAAAATAACCTTGTCTTATTATATATATATATATATATATATATATATATATATATATATATATATATATATATATATATATATATATATATCTTATTATACTATATCTTATTAAATGAATATAAAACTTACCGCAAAAAGAGACAAAAACTTTTTACTTTAAAACTAAGTGTGATGAAACAAAATATAATCCTAAAAAAATGTGGATATTATTATTGAAGAACTTGACTGCAATATAGGAGACAGAAAAGACTTAGCAAGTATGATGTCATGATAGTCATATAAGTATTTGTGTGTATTTCTAATTACGTATTTTTATATTTTGTACACACACAGATATCTAGATGTACATTGTGTTCTTTGCTTGATCTGTAACAAAGAATTATTGCTTGAAATAAATTTTGTTTTGATTTGTATTTGATTAAGTAGTAAAGAATCAATTGATGTCAGTTTTTTCTGCTTCAAAAATTAGGAGTGCTAAAGGGACAATATTTGAGAGGAATGCACGATATTTTCAATACTTTTTAGTACGGAAGATAGCTTGGAACACCCAACAAAGGTAAGTGACTTACCCAGTACAACAGACACTACTTGCCTTGTCCTCCTTGCACGGTCTCACCTCGTAAATCCACTGCACCTGCACTTTCACATCCGGTCCACTGGCCCCTGTTCTCCAAATAGTACTGATGGACTACAATTTCTTCCAGGTTTTTTATTACTGATTCTGCCACCATTTTACCGCTGACGAAGGGTGAAGGGTGAGGAAAAAAAACCTTCCTGTTAAAATGTGGTAAGTCTGGATTAAGAGCTAAATAAAAAAAGGTAAGTTTTTTGGTTATTTATCTTTAAATAACCAAAATTAAATTTAATTATCCCTGGTTACTGATCTTGGTGATTTGCTGTAAAAGTGCCAGTTTAGCCGTCTTTACAGGTCGAGTTGACTTTGCGGTTTAACTGCAGTTCTTGGTTTTTGGTGTTTTTCATGATTTCGAACCGTAATATAATTTTGTTTGCGGCGTTTGCTTGGAAGAGGTTAAGTCGCACAGCATCAGGGGCGTCGTTCTATATGTGAATTTGACATTGATCTAAATTAAACAAAATAAAAAGAGAAATTTGGCGACGTTGCTGGTTATATTGACAGTTTTACGGTGGGGTATTAATGTTTTCGTTTTTTCAGTTTCAATATTATTGTATTAAAACTGCAATGGGATGAAAAATTAATATTCGACTTCGTAGGCAGATTTCTACCAAACTGGAATTATTCGCCTCCAGGAAGAACTCTTGGTCCAACATGTCCAGATCACCAATTTAATTAGAATGGAAAAAACCTTTTTAAACCTTAAAGTAGTTAGTTGAGTGACTTGAATATCTTCAAATATTTGTACAAAAACCCAACTCAAAATAACTTTTTTAAGCCGCCTCACATACACTCTTTTCTAGCTAATTTTGTCCTAAAAACCGAATGGTAAATTACAAAATTTGAATATCCGCAACTGTTTTTTCAAAAACTTCAACTTTTTGAAAACTGAAAATAGCCTTAGCGAGTAACACTTCTTTTCTAGTTAATTTCATCTCAAAAATTCCATGTAGTTTATTATTGTCAATTTAGAATGTATTTACTAACTCAAATGCCTGTTGTAAAATAAAAGTGGTAACATAGTATGAAAGTCCACGAAACAAAAATGCTTTGCCGCTAAAGAGGTGGTATGAGCAGCCCAGATTAGACCAGAATCCAGCAAAACAACCGGAAATTTCGCATAGGATGCATTTTCCAATTCATCAGGAATATTTTTGATTGCATTAAGAAACAACCTATTTGAATAGAATTTGAATATTGCTCTGCCTCCAATACTGAGGCCCACGAACCTCCAACTACTGTTACCAAATCTTTACTGCATTATGAGACTGTGGTACGATCAACACCAGGTGAAATGCGCAGTTTGACATGATAGTGGTAGATCATTGATGTATATGAAAAATAGTGAAGGACCCAACACAGAGCCCTGGAGAACTCCTATGCGCAAACACCCTATCTCCGGCTCAACACCCGCAAATCACTCTGGCAGCGTTTTGATAGGTAGTTTCTTATCGAGAACATAGTAGTTCAACATAGTACGACACTGAAATTATAATTACTACTTAATTTAGCAATGAGAACCTCATGGGACATACAATCAAAGGCTTTACTTAAATCTCAAAAGTTAATTATAAAGTTAGGATGTAGTATTTAGTCTCTTTTCGAAGCCAAACTGAGATTCCGCAAAAGGCCCATTAGACTTAAGGAAGCCTGCAATTCCTCGAGGCAAACATTTTTCAAATATCTTTGAAAATAGAGATATATCTGTTTTTAGACATTAGATCTGGCTGACTCTTTTTAAAAACTGGAATGATAATATTTCAAAAACTAATGAGATCAACATCCTCGTGCCTTCTCTTGTATTATAACGTTTTATTACTCTATAAATTAACCTTTTTAATAAATGAAAGGTAAATCCCCCCAAAGGGACGACCATGTGACGAAAGAAAACGTTTTAATAGGTAATTTGAGAGACTGAATGGGCGCCAAGCACGGGCCAAGAAAGGCCTTCTTTCTCCCTTTGCCTCCTCCTCCCTCTATCCTACTAGTTCGCAAAGTAATGTTGTAGTAGTCGTGTGCCAGCTCAATATAATGGGCCCGAGGACTTGTTGATGGGCCAAGTTATGACCCTAATTGGATTATGTAAACATTTACGTGTCTTGTCCTTTCTCAACTTAGCATCGCATACCTTAAGATAAGTCAATTGTCAAAAGTATTTAACTTAAGATGAGTCAATCGTCAAAATTAAGTGTCAACAATGTCACTTTTCTTTTTTTCCCATACTTGGTAACGTGTTAAAGAAAACGTCACCGTACGGTCTGTCATTTTCACTTGACAGATGATATCGCTTCAATATTTTAAAGAGAGTTACAGGTTTTCTGAAACAAAATCGACCCATCATTCCATTTCTTCTCTGAAAGTTGTCATATTACCCCTTTTCTCAATTTACCGCATAACCTCTATCTCACTATACGTCAAGTTGCAGTTTTATGTCATTTCATCGCTCGATCACAAATCTATGACATTTGAGTAGTTTGGAAAGTTGATGTCTATTGTTGGGTTTAACCAGGTTTGAATTAAGATTAGAATATGAGGTTTTTCTGTATGTAGCAAATGGACGGTTTCTAGTGTTTCTGACGCTTTGGCTTCCATTGGATTATCACTATAGGTGACATTCTTTGGGGGTCTATTCTCCTGCGGTATTAGAGATAAGGGTTTGGTTCTGTTTCCATTTTTAAGTCTTCTGCTTTCTGTACTTGCCAGCCCCTGGTTCAATAGTTCCAGGATCTGGATTGGTTCTTTGTTTGGGATTGAGGTCCTTCATATGTCTATGGGATCGATTCCAGGTCTTATTGAGTTTTATTAGTAGGCCTCATGTTCTTATTTGCTGTAGCCCGGGGTTGCGGACCTTCTCCTTTTTTTGCGTTAGACATCATTTCAAAATATAATAGACGTTGGTTTTTCCTCTCGTTTAGGTGCATGCTTTTTTGGTTCAAGGTTATGAAGCCTTCTTGTTAAAGAGTGACCGGAAAATCCTTAGGGTGACCGGAGAATCATGTGGCTTCAGTTAGATTGTGTTTTGGTCTCAACTCTTGGAGCATCGGCTTCGTAGTATGAGATATTTTCTATTGTCATTTATTTGTTGTTGTCTCAGATATTCCAGTCAATTCCTATCGATGATTCTGTGTATGTTGGTGCTGTATGCGCAACTTGGGTAGCTCTCTATCTTCATTCCTACTTTTTGTGGTTTTCGGTGCATATCTGACACCTTTTATTGCTTCTATACTGTTTTTTGTTGCTAGCACAGAAAAAAACTAAGTGGCCTAAGCAGAATGACTTTGACAGATGATTAATAAGGCATAAAATAAAAATGAATTATTTTATATAAAAATACCTTAACGTTTATTTCAAACTCAAGGCTGATGCCGCGGAAGTTCGGAAAGTTTTATTGGAAACGAAAGAAGTTCCTGACCTACATAACGTGTACATAGGAACGTCACATATGAATTGTGAATGTGCATACATATATAGACGAAACGGGGTTGGCGGATATTCATCTTTGTTATGTCGCGCCGACGATGAAACCCATATCGATCTTTTTTACCGTCAAAACCGAAAGTAAAATTAGGTCTGGTCTTGAGATATTTCCATTTTTTACGTTGAAGTCTGTTTTTTGGCTTTATAAACTTGACGTTCGCCTCATCCTCATGTAAGTCCTCTAACGTTACTATAGATAAGATCTAAACTTTCGTTTACAAACTCTTACGTCACAGACGGAATTGGTCTTTGCCGTTGCAAATATTCATTATCTGATGAACTTGACATAATTAGAGTATTCGGAGTCTAGACTTGTTTCTCTGCGGTCAATGACGTGGAACGATTAAATTACCATTTATCGGTTTGATTTGGAGAAATGTATATACATACTTAACGTTGGCGTAGCTTGAACGTAATTTTTGGTTTATAGGTGACGTACTGACGTTAATCTCACCCAAAACAAGAACCTTTGGGTCATTTCTTACTTCACAAAATTCCAATTATATGGCGGGACATTCAAGTTAAATATCCTTCTTAGGCTTTTTTCATTTCCTGAGGCAATCATTTCCGCTGTACAGTATAGATTTCCACCTTGATCACCAATCAATAAATACAAAACAACTAGTTGACATTTTTAAAGATTATTATGACGTAAAAACTGATGTCTTGGCGTGAAATGATGTCGGATATAAACCAAATTCAACGGTATTATTGCAAAATCTAAGTTGACCAATCAAAAGTGGGTTTGACTATCATTACAGTAATCAGTATGTCATTGGCCACTTCTGTCATTATCAAAATTGTCACATTATAAAAATTGAGACCAATTTTCAACCGTCGTATAACGCAATTGCAATTAACCAATCTAAAGGGAGTTTTGGCTGATAATCCTTAAGTCATTTCTGATACTACTAAGAGTTACTACATCATTTTTTAGTAAAAGTTCTTTTACAGTACTATTTTCCATGGAAGGCGCAGGAAAATTCCATTATAATATCTAACATTATCGGATGTCCTGGGCCCGAAATTTCGCAATTGGAGTTTAACGCTTTACACCCCCCATTGGGTTCTTGGGATATTACAGGTTTGGTAAAGAGACTGCTGCTACAATTACATCCAATTTCCCACTAATGTAAGTATACTTTTTTCTAATGTCTACAAAAGAAAAGTTAAAATCCGCACGATTCTACTTTTTCATTCCTCATTCAATTCCTTATGTTGATCTGTATGACAAAATGTCAATCAATGCTTTTTTTAATACAACCTGAATAATTTTTTGATCTTCAATACCTTCCAACAATAACCCGTTAGTCTTTCCGAACTCTTCTTCCATTTATCTCAGTTCTATTTTTTAAACGCCTGGCAAGTTTTTCATCTGACTAACAATGGATCATCAAACAAATTAGATTAGGCGAAGAATCTTTTATGATTATTTATAATTTTTACTGCTACCAGGTTCCAAGTCTATCACATGTAAAATACCTAAAAACCCTTTTAATTCATCATCTAAGTAATTGGTGCAGATTCATCTAAAATACCGATTTCTCACTTATTAAGTGCCTGTGACTAAAATCCTAAAGGGACTTTTAAGTTTTCTTCCTATAAGAGTTTAGCTAGTGTCTAATTTTTTGTTGTCTTGAAGAAAATCGGGATTTTGTCTTTTTCTACGATGATCAACTCTTTGGTCATCAAGTAACTCAGATCACAGCTTTTAGTGAAGCTGCTTTCCAAATATCTACACTGTATTTCAACCATTCATTCAGTCATCGAGGATCTGCAGAATTTAATGAGCTAAATGATTTAATTGGAGAATTTTCCTTTATATCATTAGCTTTTTTTAAAGATTGTTTGGCTGTATGCACTAGTAAGATTATCAAATAGTTGGCGGGAAATTAAAAGTAAATTTTTTTTCAAGCGTCTCTTGACAACGTAAAGAGATCAGATACGTCAAGGTGGCGCCCTGTTAACTATTCTGGAGAGATTGGTCAAGTTCAGAATTATATCCTTTTTGAATACCTATAATTTATTAAATTCACTTCAGTTTGGGTTCCGAGAATATCACAACACAAATGACACTAGTTTTTAGTTTTTAGAGGGTTTACATTCAGGGATTACAGAAGTAATTTTCTTTAATTTATCAAAAGAATGTGTTAATTATGGAATGCTCCTGTGTAATCTTTATTATTATGGCTTTGGGGATGTGGCACATTGGTTCATGCCATTCAGATGTGTTAGAAAACAAATGGGGCATTCCTCAGCGGTCAATTATTCCAAATTTTTATAAATGCTCTTACATTTCTAAATACTTCTAGAAAATTTATTTTATTTGCTGATCACACGACTATTAAATAGAACTGTAGTGACTAGCAGGATTTACCACAAGCTGTTCTGTCCGACCTTTAAAAGCTAAAAATCTTGGTGTGACAAAAATCCTCATGTTCTGGCCTTCTTTAAGGTGTAATCTGGGACATCGTATCGTCCAAAATATTTGCACTAAAGAGAAAAAAATCCTAACTTTATACAGCATATTTATTTTAGAGAATCGATCTTACCTGACACAAAATGTATCAATTCTTTTATTGGCAATTCAGCTTCAGTAAAAAGATTAATTGTTTATGAGAGCATAAAATGATAACGATATAATTATTGGCAATGATCTTAAAGTGCTTGTGCTTCTCTTAAACAATTTAAAATAGGGTTAAGTGTTTGCTCCTTTGTGGTGCCTATTATAGCCAGACCATCCTGAAAACTATTTGAAACAGCTGACTGCATCATCTGTACTTCTTCGTCATCTTAATATCTAAAAAACGAATTAACACCCCGTCATTCTCGTAATACAAACATAACGGTGTCGCTCCCACAGTAGCAGGTGCCGAAGGACCTTTTGTCACATTGCTCCGGTAAATTCAGCACGGACAGGTATTTGTTTACATTCTTGGGGCCCGGTGAGGACAAGTGCATAAAGTGCAAAGCATCTCAGCCACAACAATGAATGTATGTGTACACACCAGTTTATTACGTCGCCGACAATCGGGGCGGCAGGCCAAACTAAACTGTTGAATGGAACTCAGTCACTGTAAGTGCAAAGGTGTAAACTTGTTGATTAACGCGTGTTTGATGGTAATTTGGCCCAGTTTATGAAGAGACATTAGGGAAGTGGGTTTAGTTAGGTGTTTGGAAAAGACTTTAACAAAAGTGGGGTAACCCAGACGGCACCCAATATCTGTGGAATATGCCACCTATTGACGAAACATATTGCAATATGCCTGGCATATTCCACGAATATGCCAAATATCGTATATGCAAAAGCCATATTCCTGGCATATTTTTAACAGGTATGCAGCGAATATTCAATTTTTATATCTGTCAGATATTCGAGGGGCATGAGTTTTAAAATAAATAAAACTTTTATTCTTATTTTTTTTTATATATATTTAATTTTCAAAATTTCGTTTTTGAAGGGCTTCGAATATATATTAGATTTTTGCAGTTAATATACCTTTTTACAAATTATAATTTTTTAGGTATATTTTGACTACTTTTACTTCCATTGCCATTTTATATTACGAATGCACATAAATGCGTAGTAAGTATCGATACAGTGTTATAATTATACACTGGACATTTTTAACCAATGTAATACGCATCCGATGCTTAAATCTGTATTATTTAATACTTCGTTCATTATTCATTAGCATGTTGTATTCAATACATGAGAATGAGCCATAAAAAACAAAACATTCCTATCATCATCTCGTATATCGAAATTTCAAATGAACAAGAAGCTCTGTTGAAGGCGGTTTGGTTCTTCTTGATCTAAAAACAAGTTGGTAAATAATATGAGTACCTAACCTCTTTTTTTAAGCATTAATTATTGTTGCTATTAAAGGATTACCCTATTACTTAGTGATGAAAGATTTTGTTCTAGGGACAACTGCATATTAAAGATGTCCCAAGTTTATTGCTATTTAAGCATAGAAGTCTTCAATAATTTTATGTGCATGCATCAATTTTTAATTTTCTTATTGGGTTTACTCTATTTTAATAATTTTCATAGGGCTAAAAATTTTAAAAAAATTATTAGGGTAGTTATTTACCATGTTTAGTTACCAAGCAAAAGTCAAAAGATGCTAATCAATTTGCAAAGGATTGAATTGATTGCATAAACAAAAAGAAAAACACTAAGTCTCAGTCTTAAATGTGCATAGGTAATAAAGACACGTGTTTTGCATCTACCGGAGTGCAAGCCTGAGGTCGTAAACACACTTCACATTAATAAAACTGTATTATTATTATTATATAATTAAGACAATTAAATTATATAATATTTTGGTTTCTTTAATCATCTGTTTTTAATTAAAATTTCAGTTTCAACAATGATACCATTGATATTGTATAAAGTGTTTATGTAATTTTTAGATAAAAATACTGGTTTAAGTTGGGAGGGAAAAATGTGAATTGAATTCAGGAAGGGATAATGCTAAGAAAATTGTGAAATCAAATTCTGAAATAATTATGTTACTTACATTAATACCATTACAAGTTATTTATAATTGGAATCATTAGTACATTATTTTTTTAATAGTAATACTTTTTTAGATGTTTGCAGGCAAACTGAAAATTAGTTGAAGATTTGGGTGCCGTTTATTTAACTAAAGCATCAGAGCTCTTTGACAGAAAAATGTAAGTATCAATTAATATTGGGTAACTCGCATCTGCTTTTATTGTGACTATCATCCTATGATTTACTATGCAAAGGTTTATCTAATTCATTATTTTTACTAATTATTTTTAAACTGTATATTTTGATTTAATTTATTACCAATATTTATGTTTATGTTTTTTTTTAGAAATAGAAATACTCTTGAAAGCCACCTGTAATAAAATTAACACATATAAAACAATAAAAATTTGACTGAAAATTCTTTATTTTTAGTTTTTTTTACACTTAAATATTTGTTGCTTTTAGTTTTGAATTTTACGACTAATCAATTAATAGTTTAAATATCTGAAAAATATTTATGTTAATAATTTGTGTGAAGTAAAATACAAAAATGATATAAAAGTTTAATACACATACAAATTGTTGTTTTTGTTTTTGGCTGTAAAATTATATCGTTTTTTATAGGTTTTCAAGATCAATGTTTATAGAAAGTTGTATTTAAATTATTTGTTTTGTTATTCTCTTCAATCTCTTCAATGAGACGTTAAAATCTTTTGGAAAAAATAATAAAATGTGGTTATTGTCACACAGTACTTTGTTGAATCCCTTTATGTATAGGATGGCCATTTTATTAGGGGCCTATACTTCTTCTCAGAATCTACAGGATATGCAAAAAAATTTCTTGCAGAAATGTTTTCGTTTTAAGCGAATTTTTAAATTATTTCAGTTTCATGAATAATTGTGAAAAAGTGTTTACAAAGTACTGCACCGACTTTAACACTAGAACAGTGTTCTATAGTCCCTGAGCTATACTCTTTATTCTATACTCTCTGAGTGCCAAAGCTGGACGTTTATTTATAATAATTAAATATACGTATATCTACTTTTTCCTCCACTATATACATTTTTAAGAGAGATATCAATTTAATTAATGCAATTAATATTAATAACTACTAAACTGACAATGTAAATTATTAGTTTAGTAGATATTAACTATTGTTATTTCACTGCCTTACAACAACAACGGTGAAATACTAAATTGCAAAATTTGTCCAAAGAGCGTTATTATTGTAGAGAGTTGAAATTATATTACTCCAATAAAATTCTAAATATCTTTTTAACTATTAGATTTTGATATAGGTCAAATATATACATATCGCTGAATAGCTTTTTTTGCCCTTTTTAAAAATACTATATAAAATACAGGGTATTCCTTTTAAAACACTGAAATATTGCGAGTTGAAAATTTAAAAATATATCTTATTCTCTGAGACACCCTGTATTAATCTAAAATACCCGGTCACCGTCGATCAATAGAAGGTAGTCTTCTTAAGTCTTAGTAGGAATTTTATGAAAAAGTCTTAATTACCAGCATTACAAAACACTGTATGCCGAGAACATAAATTTGCTTAAAAAAACAAAACATTAATTACTGTCTAAACTATACAAAATTCGGATAAGTAGTTCTTCTGAAAGTTAGCTTTATTTCAAGGAACCTAAAAATATACGGGGTGTCCCATTTAAAATTCTGGCGTTAAAGTCGGTGCAGCACTTTTTAAACACCCTGTATTGATGAAACTCAATTAATTGAAAAGTTTGCTTAAAACGAAAACACTTCAGTAGAACTTTTTTTGCACACTTTAGGTATAGGCTCCTAATAAAATGGCCACCCTGTACAAATGTTCTCAATTTAAACCGAGTAATATTTAATTTGTGTTGTATGGAATTTTTTTAAATTTTTATTGCAAAAGAACCTTGACGCGAAAACTAGGAAAATAATAAGAAATTTAGTCTTAATAAATAAAAAAAATAAAAAGGAAGCATGTCATGTGGTTTATAATGGCTAATACATCCAGGGTGTCAGTTTGACAACTTTCAATTCAGATAATAATTTGAGTTGAAAAAATGCTGTTTGGAATAACTTTTAGAAGGGTTGGTGGAACCATAAAACCACAATATATTTATTATAATCCCCTTTGTGAAACCTTTAATTAAAGGTCTCATTGAGTACTAAATGGGACAATTTTTCTTGTGTAGATAAATACTACACAAAAAAACCCTTAATTTCAGTTATGACAAAAAAGGGCGGTTTTATTTGAATGTTAGGGTGAAAGGCGTATAGGGATGATTCACCCCTTGAGAAAAATATGGTAAGTAGTTCTAGTTTTTCCAACCTCTATGACAATTCTTTTAAACCGCATTTTTCCAACTCTTAGTTTGTGAGATATTCACATTGACATATTTCAAATTGACACCATGTATAAAAAATTAGATATGCCTAGGATGTTTTAAAAGGTGAAAAAATATTGCAGGCATATGAATTAACTATATCTCCAATATATGCAGTTTTACAAGGTGTCTACCATAAAAACCGCCAAACTTTAAGAGGTGATTAAGCAAGTTATTTGCAACAAAAAAGTCGTATAACATTTTTTCGAAAAGTTGATAGCTTAGAACATTGAAAGGCCTTTCAATGTTTTAAGGTTGTTAGTTCTTCTGGTATTTAAGATTTTTTGATTTTATCAAATTTCTTTGTTTTTTTTTCATTTAAACAAGAATCTCCGTTATTCTTACCACGACATAAAATTTAGTCATACCATGTGAAAGAGAATTAAATTTGCTAAAGATTGATTTAAGTTTTTGAGTAATTTTTTATACCGGGTGTTTGCAGAAGTTAAATGTAACATTTAGGAAATGTGCAAAATTAGTGGTATCTTCTTCGTTGTCGTTTTTCTAAAATTTGGTAAATAGGGACATGTTTTTTTTTCAGGAAAAACTACTGCATTTAATATGCTTTCCAATGACATACTTACTTTTGTGATAGCTATTTGTTTTCATATTAATATTATGGGCAAAAGAAAGAAAACCACAAAAAAATTCAAAATTTTCAAATTTTATATTTCTTGATTGATGAAAATTAAAAAATCGAAATTTCATTAAACAAACCTAAAATTATAAGAATTGTTCAAAATGTCTTCCCTCTTGTTCAATACATTTGATGCATCTTCTTCTGACACTTTCAACAACCCGTTCAAGTTCAATGCGTTTTTGTCGCATTTCATTGCAACACACACTAATTCGATTAATTAGTTCGTCTCGAGTAATAATGTTAATACTATAAACATTAGATTTTAATGTGCCCCAGACATAAAAGTCAAGGGACGTAAGGTCAGGGCTTCTGGGCGGCCATCTTACCGGACCGTATCTTCCGATCCATTTCTCCTCAAAGCATTGATTCAAGGAATTTTGCACAATTCTGCCATTATGGGCTGGGCATCCGTCCATTTGAAACCAAAGTTCCTGTCTAGCGGCTAAGGGGATTTCTTCCAGAAAGTCAACAAGGTCATTATTTAATAAATTTGAAAACTCATTGGAATTGAGCCGATCAGGAAGTATTACAGGCCCGAAAAGGCGACCTCTCATTAATCCTATCCATACGTTGACCCTTATCTCATGCTGAAAATGTGAAACAACAGAGGCATGAGGGTTTTCTGTATGCCATATATGGTTATTTCTTAAATTCATTATTCCGGCTCTTGTAAATGTTGCTTCATCTGTCCAAAATATTTGATTTGTTCCCCACTCTTGCAACTTATTTAAGTACCACCTACAGAATTGAAGCCTCACTTCACCATCCACTGGCAATAAATCCTGGACTTTTTTCAAATGAAAGGGATGCAAATTATTTTTTTTTAAGATCTCTATGTACAGTGGAATGGTGAATCCTTAATGCAGCTCCAATGCGGCGAGTACTTCTAGATCTATCTTCTGTAACAGCTCTCACAATCGCAGGTTCTTGTCTCCAGCGTTGACCATTTTGACCACCTTCTCTAATCCGCAAACCTCGAAAGGAACCAGTTTCCCCACACACTGAACACTTCTGCAAATGTACTTCTATGGGGTTGTCTATTAGGGCCGTCTATTAGGAAAACGAAGCGCATACTCCCTTGCTGCCTCCCGCGAGTTTCCATTTGCGACACGGTAAATAAATAAGATATCCCGATTTTCAATGTTTGTGAAACAAGGCATTATTTTTTAAGCACGTTTAAATCAAATTACTTATTTAACTACTTTAAGTCGAACTGAAAACTTAATGACAGTTCTTGTCAAATTGTAAATATCTATGCTTTTGTTTTAAAATCAAGTAATACACGGTTTGTGTTTTCCTTCTTTTGCGGATTCATTGCCATTTACAAGAGAAGGAAAACCTGCATTTTTTCTTAAAGAATGAATACGCGATATGTTATTTGTTTACGACTTCTCTAATGAAAATTTGTGGAGTTGTTGTGTTAGGGAAGATAGATCTACAAGTACTCACCGCATTGGTGCTCAAAAGATCAAGAAATATAATTTTTGTGGTTTTCTTTCTTTTGCCCATGATCTTGCTGTGAAAACAAATAGCTATCACAAAAATAAGTATATCATTGGAAAGCATATTAAATGCAGTAGTTTTTGCTGAAAAAAAAACATGTCCCTATTTACCAAATTTTAGAAAAACGACAACGAAGAAGATATCACTAATTTTGCACATTTCCCAAATGTTACATTTAACTTCTGATAACACCCGGTATAAAAAATTACTCAAAATCTTAAATATACCCATCTTATAGCAAATTTAACTCTCTTTCAGATGTTATATCTAAGTTTTATATGATGGTAAGAATAACGGAGATATTCTTGTTTATATGAAAAAAAAAGAAATTTGATAAAATCAAAAAATGTTAAATACCAGAAGAACTAACAACTTTTCGAAAAAATGTTATAGGACTTTTTTGTTGCAAATGACTTGTATAATCACCTCTTAAAGTTTGGCGGTTTTTATAGTAGACACCCTGTATATGCCTAGCATATATTATAGAAAATAAAAAGATATTTCTGGCATATGTTTTATGGTGACCGGCGATATCCCCTGAATATGCGTATGTCAAGTAAGATATAGGATATATCTGGCATACTAGAATATAGTATGTTATATAATATTAGTATGAATGCAATGTGTTTGTACTATCTGCGAAGGGTTGATTTTCCATCTCAAACCCTCGAATCGTTAGCGATCGTAGTTAAATGAAGATTCTCGTCTCGTCTTAATGCAAAAAAATCGATCTTTTATCCATCTGATCAAGAAAAATCCCAATTAAATCAACTGAATAAAAACTAAATTCCCATTACGTTAATCTGCTTTCTGTACACCGTATCACCGTAATGAACTTAACCTTGACCCAGTGTACGAAACTAATTAATACGGTAGACGCGTGCCGACTGTCACTAAACTCGTTCGCACCAAAGCCGATGAGAGAAAAGGACGACTATTATTGTTTTTACACACGTGAAGCGTCATACAAACAATAAAAGGAAAATAGACGAGCGAAAAAAGGGGCGGCAGCTTAAAAAACACCGAATCGCCACCGGGCGGCGGTAGAATTTATCGGAAGTGTGACATACCTGAGTGAATCATTGCTGCACCCGATTACTTGAACCCAGGTCAGTGACGTCAGTTGTCGTTCTGTTATTGCCGAAGAGGACTCGTGATTAATGATTTGTTGTTTTTATGCTCCGCTACTGCAGTTGCCGCCAACGGGTTTAGGGTCACGGCCGATACGGAGATAATCTCGCTTTTTTTTTGTCAACCAACGGTGCCGATTGTGGATTTATAAACGGAGTCAGTGGTGACGTTACTATAATTCCTTCTAAGACAAGTTGCAAAAGTTTAGAGATTTTATTAGATATAAAGCTGAGATTCAACGATCACATTTCATTATTATTAAAGGAAGGCTATGATCGTTAAAAATGATTTATGGACGAAGACATTGCTTAAGTAAAAAAATAAAAACCATGCTTTGCGAGTCTCTAGTCTTATCTCATTTTAATTTTTGTAGCCCTATATCTTTAGCCCATGCTTAGACTATGCTGATCGAAACAAAGTACTAAGAAAGGTTTAGAATAGCTGCCTTAGGTTAATCTTTAAAATTTCTCGTCCAAACCCGATTTCACATAAGCTTACAGAAATTAGGTGGCTAAATATGCAGAACAGGTTTATTCTACAAAAAAAATGCTTCTTCTATAAAATCCTAAAGGAGAAAATTCCAGAGTATCTTCTTGATAGACTAACATTTCGAACCGACATTCACAATTTAAATTTAAGGCATAGAAACACCATAACTATACCAAGACATAGGAAAGAATTATTTAAAAGGTCTTTTACTTACAATGTGGCTGTGGCTATGGATAATGTTGTCCACTATTCGTTTTCCTTTGATTGGTATAGGAAAAGCACGTGGAATATATTGTTTTCAAGTTAGACTCAGCGAGTATAATCTACATGGTATTAACATTTTAAATTTATTAAGTACAATTTGTGTGTTAAGTGTGTTATTAAGTACAATGGTTATTCTATTTTGCCTCGATTTTTTTTCTAGTTTAATAGGATATTGGGGAAGAATTGGCACTTAGTTGCCTACCAATACTCCTTTATTTACCAGATATTATTTTAGGATTATTGTATTATATATGTTTTTTATTGTATGCTGGTAAATAAAAACTTTATTATTATTATTATTATTATTATTATTATTATTATTATTATTATTATTATTATTATTATTATATTCAAAAGAGAAGTGAATAAGGAAATTTAGTTTGAATTTCGTGCTAAATATTTGACAAAAAACATCTGGTTTATTACCTAAAGTTGCTCTAAGCATCCCTTATTCTGCAATTGTAAATCCACTCAACAGTCAACCTCATCTTATAGTCAGAAAAAATAGAACATCACATAAAAATAACATAAATAATGACGGTTTTGTCAACTGTTGGAATATTAACATATACTTAGGGCCAAATTACGGACCAGCTGGTAAAGTTCCTGTGTGTTATCAGGCAGATAAATTCAATCCTCTCGGTAAACCTACCGGTAGCTATAGGAGGGATTATCAACCAAATCTTAACCTGTTGTTAAGTAACAGAAGGTTTACAGTTTGGCAACAACGTAATTGTTGTGGCCGGTACAATAATCTTAAGAAAAAAAGAAAAATGGGGGTTATGAATCTGCGGTCCTGAGAAAATAAATAAAAATAATGTGTTTGGTTTTTAATTTGTGATAATAGTTATAGATACTTGTATATTTGTTTTGTGCCAAATCCGATATTCTTTCTGTTAGTACTAATTACCTATTAATTAATAGGTATTTGCATTTCAGTTTATTACGTTGTTTACTTGTAAAAATGTTTATTAAAATTGACTGCTTTTTGTGGAATATGTTTTATTATTGTGCAATAGAGAAACAAAAAAAATGTATAATAACATAATTTATATATTGAAATTAATATCCTAAATTGATAAAGTTAATGCAATCTATTAAAATAATTATTAATAAGATATCTTCGGTGTTGATAATTTTGTTCTTCATGAGGCTGATTAACATCATCAGGCATTTGTAAATCATTAATGAGAGCCTCTATCTCTTCATCATTTTCTGGTGGCTACTCCTCATTTTCTAATATTGCCAGATTGTGTAAAATAGTTGTTGCAACATTAACATTCTTTATTAGGTCAATTTTAGTTCGAAGTCCTATAGCTAAACAAGGAAAACGCCTTTTCCATACTCCTATAGTTCTCTCAATAACATTTCGAGTTCCTATTATCGACTCTTGAAATAACCTTTCAGCTTTATTGGCTGGATTTTCTAAGGGAGTAATTAAATATTTTTTAATTGCATAACATTAATTGTAAGCATATAGTTTAATAAGAGCAATATTTTTAAAACAATTACTCATGGTGTCCATTTGAAACTTATAAGCCTATAGAGATTGTAGGAAAATTTTGGAAGTAAACTCAGGACTCAGCTTAAAGTTGTTAATAGGCAAATTATCATTATATAGTATCAATTCTTACATTTCAGTTTAATTTTTAATAAGTTCATAAGTTCATTTTAATAAGTTCAACTTCATGCAACAAGCGGTAAACAACGGGATTTTTTTGGACAATCTAAATCGGTTTCAGAAATCTACATCATTCCAGTAATTAATATGGTCTATTCTCTTCTGTATAAAACGCCGCCGTCGATAAATAATGTTTATAAAATCTTCTAATTCTTCCTCATCTGACAGCACATCCAAATGAAAAAATTGGTTGTTAACAAGATTTTTATACATTTTCACAAAATACTCATACAGATTAAGAACAAAATTTAGAATATTATACACAAACTTCTTGCAAAACTATGCAAGCTCCAACTCTTTAAAAAATTTGAGGTTATAAATTTTCTGGTAAACCGTTTATAAGCTGCTTTTTCCTGTTGTTAAAATATTCTACTGGTAGGTAAGAATTATCCCGCTGGTAAGACAAACAAGAAGTTCATAATTAAATTTTTAATGTTACTAGCAGGATAACTTTTCCAGACACTTTACCAGCCGGTCCATAATTTGGCCGTTACCGGGGAACCTCGGTCCCCTTGCAGTATCTCATTCTACATCAATTAACACACTGTTACATTCCAATATTTAGATATAGGGCAATAGGATTTCTCTTTGTTTGATGGCTAGTGTCACCTAAAATCGTAAAAGCCACCCCAGATGCTCCACTGTCGCCAAACAGTAAGCATCTCAACAAATTACACAGAGGATCTATTTCTATTATAACCTCATGTTTATTTGTATCAATCGAGCCTCAGGTAAGGCCACCAATCTTACCAGCCAGCACTCGAGGAATTGCACATTCGTTCCTAATTGTGTGGATACTAAAAATGCGCAAGTAAAACAGATTTGTACAAACTTGCTCATAATAGCCATACTTCTAAAGATCAACTATTTCTCTCATATTTACCACTATTAAATTCAGCACCTTCATGCCATCAGTAACACCTTTTTCACAACTTCTTTAAAACGTTTTAACTTTCTGACTGCCTCACTCGTTAACCTTTTTTGTGTATCCTCTGGACCAATTATTAGAGAGAAACGATTTTTAAAAAACATTTATTGGATTTGCAATTATAGTTATTACCTCAGTTACCATATATGTAGATCTGTATGGACTTTTGATGGTGGTATGATGATTAAAATTCTATAGTTCCTGTGTGTAGGCTTTGTTGCGTTAGATTTTTTTTTACCTATTAGATTAAACTAAAAATTGTTACGATTAAAAATTGAAATTCTCTAAAATCCATACTGTAGAATAATTCATCAAGGCCTTATTATATTACAATATTAAAATTAAAATTGATTTTGAGTAGTAACCTTTAAGTATTTTTTTGTAAATGATTTGTACCTTAAAATTTTTTTAGCCTTAAGATTTTTCTTGTTATCAAAGTTTATATTAATGGTATTTTTCCAAATAAACGCTTACTACTACTACTATTAAGTTATAAATTAAACCTACAGTAAAAGAATAAATATTAATAAAATAAAACTACAGAAACATGGTGTATAAATAAAGAAACAATTCTAAGAAAAATATACATTTTACCGTCCAGTAAATACCTGCATATTTCGACGCTTTTGTTGGTTTAGTTATTTTTATTTTAGTATCGGTTTTTTGTTGAAGGGAGCAATAACAATACTAGCAGGAAGTATTTGTTTAATCTAGTCCTGGTGATATTGATAGTATTGTTAATAATGGTTTATAGGCTGCAAGAAAGAATCGAGTTGGTTACTCTTTATTATCAACAAAATAAGTCTGCCAGAGTAGCAAAACGTGCTTTTAATGGTTATCATCCGGATAAAAAGGTAAATCATTCTTATATAAGAGATTTCACAAGAAACTTTTAAAAAACAGGGTCAGTACAAAACAGAAAAATAAAGTTCAGCATCCAATGAGAAATAAAGTGGTAAAAATTGCAGTGTTGAGTCACGTTGAGATAGAAACTAATAGATCTGCTGGAAAAATTGCTACCAAATTTGGCGTGTCTAAAAGCACCATTCACAAAATTTTAAAATTACATAAATATCATGCCTACAAAATCAAACTAGTAGATGAGCTAAATGAAGATGATTTTGTTCGTCGTGTACAATTTTGTGAGTATTTGTTACTATTTTGTAAGTGATAGGTAAATATGCAATGTCTCAATGTCTATTTTTTGGACGAATGCTCCTTTTATTTACAAGGCGAAGTCAATAGATACAACTGTCGATACTGGAGCGAAACTAATCCTCATTTATTTCGGGAAACACAGAATATTATATTGTTGGGCCTTTTTTTATTAATAGAAATTTTGATGCTGCAAATTACTTAAAAGTCCTGCAGGACGCCATCAATCCCAGAATAACTGAGTTACTTGAACAAGATGATAACCTTCTGGAAAATATACTGAATCAATAAGAAGGGACACCACCACATCAAGCTGCTGCGGTTCGTCACTTTTTGAATGACATATTTCCTGGACGATGGATTTGCCGATCTTTCCTCTTTGGAATTTTTTTTATGGGGTCATCCAAAAACCAAAGTTTTTGCCAAAAAACCAGATTCTCTTGAAGATCTTCGGAATAGAACTGTTATCGAATGTCACTTAATAACGCCCGAAATGTTGGCTAATGTGCGCAGTTTTGAACAACAATTGTATTTTTGTAAAGAGGTCAACGTCAAGATCACTTTTAAGATTTAATAAAATAGATGTTTGATACTTTTATTTTTTCATTTAAAATAAGGTTTATTTTTTCTCTACATTTATTCATATTTCTTGATAACAAATTTATAATGTTCGGACTATGTAGATAATAAAATTACCTTTAATTCAAAGTATACTTAATTTTTTAAAATGAGAATAGGGGTCGATTCCCATTTAAAAAAATTGACTCTGGGGGGGTTGAAGGAATGACCTAAGAGAAACGCAAGTCCTTTGTAGATAATATTTTTATTTTAACTATATGTTTCCATAGGTGTTTTTTTTTGGGTGTGTTTAACCATAGCTACCTAGTTTTAATTTAAGTCTGTTGATGTCATAAGGCGAAACGAATAGACGCCGCATTTATGCGACACTGACTTTGAGTTTTCTTTTCTCCATGTTAACTACAACCATGATTGCCCTAAAATAGAAAAAACCATTGAACTTTTTTAAGTCGCCTTAAAACGTCTTAAAGGAGCATTTATAAAAACGCAAATTTCCTACATATGAAGCATAAGTAACTTGACGTAATGTTGACTAATGTAACATCAGCGTATTTCACCGCGCGATCATGTGCCGCTGACTGAACGTTTCTATATAAAGACCATGATATCAGTCGCGCTTGTTTGCGGTTTACTCGCTTAATCAACATAAATTTTTTTTATATTTTATAAGTCGTTCCGCATTTTCAAAGCATGTAACAAGTCACATTATGTATATCCAATGAGTTTACAACTGTCAATTTTCTAGTGCCTAGTAATTAATTCGTCTTCTTCTTCTTTTTAACACCTGTCAGTTAACGAAAAACTTTGTTTGCCAAGAGCCACCACCCCGTGCTGCGGCAAATATGGGGAAATCCCAGGCCGACGTCGAAGTTTGAAATGTAACTGGGACAAGGTCGCAGTTTATATACCAGCACATATACAACACACTTTGTAAAGTAAGAGTAAGGCCATCTACCGATTGTTCGAAAATATCGTTCGTATATAACCACGAAACGACGTCGGGGTTCAATAATCATGTTTTCTTGCGACGTTAATCTTAAGTGCGCCCGAATCGATTTTATTGTTGCAGTATTAACAGGCCCTTAAGGGAGTAAATTTAAATAGTTCATGAATATATTGACATCTCTCTTTAGTACAATTTTTTTTTGGCTCCACTTAATTTTATACAGTGTGTTGTGGGAAAATTTTTTCCCCGATTGCTGCATTGAAAATTCAAATTTCGCGCTATGACATAAAAACCTATTTAATTGACATTTAGCTATATTCAAGAAACGTTGACGTGACAGCTCCCGTTTGACGTTTGCAAAATCGACTATTAGAGGTTATGGAATGTTGTTAAAAACGACCGTCCAAAAACCATGGTTATGAAAGTTGAAAATGACCAGGCGGATTAGTCTGCCACCCAAGAAGGTCCACTGATTCTTATTAGCTAATTTTTGGCGTACATCAAATATGACAATAATGACGTTGATGATATTTTAACTATCGAAACTGGTCAAATACCACTCGATTGTTTTTTTTTATGTTTTCTTTAGGTGGAAAACAAACCAAGCCTCATAAATTTCTTCTAATTTAAAGTTTTTAACTAAGTTTATAGCTTTTTGTAGTTTTTTTGTGATTGTCCGGTGTCATAGATTGATTAATTATTTTACAAGCTTGCAATTCAAACATTGCCCAACTACACAGAGCAGAAGACAGGTAAATTTTTTAATTATGACATACCTAAGTATTTTCTAATAAGGTTGAGGTGTATTTTGGATGTATTATCTTTCCAAGGTATAATTGCAGATTCAATCCTATTTCGGAGGTATCTATGTCACAGTTCTCAATTTTCACAATTCAATTCTAATTCTCAGACCTCCACCGATCAAAATGTTGGGAATTTAAATCGCTTGTCTTTATCTAGGTTAAAATATTCATACAAATATCCTTTATGCACTAAATTGTATATTAGTAATGGCCCAGACTGTCACAGAAATCATAATTTTTTTAAATTTCTGTAGAATCCATCCTTACAAAAATATTGGAAGAAGAATATCACCATTTATCGAATTTCCTCCAATAACAAAACATAATTACTCAAAGACCCCTAATGCACAAAAAACCTATTTCCAACCCAGTCCCAAAGTGTGTTTTAAAGATGTATTCAAGAAGTAAGAACGAAAAGCGGTTGGTTTGGTTGAAATCATGGTTGCAAATCTTACAAGTTTTAAGTCACCAAACATCTCTCAAACTTCTGTATAATGGTAGGTTCCAGTTCATCGAGAACAACCTTAATGAGTCCTCCTGCTGCTTTTAGATGGTCTAGTAAGCATAAAGCTTTCTCCCTCACCATTTTTAAATATAGTCTCAGACTGTACAAGTACTTATATTTATATTAAGACATTTTTTCCAATTACCTTCACCTCGTACTCTTCAATTCTTACTTTCCACCGTGAGTGGTTAAGATGTTGAAGAATGAAAAATTCGATCTATATAAGAATTTTATGAAAAATATAAGCAAAGAATCTCTGGTTTTGAGGATTTGGGTGAACTTGGCAGGACCCCTAATCAGGCAAATCATGCTTTGGTTTTTCTGGTAAGGGGCCTTAGGAAAACCTTATAAAAGTCCTGTTTCTTTTGTTTTTACAAAGAACATTAATAAACGCTTAAAAAAACTTATATTATCTTGTTTAAAAGATTTACAATCCATTAGCATGAAATGCACAACCATCTATGATTAATGTACCATATTTATTTAAAAAAATATATATTATTATGGTTTTTATATCATTGTGTACATTGCTATATTATGTCAGGGATTAAGTTAAGTTTTTCATTAGAATTTATGTATTGTTTTTATTTGCTTCCGTAATATATGTTAATTTTTTTATTACATAATGGAAAAATCCGAAGTAAAATCTTATTAGAATCATATTTTTTATTTAGGTGTTCTGTTTGTTACATATTTCCTATAATGTTATTAATACTTATAGAAATAAAAAAAACGGGTAATTTTTTCTGAAAAAATATGATGTATACCTGCAACAATTCCATTTTTATACATAAAAGGTCTTACTAAAACCATTACAGTCTACAGTATTTAATTTAGAATATATTGTAACTATTTTTATGCGTTTTGAATCCCTTTTTTTAAATTTGTTTTAATTCATCTTAAAATAAAATATTTAAACGACAAATTGGTCTTGTTTTTTATTTAAAATTTGCTCCCATACCTATGGTGTTAATTTATAATTATTGGTAAGTATTTATATCTAAATATCTTTAAAATGCAGACTTAAATCTCCTAAATTAGTTCAAGATTACCAATTTTAATAAAATGTAGGTATTCTTAAACGGATAAACGTATTATTAATTTTATATTAAAATAAAATCCTATTGAAATATATTTCTCATAATTCTTCAGTTACCGCATCAACTTCTATAATCCTGCGAATGACTTCTGAGTCAAATATCGGGCGATAGATCTGGTTGAAATTTCCCGCAACACGCCACCCAAGATCATCTTTCTCAACAATAGAGCTGTCAACGGATTTTATGTCTGTTCTTTAGGTAACACGCATTTCTCTATATTTGTGTTCTGCAGGGCCGTGAAAGCTTGAGCGATTTACCGAACACTAAAAAGCTTCTCCTCTTAGAAGATTGAAAGGCCTTTCAATGTTCTAAGCTTCTACTCCGCGAAATTTAGATGGCGCTAAGAATGCAAAATTACTTAAACTACCGCTTTTACCGAAGGGGCACGGACTGTCAAGCATCAAATTATGTCAAATAAAATGCGGCCATTTTTCATAGTTCTTTAGCCTGCACACGTGAACACGCTTTCTTTTTACTGCCGAAAAACTAACGTTTATTAATAAAATTTCCGAAAATCTTGAAAAAATTGATCTATTCTTAGTTCAGTGTCTTGTGTGTCCGCTGTGATTAGTATTTATTTAGCTTTGATACCTGTGATACAGGAAATTTCTAAAAAAGCAATGAACTATATTGTTGTAAACGAACTGATAAATAAAGGGTGTTTTTTTACAGATTTGGATTTTAAGTTGTCAAAACTGTTTCTGGTGATTGTCAATTTGACAGTTGGTGATGTATTCGTGGTCAGTACAGTTTGCCATTTCACAATGAATAGACTTACTCCAGAACAACGCTTTCAAATTGTGCAAATATATTTTGAAAATCATAGTTCAATTCGCGAAACTTACCGTGCGCTGCGTCCATTTTACGGTCGACATAATCGGCCATCCGAGCAAGTTATTCGAAAAACTATGGATCGTTTTCGTACTACGCATACTCTAGTTGATAATACGCATCCACAAAGACGCCATACAGTGCGCACAGAAGAAGTTATTGCTGCTGTGGAGCATAGTGTTGAAGAGGACCCGAATGAGTCGATTCGCCATCGTGCACAACAATTGAGGCTGTGCCCATCCACTTTGTGGAAGATTTTGCGGCAAGATCTTGGCTTGCGAGCTTACAAGATCCAACTTGTGCAAGAACTGAAACCGCGTGACCATTATGCGCGCCGTACGTTCGGTGAATGGGCGGAAAACAGTATTCAGCTTGACCCATTTTTTCAATCCAAAATTTTGTTCAGCGATGAGGCTCATTTTTGGTTGAACGACTTCGTCAATAAGCAAAATTGCCGAATTTAAAGTGGATAAAATCCAGAAGCTTTTGTTGAGACGCCCTTACATCCATTAAAAGTCACAGTTTTTGGTGCCCTTTATGGTCAGGAGGAATCATTGGCCCATATTTTTTTAAAGATGATAACGACCAGAATGTTACAGTCAATGGAGAATGTTATAGAGCCATGATTGCCGACTTTTTTGTTCCTCAGTTGATGTGGCAGAGCTTTGGTTTCAACAAGATGGTGCAACATGCCACACAGCGCTTGACACTATCAATTTATTGCGGGAAACATTCCATGATCGTATAATTTCACGCAATGGACCTGTGAACTGGCCTCCACGATCGTTTGATCTCACACCCCTGGATTACTTTCTTTGGGGATATGTGAAGTCACATGTCTTCAAAGATAAACCACAGACGTTGGATCACTTGGAAGCAAACATTCGCCGCGTTATTGCCGAGAAACGGCCCCAGATGCTTGAAAAAGTGTCGAAAATTGGACTTCCCGATTACGCTACATTCGAACCAGCCGTGGCGCTCATATGCCCGAAACCATTTTTAAGCACTAATGGCATTACAATATCTTTTAAATAAAACCAATACCATGTCAATATTTTTTTTTTATAGTTTTATTTCACTTCAAATTTGTATACCTCTCAAAAAAACACCCTTTATAAACAGTAAAAATTTTGTATTAAATATAGGGCATTGGCGACATTGTCTTTCCATAAATAGTTATTGCAATAAACTTTTTATAAAAGTGATAAGTGCAAATGTAAACAACAAAAGTGAGAAATGGATTCTAAGAAGAAGCTGTTGTGTTTGTGGACAGCAAAAGGCACAAATCTCAGTAATAAACAATTCTATGTATGTTCAAATTGTTCAAATTGAATGTTGAGTAAAAAAATATTTTACTCAACATTCATTCAAGCCCACTTCAAGGAGGGGTCTTAAACCAGAAGCCATACCTTTGGTTTACCTCCCAGGCTTAACACAGGGTAAGTTAGAAGGCTCTTCATAACCAGTGACCCCACAAGAGTGTAAGCTTAAGCTTAATTTAATGATAAACTGCTTGGGTTGAACTAAGCTCTTTAATTAATAATATAGTTTTTTCATAGTCAAAAAATATTATACTTAACTTAGTAATGTGTGGCCAATGATAATTTCTATGATATATATATTTGAAATCAATAAAATAATCTCATATTTTATTGATAAAATAGTCTTTTTTCATATCATAATACCATACTAGGCGGACAATATGCCAAAATGGGGTAAGGTTTTATTGTTTTTTAAATGATTTGAAAATTAATACTTTAAAACATGCTTTCTATTTCTAGATATTGAAGTCCAAAATAAATTAGTCAGTAAAGCTATAATACGCAGCAGAATTCATCTTGTTTCTATATACAATTTTTGACAGCCATAATATCAAAACTTATTCTAAATCCGACGCCAAACCTGAGAGAAGAGCAATTTTATGACGTTTTCGACTGGCTGCACTAAGCCGCACTCAATGCGAACTCGAACAGAATTACAATTTCGACTAGTAGAAACCAAGAAAGCGCAGTGTTGGTGCGTGTTCGACTCGCTTTACACTGACCTGGTGCGGATTGGTTTTTGTTTGACTGCATCAGAGCAAATTCGTAAACTAGCACTCAGTGCATTTATTTTGGAACTGTCTCATAGGGTCGGTTCTGTGAAACCTAACATCAAATCCACACAGCCGAACAGCTCTCAGATTGGTACTTGATTGGAGCGAATTGAACGAGGTTTGGTTTTTCGAATTCCCTTCGAGCTCGCTCCAGCACCGTGCAAATGCAACTCTGTATACGAGCAGTTGGTCGCCCCGAAACCATTCGAATAGAAACCGTGCAGCCCAGTCAAAATCGTCATTAGTAGTAACTTGCAAGAGTGACTGTGTATACGTAGATAAATAGAGCTTCTCGCATTTTATTAATGTCTACAATTTTAGCAATTTCAATGCATGAGCTTTTTGGATATTTTGGATACAAATCTTGGAGTCTAAATATAGTAATATATTTGGTGAATATTTTTTGTTTAATTTCTAAAAACCAGACCTATGTGTCTAGTAGGAAATGTATGGGTCTTTCAGAGATTGTAGTACGCAGAAAGTAAAAGTGATAAACGGAGGACTTTGTAAAGGGTGTTTTTTTTAGAGGCGGAGAACTTTCATTTCGCAACACTGTTTTTTATGACAGCCGACCTGACAGTTCTGGGTTATTTTTAGATTAGTTTGGTTTGGCAATTCATCATGAACAGAGTCACGCCACAGCAACGTTTCCAAATTGTTCAAATTTATTTTGAAAGACATGGATCTATTCGAGAAACACATCGGGCATTACGTGAGTTTTATGGTGCTCATAATCGTCCTTCAGAGAGATTAATTCGAGAAACTGTTGATTGTTTTCGCAATACTTTTACTCTAGTCCACAATACGCATCCCGTAAGACGCCGTACAGTGCGCACGCAACAAGCGATAGCTGTTATGCAGCATAGTGTTGATAATGATCCAAAGTTGTCAATTCGTCGTCGTTCTCAACAAGTGAACTTATGTCCATCCACTTTATGGAAAATTTTGCGCAAAGATCTCGGATTGCGAGTATATAAAATTCAAATTGTCCAGGAGTTGAAACCCCACGATCATCTTTTGCGCCGTACATTAGCTGAATGGACGGAAGGAAAGATTGCTGTTGATCCACGATTTCATATGAAAATTTTGTTCAGTGATGAAGCACACTTTTGGTTAAATGGCTATGTAAACAAGCAGAATTGCCGAATTTGGGGGGATGAGAATCCACGAGATATTGGCGAAAAACCGTTACATCCAGAAAAACTAACCATTTGGTGGACTTTATGGGCCGGTGGAATCATTGGTCCTTAGGTCTTCAGAAATGCTGATGGTCAGAACGTTACAGTAAACGGTGAGCGATACAGAAACATGAGAAGCAACTTTTTTGTGCCTCATTTGGAAGCCGTTGCAGGCGTTGCAGAAATTTGGTTTCAGCAGGATGGTGCCACGTGCCATACAGCGCGCCAAACAATTCATTTACTGCAATAGACATTTGAGCAACGAATAATTTCAAGGAATGAACCTGTAAACTGGCCAGCTCGTTCGTGCGACTTGACGCCATTAGATTATTTTCTTTGGGGCTATGTTAAGTCGCATGTCTACGCTGATAAACCCGAAACACTTGAGCACTTGGAAGCCAACATACGACGCGTGATTGCCGAAATACAGCCTGCAGTACTGGAAAGAATGTGTGAAAATTGGACCTCTAGATTACGCCACGTACGCGCCAGCCGTGGGGGTCATAAGCCCGAAATCACTTTTAAATATTAGTGCCAAAAAAAATTCTTTAATATAAAAGTAAATTCGTTCATATCAATAAAATATTTTGTGTTTAATTTCAATTTAAAATTCTCCGCCTCTAAAAAAACACCCTTTATAACATAGAAATAAAAAAAAGTCCAATTTGACAGTTTTTTGTAGCTGCCTATTGTAGTTTCCGAAAAAACCACACATTTCCCACTAATTTTAAGCGCACGGTATAATAGAGCGAAATTCAAATTTGGCGCCATAGTCAAATCTCCCGCCATTATGACGTCACAAATATATTTTCGTTTCCTGTTAGTACTACTCCTCGACATTCAGAGGGTGCAACATTCATCGACGTTTTAGTGTTCTATTCACGAACTTAATAAATCTACCTGGACTGCCAATCCTTTGAAAAATAAATGACCACTACTAGGTGACCGCCATTTTCCGTGATTGTGTTTTTTCGATGTTGGTCACTCTGACAAATTTCAGTGGTGCCAATCGTAGGGAAACAAAATAATTAAAGTTAAAGTGTTTGGGAGGTTGTTTACAATGCATGTTTATAAAAACCAAATAAAAAGCTACATTTAGTTAAGAATTTAAGATAGTTGCACTAGTTCTGATATTTTTCTTGTTCTCGTTAAAATTTACGAATTTTCAATTAACTTAGAGGGATAGATGCATGCACTTTAAAATACATATGTGTTTCACTGTTCTCATAAACTTGTATCTTAGGAATTCTAATACCACAAAAATCATGATCCTCATTTAAACTTTTGAAATTAAAAAAAAAGGTTATTGAAACTCTATCGTTTGGTTTTCATTAACCCATTTCAACAATTCTAATCTCTGGCACGTATGTTTTAATTTAGAATATGTAGTAGTAGTAGTAGTAGTAGTTTATTGATGCGAGTAACCTTACAGACTTACACAAGTCACAAAATTAAACCAATAACAACAGTGTATGCAGAAGTTAAAAATACAGTTCAATAACAATTGAGAGATTAAAAGAAAAAAAAATTACATACCTATAAGTCATTACACAAATTTAAAATCAAATACAAATAAAATCATATAAATATAGGCAAAAAATATAAACAAGTACAAAGTTATGACATCTTAACAAGAGCATAAATACTGTCGCTGAACAAAGTTATATTAGTAATAAAAAAGTACAATAAAATTTAACAAAAATCTGTCAAGATCTGAGGACTTTTGTCATTAATTCAGAGGCGTGGTCATCAACAGAATAAAAGTTGTGTTCTAGAAGAGTATCTCTGATGAGTACTTTGAATTTTTTAGGAGATAGCTGGCGAGTAGAACATTGTACTTTGTTGTAAAGACCTAGGGGCAGTGAATTATTCTTTGATTTTTGTAGTTTTAAATAAGGGGGATGTATTTGTTGTGCACCTCTTGTGTTATAAGAGTGAAAATCTTCATTTTTTTTGTAACTATCTTTGTTTTTATGAATTTCAACAAGAAGAATGTATATACAAGGAAGGGTTAAAATTTTTTATTTTATGAAAAATGGTCTACAGTGCTCTCTACAGTAAAGATTTAAAATCGTCCTCAAAGCTTTCTTCTGGAATCGAAACACTCTTATTGAGTGAGAAGAGTTACCCCATAAAATTACACCATATGAAATGTGTGAATAAAAAAATGCATAGTATGCACTTAAAAGACCACCTATATCCATAAAGCCTCTAAGCTGTCTCAGAAGAAATATGCTTGAAGAGAGTTTTTTGCATAAGCTATCTATATGTGCAAGCCATGTTAGCCATCCTCCGCTTTGGACTCGAGGATTACTTGACACAATTAGTTTTGCCTTCATTCAAGCTATTTTATTTCCCTCAAACCATTTCTTGGCCCTTAATATAACAGAATTCATATTGGTCTGTAGTTCCTAAAGACTCTCAGATGATGAAAGCAATGTTGTATCATCGGCAAATAAGAAAGAGGGATTCGGCTTCAGAAAGGTACACAGATCATTAATATAAAGTATAATATATTGTATATGATTTAAAAACAATGTCAATGAAAATGATCAGATGGTGAATGAACGACGTAATATATACCGGGTGGTGCGTCGCCGAGCGGAACATAGGAAAACCCATGTAAATTTTAAGGGGGTCAATTATTGGCTTCCCTGTACATTTCATAGAAAAAATGTAAGATAACTCTTTGAAGAGACCAATCTGGCAAACCCTCGTGCAAAGTTTCAAACAATTTTGAAAAGCGAATCTTGAATTATTCAATTAAATGTAATTGCAAAATTACCAAATTTTCGGTTCAGGTAAAACCAAACGGGCACCAGTAAAATGAATATTGTCACTGACGTGAGGAAAAGTGTCAATAAATCAGTGACAGTCGATATTTGAAAACAAGTATGAATTATTCAATCGACGAAAAATAGATATAAATATTTAATATAACTTCATCGTTATATTAACGAAAAGTTTAGATAAAAAAGTAATGTTAACGTGTGTTAAATGATCGCCAATCATGGGAGAAAAAAGAAGTACCAAAAGCCGACAATGCATCGCTATGGTACACAGACGGTTCCAAACTAACAGAAGGAGCAGGACTGGGCGTGTCAGGCCCTAACATTAAGATCTCAAAGTCACTGGGCAAATACCCTAACATCTTTCAAGCTGAAGTGCTTGCCATAGACATATGTGCAGAAGAGTGCATCAACCAAGGCCTCCAAAGAAAACACATATTTATACTATCAGACAGCCAAGCTGCTCTAAAGGCCCTGAAAGCTTTTAAATGTGATTCAAAGCTAGTCTGGGAGTGCAAACAAACCCTAAAGCGCCTTACAACAAAGAATCAAGTAACACTACTGTGGCTACCTGGCCACCGGGGTATAGAGGGGAACGAAGAAGCCGATCGCCTTGCAAAAAAAGGGGCTCAAACACCATACTATGGTCCAGAGCCATACTGTGGTTTAATGAAGACCCACATCACCGAAGACCTAAACAGGTGAGAAAAAGAACAATTGCTGTCGCACTGGAGAAGAGCACCAGGACTAAGACAGGCAAAAAAGTTTATAATCACTTCTAGAAAAAGAGCTGAACAGCTCCTAGACATGAACAAATCAGACATCAGAACAGCAGTCGGACTCCTAACCGGTCATTGCCCAGTGAAATATCACCTAAAGGCAATAGGTATAACAAAGGACGACCAATGTATATTCTGCAGCAATGCCACAGAAACAGCAGAACACCTGCTCTGTGAATGCCCGACCCAACTCTGCAAGAGGCTCAAGTACCTGGAAGGGGTACAACCAACACCTCAAGAAGTGGGACAACTACCTCCCAAAAATATAGCTTTGTACGGCAGAAGTCTAAGACTTTTTGAGACAAACTAAGACAAGTAGAGTTATGCACAAAATATCTCACAGGTAGCAGTGCTGAGCGGCGGATCAGCCGAAACGACTCCCTTCTCAATCTACAATCTACAAATCTACAATGTTAACGTGTCTTACTTTGAATGCATGGTTGTGAGTTTGATAAAACGAAAAAAAAAACATTTCTTGTATTCGGCTGTACGTCAGATTTGACAAAGTCTTATAACAAATTGTTTGCTGGTGGCTGGTGTCTGGTTTTACCTGAACCGAAAATTTGGTAATTTTGCAATTACATTTAATTCGCTTATTAAAATTTTTTTAAACTTTGCACGAGGGTTTGCCAGATTGGTCTCTTCAAAAGTTATCTTACATTTTTTCTGTAAAATGTACAGGGAAGCCAACTTGACCCCCTTAAAATTTACATGGGTTTTCCTATGTTCCGCTTGGCGACGCACCACCCGGTATATTATTATAATTTTAAGGATATAAATTAAGGCATTTTTCAATTAAGAACAATCATTTTGTTAAATTTTGAACTATGATTTTTATATAATATGATTTCATTATTTATGAGTAAAGAAAGTGCACGCACGACACTGTACGAGTCCTAGCTTTTTTTTTATTTAAGTTGTGACAGATCACATGTCAAATGTCAGCTTCATTATTTTTATTTTATATATCTTTTGTTGGCAACACTGAAAATCTTCAGCGAGACTAACATCAAAAGGACACAACCACTATAAAAATGGCGACCACCAGACAGCGGTTATTTTTGGTCATGGTGGTCATTTGCATTAGTAGTCCAGGTATATTTATAAGTTCGTAGTTCTCTTTGCTCTTATAAGTATTTCCTATCTAAGTAGTATTAATCTATGGTCTGTGCCAAAAACGACAATACATAAATAAAAAAAATCCCGCCAAAAAACAAAAAATAAAATAAAAAGAGAAGGACGGGCGTAGCGCGCGATATTCGAATATAAATGTGAAGTAAACAAGTGGTCCTAAAAACATTTTCTCTTTGCCATGGGAGAACGGACGGGCAAAACGATACGGCTACGAGCCAAGAAAGTCGAGGTTCGTTGTTTGTTTTACTGTACCTCGCTCGTATCTGCGCAACGGTTGTTCATAAGGTTGAAAATAAACCGGCACAGAACGTGGGGCCAAGCGAAACTCGACCTTACGGAGCTCCCCTAAGCTTGGCTCCGTTTCGAACGGGCGATAAGTTTTACACACGCACGGCAGTCACCAAACTGTTTTAACGACGAAAATATTCGTCAGATTGGGTTTTTAGCGGCATTTTGATGGTTAAAAATAGTCAAATTTCGCGCAAAACTTCTTTACTTTCTTCCTATACAAGGTGTATAGCAAATGTATCGTTATATTTTCAGAGCTTAAAGTACATTTCGATTCAACTTAAAAAAACGCAAAAGTTGTGATGACAAAAATTAACAAAATATACTGAGAAAATAAAATAACAGGTCTGGTTAGTTTTTATGTCAAAACGATAACTGACAACTCAAACCAGTCCCATGAATCTTGATTCGCTAAGGCGAAATTTCGGACGGCGGCCATATTAGGATGTTATATAATGAGCAACAACACAAAATCTACAGCATCACATAAAACATTAAAATAAAAGGCGAATGTTACATGTTTCGCTCTACTCGGGCATCATCAGACCTACAATAATTATAAAGATGTAACAAGAAGAAAGTAAAATTCGACAAAAACCTTATCATAACATTCACAAAACACACAAGCTTACGATAAAATGGCACTATCTATGCATAAAGAAATGAACTAAACGATCAAATTACTTTATACATTCTAGAAATCTAACAATCATTTGAGTGTCTAAAATTATTTTAGGTTATTAAAAACTTCATCTTCATTATTACTTTATTTCATTAACACAGGACAGATCTGGACTTTTAAAAGCTTTACTTCTTTCAGTTGTCTCCAGGAAGTCTAGTTTTTTACTTTTATTGCATGAGTGAGGTACTTTGATATTTTGGCTGTCAGGAAAATTATGCTTGAAGTTAGGGAGATGATTAGCAAAATCCAATCTGGTCACTGCGATATCGGTATTTTTAAATTTATTATATTGGGCCTTGTGTTCACTAATTCTAGTAAAAATCCTAAATATTTTTTAAGGTATAATACTTACTTACAGACTTATACTTACAGACCTAACATTACAAGTTTTAATTCGAACAAAACTCAGGTATATAATATATATGTTATTCGCAATTGCCGAAATCGACCACTGCCCGAAATTTTTACCCATAACGCGTTGTGAGTATGAAAATTTTTGAGTAAGACTTTTTTCGAGTACTGCGTAAATCTAAATGACCCGAACGAGTTGTGGGTAAATTGCTTTACCCACGAAGGAAGCTTGGGCGCGCTTTTATTCCGCGTTGTGAATCATTTATTTTGCCCACATCGGGTTGTGGCTATTAGGCTTTACCCAGAGTGCCTTGAGAGGTAAGCGGTCGGTATCAATCTGCGACAGGTGTTTATTAAACTAGTTCACGGTAAGCCCCGATATTCCCAGAGTCAGTTTTCGGTTGAGAGAGCAAATAAGAATGTCCGTGATAGTCTTGTAGCCTGAATCTCAGACAATAATAGTTAAAATTGGACAAAAGGTCTTAGAATTATTTAAAGGACCAAAAACTGCAGTTTCCACAGAGGTATAAACCAGAAACCTTATGAAGCTATGTTTGGAACTCAACAGAAAAATGGACTCTTAGATTCGTGCTTTGACACTGGTATAGTAAATCAAATTACGACCGAAGAACAACTTAAGGAATATTTAAACATAATAAAACAGTCCTTAAACAGCCAATCCTGTAGCTGTATCTAATCATAAAAAAAAAACAAGAAGACGAAACCGATTTCAATATTCAACAGAGACTAGAAAACGAAACCCAATTTGATATGGAAGCCGAAATTTTAAAACAAAAACTATTCAAAACGATAAAAGACTGGAAATTGAAAAGATTATGACCAATTGTTGTGTTTATCATTGTATGTACCTCCCACGTACACTGCCATAACTAAAAACTTAGTAATAGTAGCCCGAAAGTGTGGATAACATAGAGGACAGGTCAACAAATTAGTTATAAGAGCAGGTATAAAATAGTACGAGGAACAGGACGTTTCTTAGCCTTTGGAAATATTTTGTGCACTCCAACAGATTTAAGTCCACAAATTCGTGAGCGTCTTTCCTCCATATCATGCAGGGCACAAAACGTATGCACACGTTTGAAGACATTTTGCTTGCTTAGTTTAGACTCGTCTTAAACCAAAATACTATATTTTTACAATCATATCATAACAAAAAGTATTAATTGTTATACGAAAAAAAAAATAGATGGAAAAGTACTGGACTAAAATGATTATTAAAAAATTCATTAACATTTATTCAAAATTAAATACACAAAAATGCCCTTTTAACTAAAAATCAATAAAAAAAACATTTGCAAAGAAAAAAACCAATATTTCACCTACTAAATTTAAATATAAATAAAATCCTATTCAACTAAAAAGTAACTAAAAACATAGGTAACACCTCACTCTTGCCTCCTCCTCTCTGTTGAGAGGCCAATCGCCAGACACCCTACAAAAACACTATTTAAAAATGAAATGCTATAAAAGTAATGCTATATTTGAAAAATCAGAGGTACTTACTTTCAAACACATCTAAATAAGTTTCTAGGCACCAACTTATTAGCTGGACTTTGGAACTATATTGTCCATTTCAGTAAAGGTGATTTCTTTTAATCACTATAAACCAAGCGTACACATATATGCGCAGAGTACGAAATCATATAGGGTGACAAACGACCGCACCAAATAGCATTAGAGACTAATGATGTAATGATGATGATCCGACAAACTGAGGATTCGGTAAACTTCGGGGCTGAGGCGCTACGTGCAATAAGTATTATTTCCTAAAATCTTGGGTCCGAAAGCTTCCGAAGGATGAACTAACAAACATTAGTTGTTTGAACCAGGTTGTCACAACCAAATTTGTAGTAATGTTTTGGGTGTTTTTTATTGAACGTTCTTGGAAAATAAAGAAGAATCGTTTCCACAAATAAATTAGTAGTAAGATATCTTATTACAAAAAATAGTCGTTTTTGGAGCTGATAAAGTTAGTTGTAGTAGCTTGCAAGGTCCAACTAATTTAAAATAGCTAGAACAATAGAGACATAAAAATTGAAGCAACAAATTTTATAGTAATAGGAACTAAAAAATGTTAACTAAAATGTTTAGCTAACCTCTTCTTCTCAGTGTAATAGTTGCATAGAATGCAATGAATCAATTCATATGGAGTGTGCAACTGATTTATATTTACCTTGCTCTGTGGTAATAAAAGGACAACTAATACCAAAAGAAAAGGTTGCAAACGACATGAATACTTATGATGATAGAATGCTTAACCAGTCACAAAGCAAATTTCCACCAGTTAATGTAGGACAATGGAGATCGCGGTAGAGGTAGATCGCGTGCGTTTAATTACTGAAAATGTTTTAGCCGTAGTTGTGGAAACAACTAATCAAGGTTTGTACATTCTGGCAACCAAAAGTGGTTGATTAAAACGATTATACAATAGAAATGAATTTCAGTTATCATCTTCGGTATTTTTATCGCTATCTGAGGTTGCTGAAGAATCCACTATTAATGTACGACAAGAAGCTGTTGTCTTCTGGCTATAAGGAAGGATTTATTAAACGTAACTGTTTTAAGGGATGTGGAAATAAGTCATGTGCGTGTGTAAAATTAAATTTGCTATGTAATTCTAAATGCCATAAGAGCACTCCTTGTGAAAACAGATAATTTTTTAGTTATGTTTGACCTATTTTTCCTTTTGGTTTTTGTATTATTTTCAATACATCACTATCGTACACATACCTATGTAATTATGTAATAGGTAGCTTTAATAATAAACCTTTATATAAAAGTTTTTTTATGCATTGTTTTATTAAAAACGTGTTCTGGGTAAAAGCCAATAAACAGAATGTGACATGGGTAAAACAGATAATCCACAAAGCGAAACAACACCAGACCAAGACTTTATTCGCGTTGTGGGTATCTTAATTTACTCGTAACGCGTTCTGGTCAATTAGGTTTACTCAAAAAAATTGCTCGAAAAAATTAGGTCCATTAATAATGGCACTTTTTGCCATTAATTAGATTTTGACATTTAGTGAAGACAATAATGACATTAGTAGTTTTCTTAAGTATTGAAATTGTCGAAACAGTGGGCTGCCAGAGGCAGTTGTGCATATAGGTCTCCTGATGAACGCGTCATGCCCCACCGGCGGTTACCACTGCCCAATGGCCCTAGAAAAACCGATAAGGCTCTCTGGTCTGAAGGACTTAAAACCAATCCGTTCACTGAAGGTGTTACCCAAGTATTTGAACCCGGCGCGCGTGAGTGCTGGGCACTCCCCGACTACATGGTCAACGATTTCATCCTCCTCCCAGCACCACCGGCATTCCGGGTTGGCCGCAATACCGACAGTATGGAGATGGCTTCTTAAGTGACAGTGTCCGCTTAAAAGACCTGTCACTAGCCGAATATCGCGTCTTTTTAGGCGTAATAGATTTTTGGTGAGACAAATAGAGGGCCCACCTATGTGCGCTTTGGCCTGTCTCATACCAGGGGACTCCATCTTCGGTGGGTCCACTTGTCCAGCAGACCCTTCATTGACGCGACCGCTACGCATTTGGCGATACCAATTATGGGTTTCGGCTCCATCGGCACATTCGCGGATCCCAGTCTGGCAAGAAAGTTCGCTTCCTCGTTCTCAAGAATTCAAATTCGAATTTCCCGCGCCTAAATGAATTCTAATTTGGTGTCGGCTTTGACCAGCCTTTCTTTTAAATCTGATTGGTTACCACAACCCGTATGTCAACAGAGTTATGGCTTACAAATTAGTTCGAATTACTGTACCTTCACTAGAGGGCTAAGATTTCTTCCCGTTAAATAGGCTGCCGTATAAGTTAAAAAAGTACTTAAGTTACTTTTTTGATGAAAATGAGTTTTTTATATCAATCTATAGCCACATCTACATCTTCCACATCTATCTGCAAAAACGAAAATCGAAAAGTTTACTGTTTTTTTTTTTAATTTCATGTTGTAAATGGTGACGTATCACACTTGAAAAAGCGTCAAAGATCGGCCTTAAATAGGACGAGGCTCGAGCGCTTTTACAAGTAAATAAGACTTATGTTGACTTTTTTGCCTTATACTTTCATTACTGCACTGACCTAAGTCGTTTTTCTTAGTGCAAATAACAAAATTATTAAAAATATTAAACAGAATCGGAAAGAGCATCATCAATTTTTATTAAAAATGAGTTATCCCGTGTGAAAATATGAAATTTAATATGAATTTTGAAGAAAATCGGTTTTGTCGATTTTCTCAGTTTCAAGTTGAATAGAGTTATGTACTTTTTTGATTTGTCCGGCAGAAGGTAACCCACATTTCTCTATATTTAGTGTTCTGTGGTTTACAGGCGGACTATTCCGTAGGAGTGAAAACCGTTGAGGTACCGCTGTAAAACAACAAAAGCAGCACACAGGGAACAACACACAACGGGGCCCCGGCTTCGGCCACTCTCGGCTCCACGTTTCACCTTTCGGTTCGGCTCGACGGCGTTCTACGTTGTTATGCGGAGGCCGCCGTCTAAAAGAAGGCCAAACTGCTGAACTTTTTTTTTTTACATGAGAACGACATTTGTTGGCGTCTATTTTACTGACAGCCGTTTTATAAATACGGCCCCAGCGGGCTCTTGTTGATGATATTCGCCTCGATTTTCGGCCAGGGGGCGCTGCTTAGCCGTGGCGACACCACAACACTTGTTTGAATCTTACACGTGGTGGCCTACGCACCGTTACGCGGGGCCTGAATATTCCTTCTTATAGAACTGAAACTGTTTTATATCGTTCCGAGTGGAGAGAAGAGAAATTCACGTTTAACGCTTGGGTTTCTAATAGAAATAAAAAGTGTATAGTCCCTGTTAGATAGCCTTAATTCCGGCACGTAAAATTCAACGTATGCGGATAACGGTATCCCCGAGAGGATGTTTTAAATAACGTTTTAGTTAAACATTGCTAATGTCGCTTCTTTAGCACTCTCGTCGTCACTTTTTTTTTGGTGAAAAAAACATTTTCTTTTTAATTTTTTTTTTTAAGTTATTGATACCTTAGTGTTAATATTACATAACCTTAATGTCATAAGCACAAAACACAAATATATAGAGAAGTGGTGGTTGCTTACAAACTGATAGAAATTCTTCTGACAAGCGTCCTCTCGCTTGGCAACGGAAACTGTTGTAACTAACTTGACAGTTTGACGTGCCTAATTGGACCAATCAAAATAGTGAAAGGCGGGAAATAAAATTTCATTATTTCTTATTCAAATCCCCGTTTAACAAGAGAAACCAGTTTTCAAAGAAAGTTTTCTGTAAATGTGTGGATGGGACTTATTGGCCGGGATGTAATAGGACCACATTTTTTCCCAGACCATTTAAACGGGGATATTTATAAAAAATTTTTACGACATGACCTACAAGATCTTTTTGACGATATTCCTCTCGCCGTTAGAGGACGAATGATATTTCAACATGACGGCTGTCCAGCGGCGTGTGATTTTGGCATGATTTTCGGCGGTCAGTTCGGCAGTTCCTGGATGAACGTTTCCCGAATCGTTGGATTGGTAGGTCAGGTCCAATAGCTTGGCCAGCACGAAGCCCTGACTTAATTCCGCTTGATTATAGCATATGGGGTCAAATGAAAGCACTGGTTTATGCAACCCCAATAATTACCCGGGAAGGTCTTATCCAAAGAATAACCAACGCTGCCCAGCAGATCAGGAATACCATAACAACTAGAACAACAAAGACTGAAATGAGAAGGCGCTGCCGAGCCTGTATTCGCAATAGAGGCTCTCATTTTGAACAAGATTTGTGAAGGTAAATACTGATAAATGCGTTACTTTACAATTTATAATAAAAATACAAAACCATGTCACCTAACTTTTAAGCATTTGTATCCTGTGAGCTAGCTTAGGTAATAAGAAAGTTTTACGTAAATTTTGAAGAATGTAGCATAATTTTTTTTCAAAAAATATCCACTAGAAAGTGTAGTATTTTATTTAAGAAAAAAAAATTACACTTTGCATCGAGAATTTACCTATGGTTACAACTATTTGCGGGACTTTTGCCATTGCAAACGTAACACTATTGTGTTGAGCATGTATTTTGCCTAAAAAGTTAAAAAAATATACAGCGGATTTTCTGGAAACTGCCTTTTAAACCACTAAGGTCTACATTTTAAAGAAAAACAGAAAAAATTAAATATGTCGAAAACTATCAATTTTTGCATAATACATATTAGGGTTCAATTTACTTCTTACCCCCTCCCCTATCACATCTCCAAAGGAATGTATCGAATTACCAGTAACCCTGTATATAAACTTAATTAGGAATTTTGTTGCATGAAGAACAAAATCTGTAAAGTTTAATTTATACAAAGTGTTATGGTAAATGTACAAAGCTCAAAAAAAAATTATAAGGAATTTATATATTTAATAATTATTTATTACATTTTTCATCAAGGAATTACACTCTACACAATTCAGAAGTAATTCCTATAGTAAATATTATAAAATAAATAACTCATAAAATTCATAGTCATAAAATTACAAATCACAGAGGCAATAAGAAAAAATTACAGCATCAGGAAGAAGAGAGCCAAAGTGTATAAAGTAGAATTTATAAAGTATTACAGAAGGTTATAATAAATGTATAAAGGTGAATAAAAATATAATAAATTCACCAAGGAATTACTCCCTACTCAATTCAGAAATAATTCATATGATAAATATCATAAAATAAATATCTGTCAATAAATTACAAATGAAAGAAGCAACATAGAAAATATCCAGCAAGTATTAATTTTGAAGTATTAATTTTTAAGATCATTCAATAAAAAAATCCTACTCCATTTTTTTATATTATCCGTCTACGATTTTATGGAATAACTAAAGACCTGGGTGCAGTTTTTAACTTTCAATCCATCAGCATATTCTGTTTTCAACTGCTGCTTGCTCTATGTAATTAAAAGTGACCAATTCTTTATAACCCTGATCTGAAAAAAGAAATGTTTAAATGGAATGTCCTATAAATCTTGGACATTGGACTTAAAGAAATAAAGAGATATTGTTTTATTGATTTAAAATATATCATACAAAATATCATTTGACCACGCAACAGTGGTCAGTCTTAAAGACACATTACTAAGTTAAGTATAATATTTTTTTAATATGAAAAAACTAAATTATTAATTAAAGAGCTTAGTTTAACGGAAGCAATTTATCATTAAATTAAGCTTAAGCTTACACCTCTGGTGGGGTCACTTGTTATGAAGACCATTATAACTTACCTAGTATTAAGCCTTAGAGCCTTAGAGAAGGCATCTGGTTTAAGGCTGGAAGGCATCTGGTTTTAAATAATTTAAACATGCATAGAATTGTTTATTACTGAGAGTTTCATGATTTCAAAGCTTAAGAATCTGAACCCAAGTATTAAACATATTGGGCCTGTTAAACCAGGCAATCTGTGTCTTTTGCTTTGCACAGATTGAACACAACAGATCCTTCTTAGAATCCATTTCTCACTTTTTGTTGTTTACATTTGTATTCTTATCATTTTCACAAAAAAGCTTATTGCAATAACTATTTATGCAAATGCAATGACGTCAATGTTCTATCTTGAATTCAAAGTTTTTACTATTTATATCTCAATTTTTTTACAACAATATAATTAACTGATTTTTTAGAAATTTCCTGTATCACAGGTGTCAGCACACCCAAATGAAAGCTATTCACAGCTAACACAACTCTGAGTTTAGTTTGGACTGGAAACATTATGTGCGAAATATGAGAATAGATCAATTTTGTTAAGATCCTTCGGAAAATTAGATTAATGAATGTTTTTCGGCAGAAGTAAAAAGAAAGCCTCTACAGGCTAACTATGAAAAATGGCCGCATTATATAATGTCATAATTTGATGCTTGACAGTGTGTGCACCCTCGGTCAAAAGCAGTGGTTTAAGTAGTTTTGCATTCTTAGCGGCATCTAAATTTCGAGGAGTAGAAGCTTTTTAATATTCCATAAATTGCCCAAGCTTTCAAGGTCCTGGTCATAAGTGATATCTTTAAGAAGATAAGCTAAATAATGCTTGAGCTAAACTCGTTTCTTTATCATCTCCGCAATCACTTTTTAGTTTTTTGGGATCTAAAACCCTATATTTTAGTAAGTTATTAAAACTCACCTCACTTTCAACACTTTTTTTTTAAATCACTTTTTTTAAAGTCTAAAGCTGCATCCTCACCCAATCGACAAAGGACAAAACATCTGTTCTAGAGAAGATTCGTATTCGTATGATTCGTACCAATGATACTAATCTCACTGTACTGTCGAGTGATACGAACAGTCCCAGTTCAACCGACTGCGTTTAGGTTATATCGGCAATCGTATAATTCGTATGTATCGTATTAATCGTATTCGTACTCTGGGCATCATATTATATTAATACATTTATACAAATGTACAATATGCTGTATGTGAGAGCATATTGTACATATCTATGATTTAATTTTAGTATGAATAATACGAATCTTTTGATACGAATCCCTAAGTTAGAACGTTTCGTATGATTCGAATCCCAATAAAGAATCGAATCGCCCAATTCTAATCTGTTCACACCAATATTAACAGAATTATTTATCGATCAGTCGATATCAACATTTCTGACGAATATGACGTTATAATTACTTGTGACACGTTTATTATTATCGCGACTAAAAAAAAATTGCACGCAAAAGAAGATTTCCTTCTGACTGCCATAAAAATAATTTTTATATTTAACGTGTTTTTACTAAATATGAGGCAAAAATTTAAGGGATTATTTCCTTAGACTATTCTAAGTATATTTTGTCCTTTTATGATTTTCGCTTTGTTTTGAAGATACGGGGTGAAAAAGAATTTCAACCATCCAATTTTGAAAGTTTTAAAATTATTAACGTAGGCGAAATAAAAGTATAATATACTATACTAGATCTACAAGCAATAAAAAATCCAACAATTCCGTTGGTATCTCTTAAAAACATTCAGGTTAACGTAGCCAAAAAAACTTGAATTTATCAATCAGTGTCAAAATTTTAGTAGAATTTAGACGTGTATTTTTTGTGCTATACAAATGCCGAGATGCTAACATGCATTTCATTTATGGGCTTGCTGATAGCAATTCATTAGAAGCTAGTCGGCTGTACCGTGAATAATATCCTGATTGTACTGTGCCTAATAGAAAAACCTTCTAAAGTATACATCAACGACTTCGTGAGACGGGAGCATTGAAGCTAAGTAGAGGACCAGGAAGGCCAATGACAGAAAGAACGGTAGAACAAGAAGAGAATATGCTGGCCATGGTAGAAGAAGACCCTCTCTACTCGAAAAATTGCAATTACTTTAAATGTAAATAACGGGACAATTTGGAAGATTCTTAGAGAATATTTGTTGTACCCATACTATATACAACCCGTTTAGGCACTTTTTCCTGCAGATTTTCTTCCACGTATTGCACTCTGTCATGCATTTTGCACACATTGGTTTAAATCCCTCGACTCCTATTTTTTTTTATCGATGAAGCCAGTTTCTCAAGAAATGCAATAAGGTATTTTCACAATAACCATGTTTGGACAGACGAAAAGTTCCATGAGATGCTTGATGAAGATTGGTTTCAACATCGGTTCTCGAGAAACGTTTGGGTTGGTTGGATGATTTCTAAGGTTGCATAGGTAACTTCCTAATTGGACCGGTATTTCTGCTAGGAAAACTTACCGGCGAGGTATACCGCAACTTTTTGGAACAAGCGCTACCTCAGTTTCTGGAGGATGTAACGTTGACTTCAAGAAATAAAATGTGGTTTATGCATGATGGTGCACCAGCGCATTTTGGCTCGAGAGTTTTTAACAGTAACATATGGAGATCGCTGGATATGTCGAGGTGGACCTCACGTGTGGCCTGCTCGATCCCTGGACTTAAACCCCCTAAATTATTTCCTATGGGGACACCTAAAGTCATTAGTTTATACTACTTGAGTGGAAGATGTAGAATTTGAAACATCGGATAATTGCTAGATATAACGCCAACAGAAACGGTGATTGTTATTGTCAAAATTCCTTTTCGCCCATATCTTCGAAACCAAGCGTCCTATCAAAAATCATAATAGGACAAAATATCCTTAGAATGGTCCATGGAATAATTCCTCAAATTTTTGTCGCATGTTTAGTAAACAGGGTGTTTAGTATATTTACTCAAAATTTTGATATTTTTCTGAAACTAACAAAAATGTCAGGATTGTCTGTTTCTTTGCCATAATCTAAACTAGGACAAAAATAGTTTTGTCATATATAATAGTTTTATCATGTATGTCAGGTCAGTTCATTAAAGAATTGCAATATCTTTAAAGTTTGTTTCAATCATTTTTCTGTCTCAAATTATAATAACCCTGATAATCACTCTGAGTCAAGGCTCAGGTTTAATGCAATTTCATAGTCTCTACTAAAATATCAGGTTCTGTTAAAACACAATTATTCTTCATTTTTCCCAAAAGCAAGAAATCAATTTCAGATGACCAATTTGTGGATAATCAAATTCAAGTTGATTATAGATACTAGGGGTATGTCTACTTCAACTATCATATCAGGTAATATCCAGTCAAATCACCATCAATACCATCAGGGAGCTCTGGTTCCAATATTTCACAAATTTTATTGATAAATATTCTTCTCTCCTTGATATAATAGAAAAGGCATTCTTGCTAAGGATAATCTTTTACAAGATAGCTTAATTTATGAGCAGGATAATAATGTCTATAAACCCATCATTAGCAACTAAGGTTACTTCTAAAAAATTAAAGAGCACATACTGGTTCTTTAAAGTCTCTTTATAATTATGGAAGGTTTCAGTTTATAGAAGATAATCTTAATGAAGTAACTAAAGAATTCGTTAACTCTCAAATGCCAAATGCAAATCATTTACCTTCTGGTCGCAGGTGGTCAGTGTGAAACAAAGGATTGCCCTCTCAATCCTTAAATGCAGTCCATGGTTTTACAAATATTGAAGGCACTTTTTATAATTACCATCTTCAAAAGCTCTTTAAGCTATACTTTCCAATATATCTTTCAATTGTGTAACCAATTGGATCACCTTAAATTGCAGGTACAGTCTATGAGTGAACTAGATATTTGTTATGCCTTGGCGTTTGATAAATTTTTTTTCTGTTTTTTTTAATCAAAAATCCTGTTAAAGAATTTCAGGATTTGAAGACTTAAGCCCTCTGGGTAAAAACTCCAACCGAGCGAATCATGCTCTTTAAACATGATTCGTCTTAAAAAAACATATAAAATGCAAGTATCTTATTTTTTTTACGCACCATCCAGTTAAGACCAAGGTTTTTTAAAAAAAAAACCTAATAATCAACTGCATTAAAAACTTGCAGTCAATTGGGATGAAGGTCTGGGCAACTATTTGTGATCAAGGTAATATAGCCACTTTAGAGGAGTTAACTATTACTACTATTGAGTACGCTGACAACAAGCCAAATATATAACATTTTGTTGTTAATGGGTAATCTATTACTGTAAAATATAATGTTGTTACGCAAATAGTTGGACACTACATATTCCTAGATATAGTGCATTTTACTGTTCCATCTTTTATTATTTCATAATTGACCCGATCCAATGCAGACTACACCAGCAACTTATTAATAATAGACCATGTCCTCTCTAGGATTTTTATATTAATTAATGTTGATTTTTAATGTATGTATTTATTTTTTTCACACTTTATGTCAGTTATATAAATACTATAGTTTTTATTAAGATTTATAGTGTTGAGATATATTGAAGTATATGTTGTTTTGTTTTTAGAATTTATGTTTTGTTTTTCTGCGTTAGTGTAAAAATTATATTTTTTTGTTAATGTTACTTTATGTTATTTTTAGAGAATTTTTAGGTTTTATTTTATATATTTATGATTTTTTTTTATTTTGTTAAACTACATTTCACTTAATACTATTTCTTATTGTTTGTTTTCTTATTGTCTTACTATTTGCTTTCCAATTGCAGTTTCCCGTCCAGATATCATATTGATTTACAAGTTTACTATTTTCAATTTTTTTTATTATTGAATTAATTTTATTTATTTATTGCAGTCTTTCGGATACAAACAGAACATGTCCAGGACTATTATTATGATACTACTATTTGTATTGTATTGTAAATTAACAGTGTTAATTACATATTGTATTAAACTACTTTAAATCTTGTATTTTTATTTTCCAGATGATTAAATAATATATTTTTGTTCACCTAAAATTATACTGTCGTGTTTTATTTTTATATCTGTAATTTAAGTAAACATTATTACTAATGAAATATTTTTTTTTGCATATGACATATGTGTGTCAATATTCCTCGAGGACATTTTTTGAAGTAGAAAAAGTGTAAAATTGTTTAATGGTACAATGGTTTTTTAATTCCTTTGGTTCCAAAAGTTATATTCCAGGTTATATTCTATAGATATTTTCCCATTTTAGAAAACTACATCAAATTGTTTAGTCATCCGGGGTTCTGCTTGGTTAAAATATATTTCTATAAGGAATTTTTTAATGCAAATTCTTTTTATTTTTTTTTTGTAACTTAAAAAATATAAAAAGGAAATGTGTTGGAAAGAACAAGTATTGATCATAATTTATTTTAACCGAGTAGAGTATCAGTAGATTGTGCCTTAGAATTCGAATTTGGTGCCGGATTTGACTACGCTTTCTTTCAAATCTAATTAGTTAAACGGGTTACCAATAGAGTTATGGCTTACAAATGTCACAATTAGTTCGAATTATTACACCTTCTGTAGAGGTCTAAAATTTCTTCCCGTTAACAAGGCAACCTGCATTTCTCTATATTTGTGTTATCAGCTTTCTTGTATTAATATAATTAATTATTAATTATGTCTATTTAATTCTAATAAATCATGGATGGACCACTTAGCCGAAGCCACCACGCACTCACACTGACGTAAACAGTGAGTACACAAAAAACAATTTATTAAAGCCCCTTTCGCAACCGTTACAAACCATTCAAAACTCTTCACCATAAGCTCAAAAAATTGTTCGGCATTTAGTTCATTCTACTTCTAAACTTCAAAACAAACATATATAGACCACCGGCATAGGCCGGTCTCACGTGAATTTCCTCGAATAATGTCTGAAACAAAATAACAGATAATTGCATTAAAAGTGGCGCGGTGCGATGCCACGTGCTTTTTTTTGTTTTTACCTACCCTTCGTCCCCCAGCCGCCCCCACGTAGGAGGAGGGTGGCCCCGGCCAAGTATTGATATCGCGTTGAACAGTCCGCCTCTTTACGCGCCTGCGCCTCGCCCCTCATTACCGCCCGCGGGAGTTCAGAGGGCGACGCGAGGGGCGGCCGAAAAGCTATTTTCGAAATTAACGTAAAAAAGTTCCTGCCACCCTCTCGCCGTTACTCCCCGACGGTTCGGCGAGAGGCTCTGAAATTTTAAACGAACCCATCAACAAAAAGGAAAAAATGGGAGGTAAAGGACCAATACATAACCTTAATTAATTCTTGGAGGAAGATTGAAGGGTGTCTTAAAAGCACCAAATGGGTACTAACCTAGAAGTTCTGGAGGTGTATGTGAGAACCTGGAACCTGGGGTTCTAAGAAGGAAATATACCCATTGATGATTTGTTTATCTGGCATTTATTTAGTCAAAAAACATACATTTCCCAATTACTACACCAACATACCTAAAACAGTCAAATGTAATTTTCACCCACATTTATGTTTAGGTCTATTGATAGCTGTCTTCGCAATGATTTTCCAATATTTTCCCAAAAATCATTTTCACTACACCAATTATATGGTATATTGATTTCAGACTTTGTAGCTCAGGCTTCATTTAGATGTGTCAGATGTTGAAAAATAAAAAAGGGCATCATCCGCAAAAAGATAATCTACCTAATCCTTAACATTTATATGTACACAGGATGTCAATTTGCAAATTTTTAATGCAAAAATCTCTGAAACGAAAAATGTTAGAAAAGCGTAATTTGGTACAAATGTTATAAAGGTAGGGCGAAGTACAACCACCATATTTTGGTTATATGCAAATATTATGCATATAACCAAATAATAAATCGAATTGGAGATGCACCCTAACCCCAAAATTTTAAATGGCACCACCCCTTTTGTGATGCCTTAAAAATTAAAGGTCTTTTGGAATAGTATTCACCTACACAAGAATTTTTCCTAAATTTATTATAGGGTCAAGGAAAAGTATAAGTTAAATAAGATAAACTCTGTTTTTATGAAATGTTGTTTATTTAATTAAATGCTCAAAATGTATTCCGTTTTCGGCGAAATAAAATTATCTATTTTCAAGCTCACGTCTCATATTTTAAAACACTTATCTTGGAATAGATGCACATTCTGTAATAATCCGTTGCCGAATATCATCGAGTGAAGGCGGTTGCATTTTAAACAGTTTTTAAGTGACCCCAGAGAAAAAAGTCGAAGGGTGTTACATCCGGTGATCTCGCGGGCCATTCCACTGGACCTCTATTCTCCCAATCCACTAATCTGGAAACGCACCATGTAAAAATTTTCTCACAGTGTTGGAAGTGTTGGTGGCGCTTCATCTTGTCGAAAATGTAATAAATCTTCATGAAAACATGTGAATTTTCATCACTCCAGTATCTACAGTTGTGTTTATTTACATAACCATTTTAAAGAAAACGTGCATTCATCGCTAAAACAATTAATTTTGAGCGACTCAGCAGTAATACATAATTTTTCTGTTATTCTCTCACAAAATTCTACGATCGGGGTTCTCTTCACGCAATTCCTGAAGAATTTTCATTTTGTACCGTCGGAAATGACATCATTAAAGTACCTGACGTATAGATTCATGACAAATTCCTGCTAAAGCTTGGCGCAGAGATAATATATAATTCATAGCAATGTGGTAGTATAAATAATGGTAGTATAGTATAAACAAGTATTCTACGATGAACTCTTCTGTTTCTTTAAATATTAGAATTAGTTAGTTGTCTCACAAAGTGAGTTATATTTTTTCCAGGATTTCTTTCATTAAATAATGCAGCAGTTCTTAAAGCACAATGATTTTCAGAACCATAAATATAAATTATTTGAATTCTTTCTGCCATACTATAAGTCATTATGTGAAGTATTTGGGTGAGTCGGTGAAAAGTCACAAGACGACATAGAATTTAAATATTTTTTAAAACTAGGTCCAAACATCTACTTTCTGGTACGACCCAAAACCTGCATTCCAACTTAGTAAACAAACTTTTTTATCGGATTAAAAAAATTATTGTTACTTTTGACTCTTTTGACTGTGAAGTACAATCTGACACACTGACTGAAAAATCAGTTCAGCTTAGAGTACACTAAGGCCTACAAGAATAACGCGGAGTAACCTTACATAATATATACCTTAAGACACGTTTCTGTATCACAAAAAGTAATATTAGCAAATAACCCCTAAAAAGGGATGACATAATGAAGCGGTGATTCTATGAGATCATAATACACTGACCTCCACGCCTCAGGCTCAAGTTCTGCACATATTAGTTTAGCATAACATCGAGATGGTAGCCTCTCTGCGAACTCCGTAATGTAAGTATAAAACTTAATTTTGTCATCAATGATGATCCCAAGAAACCTCCCTGTAGTGTGTAGTGCAACTTGTGCACCCACCAGGGTGACACCTTCCACTGTTCCCCCAAAGGTCTGTAGTTAAAATTGTAAGAAGGGACTCACTGTCAGGACAATGCCAGAGAATCGTAGTTGTATCGGTAAACATGGAACATTTTTCTCGTATGCCCAGGTTTGCCAGGTCAGGAAGAATAGTATAGGGCCAAGGACAGAGCCCTGAGAAACATCCCATAACATATCTTCATAATATGAGCCCACCAAGACCTGATAAGCCGCTGCAGCAATATTTTGGAGTGAATTGGCAAGAACTCAATGAATTGCAACTACAAGGAGGTCTCAAGCAAGAACGAAAGGAATGAGGAAGAACAAGAGGAAGACTTAAATGATTTATTTATTACTGAAGAAGACACTGTAATAGTTCAAATCTTCGAATTTCATTTTATTAATGACTTAATGTTTCTTATGTTTTTGTAATTTTAGGTTTTATTTGTGGTAATAATAGGAATAACTCCTATCCTTATCATCTATGAATTTGCTAGTGCTTCTTTCTTATTCATGTTTTCGTAACAAAACTATTCTTATCCATTTTAATTAAGTAAATATCTCTAATACCAGTGGATGAATTTATTTTTACCATTAAGTAATTCATTTGTGATTTATTGTTCTATTTTCATAACTTTAGCTAGATAATTTCACCTAACAGATTAAAAAATGCAGTTTCTATGCAATTTTTCAAAATTTAAGTTTTTGGATAAGGTAACTTTTGGAACTCACTGCCTGAAATATAGATTCGGTGGTACTATAACAAAATTTTGTAACACGAGTAAGTATGTAAATTCACTTTAAAGGAATTAGACAAATTACACAAACGTAAGGTAAAGGCAGAGTAGTAGTACTAGTATTGGTAGTAAGGGTGGGAGAGCTAGAGCCCGGCGAGTAGGCCTAAAATTCCCTTTTTGCCAACCCCAGGATCAGCCTTCTCTTAATAAAGGCTTGCACGCTGTTTCAGATCTTTAAGATCCTGTTGTAGGTCCAAAAATTTTCCTTCTCAGGCGACACCACCTATCGCAAATTCCTAATATGAGGTATGAAGTTTTCTCCCTTGTGTACCTTGTTGTACCGCAATTTGGACAGAGTGGATTTTCTCTTATACCAAGAAGGTGTACATGCAATTATTCCCAGATAGGATTTCCACCATGTCTTTAATCCCTTGTTGGCTCTTTGTTAGGAGTAGCCCTACATCCTTCCGTATTTCTTTTTTTCCCCCGGCTCAATTATGAAGTTCCTGAGAAATTTGTTGTCCGGGGCGGGGCATACGAAGGGACTAAGGAACCTTCTTTTACTAGTTCGTCAGCCCGTTCATTGCCCTCGACACCCTGATGTTCTGGAATCCACTTCAGTCTCACTTCTGGGCTCTGGGTTTTTGGATCGCCTTGAGAGCAGCTTAACTATCATCGCAGATACAAATCCCCCTGTTAACTACCAATGCTTCCCGTTTGTTTGCTACTTCAAGTATAGCAAACAGCTCCGCTTGGAAAACTGTGGTGTGTTTCCCTAGCGGAAAGAATTCTCCTGTGTTCGTTTCTATCTTGTACACTCCGGCCCCGGCTGACTTGGTCCATCCATGACCCATCTGTGTACCAGGCCAAACAAACGGTTAAGCTTCTTGATTTGGTTCATTGACCATTCTTCCCTTGTCGAAACTTCCACCCGAAAGCCTTTCTTTAACCTTAGTTTTTCACTCGTTGTAGTATTCTGGATGTCTGAATTGGTGTAATGATCGTCATAAGGCTTTGGGCAAATGAACATTGCGCCATTCTCCGCTATCCTTCATCTATTATGCGCCGCCTTGTCCTCCCTTTCAATCTAGACTGGGAGTTCCAGTAGCCTAAGAAGAATTCCGCAAGTATTGTTCTCTTGGCTCCAGAAATTTCCAAACAGACCAGTCTTTGCAGTCTAATCAGTTTTTGGGCGTTGGTAATCCGTATGAGACCCACGGTCATATGACTGCAACATAAAGCCACTGGAGAACATGGGGCTTTAGTAGAGACAAATCTCCTATCGACATAATTTATATTAAGGTCTCCAATCAGAATAATGTGTGCTGTTTGAGGAATATAATATTAGAAACCAAAAGAAATGATAGACAAGGAGAAAGCAGTAACGGCATAAAATGCCTTGGAGAAATCTGAAACTACTGCAGCTCAAGTTCTGGAAGAGTAAAAAAGGAAATGCTGGACAAAGAGGAACCAACTGCCTAGAAGCCTTGGAGGGTGAAAAAACTACTTCAAATGAAGGAACGAGTTGCAGCATAAGAATGTAAAATTCTTTAGAAAAGGCTCTTTTGACGGATCTTCGTTAATGCGAGTAGAATCTACCATAGCTTCAAAGGATAACACACACACACAAAAAATAGAAATTTAAAAAATATTTATGGGTTACTGTGAAAATCCCCTGTATAGTGCCAGTGAGGGAGCCCTAAACCCAAATCGGGGAGCAAAAGGGGGATCCCATCGGGGCGCTTCTATTGGTCCGGGGGCAATGGCAACGTTCTGTATCCCCCCTCGCCGCCCACACCGCCACCCTCTTTCTCCTCGCCCCCTTCTCCTACCCGTTCGGTTGACGACGTCGACAAAAACAAACTACGACGCGTCGCTACGCTCAGGGTTGCTACGGCGCCTCGCGTCGCTTTAATTTGGAATGTTTGAATCGGGCGGAAGCGGGAGAGTTTTTCTTTTATTTTATTTTTGTCGTTTGTTTGTTGCTTTAGGGGTTGTTTTTACTTACGCTCATGGATGACTTAAGTCTAATTCTTCATTCAGCCCAAATCACTTTTTAGGACGAAAGTAATACGAGTGTAAATAAATAATAAGGTAGAAAGAATTGTTTTAGAAGGTGATTGCTGGAGCCCCAACACAAAGAGAATTAATGGGGAGGTTGCGCCAAAACTCCCCGATTCGAACCCTTCGTTCATCGCCGCTCGTTAGGGAGGAAAATTTTTCAAAAGTTTTGGAGGGAGAACTTTGATACCCGGCATTTTTTAAACGGCCGGGTAGTATTTCCTTTTGTCGGGGGTTGTATTCAAATTAGAACGACCGCTGAAAGGGAAATTATTAAAGTTTTTAGATATGAATGGAGAAGGGTTACGTAACAGTGCGGAAGTAAAGTTTTTACTACTTTTGTTTCCAATAGAAGATTATCCTGTTGACTTTCTTTATGCTTAGTGTTCGTGACTATGACCAAGTTTACTACCCAAAGAAAAAAAACAACAACCTCTCACGCACGTAAGTAAAAGGAAGACGACGGATCACCTTGGTCACAACAACCGAAACAACCAGGAAGGAATTCCAAAGATCACCCTGTATATGAGAATTCTTTCAAACTCTTCGTCGAAACGCGGCAACGTGGGTTTTATAATGGGGCGAGAGAGCAATTGCCTGTGCTCCGGCGTCAGCCCTCGGTCGCAGTTCCGAGAAGGGTGGTCTGAACAGAGAACTGCGGGCCCCTTGCCACCCCCGTTTTCATGTTACTAATCCGCTCAGCCCTCGCTCTGTCTCCCTTTCTCTTATGCCCGGTACGCGGTCCCAGGGCCGCACAGTGCTGCGCCTTATGGACAAACGGGACAAAAATCTCATAACTGAAAAATCATTTGCTTGACAGTACCGATTTGAATAAAACAAAAACTTCTTGGTAACTAAGGCTATTACGTATATTTCAGTAACATTAATCTATACCGAGAGCCCTAAGTATAATGAGAGAGTAAAGAACAAACTTGGATCAAGATCGTTCTGGTCTGTAGCAAAAGCAGTTAGTTGGTCAAGAGAGAGTCCACTTGTCCAGCAGATTGTTCATTGATGCAGCTGCTTCGAATTTAGCTATATTGATTATAGGTTCAGACCCTACCGACCGGTTCGCAGATCCCAGTTTAGCAATATAGTCCGCTTTGTCGTTTCCAACAGTGCATAGGTACGCAGATAAGCTGAATCCTACCGTCCATCTTTACCGTAGCTCACCAAGGGCACGTAGCGTATGCGCAGCCCTCATTGCCTCCAATTGCATCACCAGGTCCAATGACGGAAAGCTCAACAGTCTCTATCGCTGTAACTAACGCCGTTCGCATGGAACCTATTAAGAGGAGACATGTACGGCGCTGGACTTTATCCAGTTGAGACCAGATTTTTGCTTTTTCAGTATATGACCACCAAACTATAGCCATGTGAGGAGAGTTTGTCAATAGATGAATAGATCCCGTGAAGGATTTTAGAGTACAAACTGCAGGTGTTGCCGAAAGCCCTTCTACAGGCCCATAGTGCGCAGGTGGCCTTTTTTATTGTGGTATCTGCGTCATCGTTCGAAAGTTGATATTTATATTTCTAGCCTAATACACAAATATTTATAATCAATACACTTTTGCATAGCCACTGAAAAATTCCTTTGTTTTCCGAGACCGATGTGTGAGACCTCTTCTGCTTTTTTTGAATTTCTCCGATCACTTCTGGAAAACAAGTGGTCGAGTACCATTCAGACTTTCAATTGACTGTGCTACATTTTTCTCACGTCACTGTCACCACATGACCGGTAATGCACAAGAAAAAGGCAATCTTTTGCTTCGATGTGCTTCTTCCGCGAACAACTTTTGTTGGATTTGGCTCATTTTGGAAGACCCATACAGTCGATTGTGGTTTGGTTTCATGCTCATATGCATAGATCCATGATTCGTCACCTGTGTAAATGTTATACACTTATGCCTTTGATCAACATAAGCTTTCTTTTTTGCGATATGATGATGCCTCAATCTCACGGTCATATGACAATCTTGTTTTATCAGTTCACACACAGCATCGATATTTTCTGGCAAAACAACCGATTTTGGAAGACCCTCACAGAATTTGTCCTGAAGCTAATGTCGGCTACAATTAAATTTGTTATACGAGTTTTTTAAGGTGCTTTCTAGCCGTATAAAGAATAAAGTTCATCGATACACGCTTGTTTTGAGAATCCACATCGAAAGTTATAAAAAGTAATTGCACAAACATGTTCACGAGTTAGAATAATTTTTCGCAAATAGTAACCCTCGGACCAAGCAGGCTTGGAATCTAATGTAATTTCTCAATCGAACTGTCCTGGAGTATTGCAACTGCACTCCTTCCAGAGACACAGCAGGTGGTGATCTGTGTATATAGGCCGGCCGTGTTTAAATATTCGTCCTGCAGCAGCCCCTAGCCACTAATGTTTTGACAACGCTGCAAGAACATGGCCTCTATCGAACTCACCAAACAAGGTTCTGAGGCACGGCATTTGAGTGCTTGGCTGATCACTGCGAAAGGGGTATTATTAAATGGCATTTCAATATCTAAGAACGCATTCGGGCAGGCCTTACAATTGACTAGAGCACATTCCACCTTTCTCAACGGTCAGTACGATGTGTAGGGGCTGTCTAATCGCTTTTTCCTGGTTTCGGAATAAAGACAACTTTTAACTCACGCCTTTGAGACGTAGCCCTGAGCAAGGGAAGTCCTGAATAGTCTCTCGATATGTGCAGTTAGAACTTCAAACCCATTTTGTAAAAGGCGTGTGTTTAATCTATCCATGCCCGGAAACTGAAAGGGCAGGAATGATTTTATTGCTCTGATAGATGACTATTCTTCTAGCAGTCTCGTACTCGATATGATTCGAGGCCCGAGAACTGCGAGGGGGATCGTGAAACGAGTTGGGGCCTGGAAAGCGTAGTATGACTTCTAAGGTCTCCCTCTCATTGGTTGTAAAGCCGCCATTTGGAAATGACAGCGATCCCATTTTAGTACCAGAGTCCTTGGACAGCAATCGCCTGCAGCACTTTTTTACATACACTCTTTTAGAGTCTCTGAGTATCTTTTTGTACTGCCTTTGAGCGGCATAGAACGCATTCCACTCAGTGCCAAGCTTGGGACGCTCTGCCTTGCGAAGAAGCCAGCCCGTAGTAACACGGTGTTGTTCGATCCTAATGTTCCACCGGGTATTCTTAGCATTTGGGGGTCTCCGCCTGAGTGGACAGCTGCTCTCAAATGCTGCAACTGTCTTACGATCAGGTTGATGGTCCCGATCTCAGTGTCTCCCGGAAGGATGTACCTTGCCGGCATGTCCACAAGATCACCGACTAGTTCCTCTCGAAAGTGGTCCCAATCAGCGTTTCTCGGATTTCTGTAGATTTTCAAATAATATGTGCCTGTGGTTTGACATTGTGACCTCAAGGGACACCCTCCATCAGCCAAAAAGGTTCACAGTGTTGAGTGAACAGATCATGAGATCGATGATTGATTGGCCCGTGTAGTTCTAGGCCGTTTGAGCAAAGGCTGTGATGCGAATTGGAATCACTACCCATGAGAAGTGGGAGACTCAAATATTCACAATATTTGACCATTACCGGTGGGGAGGAGGGTGAATCAACTTGATGAGAACATAGGCAGAGCACACTACCAGGTCCTTTTCCAAACCGGCTACTAAGTTCATTGTGCAGAGACCTGTGTGTGAAAATGCCGCATATTCCTAGTTAGAATGCAGGCGCGAGAATTTCCACAGGATGCATGTTTGTGCTAAACAAGATGGTTACAATGACTGCCATGGTAAAGGCAGACATGCTGGGTTAGATGTTCGCATTTTTCGAGTCCAGAGATAGTCTTGCGTCAAATACATCTTGAAAAAGTCCTATCCTGACCTGACCGTTTGTGGGATGACTTGAGGCATTTGTAGCGATTAATCACCTTCTTAAGAATAAGCATTTAATTCAGGATTTTTTAAATTAATTTTTATATCTCTAAATAATTTTCTTTTAATTTAAAGTCAAGGGTTAATTTATTTCAAAAAGTCAATGGCAAACCGTCAATTTTCTTTTTAAAAGAGCTTTCTAACAATGGACCATAAGTGTCATCATTCCATTTAGAGAACTTAAGTAGCGTTAGGTTTTACCATGTCAAAATTTTAGTAGACCTATGCTTGCGTCTTTCCGAAATATTTGTTTAAGAGCGTAGCGAATTTTTATAAAAAGAAAAACCTTAATAAAAACTATAATTAAATTATAAAAAGGATACCTGCATTAATCCTATCCATATTTGCAATAATTACAAATATTTGGCTAAATAACTAAATTTTGTAAATATTTTGACCCAGGAAATAAACCTAATAAACAAGCGCAATCAGATAACTTAGAACCCAAATTTATTTGATTGTCATACTGGAACCAAAGCTAACTATCATTTTTATTACATCGATGCTTGTCCTGTAAATAAAATTGCTATTTAAAATATGCGGAATTTATTTTTTTATTTTTTCATTTTTGTCCATTGTGTGCGATACTGTAGGCCGGCCAGACAGAAATGAATATTACTAGAAATTTTTTTCGAATGATGATGACGGTGTTTGAATGTCTGGTGACGTCACTGATCTGATTTATAAGGAAGAAGTCAAGGATTGATATTATTTTTCTGCAAGAATTCACTTAGAGTTCGAATAAAAACAAAAACTCGAGAAAATGGGAAATAATTGATTTCAGTTTCCCGGAACAAAATAATTTTTTTAGCATTTCTGTAGTAAATACGTCCCTGGACAAGTACAGAAAATACTTCAAATCGGTTTCAACTATCTAAAAGAAAAAATCTAATAAAGCACTTTAATGTTAAACCCGTCCCTGTCCCTCTCTCGTGTTACTAATCTAGACTCCCGCTCGCTCCGTCTCTGTCCCTCCTCGCCTCACGTGTTCTCTGCTCCCTCTGTCCCTCTTCCATCGTGCGGTTCTTTCTATCCGGCGAGCAGGGAGGCAACGGCCCGAACGAACGTTTCGAATTAAACTCTGTAAAGTCGGTATTAAACCGAAAGGGGGGTTTTGTTCAAGGCTGATTTTAAAAGGGTCACCGCCGCTGAAGAACGCCACCAATGACTAATGCGGGTTTTTATCCCCAGATGTCGGGCGTATGGCATTTTTATACTTGAGAAGATGAGCAAGCCACCGTTTCGAGGATAAGCAAATTTTAAAATGCTGGCGGGAAAATACGCATTTTTCAAATTCAAATTAAGGAGTTTGGAGAAATGTTGGCGCCCAACAGTGTGGTCCTGGCGTCGCGTCAGTGAGATGGAGCGAATATATATAAGAGTGAAAGTTGAACTTTTCCAACTTTGTTCGTATATCACTATTTCATACCTAAATTACGGTCTGGACCAAATTGCGTTCTTTCTAGCATAGTACGTTACTCGTAAGAATTCTTGGCACCCAACAGTGGTAATTCGATGAACATCCTGCCGCGAAAGCCACCCTTGGCTGTACTTCATGATATAATTTAAATTTTAAAAAATGTATAGTATATTCTCTTGAATGTTTCAGACTTTACCAGTCTTATTGAATGTATAATATCGATAATGCCCTTAACCCGTACCACTTGCTCCCTTTTTATCCGACGTTTGCACCTGTACAACCAACCAACCTGCCTGCCAACACTTGCTTGGGACCGTTCGGGGCTAAATGTATTAAAAAGTACGTATTTCTTGATAGAGTAATTTTGATTTTATTCCAGGCATTTGAGGCAATTTTCAGGCAGTTTTTCGAGGAACTTAGGTCACTTTTGAGTCATTATTTAACGCTTTTAAGCCATAATAAACATAACTTCAAATGCGCGGAAAAGTCCTAGAAATATAAAATATTCAAAATGCCCAAAAACTAACCAAAACGGGCTTTAAATACCTGAGAGACCACAGGAAATAGTTTTTCAACTTTAACCCACTGAAATAACTGAAAAAATGCCTTCAAATCAGTAAATGAACAGAGAAAACATTCCAAAGCTGGTTTCAAATGCTTGAAAGAGAATAGAAAATACTTCAAATATCTGGACGAAATAATAAATGGCTTCAAATACCTGAAATAACTGGCTTCACTTAAAGAACTCAGAAAACAATGAAAAACTGGCTTTAGATGCCTGAAAGGGCACAAAAGATACTTTAATTGCCTGGACTAAATAATAAATGGCTTTAAATGCTTGAAATAAATGGCTTTAGCTCACTAAAAGAACAGAGAAAACACTCCATAACTGGATTCAAATTGTTGAAAAGGAGCAGAAAATACTCCTTCTCCTTTAATGAAATAAAAAATGGCTTCAACTGCTTGGAATAAATAACTTCAAGCCACTAAAAAAAAACAGAGAAAATACTCCAAAAGTAGTTTTAAATTCATGAAATAACATAAAAAAATACTTCAAATGCTAGGACGAATTATTGAATAACTTCAAATGCCTGAAATAACTGATTTCAATCCTCTAAAAGAGCAGAGAAAACGCTTCAAAACTAGCTTATTTAAATGCCAAAAATAGCACAGGATACTTCTAATACTAGACGAAATAATAAATGGCTTTAAATGCTTAGAATAAAGCAAGTTAAAATCACTTTTATTAACTAAGGGATATTAATACCCTAATGATTTTTTTTATTTTATATATACCTTTAATTTTTGTAATAACTTTTGTTTTGTTCTATTATTATTTAATTTAGTTCCCCCAATTTCTGTTTGTGGCAGTACTTTTACTTATTTTTAAGCCTGTTTTTAAAAATTTTACAGTTTAGAAATATGTGTTGATTCTGCTATGAATTTTTAATTTTTCATTTTTTAGGATGCTTGTATGTAAACAAGATTTTCTCTTAAGTAATATAGCACATTTTCTTTTCTCACTCATTCTTTTGTCTTTCTTTTTAATAGCTTAAATTCTGGAAATAACATAAAAATTACTTCATAAAAATCTGTACGAATTAATAAAGGAGTTCAAATACTTGGAGTAAATGACTTCAATCCACTGAAAGAACAGAGAAAACATTCCAAAACTGGTTTCAAATGCCTGTAAGAGAATAAATGGTTTCTCAACACTTCAAAACTAGCTTTAATTGCTTAAAAGAGCATACACTTTAGCAAATATTTTAAATGCCTGGACAAAATAATAAATGACTTCAAACACCTGCAAGAACATTAAAAAGACGAACAAGAATAAACTTAAATGCCTCAAATAAACAGATTTAATTCTCAGATAGAATAAAGATTTTTAAATGCCTGAAAGACCTCAAAAAAAAACTTCAAATGCCTAGAACGCACATTCAATGGATAACCAACTGATGATACATTTTGTTAAAAAAAACCTCATCTAGACGCAGCTCTAAGAAACTCTCTCTGGCTGTCACATTAAAAAACCCCAAAAAGTTCTCAAGGCAGCCGACGTTTTAAAAATTCTCTCCCTTCGCCCTATAGTCAGACCCTCGTACAAAAAACCCCCTATAGAATAGAAATCCGTCGATGAGTGCACCCTCTTCCTCTCTCTCTTTCTCTCTACCTCTCTCTGTGTGTGCAACGTCGGCCAAATGTTCGTCGTATTCGACTACCTACCTGGGGCTCGGAAAAAGGGTCTTTCTCTTCTCGAAAGTCTCGCAGATGCCTACGGCCCAGGTATACGGAGTTTATGAAATCTTAGGGTTGATTTTGAGCGGGTCCTTCCTATTCTTCTCTCGATTTTCGAATTTTTAAATTACCCGCCTCGGTTTTATGGCTTCTCGGGACTGAGGAGGTCTAAGGGTTTTTCCCGATTTTTTGGCCTGCTTTTAAACCTGTTTTTATTCGATTTGAGGCCAAGTAGATCCGTATTATGGATCGTTTGGAGTTTATTTGATGTTAGATCCCATAAAAAATTTTAATTGCAATGTGTAAGGAAATAAATATTATTCACTTTGTCCAGGCAGTTGAAGACACCTTTGGGCGTTTAAGCTCATTTTTTTTTACTCTTCATATTTTCTCTCAAAGTAGCTTTAATTGCCTAAAATATAGTGAAAATATTTGAAAGGTAAATTCTTTGCAGTTAGGGCAATTTTTTCAGGCAATTTAAAGTCAATTTTTCTTCTTTCCAGGTACTTGATAATTTTTTTCTCAGATTTGGAAATGTTTAATAATGAATGAAAAGTTACTTCAATTATCGTTAATATTTCTCCAATTGCTTAAAAAATTTTAAGAATTGCTGCAACTGCCTGAAATATAGTGAAAATGGCTTCAACTGCCTAGAATAAATTTAAAATTATGATTTTAATGGCCCGGAAAATGTCTGAGAATAAATATAGAAAATAACTTCAACAAAAGAAAGAAATATAAAATTGCTGCAACTACCTGAAATATAGTGAAAATGGCTTCAACTTCCTAGAATAAATTTAAAATTATGATTTTAATGGCCCGGAAAATGTCTAAGGTTAAATATAGAAAATAACTTCAACAAAAGAAAGAAATATAAAATTGCTGCAACTGCCTGAAATATAGTGAAAATGGCTTTAACTGCCTGAAAGAAATTTTTAATTATCCTGTAAAAAATTACGTAATTTGTCCATGCACTTAAGGTCAGTATTATGCTAATAGGGGAATTTTTAATAGGCAATTGAAGTCAAATTTAGACGGTTAAAGTCAATTTCTCTTGCTTCCAAGCCTGAAAACATTTAAAAATGTGACTTCAAAAAAATCGAAATTTTCCAAATTGTAACTACCGTGAAATATCGGCAGTTGCCTGAAGTATAGTGAAAATAGCTGAACAAGTCAGTATTTTGCTGTTAAAGGAATTTTTTATAAACAGTTAAAGTCACCTTTAAGTCCTTAAATACGTTGTCTCTTTCTTCCAGAACTGAAAATGTGACATTAAAATTTTTTCTGAAAAATGTTAAATTTATTATCACTACTCGAAATGAAGCTCCAATATCTAGAAGGAGACGTAATTCTATGCATAAGCCATCAAGGAATTTATTCGCCGGCTAGTCTTATGAACTCTGGAAAACAGCGTACGTGAATTTTGAACCAGTGGACCCTTTGGTCATCTGCAATAAGAGTTAATATACTTCCAAGATATACAACAGCCTGGAAATAGAAAAAAATAAGTTCAAAAAGGATATCTAGTCTAAAAAAGGATAAATAGCTTAAAATTTTTACTGTGATTATAATAAGAGGCAGAAGATCTGAAAAATTACTCTAACATCTTAAGATGTTAAAAATTACTTTAAATACCTCAAGCTCAAAAGTGCCCTTAAATGGTTGAATTAAAACCAGGCTGTTGAGCTGCTGAACAATCAGAAGAAAAGAAAAGCTCCTCTACAGCACATACAACGATAAAATGACAACTAAGTTCAAAATCTGTCTCCAGAGAAGAAGTGCTACTGCAAAATAAGTCATGAGACACTTCCCTTTACTAGTTACTCAAGTGAACATTATTTCGTTTTAATGATCTCGATCTGAGTTTCATCGAAATAAATTAAAGATACGAAATTACCCGAACCGAAGAACAATTATCGAAACTAATTCCATACTTCTACAACAAATTCCTTTAACTGCGTGAAAATAAAATAGAAAATAAATACAACATCCTGGAAAAGTCTTATATATTACTTCCGTTCAATAAATACAAAATATTCCAATTGTGTGAAGTGACTTAGGAAATTAGTAAATAGGAAATAACTTTAACAACCTAAAATCTTAAAAATTACTAAAAATAAATTAAAAGTTGCTGAAATATTATGAAAATGACTTCAACTACCTGATAGAAATTACTCAGTCAAAAAATCAATAATTTTTGCATGCATTTGAAATCACCTTAATTACTGCAAATGGTTTCAACTGCCTGAAAGAATTCAAAAATTTGCCCTGTTGTCTGAAAAATGTTAAAACTGGCTTCAAGTACCTGAAAGAGTTTAAAAAATTACTCATTACAGTCAAAAATTAAATATTTTCTTCAGACACTTGAAGTAGCTTTTTATGATGCTAAGGAATTTTTAAGCAGATAAAGTCTTCTTTAGAAAATTAAAATATTCGTTTTAGAAATAACGAAAAACGAGGAAAAATATCAACATTTTTCCAATTGCCTGAAAAATATTTAAAATTACTTTAACTGACTGAAGAAAAAAAGAGAAAATAACTGGGGCACCAGCAAAGAAAACAAGAGCCTGGAAAAGTCCTAAAAATGACTTCAACTACCTGGAATAAATCGAAAATTATTATTTGAATTGCCTGGAAAATATTGAAAATGATGACTACTCAAGAGGAAATAAAATACTGACTTCAACTGTCTGGAAATGAAATAACTTTTCTCTACACGTCAGTTTTATGCAACTAAAAGAATTTTTTTGGGCAATTAAAGTCGCATTTAAACATCTAAGATTTTTTTTCATGTTAGACACTTTATGTCTTGTAAGGACTTCAGTTGCCTAAAAAAAAACTCTAAAGTGCTCCAATTGCATCAAGTATATTTAAAATGGATTTAACTGCCAGCAAGGAATTAAAAATTGAAGTTTTCCAGGCAACTGAAGTTTGTTTTAGTCAATTTTTTTCAGGTAATTTTTTTATGCATTAAAAGTAATTTTTTCTTCTTCAACGCACTCAATTTAAAAGAGTTTTTCCAGGGAATTAAAAATTAGTTTGACCTACAGATATTTAAAACGGGCTTCATTTGCCTTTTAATCTTTACCCAGGCACTTGAACTTAACTACCCAACACGAAATAAAATAGTAACTTCAAATGCCTGGAAGAAATTTATAATTATTCTGTCAAAAATTAAATAATTTTCCCACGCACACTTGGAAGTCGGTATTATGCTATTAAGGGTTTTCCAAGCATTTGAAGTCACGATTAAATGCTTAAAATCAATTTCTCTCTATTCCAGGCCTCAAAATATTTAACACCGTGACTTGGCTGAAAAATATTAAAAATTACTTGAGGTGCATGAAAAAAAATAACTTCTACAGAAAAGATCACCAGTCTAAAATAAATTAAAAAAATATTCCAGTTGCCTCGAATTACTTCAACTCCCTGTATTCTTAAAATTATGGTTACTGTTATTGAAATATTACTATAATTGAAAATTATGATTTAAATTGCGTGAAAAATATTGAAAATTATTTGAACTACTCAGATGAAAAAAAATTGTGACTTAAATTGCCCTAAAGAAATATTAAATTTTGGCAATTGCCTGAAATATGTATAGAAAAATGGCTTTAATTTTCTGAAAGATAAAATATAATTAAGAATTATTTTAATTGCCTGCAAATAATTTCAACTGCCCAAAAGAAATAAAAAATTTCTGTATTTGCCTGAAAAATATTAAGAATTACTTCAACTACTTAAAAAACTAAACAAATAGGAAATAACTTTAACAACATAAAGTTTAAAAAATTGCTCATCAGAGAAATCATCTATTCTGTATCCAAGATGCTCATATAAGATTTTAGGAAACGAATTGCCTCAATAAATAAAATATTTATAGTTAACTTTGATGCAGTAAATTTTCAAAAAATCTTCTTCTAAATCTTCTAAAAAGAAATATCCTTAAGTGACTTCAACTGGCTGAAATAAATAAAAAATTATTATTTGAATTGCCTGAGAAATATGAAAAATTTAAAATAAAATAGTCACCTCAACTGCCTGGAAGAAGCAAATTTTTGCAATTGTCTAAAATATAGTGAAAATAACTTTAACTGCCTGAAAGACATTTATAATTACCCTGTCAAAAGCTAAATAATTTTTCCAAGACTATTTGAAGTCAGTTTGATGCAACAAAAAAAATTTTTTTAGGCAATTAAAGTCGCTTTTAGGCATCTAAGGCTAATCTTTCTCATTTTAGCTACCTAATGCTTTCTAAGAACTTCAATTGCCTGTAAGAAACTCCAAATTTTTCCAATTATATGAAGAATATTGAAAATAGTTTCAGTGGCGTATAAAAAAACTAAAAAACTAAAAATTGAAATGTTCTCGGTCAGTTATAAGTACTAAAATAATTTTTTCAAGTATAAGTTAGAGTATCACCTGTAAGATGTAAAGTCAATTCTTTTAGGAACCCGATTCTACGTAGCGTTAGCTTTAGGCAGTTGAGGTTTTAGGCACAAAAATTTTAAAGATAAAATCGAGTGCCTGGAAGAAAAGAAAATAATATTTAACGTCTAGAAATGACTTCAATTGCCTGGAAAAAAATAAAAATGACTTTAATTGTTTGCAAATCACTTCAACTGGCTGGAATAAATCGAAAATTATTATTTGTTTTACCACCTGGAAAGTATTGAAAATTACTGCTCAAAAGAAAATACAATAATATCATCAACTGCCTGTAAGAATTAAAGAGAGTAGAGTAAAATTTTTCCAACTGCCTGAAATATTCAACATATTTCAAATGCCTTTAGCTTTTTGGCAAATGAAATATAATAAAGAATTATTCCAATTGCTTGTGTAATCTCTCTGCTTGTAGCGTCATATATTTGGGAAGCGTCTTTTTTTTGATGTAACTAACTCAGGGTTATTAACACACTCTGGAATTATTCAATATAAGCAAAAGGTGTTTCATTTATAATGCGAAAAAGACACGCGCGTTTACGCAAAACAAACAAACAGTAAAAAAGGAGGTCATTAGTGAACCCGCCATGAAAATTGGCTAAATGAAGCGCATAATGGCCCTTTTGTAGTTGAAAACATACACTTGTAACCACCAATAAACTCTCGTTTACGATCCTTGAATGAAAGGCAGGTCAAGTTTTGATCCTGACGTTATAAATAAGTTTCCATTCAGCGGGATTTATGAGATTTATGATGTGAAGATTAACATTTATTGATTATATGATTGGTTTAATTGAAGTGTTCATTTAAGAGATATCCTGTAACTAATTAGTATCATATAATTTAATTTCGTGTCTAGAAAAGTTGTTCTTTTTTTCTTTAAAAAGGATTTTTTTTTTGGATTTTGACCCACAAAACTTGTTGGATTTGTGGATGAAACTTGTCTCTATTTCCCTTAGTGAAGCCAAGTAAAAAAAATTACTCCTTTAGAAAAAAATGAGACATTGTTAAATATTTTTCCGGAAATTTAATAAAGGAAAATTTTCTATTTAGTTGATAGATCGATAGGCTAACCAGGTTTATCGGTACTTTAATATAAATTTTTGCTGTATTATAAGAAATCTTATATGAGCAGTATTAATTCACTTTCTTTAAGGGAGGCAGGAGAAGATGGCTTTCCAACTATTTTTATTAAAAATATAGCAAAATGCAAGATTCTGCGAATGTCAATTTTTAGCTATCCAATATCCCAGTACAAATGAAATTCATGATCAAATTTTAAATAGATAAACCTCACACAAAAATTTTGAACTTTTTGAATACGCACCCTGCTTTCCAAATCTAGAAAAACCCATAAATTGAATCACAACTGAAATAATTAAAATGCGACAAGCCAAGAGAATGGCTTAACCCCGTACGTAACTTAACATTTAACACATACAGTATTTTTAATGACATAAAAGTTCTTTGAAAAGATCTTAGTTGGTCATCGAGAATCATTCACCAAGTTTTTAGCAGAGTTTATACAGGTTGTTTCAAATTTGATCCTTAGCATGGGGATATCGAAATCTATAAGAGATACGAAGATGATTAAATTGGTAAATGGTTCGTAAGACATTCTTATGGGCGCCATATTTGGTTCTTGCATTTTTAAAATCTTTGCAAAATTCCGTTTTTATAATGTATGAGAAGTAATATATTTTATTATTATAAATACAAGATAGATAAAAATCAATCAATCAATCAATTTATTAATGCCAATATACAAAATAGTATTCACACAAGTCAAGAATTACAAAAAGTTAGTTAAAAGTTAAAAAATGGGGTATGACTGTTTATAAAAATTGATAATAAAATTTTTCCTAAAACACTACATAAAAGTCATTAAAACCAAAACATAGTGATTGATATACATACTATGAACAATACACAATCACAATATGTCTTAAATAAAATGCAATATTTAGGTAGGTACTCAATATCACAGATAGAATCCGAAGTTTAAAAACTCTTCAGTTGATTAGAATGCATTAGAGACTAGAATTTGTTTTATTTTATTCTTAAAACGTTCCAAATCTAAATCCACATAGTCGGTAGGAAGTTTATTATATAACTTAACAGCTAGAAATCCGGGACCACTCTGACACCTTGTTAAGCGTTGGTAAATTGGAACTAGCCTATTTATGTTTCTAGTACCATAGTTGTGTATATCACCATGTAGTTTATACCGATCCCTATTCCTGTGTACCCATAAAAGTTTTTCCAATATATATTCGGAAGGTAGGGTAAGTATTCCCTCCATAGAGAAAACAGATCTACAATCCTCCCTGCAACCCAGCCTACCCAAAATTCTGATTGCCCTTCTCCTTAGTGAAAACAACCTTTTTGTTTGAGGGGCATGACCCCACGCTAGAATAGCATATGTGGCTAAGGGATGGAAGGTGCCAAAATAGGTTGTTCTTAAGCCAGATTCAGATAAACATCCAGCTAGGCGACGAAGGGCATATAGAGATGTTTTTAGCCTTACGGCAACAATATTAATGTGGGAATGCCAGTGAAGTAGAGGATCCAATAAAACTCCCAGAAACTTAACAGAAGAATCCTTTGATATGTCAGCTGGTCTCAGAGTAAAAATAACTTTGTTGGTCTTGTCTGCGTTCCTGAATTCCTCCCTGAAATACTCTCAATTTCCTCTCTACGGTCTCGAGAGTATCTCCGGCACATGCCACTGTTATGTCATCAGCAAAAATGGTGAATTTACCAGATGGTTCAGTTAATGGTAGGTCATTTATATATATCAAAAAGAGGATAGGCCCCAAAACAGATCTTTGGGGAACACCTATGGTTATCCCACTGCTGATGACACCCCACCAACACTTACCATCTGATCTCTATTGGCCAGATAGGAAGCGAGAAGTTTAACACTGTTGGGACTGAGTCCATATTTAGAAAGTTTTTGCAGCAATATGTTATGAAGAACACAGTCGAATGCCTTGCTCAGATCGCAGAACAAGACACTGCCATATTGCAAACTATCAAAAGCATTTAACAAGTAATCAACTAAGACTAAAATGGCCATAGTGGTACTTTTACCCTTCCTGAAACCAAACTGGCTGGATGTAAAAAGATTGTTACCCTCAAAAAATTCCACAAGTTGAGTAGCAATACATTTTTCAAAGATTTTTGAGATTATGGGCAGCAAGGAGATAGGACGGTAGTTCTCGGGCCTATCAGGATCACCCTTTTTAAAAATAGGTATTACCTTGGCTGATCCGAGCACACCTGGAAAAGTGTTCTCCCTGAAGCATCTGTTTATTAGTTTTGTTACTGGAGCTATGAAAATGTTTTTAACAGACTTAATTAATTTGACATTTAGCCCATAGATGTCTTGACTAGTCTTATTTTTTAAGCCATCAATAATCTCTCTTACTTTTATGAATGATACAGGAGAGAAAGAGAACACATTCTCCGGCATACACAGAATAGAGAGACTTTGGATAGGGTTACCCTGGGACAGTGGAATGTCTCTAACAGTATCATGGGCAATACGTGAAAAGAAATTATTGAAATCGTCAGCCTTTAAAGTACTTTCATGAGATTTTTTCGTTTTTGACGTACCTACACTACCATTAACAACTTGCCATACGACCTTAGTTGGATTAGAAGCTGATGAGATGAATTTATCATTGGCTTTTATTTTTGCCTCCTGTATAGCAGCTCTATAAGCTTTTTGAAAGTCCTTAAACTCCTCCTCAAAATTTCTGTTTTTGTACTGTCGAGACACTTCACTCAGCAACTGTAGATGATCCCGCATGGCCCTTAGGTTATTGTCAAACCAAGTTATTGTACTTCTCTGATCAGTCCTCACCCTATATGTTTTCAGGGGAAAAGATTGAGTATATGCTTTTTCTAGAAAAGATAGAAATATTTTGAAACACTCATTGACAGCTACACTCTCCTCTGTCACAAAATTCCAGTTATATGAGGAAACCAGTTCAAAGAAACACAACCTACCTACCTCCTTGGGTCACAGGCCTACATACCTTATGGTGGTGCAGAGTCCCACCAATAATACTCTCATCGATTACTTCGCCAACAGCAGCTCCTGTCCAAGATGATCTGACACCCCAATATCGAACACACTGGATTTAAAGGAATCGGTACTGAAATTTATAAAAATGTTGTTCAGACAAGCTCCAGCCCTTGTATGGTCTGTTATAGTTTGTTAAAACCATAGCTCCCCATGATGTCAGAAAGGTCAAGGAAATTCTGCTGATCAGTATTGAAGTGGACATTAAAATCTCCCACAAAAAATTTTGTTTTATGTATACCAATTTTATTTATAATTGATTCAATTGAATTTAAGAATTATTGGAAATTTCCTGATGGAGACCTATATTTTGCTAAAACATATACATTTAAGTCATTTAAAAATGCTGCACAATATTCAAAACATTTTTCTACACAAAACATTTTTACATCATAGTCTGTTACTTTAAAACAATTCTTAGTATATATACCTACTCCCCCACCATTAAAGGATGCTCTCGAGTATATTGCTCTCGAGGTAGTTACAAACAAGCTAGCTGTAACTACCAAGCTGTAGAACAAGCAATACATTACTACAGTAGAGCACACACATTACTTTAGGGTTACACCATTACAAATTAATCCACTTACTCAAAAAAACAACTAAGGAAACTTTATTAACAATTTTATTGAGTTTTACACGCGTTGGTAAATAAATAAATAAATAAACAATAAATTTAACAAAAAAATAATTTATCTTAAAATAAAATTACATTAAGTGCTTAAATAATTGTCCCTGTGTACCAAGACAGCACTGCACTCTCTTACGAATATTGAGCACCTTGCGATTTATTGCTCGTTTACTTAATGATGGTTAATCGCATCTCCTCAAAATTTAAATTTCGAACTATAAAACTCAATTTTTTAGTGTTTCCCATAAATATGTGTCTGAAACATTTAAATCAGGAGATCTTGCCGGCCATCTTACAGGACCCTTTTTTCCAATCTACCTGTCACCAAACCATTCTGCAAGATAATTTGAAACTTGTGTTTTGTGTGGAGGAGCATCATCTTGATAAAACAGAACTTTTCTAAAGTAATCATGTTATCCAAATAGCCTTCAAAATCGTACTTTGGAAGAAGAATCTCCGTTTCAAAGTTCCATTAACAAAATAAAGACCCAAAATTCGATTTTTATAAATACCTGTCCAAACATTTAGGCTAAATCGCGCTTGTGCCCGAATTTCCCGAAATTGTCGGGGATTATTTTGTAAATTGGGGTAATCAGAATTTTTTTACGCTAGCCAGGTACAAAAAAACATTCGTCTTACAGCATCAATGTACTATTTGAGCTAAATATATTTTAAATGCCTTAAATCCACTTTTTTTCTAAAATTGAAATAATATTTTAGAAAACTTGTACTATGTGGATTTCTCTGAATTCATATTTATCTAGAAAGTATTTTTTATGTAGCGCAATAAGTACAGGAATTGCTAGTCTATACCTCAAGTAAATTTTCTTTAGCTTCTTCATTCATTCTATCTCTATATTTACTTTTGGGCCTGCTAAACCAAACATACAAAGATTTTTATCTTAATTGAGTATGGTGTGGTTGTTGTCGCTCAGAATAAATAAAAAATACATTTCTGATGTCCTAATGGCATTTTTATCTTATTTATAATAAATTTTAACCATAATTCGCTTTTCTTCATTCGTAAGAACCAAATTGCTTAAATTACTAGTAAAATACCTGTCACTTTGTACTACAATACTATCAAAACATACAAATATTTAAAATATATGATACTTATGACAGTCCAAATATTGTCTTGTCACTTTATCACAACCTATATACTGCGGCAAATTTAGTTATTTTCTAAAATTTCGTGTTATTACAAAAAATAAATATTACTCGTTAAAAAGGTAATTTTGCAGAGATATAAAAAATAAGAGATCCAATATGGTGCCTATAAAAAAAATAGACTTGATGATGGTTGGCAAAAGACGAATGTAGCACGAAAAAAGTGGCAAATTATTTTAATATCAGAGAAGAAATAAGTTCAGAAAAAAATAAAATCGATATTTCAAAATTTTGAATTTTTTCGAATATCTTCGGAAACATTCGAAATTTTTTATTTTTTAAAAAGGCATTTTAAGCTCAAAAATTCTCAAATTGGCCCAAATTTAACCATCATGCGTTCCTCTTATAGATTACGAGATTCCAGTTGAGAGTCGAATGTGAAACACCAAACGTTAATTTTATATTATATCTAAAAAACTCTTTTTGATTTTTATTGCCACATATTATGGACTTATTAGGATTTACTTTTAAATTATGATTCATTTACGCTCAATATTTCTAGATACTCCTTCATAAGTAATTTTGCTTCATTATAGTCGTTGTGATCAAAAGAATATTATAAATATACTTATCGTCAGCAAATGCCTGTAGCTTACAATATTCAAGCGAATCTAAAATATCTTCAGTATAAATTATAAAAAGTATAGAACCTTAAGGGTCACCGTAAGTAATACTTGAGGCGGGTCATTCCAAAGTGATTATTGTGCACTTTGAAGAATTGTTGGCAGATTGAAAAAAACGGATAAGTTGAGGTTTACCAGCATTGTTGCTTAAATTAACACTTTAATATTATATATTTTGATATTCGAAAATGTACAAAGATTGTCCCATAAATCAGTTTTACTTGGAATGCCTTAAAAATAAAATTGAATTTTGGACAAGATGCATTTTGGAACACCGCTGTGGATTAGACGCATTATGGAATAACAAATTAGACAAATCGTGTAGTATTATACCCATATTTTTTTTAGTTTATTTAAACCCAAAATAAGACAAAAGGCCAGCATTAAACTAAATTAAACATTTTATTTCGTATGACAAATTTTAATTTATCAACTGAGAAACAAAAAAATGGTTGTTAACAAAAAAACGCTTTAAAAAACGAAATTTTAAGGTCTTTAGGCTCCTCTGATAATTGGCAAAAGTTATCATCTTCTTCCTCTTGGATAGTATCAGAGTTTTCCATTATTTCTTCCGATGTAATACAGCTTTCCATTAAGTTTCTAAAAAACTCACACTCAGAATTGTCCATCCACTGGTCACCAAAATGAGATTTCAATAAGGTTTGAATATCTTTAACTTTCGCAGGTTTCATGGGCACTCCTTTTGGAAGATTGTAAAGACTTATGTTGGAACTATTTTTTCCGCGCTTCCATAGACTCGCAGACTTGCCAAAATCACTTCTATAGAATTCCTCTCCTCGCACTGTCACATCTCCTTTCTTCTTCTTCGTAAGAATGATCCTCCTACATTGAGATATTTTAAAATGCCACGACTGCAATGCGGTCGGATGGTAAAAAAGAGTGACCCCTGACTGGAAAAACTAATTCAATTTCTTTTAAAGAAATTGAAGAAATTTTACTTAAATAGTAGACCAGCATGCCAACCATTACTGAGTTTCTATTTTGTCCTCCGCATCCGTCTGCACAAAGTCTTAGTTTCTTAATGTTGTTCATATCAATAAATGAAAGCAAGTAAAATACTGCAGACGCGATTTCATTTGAGCTTTTTTGGTATTTGTGCTCCATCCAGGTGAACGAAAATACGTTTGTTTTTGTTAATTGAGAAGAAGACGTCCCTTTTACAACAGAAAAATTATAAGTATATAGTTGCCTACTGTAATATGCTACTTGATCAGGTACTTTTGGATTTACTAAATTTTTTTGACAGTCATAGAAGAAAGTCAACATCCCATCTTTCTCTTCCTTCAAAAAGTCATAAAATGTTTTACTGCGCAACTTATGTACCCTTTTTTCAATAATAAGTTGGTTTTTTAGATTAACATCTTTTGTTGTCTTTATTTGCTCTGATAGCGAGATACATTTTGAGCAAGCATCGGTAACTGGTGACCCAAAGCCAATATTATAATCTTGTGTGAAAATTTTTCTAAACAAACTTCTTTTTACCTTTAAATTATTGGGCGCAGTATTATTGTACATGTCCATTATTTTCTTATTAGAAAGATCACAAGAAAGGTACTGTCTCATACTTTTACCTCTACAGTAATGACTTTCTACACCTTTTAATCTTTCAATAAAAGCCTTCACAGAGTTCCTTTTCACTATATTTAATTCCTTTAATCTAGCGCCACCTCTTTTTTCAACAGGCATTTTACCAGTTTTAATATAGCGATTGGCAACCCTTTGAACTCTGCTCTTTGTTACATGTAAAATGCCTAAAAAAGTTTTTTGACAGACCTGTATATGGAAGTTATCAGTATTGTACACTTTGACAAAATAATTTATTGTAATTTGTTTTCTTGATGAGGTTGGTTTTGTAGCTCTCTCACGTTTTGGCTTTCTTATATCAATATATTTCAAAATAAATGCATCTTGTACCTGTTTTTTCTTAACTTCGTAGAATCTTTCATGAAAATGTTTCACGTCTATCATTTTTAGTGAATGACATCGATAAGTAGCTTTAATGGAGTGATTACAATTCGGGTAAACTGGTGGTTTATTCGCAGAATACCTAAAAAGAAACACAAGTTGAAAAAAATCTTAACTAAAAAGACCTAACAATAACTAATAACCCTTAACCAAATTAATAATGTAGCCAAAAAAAAACAACAAAAAACTAGGAATAACAAGCCTCTTTTCTTTTTTAATATTCTTTTCCCACAAATTGGGATCGGATATTTTTTTTCGTCCTCTACCACGTGGTACAGCTTTAATTGTTTCTTCCGCCATTATTAAATTTTACAAATGACCACTCTGCTAACGTCTTACTCGCGTAAAAAGCTGCAAACATTAATGACGATAGGAATAAAAAACGCACCACAACAAAGACGTCATTATAACTTCAATAAACAATAATGTCTTTAAAATCCGACTTTGTGATTGGTTAGTTGGATATGACTCGCTTTGAAACAAGACCTCTCGCAAATAAGAAGCGTTTTGGAATAACACGCAAAATATGAATGGATTTTTAATAGGATTATAAGCAATTTGGACGAAAATTATGTGTTTCAGCTGCAAAATGTCAACGTATATTTTTGATATAGGTATCAAACTCAATTTTGAATAAAAGTGGACAAGACGCACTTTGGAATGACCCGCCTCACTTAGTTGTTCAGACTGTTATCGGGAAAAATGTTTTGATATCTATTTGATAAATATGATTTTGAAGGCAAACATGAACCAATATTAAAACCGTAACCAGGTTTTCATATAACAAATCAAGGTGTCATTTTATTTATAAATAGGGAATCAACATACTTCCTCTTCTTCCTCCGAAGAAATCAGAATGAAATTTCTTAATTTTTTGTCAATTATCCAATTCTCTATTCTTTTTGTACGTAAGCATTCATTATTTCTTTAGGCTTTTAAATTTAGTTTTTATATTATTTTCTCGAATAGGCGCATGCGTGTCAAATAGGTGTAAAATAAAATCATAACATACATATGTTATTTTCGTAAAATATATTATTCCAAGGCAAATTGCGCATATCGACATTAAGACTTGCATTAAGAGTGGCTCTGCCGTATATTGAAATAAATAAATAAATAAAGATTATATACATTAAAGTTTCTAACAATTATAATTATAATATTTAACAAGTTTGGGAATGCAGCTTATTTCCGTTAAATTTAATTTGTAATATATTCTCTCATGGTTAGATATACATAACAAACATACCCTTATTAGAAACCAGCAACACATTAGACACAAAAATCACATCTAAGAGAGTAGTTATATTATTTGTCATTACTCTTGTGGGTTCTTCAATTAATTGATGTAGCTTATAGTTTTCGAAAAGTTTAACTTGATTCTGAAGATTTAATAAAATATTATTAAAATCCCCTAAACAGAAAACTTTATCTACAGCCAGGTAAAGATATGGAAATATTGATATTGAATCAAAATCAGCAGTTAAAACATTATAATTTAGCATTATTGATGGCTTATAACAAAACACAATACCATAATATTTCTTACCCCAAAATTCAGGATATTAAGAAAATTCGTAGGTAGTACCAAAGTTTACAAAATATATATATTCTGTAAACTTTGGCAATACCCATTGGGCTTAAACCCTTTACGAGTTCCTGAAAATTCCCCTATCCTGAAAGAAGATATACATCCCAAAAGTATATTGGAAATCTTACAGTTCCGTTCCGGTGTGCTTATCTCGCCGATTCACCACTAATCAGCCCGATGAAAATAATTAAACGAACCGCATAATAGCCCTTAAAGGGGGACAGGCCCCATAGAAGACGAACGAACCGTTTACACTTGTCGTAAACGTCAATGTCTCTATTGACGAGGAAAAAGCAGGTCAGATTTCCATCTAAATTACCAATTAGCATCAGCACCAGTTAAATTCAATTGAGTGAAGAGGTCGAGGATGTCGCACCTTCATTATTGTTGCGGTAGGTAAAGGAAATATATTTTAATGTTATAAACGGTTCGATTACCGGTTTAACAATGAACGGCACGAGGATAACTCAATTATGATAATAAATAATCATTATTTATGATTAAGTGAGAGTGTTTGGGTTGGTTTGCTGTGGAGTCGCACTCAGTCTTTTATGTACATACTTATTTTAATTTATTACTTACTCTTTTCAGGCAAATGAAGTCACTTTTGTGCAATTTAGGTAGTTTTTTTAGACGTTGAAAATAATTTGCTCATTTTCCAAGATTTCGATTTCATTAATTAAAAATTAATTAAATCGTCTTATATCTTAATCGATAATTATTGTAATTGCGTGGCAAAAAAATAAAAACGGCTTTAAATAATTCAAGTCCCTTGAATACATTCAAAATTACTTAATAATCCTAAATTTTCTTTGAAACTTTTGAAATTTCATCGAGAATTTGAAGATTATTAAAGTCAAAATCAAAAATAAAAAATCCTAAATCTCGATTCTCTTTCTTTCAGGCCTGAAACATTAGGAACTTGACTTGAACAAAAATTAACATTTCTCCAATTGCCTGATATAAAATATTAAGAATTGCTTCGATTGAAAATTGCTTTAATTACCCAAAACGAATAGTGACGTCAACTTTGACATCAAATTTCTCCTATTATCTGAAATATATTGCATGTTGACAGAGCATACTGTCCCTCAATTAGGTATTCTGGTGAAAATGTAGATAGCGGGATTAGGGACAACAAATCAAACCTCAAGTTTTTAATTGGCTGACGTTTCGACGATATTTATGTTTCGTCTTTATCAAGGCTAATATAAAAATTTAGAGGTTTTCGTAAAACTTATGCCTAACCTTACCCATATACGGATAACAACAACCAGGAACATTAATAACATTAACGCAAAACAAGAAACATCAATAAAATTGTATATACATAAAGCAATCTGCGATCTTTTTTAAAACAGAAATTATAAAATACTACAATAGTACACACAATTGTAAAATACTACAATAGTAGTATTTTATAATATCTATTTTAAAAAAGATCGCAGATTGCCTTATGTATGTACAATTTTATTAATTTTACTAATGTTTCTTGTTTTGCGTTAATGGTATTAATGTTCCCGTCTGTATATGTGTAATGGAGGCTGTTAGTCATAAGTTTTAAAATCGAAAATATTTATTGTATAACCTAAATAAAACTTATTTAATTTTATACTTTGTAAAAAATTTAGGTTTTACAGGCAATTGAAATCATCTTTAGATGTTTAAAGGTAATTTCTTTTCCTTTCAGAACGAAGACATTTAAAAATGTGACTTGATAAAAGTCGAGTTTTCTGCAGTCACCTAAATATAAAAAATTGCTTTTATTATCTGAAAAAAAAACACAATAATTTAAACAGTCTGGAAATAACTTAAAAATTAATTTAAATACCTTAAATAAAGAATTATTCCAATTACCTGCAAGTGATTTCAACTGCATGGAAGCAATCAAATATTACTCTAATTTCCTGAAAATGACCTGAAAATAACTTTGAGATTTAAATTCTGACTACAACAATTACATCGAAAATTTCATTTTATTTGTTAAAGTCAAAATCAAGACTTAAAAGTCCTAAATTCCAAGTTTTCAACACTAAATCAAGTTTTCAACACTTAATAACTGTTAGTTTTAAATATCGAAAATTTCAAGACCAAATTAATGCTATTAAAGATTAAAAAACATGAATTTCACGTATTCAGGACGAATCAAGACTGCCAGTCTGAAAAATGCCTTAAATTCCACCAACCAGAATTTCGACATTTCTAGGTCCAAATCAATGATTTCACCTTAAAATTAACCTGAATTTATACATTTTTGACATTGTTAGTTTGCAAATAAAAATTCCTGAAAGTTCCCCTTTTTGTAAGGCTAAATCAACAGTGCTTAAAGTCATATTTTCGTCTTTCAAGGCGTTTGAATTCGTTTTTAACTCTTTCCAAGCAATTAAAGTTACCTTAAGGCACTTAAAGTCTAGGTACTTGATATAATCCTATAATACTAATTTTTTCCAGGCCTGAAACATTTGAAAAAATGATTTAGAAGTCACTCCAGTTGTCTAAGAAATATTGATAATGGCTTTAACTGCCTGGAAATTGACGTAATTCTTAATTTCTTGTAGGCTAAAAACATTAAAAATTGACTTAAAAGTGTCTCAAAAAAAATATTTAAAAAGTGCTTCAACTGCTTGCAAGAAAATCAAAACTATTTTTAGTGCCTGAAAAAGACCTGAATTCCTTTCAATTAATAAAATTGACTTTACCTTTTGAAATACCATCGAGAATTTCACGAATTTTAAAGTCAAAATAAGGAATGAAAAAAAAAGTCTCGAGTCTTTTAAGACTAAACCCATATTGAATTCGTTTTTAATTTTTTCCAGGCAGTTGAAATCACTTTTAGGTAGTTAAAGTCAATTATTTTAGCTCTCAATCACTTGATGTTATTTTCATTTTTTTTTCAAATTCGAAACGTTTAAAAATGACTCAAAAATGATTTCTGAACTGTTTGAAAAATATATAAAATGCCTTCAACTGCATGGAAGAGATTCAAAATAGTTAAAAGTTACTTTAATTGCCTAAAAAAGACGGAAATCGTTTAACTGCTTGGAAAAGGGTCCATATTACTGTGTCAAATTTTACAGTTATTTAAAGTCAGTTTTATGCCATTAAGATTATTTTTTTACGTCGTTTAAAGTAAATTTTCTTTCCATTATACTTGAATTGATTTTTAGTTTTTTTCCAGGCAATTGAAGTCACTTTAAATGTAAAAAGGTTTTTTTTTCTTCTAGACTCTTGTTGCAATTTTTGCAATTTTTATTGTTTTCCAGGCAATTGATGTAGGTAATTCTTTTAATTTATCTGGGCCTGGAAACATTAAAAAATTACTTTAAAGTGCCTAAAAAAATATTGGAAATGGTATTCAACTGTCTGGAATAAATTCAAAATTATTTAATAATTTTAAATTTGACTTCAACTTTTGAAATTTCATCGAGAATTTGAAAATTTTTAAGGTCAAAATTAAAACTAAAGAATCCTAAATATCAAGTCTTTTAAAACTAAATTCATATTGAATTCATTTTTAATTTTTTCGAGGCAGTTGAAATCACCTTCAGGCAGTTATAGTCAATTATTCTTCCTTTCCGGCACTAGATATTATTTTCATCTTTTTTCAGATCTGAAACGTTTAAAAATTACTCAAAAATGAGCTCAACTGTTTGAAAAATATATAAAATGCCTTCAACTGCATGGAAGAGATTCAAAATAGTTAAAAGTGACTTTAAGATGGAAAACTGCTTGGAAAAGAGTTAAAATTACTGTCTCAAAAATGACAGTTACTTAAAGTCAGTTTTATGCTATTTAGATTATTTTTTTACGTCGTTTAAAGTAAATTTTCTTTTCATTATACTTGAATTTATTTTTAGTTTTTTTCACGCAATTGAAACTACTTTTAGCTGAATCTGAATCTGAAAAGGATTTTTTTTCCTTCTATTTTCTTTTTTTTTCTTCTATCTTGTTGTAATTTTTATTGTTTTTCAGGAAATTGACAAACGTAATTCTTAATTTCTCTGAGCTTGGAAGCATTAAGAAATGACTTTAAAGTGCCTGAACAAAATATTGAAAATTTTATTCAACCGCCTGGAATAAATTCAAAATTACTTAATAATCTTAAATTTGACTTTAACTTTTGAAATTTCATCGAGAATTTTACGATTTTAAGCCAAAATCAAGACTAAAGAATCCTAAAACTCGAGTCTGTTTAAACGCAATTTTTCTTCCCTCGAGGCATTTGAATTCGTTTTTAATTCTTTCCAGGCAGTTGAAATCACTTTTAGGCACTTTTGAAAAGGACTTAAAAATAATTGAAATTGCGTAAAAAATATTAAAAATGCCTTCAATTCTGGAAGGTCACAAAATTGACTTACTAAAATTGACGCAGTTAAGGTCATTTTTTTAGACAGTTGCGTGTCAATTTCTTTTTAGTCAATTGAATTCCCTTTAAGACGAGCAAAGACAATGTTAATTTTTCCAACCTGAACCATTTAAAAATGACTCAAATGAACTCCTATTGCCTGAAAAAGTCTTCAACTGTTTAGAAGAGATTTAAAATGACTCAATGCGAGAATGACGAACTAAAGATCATTTCACTTAAAGGTCAGTACTCAAAAAACCAAAACCTATTAAGGAGTAAATAACGACCCCATCATAAAGCGACACAGCTTCCGCAACGATTTAAAATAAAACCGCCATCAACTACAAACGGGGGCAATTTTGTGGCTGGCACGAGTTTACATCCCTTATATACAATAAACTTGAATGACACTCCAAACACCTGTAGTAGTATTTAGTAGTAAACACATAAATGATTCCCTGAAGGGCAGGTCTCGGATTTCGATCTCGGAATTAGGTTTGCAATGTTACGTTTGCCTTGTTATTCATTGTTCCGCCTGTCGTCGCAATTAAACGACCTTATCGACTTGTTTGCTGTTTGTGTTTAACCTTTTGTCATATTTCGGTTTTTATGCCTTTCAGAAGGGATCATAATAGGGCTTAACACGTTTGATTTGATATAAGCAACAATAAATTCTTGATGCTTGTTACTCATTCATTGTGAAAGCCAGACCTTTAAATGATTTGAAATATTAAGAAATTTTAGTTGTCCGTCCTGACAGTCTTCATTTAGTCGTTGAAAATCGTGAATGTTAGAATGACTTAGATAGTATTGATTTGCCGCTGAAACACTTGATATTTAGAGAATTTCGATTTTCAGGCTAGCAGTACTGATTTGGTGTTGAAAGGACTGACATTTCCATACTGAATGCTTATCTTCTTTATATTCCTCTTAGACTTACGTTTGCTCTTTTCATTGAATTACTTTAGAATAGTCAGAAATAACTTAAAGTGGTAAATTGCTTTCTGAGATGAACCAAATGAACCATATTATACCCAGGCTGGAAGCCCATTGTCTGGGAATAAAAAATAGGTTACAGCTCTTTAAAACTGAAGCAAGCAAAAAATATTGACTCTTTACCAAAAAAGAATTAAACTATTAAAATTTGATCTGAAGAACTTAATTCCTTGAAGAATCTTAATGAAGAAAACCATAATATTGATAGATTGAGGAATGAAATGTCTCTCAAAGATATTGACATTGAGCGACACAACAGAAAGTAATTATGCCGAAAGTGAAGCTATGTCCACTTCAACAATCTTAAGTAGTGAAGAAGTAAACTGGTTAAAGGAAACTTTATTGAGGGTCCTTGGGAAGAGAGGTATGAAAAATTAAGAAAGCAAAAATTAAGGACCAAACAATTGCCACATTTGAAAAAGAAAGAGAACAATCGTCGAAAGTCTTTAAAGGTAATAAATTATTACAAGCTTAAATTTACAAATTGGAAGATAAAGCAGAAAAATTAAATAAAGTAAATACACAGTGTAGCTAGAAATATTTCAGAAGGCAAAATGCTCTATTTCAAAATTCATCAAAAAAATTGATTAAGGCTGTGATGCATGCAAATTTGTTAAAGCATGGAAGATACAAGTAAGAGCCAAAGTACAAAGTCTAAAAGAGCTAGCACCTAAAAATATGCTGATTAAAGATTCTGAAGCAAAAATAACAAAACTGGAGCAGGAATGAAGTCATGAGAAAGACCAACATAAATACACAAACAACCAATGAGTATAAAAAAAATCTGTTTTAAACCTGGAAATGCAGGAGCATGAAAGTGAAGTGTACAAGAGCTTTCCCAAGAAATTGAGAAGCAAAAAAGAGATGACGTGCAAACTCAATTAGAAAGTGAAAGACATACTATACATACTATACGTGCTTCAAAAGAACATAATAATTTATTAGAAAAGAGACTTCCGGTAGAGAAAGCAATATTGTTGAAATGACTGCTTATAAAAATTTCATATTGGGAGGATTTGTTGCAGCAAAAGGAAGCAGAGCTATGTACCTTTTTACTGTATATGTTATGGCTGCTATTTGTTGTTTCAGTTTCTCCGTTATTTTGTCCTAATCTTTCTTGTACTTTATCTTGAATTTTGTTGATACAACCCTTGTTCTCTGTCCAACATTGATTTGCTAAGTTCAGGTTTCATTGCTTCCTTAGGTTGTGATAGGTCCTTCCCAAGTACACCAATTTGTTTCTGTATTTCTTTTTCAACGATCATAGTTTATTTTCTTGCTTTCTTTGGGCTTGGGAGTAATGGGTGAGACTTTTTTAAGAGGTCTTTGTAATAGGGCTGGCTTTGTCAAGATGACTTGATGAAGTTCATAAATAGTGAATTTGATGCAAGTTTTAGTTTCCTCATTGACGTTAGTTTTCTTCAGAGCACTTCGATTGATCTTGTTTTTGTCTTCTGCCATTTCATCTTTAATTTCAGTTATTACTTTCATGATATTATCAACTGCTTCTCCGTTGTTCTCAATATTAGTTTTTATACCATTTTGTTTATTTCGCTGGTGGAAAGTGGTCTTCTGATTCAAAATAAATCGTCGTTAGTTTGCCACAATGTTAGGATCTAGTTTGCGACAAGCATGGGGGTTTCTCTGTTTCCATAGACACCACATTATTTCTGTATATTCGTTAATATTCCGTTTAGTTCGTGCTTGTTTTCCTGTTTCTTTCATTTGGTTTGTGCGCCTTATTAGAGCTGGCAGATTTTCAGTTGATTGCGTTGCTGTTAACCTCTTTTTGATGTAGTAACCCGATTCATAGTGCTTGTTGGTTGGTACACTTTGTTTTGGTTTTAACAAATCAAATTGATGTCTCCAATCTAGAGAAGGGTGAAGTCTGTAGTATATTCGATTTTCGAAACTATAGTAGGATGATCACTTGTTATGAATTATTCGACAAAAATATTTATTAGTTTATGAGTTTCAGAAAATGATAAGATTTCGACACTGGCTTCATACATTCCATGTATTCCAATCTTACATCATTTCCTAACAGTAATTCCGTTCTTGCTTCATTCTAGGCATTCTAGGATCTGTTGTCACTAAATGTTCTCTAGACATCTAATATATGCATCAGCTTCTCTCATAATTGGAGGTGTTTTTTTTTGGTATTGTAAAGATGAAGAAAAATTAAATAAGATTTGATTTTAATACCAGAAAATCAATATATTTCAAAAATGCCAAATTGACTGTACTAGAGAGATACATGCTGATTAAAAACAAGCCGGCCGGCGCATTTTGTTTTTTTTTTTTTTAATTTATGGATTGTTACCGTTCCGTTCTGCTGTTACGTAACCGAGAGATTATGAACGGACGTGATTCGTGATACAGATTTTTAAGCGCCTAAAGTGAGGATTTGTTTACGTTTTGAACCGCTGAATCGTTAAGGCGAATTAAGTGGTAGCCCCGTAATTGCGACCGTTTTATCGAGTAGCGATCGGTTGTAAATAAAGGTGTGATCGTCTCTTCCGATTCATTCATCGCGGACCGATAATTATCGTAATTAATCTCCCGAGGCTAATCTGACGGGCAATCATGTATCATTGGTATTTACTATTTTATTAATCGGTTTTTGTACTATATTAACCATAATAGTTTTCTTATGTAATGTTATTCATCCTTTTAAGTGTCATTCAGTTTTATGATGTTAAAAGTACATTGCAGCGATGTATGTCTGTCTAAGTTCCACAAATCGTTGACGATGTAATAGTGTGTGGTGGTTAACTACTAAATTGTTTGTGTTTTAATTTTATGATTAAAAGATATTTCATACTCAAAACATATTTATTTAAAAAGCACTACTCCTAAAAGAGGAAGCACAAAAGTAAAATCCTAAAATTCTAGCACAGTTTCATCTTCTATAAAATTCTATAAGATTCCCCGACCTAAAGACATTAACATGGCAGACGTCATTTGCTTCAGCTTATGGTACGTGTACATTAATGTCTAAAACTAAAGGACAGTTTACAGGTAATACATTACACACCTTCCCTTTTAAGATGAACTATTCGAATGATAAGATATGCACATTTTAAAACGATGCGGCGGCCTTATTGTGCGATGTGACAGTCTTATCACTGTCACATTATTCACATATTCACATTTGCTCTATTATGCAAGTTACTGTTTTCACTCACTTTTTCTACGAACATTATTTTCACTGCTTGAACTACTATGAGAAACATTAGAGTTATAATTAGAATGAGAAGCTATATTAATTAAATTACTGGTGGATAAACGAAAAGAATTATCTTAATTATTATTGACACTTGGTAATTTTATTTTCATCCAGAAAATTAGAATCAGAATTCAATTCTTGTTCACAAATTTGAATTTGTAATCAAATCTAGTGTTTAAAAACTTTATTTGTGATGTATTACGACGAACAATTTAACTATTGCTCTCTTTTCTCACCCAGTAAGATCTTGGTTCGAAGGCTATCTAAGTTACAATAGCTTTGGACCATATACTATCATTTTTACATCTTATAACTACTTTATCCCCTTTTAAAACCCCTTGGGGGTTCCTACGAACTACGAAAGTACTTCTTCCTGACCTAAAAGTCTCTGTTAAATGTGTATTTGATTATTAGGTTCAAATGTGGTCATAGTTACTGGTATTTGTGATTTTAAATTTCTACTTTGCAAAATTAGAGCAGGAGATCAATATTTGTTATAGGAAAATTATTGTATTAAAGAATGCATTCCTTAAAATGAATCCTATCTTCACTATATTACCTCAAAATCTATTACTAATACTAACTGCCTTTTCAGCCATACCCATTACTCTGGTAATAATAAGTCAACATGATTGTATTGTGATATCTTTGACTTTACAATATTTAAGACAACTTTCAAGACATACCTATTTAAGATTCGAAACAAATGGAAGATTATCAGCAATAATAAACTTTGGATAACCATTAATGCAGACATATTTTTTACATAACACCCAACATAGTTAAATGAATCTACAAATGTAGGAGGAAACACCAAAGTAAAATCTTAAAATTCTAGCACATGTTCATCTTCTATAAAATTCTAAAGACTCTAAAGATTCCCCGACCTAAAGATATTGACATGGCAGATGTTAATTGCTTAAGCGTAAGTTACGTGTACATTAATGTCTAAAACTAAAGGACCGTTTCCAGCTAATACATTACAAAGTTTGGGACAATTCCGGACGTGTCTGAAAAATTATATGAGGTATAATGTCAAAAAAATTACTTTTCACCCAATTTAATTAGACATAATTGTCCATCTCACCCCCATCAATCTTCGACGATTGTATTACAGAAGTACAAGAACGTCTAGCTCATACGATTCATAATATTAAAATTCGCAAAACTTGGGCACTAGGAGAACTACAACGAGGCAAATTTTGAAAAAAGATTTAAGTCTACATCCTTGCAAGATTCAACTTACAAAGGAGCTAAAGCCAGCCGATCATGGACAACGCCATACTTACGTAAATACGTAAATAAACAAAATTATCGCATCTGGGGCAATAAAAATCCTAGGCAAATCCACGAAAAGCCAATGGCATGTTCGAAGTGTCAAAGACATTTTGAAAAGTGGCTGCTTTTGTTGCTGCTATCCTTTTCCTCGTTGTAGACACAGCTGTTCTAAAGAAGCTGCATTTTCCACTACCAGTTATAGGCCCCTCCTTATTACATACAGGGCACTTGGGTTTATTTGGGCAATCTTTGGCTGCATGACCCTCTCCAGCGCAGTTGAAGCAGCAGCCTTTGCTATCTGTTTTTTGGCAATCTCTTGGTAACCCAAGCATTTTCTACATTTAGTGACGTTAATCCTTTTATACACATAGCACATCACTACTCCCATTCTAATTCTCTTGTTTAATAGGAGTGAATTTGCATCTTCTATCCTGATACGGTTATGGCTTGTGTATTATTGAAAAAAGGCCTTAGTTCAAACATCCTATGTAATTTTGTGCTCAAGTCTTCCACCTGTTCTTCCAGGCCGGCTATGACCTCTTCTTTTTTAGATAGGCCATGAATGTTTTTTATATGTAGCACTTCTGCTCCAGCCAGTGTGCTGAATTTTTATATTTTTGCGTTATCCTTATCGTTTAATTGTTCCAGGGCAGACTTTATTGAGATCTTCTTTTTTTTCCGTAGCTAACAATAGTTTTCCCCCTCTAGTACTTCGTATATTTGCGATACATTCTGTTATGTTGTTGTCTTTAAGTACCCTTTTAACATCTTTTAATGTATCGTTGAAATTGTGAGTTTTATTTCCGATAAAGACTGCGTACGAGTTCTTGTCCGTAGTTTTAGTCTGTTTCGTCACAGTTTTCGCAAGTAAGCGAAAAGGGTTAACGATTCAGGTTAACGATCAGGTTCGGATGAGGTATATCATCCCAAACTTTGGTATTATGATATACTAAACTTTGTGGCGGAGTAAGAAGTTCCTTGGATCTCCCGAAGTAATATGTCTGGTGACAGCAGCGAAAGTGTTGTAATTGGTAAAAAAAACCAAGTGGGTATTAGATATCATTTTGTTTATTATTTTATACGTATTAACATTATGAAATTGAAATTAAAACTAAAATATCTTATTTATTAGACCACAAACCTACGGTATAATTTATACGAAGTCACCTGGACCAATATAAAAACTAAATTCCGGAAATCTTTGGCGTTATTTTTTTTAAACAGAGGTAAGTTACGATTTTTCAATATTTTTTATGCATACTTTCATTTATATTTGATATGTTTGTTTTTTCAACATTTACATTTTTTATCTCGTTGTAAATTTGAGAAATTGCAATTTAAAAGGTAATCCAAGTGACTTCATATAAATTATACAAGTGAGACTACCCTATCATTAGACACTTGTAAATTTCTACCATGATAGTATCAATAAGTTTTTAATGAATAAAGTTTTCTTGCCAAGAAACTTTACCTTGGTGCGAAAAGTAACTCATAAAGGCTCTTACTTCTTTTGCTATATTTCCAAGCGACCTTCGTTGTAATCTAGACATATTAGAATTTAGAGAATTCAATCCAAAATTTGATATACCTTGTTCGGCATCATGGTCAAAGCACTCTGAAGAAACATATGTTCTTATTGAGCTAGCTATCAAAAAGTTATGTAACATGCAGCAAGCCATTACAACGGATTCAATGTTCTAGATTAATGTAAGTGTGAAATATCTGAAATCGAGCTGCCAGTATTCCGGATACATTTTTAACAATACGTCTTGCTCGTGATAAGCAATAGTTGTAAATTTTTTCTCTCTAGCAGTCAGATTTGCCTGTCTAAATGTTTCATTAGATCTACACGCAATGGAAATGCATCATCTCCTATAAATACATATGCCAGTTTTTTTGGAGGAATTTCCTTTCCTTTTAGTTTAATCTCCAGGACTGTTCAAGGCATTGTTTTGGAGTTTTTCAAAAAAATGGGGTATTTTGTAATACACCATCATCAGACACTCATCACACTGACCACAAATTTATATCGAAATCGCACATTAAAATATGATCCGCTTCCAGCTGGAGGAATATGATCCGTTTCCAGCTGGAGGAATGATGCTCACATATTTGCCATCAATTGCCCCAAGACAATGGGAAAAATTCCAGAGTTCTTCAAAACTTTGAGCAATTTTTATCCAGTCTTCTCCTAGGTGTGGAAACTAAAAAAAAATTTTAGGTTTTACGTTTAAGCCTGTTATTATGTTGAAACCGATTTAGTTAACGTTACAGGACGAATCAAATAATGATGAAGACACCGATGCTCATAAAAATATAGACAGCCCTCAAACTCCACAAGCCAAGCAAGCCCCAAATAGTTCTGGAATTTCAAGATCAGCTTCAGCTTCTCTGTTTCGTACTAGCGACTGTAAATAACCATTTTAAACAGCCGCAGAAGGTTGACTGGTTTGACAGTGTGGGTAAAAATGTAGATATGAAGCTTAGAGAGCAGCCCAACAACCAGAGACGCCTTGCTGAAAAATTCATAGATGACATACTTTTTGAAGCCGAGGGTGGAACTTTAACAATTTTTTATAATTTTGCCATCCATCACCGCTAATCACCCATCGCCGGTAACCTATAAGCCATCATCGACAACCTATCAACTCGAGTATCAACCACCACTGGCATCTTTTGCAATTAGGATATAATATTGACTACACAATATACTGCCTTAATCTGTTTTATTATGTTTCATGTTCCATACTTACTGGAGACAACCCCACTGTTAACTTGTGACATCTTTATCTGATTGTGAATAACCAAAAATCAAAATTTGAATTTTGTTTTTATTTGCTTATACTAAAAAAATAAAAAAGAAAAAAACATGCATATTAACTTGTACATATGTATTTGTGTTAATCTAGTCATTCTAAATTAACTTATTTACAATGAGAAGCCAGAATTATTTCAAGAGCTAGGTTCAGTTTCTGTTGTTATAAGAGTTTATATTTTGTTATCCATAATATGTGGATATATATTATTTTGTTACAATTGTATAGATGGTTAAAAAATATATATGTTTTATTTTTTATTTAGGTATGTTACATGTTTATTATAATGTTTTATACACTTATGGAAAGACAAAAAAGCAGATAATTTTTTCTGAAAATCCAGAAATTAGGATTTTCAGTTAAAATATGCTTTAGACCTGCAAAATTCTATTTTTTTACATAAAAGGTCTTATTAATACCATACTTACAGTTTACAGTATTTAATTTAGAATATATTGTAACTATTTTTATGCATTTTAAAACCCTTTGTTAAATTTATTTTATTTCATCTTAAAATAAAATATTTAAAAGTCAATTTAGTTTTGTTTTTTTTTTAATTTAAATTTGCTCCCATACCTATCGTGCCAATTTATAATTCTTGGTAAGTATCTACAGCTAAATATCTTAAATGTCCTAAATAAGCAATGTCTGAGATGCAATATTTTTATTTTTCTCTCAACATTTAAAATTCGCGATTTTAATTAAATGTGGATATTTCTAAATTGATAAGCATATTGTTATATATAAAATAAAATTCTATTTAAATATATCTATCACTCGTCAGTTAACGCATCTTTTGTAATTCTGCAAATTACTTCAAATTTAAATATCAGGCTTAAGTTTCCCGCCACACGCCACCCAAGATGGTTGCCTCCGTCTTTGTCAACAACATCAATGAAGCTGTCAACAGAATTTCTGTCTGTTCATTAGGCAACACGCATTTCTCTATTTTTGTGGTCTGTGATATTTCCAAAAAGAGGAAACCTTTGAATGTCCATTGGACATATTTGTGCTGTGTGGGGCATAATTGTTCTAACAACCTTTATAAACCTAGTTTTTCTAATTGAGAACCCCAGACAAACATTACCTAAAATAAAATTTAAGGAATATTAAATTTAAATTAAAATCATATACAGGGTGAGTCAGAATTAAGCAAAAAAAATAACAAAATATTTCTATATTCCAAACGCGTTGTACGCTTTTGTTCAATTTCCAACGTTATAGCGTACACAGTTACCAGCATCGGGCAGTCAGGCAGGCGAGACCGGTATTTTCGAAACTCAGGCAGGCAAAACCCGCACTAAATACAGTTGCGCGCGCACTTAAACCAACCGAGAGAGAGAAAGAGAGTATCACATCGGCCAAAAGGAGACTTGTAGCGTGGGGTCTTTAGTCTTTGTAGGAACGTAGTTCGCGTCAGTCGTACGTGCGTATCATACAATTTTATATTACGTTACCGAGACACGTCGTATAATATAAACGCGTAGCATAAAGGCGAATGCCCGTGGGTTTCTTCATTATTTTTCGGCGGAGGTTCGGGTACGCGCCAGTATTTGTTTACGATATGCGAATATGTGTTTAGTTCGTGAACTGTGTGGAAAGTTTGGGAAAAATGTAAGTTTGGATTACCTTTAGCCATTTATAGGTATGGGCCTACATATGAAACCTACCCTATATATAAATACTCTCCTTTTTGTATTTGTGTTAGTTTATTGTTATGACTTCTGACAGTTCTTTTAGGCTCTATTTACAAATGTAATTGGGGCCTTAAGGTTTGCGTATGCGCAGTATAACTATTTTTTCAAATACACAAATAAATAAATGAATATATTTTTTTAAATCCTATATAATAAAGTTAATTTATATGCAAGCTGATGTGGCCTATGAGTTTTCAAATTTTTCATTTATCCGATCTACACAGTGTTGCGGATGAATTTTAAAAAAATGTTGCTCCTAGTATGTGGAAACGAAGCTATGTTTGAATGATAAGGCTTAACTATAAGTATGTACCCAAATTCATTGGTTTGATATTATAGAAATGATATAACTGTAACTTATCAATTATAGTTATATGAACCTAAAAAAAAACCTACATATAAACAAGAAAAATACTTATAAAGTTAAGATAATGATAGCATTTGTATATAATATTAATTATTATAGATATTAACTGTAATTAGAGGTATAACTATTTAATAAATAAGAATATTCAAGCCTTGGTTATCATAACTCTTAGACCACAACATTGAAAAATAGCAAAAGACCCAAAAATTCTTATCTAATTTTTGTATTATTAATTATAGTTATGTAACTGTAACTAGAAATATAACTAATTATCCAAAATACTATTAAAATTGAAAATTGTCAAAAACTCATAAAATTAAAACAATAATAGGTTTCGTGTGAACATTAATTTATAGTTATTTAGCTCTAACTATAAAAATAACTTTTTAACTAAATAAATATTACAATTACCAGAAATTTGAAATTATCAAAAAGCTAAGACAAATATTATAGGTTTTATATGTAAGATTAATTATAGATATTAACTGTAATTAGAGATATAACTATTTAATAAATATGTAACTTGGTTATCATAACTCCTTAACCAGAATATTTTTAAAAATCCAAAAAAAACACAAAAATTCTTATTTAATTTTTGTATAATCAATTATAGTTATTTAACTGTAAGTAGGAATATAATTATTCAATTAAATGTCTAAAAATCTTGATATATCAAAACTCTTGAACCAAAAAATTGCAAATTACCAAAAAAAACCTAAAATTTCCATTTAATTATTGTATGATCAATTATAGTTATGTAACTGTAACTGTGAATATAACTGTAACTATTCATACAAACAAATATCAAAATTTAAAACTGTCAAAAATTCATAAAATTTAAATATAATATATAGTTTTTGTGTGTCACATTAATTTATAATTATTTAACTATAACTAGGGAAATAATTATTCATCTAAATAAATCTCAAAATTGTCATCAAATTAAGATAGATTTTATATGTTAAAGTAATTGTAGTTATTTAACTATAACAGAAGCAAATACCTATTTAACTAAATATATAAAGACCTTAAAATATCAAAACTCCTAGACCAAACAATTGAAAATTACCTATCAAAAATCACACACGTTCTCGTTTAATTTTAGTATTATCAATTATAGTTATGTTATTGATGTATGATTAATATACTTTGATAAAAATCTTGAAAATTATCCAAAAAACATCAGAATTTTCGTTTAAGTTTTGTATGAGCAATTATAGCTATTTAACTGTAGCTAGGAATATAACTATTTTTTTAATTATAGATATTATTGTCCTTAGGAAAAAATTAAAGCTATCAAGAGTCATAACATTAGGATGATTATAACTTTTGGAGTGAATATTAATTATAGTTATTTAACTACAACTAGGAAAATAGCTATTCAACTAAATATATGAAAACCTTGAATATCAAAACTCCTAGACCAAACAATTGAAAATCAGCAAAAATCACATACGTTCTCGTTTAATTTTAATATTATTAGTGATAGTTATGTTAATGTTATATGTAATTATTAAAATATACTAAATTATTCATCATCACTGAACTAACAAAATTTGTAAAAAATTTATTGAAATTATGAAAAAAATTTCATCAAAATGTATGAAAATCTTGAAATATCAAAGTCCTTAGAAAAGAAATGAAAACACTTAAAATTTCAATAAAATTTTAAGTAATATTTAATCTTTTGTAAAATTAATTATACTTATATATCCAACTGTAACTAGAGGTATAATGATTTATCCACATTTTTAAAAATTATTAGATTTCCAAAAATACCCTATAGAAATGCCATGCCAAAAATAAACAATCTAAGTGAAATAACTATAACTATGAATATATCTGACACTATAAATAAAACTAGCTCTAGTTAAGTGGTTATAAAATTAATGATACTTATATAACTGTAACTAGATTTTTTTAAATTATTACAAGAAGACATGACTATAACTACAAATATATGTATGACTATAACTATTTATCAAAATAGATGAAAATATTAATATCCTTAAGAAAAATTAAAACACTTAAATCTTTGCTATAATTTTAAGAAATATTTAATTATTCATAAAATAATTTATAGTTATGTAACTGTAACTAGAAGTGTAGCTATTTATTAAATTTTGTAAAAATATTAAAATTCCCTTAAATACTTTATGGAAATAAAAAATTTAATAACTTTAACTATATATATATATATATATATATATATATATATAATTGACAGTATAACTACTCACCAAAATTTCTAAAATTAATAAAATTCCTTAAAAATTGTAAATTTAAGCCATTTGTACACGAGTTATTTAGTAATAAATATAAAAAATGCTGGATAAAAACTGTAGAATCTACTACGAGAAGTCATAACTATAAAATAATAAATTTAAGTTAATACATTATAACTTAAAGTAGATATAAAAATGTTTAATATGAATTTAGAATCGCTTACAGTCTACTGTGAAAATCCATAACTATAAAATCGTCAAATTTGAGCAGTTTGTACGCGAGTAATTGTAGAAATATTTCAGTTATTGAAATAAATTCAACTGTCACTATTCATACCTCAATATATTTTAAACTAAAATAATAGAAACAAAATAACTACATAAAAACTCATCTATTGTGAAAAGTAATAACTATAAAATGTTAAATTTGAGTCATTTCTACGTAAGTTATTGAATGAAAACATAACTAATTAATACCTCAATACACTTCTCCTCACCAAAACTCCTACAAACTACTGTGAAAAGCCTAGAATTTAAATTGTTACATTTTAACCATTTGTACGTGAGTTCTTGGAAAAAATGTCAGTTATTGAAAAAAAACATAATATAACTAACTATTCGCAGCCCAACCTTGACCTTATGAAAAATTCCAAAAGGTCTTGTTCACACTACTCTACCTCAAAACTATTAATTTACAAGTTTACCGTAACCAAACAACGTAATGTTTACATAAAAATACGCACATTGTATTTATTTACCTATTCGGCGTGTCCTTGCACGGCCTTAAATAATTCAACCGGGGGGAATTTAATTAACGAGTGCATTAAACGGTGTCATTATGATTTTATAGTTATTTATGCCAATAAATTAGGCTTCAACTGAAAGTTGATCTGAATGTTTTATATTTATGGAAAAAACTAACTTTGATATGTGGCGGCATTAACAAAGTCTATATATTTCAACGAAATATTCAACTATATTGAAATGTTGAAATATATGGCAGTAAAATCAAAAAAGGACCCTCACTTGATTTATATAAGACGTCGCCACTTTCAACTGTACGCTCCCCTGACGTCCGTGACGTTCACAGTGTATATACGTAACATAAAGCAGATGAGGATCAAGAACTTTAAAATATCAATCAAATTAAGCTCATAACTTAAGGTACAATAATTTGAGCCGAGAATTTTACAAACATTCCACTTAATGATAAAATGGTGAAAGCACGCAAACTATGCGCTAACAAGAACAAATAATAATTCCAGCCGCTAATTATACGAAATAAGCCGCTCGCTCTCTCGTTTGCCTGCTGTACAAACAACGAGGACGAATTATACAAAAATGCGACGTTGCCGAGTCGTTGTCCTGCTAACCATACAAAAACTATTATATAGCAAATATCACGATTTTAGATTTTCCCCCTATGGGGAATATTGTCAGAATATCCAGGCAGATTATTACCAACAGGAGACAAATTGGCTTGAAAATAATAAAAAAATGAAATTTTATTATTTCCTCCTGCTTGTGGCGTCGAGCGTCGTATCCTGCTGAACACACGCGGCCGGTTTTACCGTCGAAGGCCGATCGCTTCGGTTTGTGTCATGAGAAACTACGTTCACTCAAGGTTATTTTCAACCATGAGTCGTTTACCACACCACACAACGAAATTTTCAAATATATATAAGCGCGGCGACGTTGCCACGTTGCCGAGAACCTAGTCGACAAATGCCACAACCGCTAAATCATCATTTAAAAACATCCTGTTGTGTGGTGCGTTCTTGGTACGCTTGACGTCAACGCCTTTTTTTGACTGTACAGTGTGGTCAACTTATTTTTTCTTTGGTTTTGTTTGATAGCCCCTATAGATCTGTAGAACAGAAAAAAATATCTCAAGGTTGTTTGTACTTTCGTCAATGACGTCAGGATAAAGTTGAGAAAATACAGTTTACGTCAATGGTGTCTTCAAACTCAAAAAGTAATTTATTTTCCATAAAGCGTCAATACATTGCTAATTGCTAGAAACAAAATGCTAAGATAATTAATATTTTAAATTACATCGTCTCTTGGAAAAAGGTCTGTCCCGCGATTTTCACCAACCGACACTCTTTAGCTACTGACAAAAGCAGTCAAGAGTGGGATCTATCTCAAGCCGTTCTAGAATAATTCATGTTTTAAAGTATTAAACGTTGTTAAAGTTGGAAACGTTTTGACCCGCCTAGTACATCATGGATATATTAAAGATGAAATGTCTCCGCAACGGAATGTGATTATGTATTGGTCGCCGTTGGGCTTATTTTAATAGGAAAAACTTTTAAAAAATCAGCAAGATTTCAAAAATATAAGCAAATAAGCGGGGTAAGCGGTTGTATCTCAGAACCTGTACATCTGGCAACAATAAAAAAAAATATTATTATATTAGTGGCCATGAAAAAATTCTGGAAATTATTTTCAAGGTCCCTATTTCAGCGCTAGAAGGCGCAACTAAGAATTAAAATAAAAGTTTTTTTCCGAAAACTTATACAGTGCTTTTCTTTAATGTCCCTCCCCCCTTCTTTATTTTTTGAACGGATCAATCCAAAATGTTGAAACTTGAGGTAATGCAATTGATGAATGAATACTGTTTTAAAGCAAAATTGACAGATGAAAGTTTCAAGATGGCTGGTGAGCGCCATCTTGGAAAAAAAGTTAAATCGAAAGGGTGGTCTTGTGGTACATCATTTTGAAGCTCCTGACGAGTACTTTATAACCCTAGAACATAAATTCTATATCTTTACCTACTATAAAATGGTGGTACATTTAATAATTACCTGAATACATTAACCTTTAACTTGATATATCGAATAAATACATTGAGTTCAATTGAGAAGATGCTGGAAATGGTTGCCTTGAACTTCTTGTCACAAGAACAGTCGGTCCGAAATTTGACACCGAACATTTTCAAATACACTAACATCGATATCTCTATAAATATTCGTTATTGTCTGTTGTAAATCCAATACTGAAGCAGGTTCAGTTTCGTACATCTTTTGCTTCAAATAGCCGTCGAGGACATGTGGAATGGCCAGCTCCCTCGCCAGATTTGAAACCTCTAGACTTTTTCTTATATATCTGTCAATTTTGCTTTAAAACATAGTATTCATTCAGCAATTGCATTACCTCACGTTTCAATCTTTTGAATAAAGAGGGGGGAACATTAAAGAAAAGCACTGTATATTAACCTATACTTTTGATAATACTGTTAGAAAGCCTGGAAAATTGTTTTATTTGTTTGCAAGATCGCTGTTTTAAATATTTTACCTTATTACTACTATAGTTCTTGCAAAAAGAACTAGAGTGCGAAATTTGTAATATTTTCCCGTTTTTAAGGCTGCTGGATAAAAAGAGGAAGTCCATTTCCTTGACCGGCCAAGTCACCCGATTTAAAATGCGTCGACTTTTACTTATGGAGTCGTTTAAAAACTCCACCCACGACCAGACATAATATTAAAAACAGAATCCGTGACGCAATTATTGAAATATTAGCTGCTGAATTTGAAACAGCAGTTTTATCCACCCAAAGAAGATCGGAAGCTTATTTAGAATATGATGGAAGTCAGTTTGAACATCTATTGAGGAATTAAATACATAATTCGAGTTTAAAATCAGTCTTTTTAAGGACCAGCTTGAGGAAACCTCTATAGTAATGTTAATTAGACATTTTAAGACCGAACGCTAGATCGCGGTACATAAGTTTTGCCTTAGTGCGTAAAAAAACTTATATTCGCTATCACTTTAAAACGAGCAAAAACTCCATTGTCCGGTTTGCACAATAGTTTTGCAATATGATGTTCAAAATATACCGTTCTATTTGAACTTTTTGACAAAAATGAAAAAAAAATTCATTGTTACAAATTGCGCCCTCTAGCTCTTTTATTAGGAACTATATAGTAATAAGATCGGGCATATATAACAGCTATATTAAACAAATTTTGAATTGCTAAAATCGATTTTAATGGTTACACTTTCAATCATTTCCCCCACCCTTCCCAAGCAACACATCCTATATTATTATCGTTAAGTATATGTTTATTCAACGATTTTTTGGTAAATTTTTGGTTTTGGTATATTTATCAACCGTATATGGTCAAGGGTATTAAACTGTAGAATTTACGTATATTACATATTTACATATCTAGTTTTTAAACTCGATTACCATAGCTCAAATATTTGACGAAATGCCCCCGTTATCATATGCCAATGTGTGGTATATTATATACTTTTTATACATGTATAAATCTTATAGTGTAATATTGGAATAACATACACAGGGAAATCTAGGAAATGCATTAATGTGCATGAAACATAATAATTATACCAAATAAGATACACAAATCAAAAAAACTCAAAAATATAAATTTGCTCAAAACTGCACAAGCACTGCAACTATTTAACGATTAAAATAAAGGTGTAATACTGATTTTCTATAACTAAAAATTCAACGTTTTATTTATGGGTAAGTATATTTGTTTAGAAGCTCATTCGATTAAACGTCTTTAAATAGTATACATATTAAACCATACTTAAACTTTTACGAAGTAATAATTGTAAATTATTAACATGTCATAAACCTTCTTTTTAAACGTGAATAACATTAACATAATATTAAATTCCTCAAAGTATATCACGCGGGCATTTTATCCGATATTTATCGTTGAGTTGGGAACCAAAAATGTACATGTGGTGTAAACCAAAAATAAACGTTTATTTAATTATCGTGTTCGATTTTATAACTATCGTTGCTATCGTATTAATTACGCCCTCTAACGGTGAAATACGGAACTTAATAAATTGTTGAGAGTTTCGGAAAATAATTTGTTAAGAGTTCCATTAGTTAGTTCCACTTCTTCTTCAGAAGTAAAAAAAACATTGTATATTATAAGCATACTTTTATTATTGTGCGTTCTAATGTTTATGGACGAAAGCTTTTAATTTTTTTTCGCTTTGAGGATGGCCTCATATAGGCCGAAACGTCGGCATTATCAAAATCTTAAAGACTTACTCTCTATATCAATATATTAAACTCATTTTAACTTATTTTAATTGGAAAAATACAGGGAATTTGAAAATCTCGAAAAAAACATATATTTAATTTTTATTTGCATAAACAATCTATAGATTTCTGTATACAGGAAATTCAAGAATTTCAGGCAAATTTAAAAAGCATAAACTCCTATTGGTTTAATTAACTGTTACACATGAGAGCTTTTTGAATCACCCTGTATATCGTCATAATATATTAAAAGTGAAATATCTCTGCAACGGAACATGATAAACTGGTCATGTTTGGAGTAATTTTAATCAGAAAAATTTGGGTAATTCAGAAATCTAATTGACAACGCATTACAGAACTGTGCCATGATGGGTTTGCAAGCAACCACAACAGCAGTAGCGGCCGGAAAACGCAAACTTGAATCCTTGGAAGCCGAAGCATCTCCCGCCAAGAACGGCAAATGGGACAATGTCCAGTCGGACGATTGTATCGCCCGCCTAAGGGCGGTGGCGGTACCGACGGCGGACGCCTGGCGTTCCCCCACCCCCTCCCTCGCCGCCTCCCTCCTCAGCGAGGACGAGTTCGACGAGGACGAATTCGATGAGGACCTGAGCGACGACGAAAAGTGCGTCGGAGTCGTTCCACCCTCGTTCGAAACCCCCCGGTTTACCACCCCGGTACCACAACAAGTGTATGCAAGGTAAACCATTAATATTATTTTTAGTTAGTTTAGGTCTGTCATGAAAGGTGGACACAAAAAAAACAGCTCACAATTAAATAATATAAAGTCGTTTTACACAAATATGGTCGTCTTGTACAAATATCGTCTTAATATAAATCACGCGTCTTTTACACTTGTACGTCTTACACATACCGCAATCGTCTTTATAATAAGTCGCAAGGGGTTCCCCGCGGCGCACTTTTACTCAACCAGTTGAGGGCGCCAGTGGTAACAGCGTTGACACGTTTAATTGAAATTGTAAAATTACACCTACACTCGGCCATATCTGACATCTAATCCGACTCGGATTCGCTGCTGCAGTCCACCCACGTATATTTCATATATTCCGAACATATAGAAGTCTTCATTGGCCATCATGAAATCCAACTTTGACTATATCGTACCTTTCATTAGGTTTTAATTTAAAAAATTCATAACGGCCTAGGTACTTCTTATGTAGCCAGAGCCAAACAGTTCGTTTTAGACCGACTAGGTCCCCAATCTTTATATTTCTTTGGTAGTATTTGCCTTTTTTCTCTCCTGCACCTTCTGAATTTGAATTTCACTTCGTTGTCTTAGCTCGTCCCTTTGTTTATAACCAAAGAATCGACAGCTTCATTTTCTAATAGTTCCTTAATAAGTATATTTTCTTGGTTCCTCATTTTTACTCCAGTTAGTATTTTAAATGGTGTAGTGTTGATACTCCTTCGAATGGTAAAATTTAACATTCTCTGCACAGTATCCAAGTATTTATATATTTCTGTGGGTCACTTAGGCTTAATTTAGTCAATACAGGAATGATTATTCAGTTAATCCTTTCCACCTGACTGTTATCTCTTGGAGCATCAGCTATAATCTTTACTTGTTGAATTTTTTCTTCCTTGAAATAATTTGTAAATTGCGTAGCGGTGAAAGCAGTTCTACTATCGGTAATAATTCGTTCTGCATTCCCAAAGAGTTAGCTCAAAATGTTGCCGCACATTTTGCAATAGTAGAATGTGTAGTACTCACACCTAGTACCTTACGCACTAAGTAGTAAAAAAATAACTTTATTTTCCATAGAAAACGCTCCAATCGCTATTTCCAACAACAAAATGATTAACAAACCATGGGAGTAGTGAAGAAAAGCACGAAGTTTTGAAGTAAATGCTTTTACTAGAATTTTTTCTGAAAGTAAGACAAACTAATCTTATGTTACTATTAAAGACTACTTTAAGCTTTAAATCAGTTAATCTCCAAAAGTACTGAATTGAAGTACATGACTTTTAGATCATTATAATGGGAATTGAAAGACCTTTAAGATATGGCATCACTCGAGCCCCCTTTTCATTTAAGATTTTTGGGGTGGTGTTACCCCTGCCCAGGAGCCTGCACGTGGTAACATGATTTTTCACCAAACTCGTGTCTCCCTCGAAAACAAACTCGATGGGTTTTAGCGTTTTCTCAAAAAAAAACTGCCAGTAAATGCCTGTTTCATTTTTAATGTGCCACCCTGTACAGTCGTGTTTCACAAATACCATCTTAATATAACTCACTGGTCTTTTCACTTACACCCTTTTACGTCTTCACATACCATCATCGTCTTTATAATAATTCACGAGTAGTTCCCCGAGTCCCTTTTTAACTCAATCCATTGAGAGCGCCAGTTGTAACTGCGTGGTCATGTTCAATTAAAACTATTGAAATTGTCGGCAAAATATTAAAAGTCCTATAAATTAAATAAAATTACACCTACATATTTATCCCTTAAAGTGTTTGAATTTAATCAGTTTTTGTTGTTCTATAGGTACCAAACGCCTTCCGAATACTGGCAGTACTACCAGCCGCCCCAACAACAAACCATCCGATGCGAAGAGAACGGGAAATCTTACCTGGAACTGGGGGCGTCCCCGCAAGTGAAGCAGAGGGTGCGGTGTTGCGATGGCAGGACGCGGTGGTGCCACGTCCCCTGCTACCGACAAAGAAGGCTGGCTGTGTTAAACCTATCCATGTGCAAACTGGCTAGGTATAGACAATGTTCGGACCCCTCGCTGCGTCGCTCTGTCCTTATCTGTAACACGTTAAGGAGGTTAGAGAGGGAGATGGAAACGGATCCTCCGGAGCCTAGCTACACTACCATACTACCTGAGATGACTCCTCCGACGAAACCTTGCCCCGTTGAACCAAACAGCTACGAGCAGAGTTTGAGGGAGATGGCGTGCTCGTCGGGTAGGGCGACCCCTTTTCCTTCTGCCGCCCCCGATACGGATTCCGGCCTAGGGGACGAGGACAGCGATATGACCCGACCGATCAATTGGGGTTCGGTGTTAAGTTTAACCTCCCAAACGGACTTGGAGTCTTTGAACAATAACGAACTGTACGCGGAACTTGGTTTGAGTGGTACCAGTGAGGTAGAACCGTCCAGCTCACGGACTGACAGTATAAACGAGTGGGATGGGTTCATGCACGTGCTGGTGGGCGGCTCGTAGCAGTAAATATTAAATATTTTTCGGTGTTTTTTACTCAGGTTGTGATCTATTTTGTAATTTAACGAACAAATTGGTTCGTTCTTTTTTCTCTTTTTTTTTTTGATGCCCGATTGATGACTGATGTGGACTTTGGTACTTATTCTTAATAATTGAGTAAAACGCAATTCCGATCTCAGTCGCTCAATTTTCGTATGAATGTGATCGTGTGTATGTACTTCACGCAGCGTAGACGATTTTATATTTTAAAAAAATCTACGATATAGTCGCTCTACGCTGCGTAGCTCAATAGCACTTAAGAGAAAAATGATATTAAAGCCCCTTTGGCATTTATTATCTGTACATATTATAGTTTTAACAGTGTACATAGACATAATGTATATAAGAGAAACTATAAATAGGCACTATATAAATATGTTTGTATATAAGTAAAAGAGAGGAAGAAGTTTCTATAACTGATGTTTTAAGATTAAATGTGAAATTTTTAATATTGGCCGTATAATACGACCCGGCGAATTGTCATTTTTATGTTTGTTAGTAGATCAGTTCCTTGAGCCGATTACGGTGTGGCTTAAGACCAGAAATTTCCGTGTACGTGTTTGAAAACGTTGACGTATTTTTATCAATCAGTCTTTGATAAATCGCCTATTTTAAAGGAACCACGCTATAAATTATTGCATTGTTGGGTTCTACGTGAAATTCTAGACCTATTTTTATAAAGAATGTCCTTAAACTAAATAAATATAGCCGTTTTAGAGATTTACATTTTTAAGTCATCAGACGATTATGTAGAATGTTGCGTAGAATTCAAAAATAGAATAATAAAATAACTTCTCAATATAGACCACGTCCGAAAGTCTCAATAAATAAAGTTTTCATAGCAAAAATATATGATAACTTGGTCATTTTAAAAAGAGACATCCTGTATATTATTGCATTTTTGGATTCTGCGTAAAATTCTACACATATTTTATATATTTTGTCGTATACCTAAGTATGACTGTTTATGAGAAATTTTCTTTTTTATGTCAACATTGCTAAAAATTTCCAAAAATGTAATAACAAATTAAATTTTATTATAGGGTGTCCCACGGCGTAATTTTGTCTTTAAGCAATAAATTGCTTTTACGGAAATCTATGATAACTAACTTATTTTAAATAGGACATTCTATATAATTATGCATTTTTCTATTCCGCGTAGACAATAACCTATACCTATGTTTAACTGTTTTCGCGCTGCTATTTTCTTTTTTCTGTCAATATTGATGAAAAATGGGTAAATTTTCAATAAAATATTAAAGTTTAAGGGTTTTTGAGATACTTTAATTTTTCTGTCAATATTGATAAAAAATGGGTCGATTTTAACTGAAAAACTGAAATATATTATCAAAAACTTATAAATTTTACCATATGACAAACGATCTGAAAATTGTTTAGAATTTTACTTAGAATCCGAAAATGTAATAATCAGATAATATTTCAATATACAGGATGACCCATGACGAACTTTCGGTTTTAAAGAATAAAGCTGTTTTACCCTAAATCTATTACAACTCGCTTATTTTAAATGGGACATATTGTATATTTATGTATTTCTATATTCTGCTTAGAATTCTAAATACATTTCATTTATATATAATTTCATAAATCCTATACCTAAAGTTTAAACGTTTTTGAGATATTATTTTAATTGTTCTGTGAATATTGGTGCAAATGGATTAATTTTAATTGAATTGAAAAAAATTAAATTGAATTTCTTAGAATCAGAAAATGTTATAATAATACAAAATCTCAATATACAGGGTGTCCCATGACATACTTTCATCTTTAAGAAATAAAGTTGTTTTACCGAAAATCGCCTGTCAAATGTGACACACTGTATATTTATGTATTTGATATGACATTGTCTATGAGACACTGTATATTTATGTATTTTTGAATTCTGCATAAAACTCTAAATATATTTTATATCTAATGTCCCATACCTAAGTTTAACTGTTTTTTGCAATATTTTCATTTTTTTCTCAATATTTTTGCAAATAGATATAATTTGACTTAAAATTGAAATATTTCAAACAACGCTAAATTTAAGCATATGACATGCTTTATGAAAATTGTCTAAAATAATGCGTAGAATACAATAATATTATAATAAAATAACTTCTTCATATACAGGGTGTCTTACAACATACTTTCGCCTTCAAGAAATAATGTTTTTTTTTCTGAAAAATCTATGATAACTCACTTATTTTAATTATGATGCCCTAAATATTCATGCGTTTTTTAATTGTGTGTAAAATTTCAGAAAGATTTCGTATATAATGTCCTACACCTAAATTTAACCGTTTTTGAGATTTTTTTTTCAATTATGATGGAAGTGAATCAATTTTGACTTAAAAATTGAATTATTTCGAAAACCGTTAAATTTAAGCATACGATGTGCTATATGAAATTCGCTTCAAATTTTACGTACAATCTAAAGATTCTGACTTAAAAGTTGTCCCATTTAAAATAAGCGATCTATCATCGATTCTCTATATACATCTAAAGCCACACTGTTTCGTTAATTAGTAAGTTTTTTCGCCGGGTAATTAATTCTAGTCAATCCACCACAGGGTACGCCCGTTTTGCCAAGAAGTCTAGCCAGTATTAGGTTTCATAACAAAAAAACAAAATTCAATAAAAAAAACATTGAACCGTCCGATTTTGACTTCTTGAATGTTCGGGTGTCCCCGGTGTGGCGAATGTTTCTTAATTGTACGCCATAATTCAATAGTAGCTCTTAAGGTCCATGATTTCCACGATTTAAGGTGGGATATCCTCCCCCAACCAACCCCCTCCTGAAAATTAAGTTTTTTTTGGTTATTTTACTGATTTCTTGCCATATTTTTCGTTTAAAAAAACAGAAGATTTTGCTTTTTTTGGAAATTTTTAAGCTGGAACCGAATAATACAATATGAGGGCACAAACTACGACTGTTAAAATTTAATGGATTTTAATACATTTTTTTTTGTCATTTTTCAACATAATTATATGGCAATCATACATTTCTAAGGTAACAAAAGATAATTTTTAATAGTTTTTTCAAAAAAAACAACAAAGGCTGGCAATAAGGATTTTAACGCACTGGATTTAATTAAGGATTTCCGATAATTAAAAATGTTTTCTCGCCTTTTTTTTGTGGATTTTCGAAATCCAAATTAAATCCACTGCGCAGGTTAGCAAAAATTACTGACCCATCACATCGACGTCTCGTCAATAATTACGTTTACGTACAACACTTGGATGTGTGCAAATAAACATGTGATATCATCATGTAATATGTTAGGTGTTAAAAAATTATTAAATCGGTATATTATACATATTACCTCATTTATTGTTTTATATTTTTATGTTTTAATATATTAAATTAAACATTTTTTAATGTGTTTTTTTATTACCTTTAATACCTGTAGGCTTTAGTACAGTACACAGTATGGTAGTATGAATATTATACAGGCGTACCTTGTATAATATTCATATATTAAAACTTAAATATCCTCACCACAGATCGTGATAAGTTGGTCGTGTTTGGACTCATTTTAATCAGAAATAAAATGTAAGGTATAACCCATCAATTTTTTATGCAGTAAAATAGAGAATCTCAAACAGATTTTTAAAATATAATATACTATGAGTCTATCTTTAGCCGTTTTCGCGTAATTAACATTAAAAGATGAGAACTTTTTGAACCATCCTGTATATTATTTATATATTAAAACTTAAATATCTCCGCAACGAGGAAAGATAAATTGGTCGTGTTTGGGCTCATTTAAATCGGAAAAATGTCGAGAATTAAGTAATCGGATATGGAGGCTTGAACTGCTAATATTCTTCCAGGCATATACTGTGGAATATTTAAAAAATTACATTTTTTTTAGCTATAGTCGGATTACCGAACAGATGGAGTAAATGATGTGCGCGAAATATAGGCCTGCCCATAGATGAAACCCTGGCAGATTTAGACGAAGAGAATTATGCCTACTTATTTTAAATTATTTTACCGTACAGCTTTGCTTTTTTAAGCAGCTTTTTTTAAAATATAATACGGTCGCCTGTAAAATGGGTCCAAACCGATTTTGAGGTTTTGCCAGGTAATGATATAATAATCCCTTTTAAGTATTTTGTTATGCAAAGTTATGTTAATATATTGGGGTTTACCGAAAATGGATAGGTAGTAACATCCCTAGAACAGCCTTTATAGCTGACTATGCAATTGTACTATATAAATACAATCGCTCAATTGCCGCGGGCAACATTTGTCGCGTGTCAAAGCTAAGTCGCCGTTCGTGATAATTGTTCACCATAGTAATTAGTAAAAAACCCTTTTGTAACGTAGTTGGTCCTATTAGTAAATTAATCTTTTTTAAAAGAAGCTCCGCAGGTCTTGTCATTTAACTGGCGCTGCGAACAGGATAGTGCAATTTCGCCCTTTAACGTGTTTTCGTTGTGTGAAAGTGAACCTTCGTTCTAAGTGCACTATCAAAAAACGAGATCATCCCATCCAGACATTCTACAAGGCGTTGGTACCCTTACTGGAAAATTGCTGCAATATAAGCTCTGTGGATAAACCATGCTGTTATTGTAAGTAATTGCCAAATTGCCATTTTATTTTTAAAATTTTTATGTTTTAATGTCTAAGGCTTCATTACGATTAAAAGAGTTTTTACGGAAAAATAGGGCTGCCTTAGGTTTAAATTTGAGTTCTGATAGTGATTCAGATAGTGCAGAAAACTCTGACTTAGAAGGAAATAATTTAGATAATACTATATCTGTTAATTCAGAAGTTCAGGAAGAACTTATTAGCTTATTAGATAAATTAAATTTAAATCCCGACATTATGGAAAATATTAGATTTTTCACTTTTTTATTGCCAGTGTTCTCAGGAAATCAAGAACACCTCGAGAGTTTTATTAAAGCAATAATTGACGAATATTATAATCTTTATTATGTCACCGCAACTACAGAAGATCAGAAAAAAGTAGTTCTAGCTGCTATTAAATCTTAGTTAGTTGATAATGCTCAAAGTTTTCTTTTATCACGTCCAGACTTAGACAACTGGCCTTCAATTATAGTAGAATTAAGAAAAAAGTTTGGCGATCCAGTGACGTATTTGATTCTTTTACAGCAATTACAATATATTAAAAGAACTAGGGGAGAAACAATTTTACAATTTGTGGATAGGTTAAAATCTTTTATGCAGAGAATTATTTCAAAAATAAACTCTGAAATAGAGCACGAAGCCTTTAAAGCATTAGTTTTAAGGCAGGCTGATACCACAGCAGTGTTAATCCTTACTGCAAATTCGCCACAGACCTTAAAAACTATGTTAATGCTAAAACAACCCCAAACCTTAAACGATGCCTACACACATGTTTTAAATTTTAATATTATAGAATCCCAAATTAATTTTACAAACCAATTTACCGGACCTTCAAATGTAACCCAGAATTTTAACAAAAATAATAATAATAACCCTACGTATAAGCAAAATTTTAATTTAAATCCTCGCCCCTTTATACCACTACCAGTACAGTCACAACCCTTCCCAAGCCAACCAGTTTTTGTCCAACCTAGGCCCGTCCAAAGACGTTACCCTACGAATGCCGAAGTTTTTGGCAATCAAGCCAAACCAATAAACCCTCCATACAAACCTCCTCAAAAACAAGATCCACCCACAAATTTTTCCATTCATTTGCAGGTGCTTGACCTGGAAAATCCAGAGGAAATTCAAGACGACCTCTTAGAGCCAATAAATTTTTAAGGAATTGTTTTACAAAAACAAAATCACTATATTGTAATTTTAATTGGTTGTATAGTAGTAATAACTAGCTTAAGTATAGTCCTGTACCAGTGGAAGAAACATAGTTCTCTCAGGACAATTCCAGTGAAAGTGCTCCAGAAGATGTTCACCGAGGACGTTACTAGTTAATCCTTTTAAGTAATCGTGCCAGGTCAAACATTTAGGGTGTAATTGGCCAGGTTCATCAGAACCGAGAGCTACCTGTGCGCTGGAAGTTTTGCCTATAATAGTAAGGACCAATAAAAATTGTTATACCTGAGCAACAATCGAGCGTTCAGGGAGCCCTTTTTTTATGAATCCGGACATTATAAAATATAATTTCATGATCATAATCTGGTTTTGAGAATTACTTAAGTAGCTTTTATCTTTTTTTAAATATGTGTTTTAAAATGAAAGAAAGAATAACAAGTTAGGGGCTGCGCTGGTAGGCCTGTGAGATTTAAATTTATAGATTGAATATAAGTATATATTTGTTATTTTAATACATTTTTTACACATTATGTTTATAATTTTGTAAAAAATTAAAATTATTTCATCATCTCATCCTGGGACACACTGTATATTAAAAATATTTATTACCTGCTGCTTCTGCTGTAAACTGGACTTTTTGCACTTTGTTGTATGCTGGATGCTCGTTATCACATGTTTTATATATGTTCATAATCACTTCCTTTTCAGCAATGGTCAAATGTTTTCGTACTCTTTTCTTGGGGGGTGACAATGGGGGTGTACGTGGTGCGTCAGCCATTATTTGTTAACAAACAAATTAACAAAAAAATAAACACAATCTCAACTTTTCAATATTGCGAAGATTCAAATATTCGAATAGCAGAAAATTCAACCAAAACGATCTAAAGCCGCTCGACTAATAAAATTAAATAAAACCCCAAGTCATGAACCCTATCTACTATCTAGGCTCTAGGCCACACCTCCGGCGCAGAACGATCACGTGACCACTCCATCTGTTCGGTAACCCAAGTATAACTCTGTACAATTTTTAAATAAAAAATCATGAAAAAATTATAGACGGCGTATTTTGAAATTGTAAGCTTTAACAACCCGTAAATTTTCCTATGCAGTAAAAGAGAAAATTTTAAGCAGATTGTAAAAATATTAAATACTATGGTTCTATTTTTAGCCGTTTTCGAGTAACAAGCATTTAAAGATAACAACTTTTTGGGCGCACTCTGTATAATTGTATTTTATTAAAACTTAAATATCCTCGCAACGGAACGTGGTAAGTTGGCCGTGTTTAGAGGCATTTTAATCAGAAAAATTGTCGGAATTTGAAAATTATAAAAAAATTACAAACAGAGGATTTCTAAGTTTTCTTTTAACAACCCAAAGATTTTTCTATGCAGTTAACTAGAGAATCTTTAGCAGATTTAAAAATTATAAAACGACAAGGCTCTATCTTTAGCCGTTTACGAGTTATAAGCGTTTACAGATAAGAACTTTTTGGGCGCACCCTGTACAATTGTAATTTATTAAAACTCAAATCTCTTCGCAACGGAACGTGATAAGTTGGTCGTGTTTGACTCATTTTAATCAGAAGAATTGTAGGAATTTCGAAATGAGAAAGAAAATTTTGCAGATTTTTAATTTTTATTCTTTCTTAACAAGCCCTAAATTTGTAGATGCAGTAAAATGCAGAATTTTAAGCAGATTGTGAAAATATAAAACATGGCTTTATCTTCAACCGTTTCGGAGTTATAACTGTTTAAAGGTAACAACTTCTTGAACTCTACCTGTATAATTTTAATATATTAAAACTTAAATATCGTCGAAACGGAACGTGATAAGTTGGTCATATTTGGGCTCATTTTAATCAGAAAAACTGTATTAATTTGAAAATCGTAGAAAAATTATAAACGGGTAATTTCAACAATTTTATGGTTAAACAACTTGTAAGTTTTTTTATGCAGTGAAATAGACAATTTTAATGAAATTGTAACAATATCAAACACTATGATTTTTTTAGCTGCTTTCTAGTAATAAGCGTTTAAAGATAAGCACTTTTTGGACGCACACTGTATAATTATAATTTATTAAAACTCATACTAAGTTGGTCATGTTAGGACTCGTGTTAATCAGAAAAATTGTAGGAATTTAAAACTCACGAAAAAAATTATAAACGGCGAATTTCGACACTATGGCTCTATGTATAGCCGTTTACCAGTTATAAGCTGTATAATTTTAATATATTCAAAATCAAATATCGTCGCAACAATCAATCAATCAATAGATGCTTTATTGTCATAAAAGTAAATTTGTTGACAAAGCTGTAAAAAAGAAAAACATATACACAAACACGTAAAAAGGTTATTTAGCATGCTATGGTCCATCATCCTAAAGGCATTCTGCTTCCATGAATATGATTTACCTATGCCGGTAAAACCAACAACATCCCCATTCTTCATAACTCTCACTAAATACTCCTCCAAGACTCTGAACCAAAACATACAAAGCTAATGTAATGTCAAGCGTATCAATATGTATAACACAAACAGATATTATTCACTCCCGAAATATACAAGGTGTAAAAATATAAAGAATATACCTAAAGTCCTGCAAGAAAAAGGTAAAAATGACTAAAATCTATCTGACAAAAATTCAGTTATTTCATAATAGCCCTTTGCAACTAAGAGTTTTTTAACACGTTTTCTAAAAAGTTTCCAGCTACCTATACCTTTCAAATCTATAGGAAGATGATTAAAGAGTTTTTTACCATCAAATATAAAAGTTCTTTTGATTGTAGTGAACTTGTAGGCCTAGGCAAGAGCACATCATTAGCTCGTCCACTGCTATATTCATGCCTATTTGTTGTGCTCACATTTCTAAATTTCTTATGAACGAGGCAAACAGATTCCAATATAAATAAGGCAGGAAGGGTTAGAAGTTTATGAGTGATAAATATCTGTTTGCACGACTCTCTCATACTCACATTACACAGATGTCGGATCGCTCTCTTTTGCAAAACAAAAACACTATTAAATAAGTAATGTGTGCATGCACCCCAGAAACACAAACCATACCTTCAATGGGACTCAATTAAAGAAAAATAAACATTTCTCGCCATGTCAAAATCAACCTCTCCTGCGACCACTTTAAGAGCATAACAATTTGCTGATATTTTTCTACACAGTTGCGTGATATGGCCCTCAAATTTTAGTTTATTATCAATAAATAAACCTAAAAATTTATTATCGTCTAAGTTGTTTAGAATGTGATTTTCCAAAAACACATTATTTAAATTGCATTTAAAATTCATAACACTAGTTTTTGAAATATTTAAACGCAGTTTGTTGGAATCACACCATTTCTTGATTTCAACAATATCTCTGTTAACTGTGGTATTTAGATTCATCGCACTCGTGTCTTGCCATAAAATTGTTGAATGATACGCAAACTGAATGAATTTAACTGAGATCCTAACATTGGCCATCTCATTAATATAAATGAGGAATAGAAGTGGCCCAAGAACTGAACCCTATGGAACACCGTGAGTCACAAGCTGCTCCCTTGAAAGGGCACCATCCACAGAAACACTCTGCATTCTAGTATGCAAATAAGACTCAAACCACTGAAGAGCCAGACCTCTGAATCCATACCGCTCAAGCTTCCACAGCAGTATTTCGTGACTAACACAGTCAAATGCTTTGGTCAAGTCACATCACACTGCTGCAGCAATATCACCACTGTTCAAGCTCAAAAATAAGGACTCAAAGAATTAAAAGATTGCATCTGATATTCCCTTGGCACTTTGAAACCCAAATTGCTCCGATCTTATAATTTGCTTTTCAGCTAAATATGACATAAGTCGGTTTTTAACCAATTTCTCGATGATTTTTGAGAGGGTGGAAAGCAATGCTATTGGTCTGTAAGAAGAGGTTGATTCTGAAGCTCCCCCCTTAAACAAAGGCATGATTCTGGCTACTTTAAGACAATTGGGAAATTGGCCATTATTGAAAGAATGATTAATTGCAGATACAAGTACCTCCAGTGCCGAATCAGGTAAATTAAAAAATAACCGTACATTAAGTTCATCATAGCCAGACGTATTTTTCTTCTTTATCTCCTTTAGAGTAGACTTAAGCTCAATTAGATCAGTTGGCAAAAAAGAAAGAATCTGGTACAGCCCTATACTCAAAAAACTGTTCATAGTTGGAAAAACCCTGAATTTGACTTGCTATGTTACTACCCATGGTACAGTAGAAGTTATTCATCCTATCAGGTTCAATATTTACCTTTACAATATTGCCCCGTTTACTTCTTAGTTCATTTACTATCTTCCAAGCCTCCCCCTGAACATTATTTGAATTACCTAAGCGACTTTTAAAGTATTTTTGCTTTGCAGTCTTAATTGTTAGTCTGTACAGTGCTCTATAAGATTTCTTAAAATAGTTAATAAAAGCAATGTTATTTATATAAAATTTCCGAATATAGTGCAGTGATCTAAGATTTCTAGCAGACACCTTCAGACCCTTGGTAATCCAATTTTTTTTTGTTTTCGTTTTAAAGGTTTTTATCGGAAAACATTTATTAAAATTTTCACAAATAATTGCGTGAAATGACTCTAAAGGGCTTGCAGTAGACAAAACGCGCTGCCAATCCTCTGATCTACCCAGTTGCAAGAAGCTACTATAGTTTTTTTTACTATAAATTCTGCACCTTCTCTTTCACCTCATTTGACTCTTGTGACCTATGCAAAAATCACATGCAATAGCCTCATGGTCAGAGAGCCCTGAATTTATAACATTACAATTAAAATCATTTGCATCTATGTTGGTGCACACATAGTCAATTTGAGTGGTAGAGTTAGAAGTGATTGTAGTTGGATTATTAACTACAACATTTAAACTATAAGACCTTAAAAGGTAAGTCAATTGGTTTGTAAAATTATTAGACAGATTTGACCAGACAATATTAAAATCTCCGCACAAAATTACTTTCGAGAAAACATTTAAACCAGACAATAACACTTCTAGTCTAAATAAAAAGTCACCTACAGCGGCAGCAGGAGCTCTATATAAACATATAATATACAGATCAATAGAGCTACTATATATAATTGACAGTTCAAATATCCTGTCATCAGCTAAATAATCAAACTTACTTACTTTTACAAAACTAATTTCCTTAACCAATTCAGAATGCAAAAAAATTAATGACCCTCCATGCAACATATTTGAACGACAGTACTTATCAATAACAACATAATTCTCTAAATTTACAAGTTCATCAATGCGATAAGTTGGTTTTAATTAGAAAAATTGTAGGAATTTAAAAATCACAAAAAAAAATTGTAAATGGGGATTTCAAATTTTTTGATCATTTTAATCAGAAAAATGTCGAGAATTATAAAATCGGACATGGATTCTTGAACTGCTAATATTCTTCCAGGCATATTCTGAAAACATACTGTGGAATATTGAAATAAATTACAGTTTTCTGAGCTAATTCTGTACAACTTTTGGATAAATGGCGAATCTTTAGATCCCAGAAAAGCACGTTTAATTTACTGTCAAATCCACCCCCTAGACCGATATTTTGCGTGTTAAAAAATTAATTGTGAAATATTGAGAAACCGCCTAAGAAAGCCCAAGTATATTGCGATTCACCTTGTATAAGTTCGACAATTAAGGTAAATATATGACGCTGTCTAGTTGACAATGAAAATTATTTGTCTTTTGCATGGTTTTTTTGTATAAACTTTTACCAAATAATTTTTTATAATTTTTTTTGAAAAATCCTTAAGGCGGAAGTGAGAACAAAATTAAAACAAGGAAAGGAATGAAAAGTTTTGAACCAAAAATTACCTGTAAGTATATAAGTGCCCGCAAGAAAACAGTCTTACCTTATAATATGATAAAACCATTTTAGACAGTAAGGAAACCGTAAATTTAGGAGAAGTAAGCAGGAGTAAACATAAGTAAGTATCTTTAACTAAAAACAAATTTATTATTTATTGTGAAAATATAGGAGGAACGCTCTAGAGGGACATTTACTTTATAATTTATATCATATAGATATCGAGCTGAAGAATGGAAAAAACAAACGGAAAAGTGGCGACCAACCACCTATAGAGATGGGTAATTATTATCAATTTATTAAACCTATAAATACACAGGGTGTCTCAAAGTTTCCACTCATTTATAATTGATACCCTGTATAATTTCTTGCAGAATAATAGACAGATCGGTAAGAAAATTAGCTCAATACTACGCACGTTCGCATGCGGAAGAAACGGCTGACATCAATAAGGTCAAGAAGCAGAGAGAATGTACTTTTAATTTTATTGAACATAATAAGAAAAAGTATGTGGAAATTATATATTGATTTAATTATTTATTTATTTATATATTTTATTTAGGTATTCACACGATGATCATATAAGCTGTTTTAGGTCCAAATCAGAGTTTGTACCTAAAACTTCTTGTGATGATTACCCCAGGGATAAGAGGGTCCTAATGCACCCCAGCAGTCCGGCAGTAAATAAGTAATAATTTATTTGTTTATTTATTTTTGATTTATTTATGTGTTTCTTTTTTTTAGTGCCCATGAAAGAAGCAATAGCAAAAAAGAAACGAACGATGGCAAACCTGTACGTGAGAAAACAGGGAAACGTCAATGCACCAAAACCGGCTCTATTGAGTAACTTCACCTAGAAAAACTCTCAATTTTTATTCATTTCCTAATTTTTACAGGAAACTCATTGAAAAGTACGATAAAATCGTGTTTGATAACGTTGGAAGCCCTCCAGTTTGCCCCAACAGAACCCGGTAAGTATAAAACCCCTCATTTTTAGCCTTACCAGTCACAATTGCTTATAGAGCACCCATGTGGAAAGATCCAAGGTTAAAGGAAAAATACTCCCTACTTAAAGTACCTTGGCAGAATTCCCAAAGGGTTGCGGCTTATAAAGTGCAACCGGTTTACCAGAGGGAAGAGACACAACCGAGGGAGGATTCTCCTAGTAGTAAGACTTACTATTACGACGAGGGAAGCGATATTGACTCTTTGTGTCTGCCCAGAGGCTCTGCAGGTACGAATGAGACCTACGGCAATGGTAAGTTTGAAAATTTATTGTCCGATTTCTATATGAAAATAATTTGGATATAGTTGAATTTTTTATGGAAAGTCTATTGGACTATATAAAAAAATTGTTTAGAATACTAAGGGCTAAATACCAGTTTAGAGTACTAGGAGAGATTTTCTCAAAATGTATGGGAAATTTTTATTTTTTTTATTTCTGCAATGAATGTCCTCTTAAATACAAAATAAAAAGTGTTTTAAATTTTATTATGAAAAATAAAACAAAAAGACGTTATTGGCGTTTTTTAATAAAACTGGCAAAAATATAATTACTTATGCTATATTTGATTTTTTATTAGAAAGTCTATGGGACTGAGAGAAAAATAGTTTAAGTAAAAATTGTTTGGAATAGGAAGAGATGTACTTGAAAAAATAAAATTTCAATTTATTTTCTATGCATAATTTGTCCTGCACCAATGTTGGTTTTTTGCTTATATAAAATCAGATTTAATTTTTTTATAGAAATTTATTTTATTATACAGTAGTAGAAAATCTTAAAAACCTCTAAACCAAAAGGTGCAATTTTGTATTGATGTATGGGAAATTTAGGATTTTTTATTTTTGAAGCAGATTTGTTTTAAATTACAAAATAAAAGATATTTTACATATTTTTTCAAAAAACAAATAAGAAAGGTCATTTGTAGCGTGTTTTTAGACTAAACTGGCAGGATTATGATAAAATGTGATATATTTAATTGTTTATAGAAAGTCTATAGGTCTAAAAGAAAAATGGCTTAAGTAAAAATTGTCTGTAATAATAAAAAATATACTTAGAAAAGGAAATTTTGACTTTATTTACAGTGGTAGAAAATAAGGGAAAACCACTAAGCCAAAGAGGCAATTTATTCAAAATTTATGGGAAATTTGGAGTTTTTTATTTTGCTAGTAAATACTTTCTTAAATTACTAACTATACTCATACTCATATATTATCAAAATTAAATTGTTACATACATGATTAAATTATACAAAAAATTTTATGTTTTATAAAATAAAAAAATTTTCGAAAAATGTACAAAAAATACGTCATTGGCGTGTTATCGGGAAATTTGTAATTCTCTATTTCTGCAATCGATGCTCTCTTAAATTACACAACAAACAGTGTTTTACACATTTTTTTCAAAAACGAACAAAAAGAAGTTATAGATTTAATTTTTTTTATACAGGGTGTCCCGGTTCATGTGGGAAATCTCTCGGATTCAGGTAGAAGATCGAAAAATAATACCGAACGTTCCTATAAAAAAAATTCCTACAGGCCTTCTTTACGAAAATAGAGCCTCCTAAAGGACGCTGCTGGAAATTGTTTTTTCATAAATTACTTTTAAACTACCCGGTAGAATTGAATAAAAATTTTAGGTGATGAACACTATTAGGGACCTTTTAAAATGGTATCCTTAAAATCCATTTACCCTGTTTACTTTACCAGAGGCGGACTAGGTTGTACACTTTAATGCGTATATTTTTAACACCCTCTATGTTAAAATTTAAAAAAAATAAATTTGGATACCTTGAACCCTAGGCTAAAAAAAAAGGTACTCTTGTTCATTATCGATAAACTGAACCGTTTTGGAGAAAAAAAATAAAAAACGAGCCAATGTTTTTTATTTTTTTTTAATGAGATAAGTACACTAGTTATTTAAAGAACAGAGAAATTTCGAGGTAAGTCATTTAATTAAAATAATGCATGTTCCTAAAAATACAGTGGTGTCCTAAAAAATACTTTTACAAAATAATTTTAAAAAAAACCTCTGATGAGTGTATGTTTTTAAATTAGAAAAAACTACTTACAAAAAAATGCCAAAAGCCAAATATGTAAACAAAAGTTAAATTCTTCAATACGAGCAATAAACAATTAATTATTAAAAACTTCATAAGTAGGTTCGACGTGGGCTCCGTGAACTCTAACACATTCGCGGGCACGACGAATCGAGGACTGCTGCACTCTTTCTGCATGTAATTCTTTGGAGCAGTTCTTCCCGAGTATCGACTAGGGTGGAATACACCAAGGTTTTGAGGTGACCCCATAGATAAAAATCTAATGGCGTTAGATCGGGAGACCGAGGAGGCCAAGCAACAGGTCCTCCTCTATGCATAAAATACATCTATCATGCATAAAATACATATCTCGGCGAGTTGCAAGGGGCAAATCTTCTAATAAATCTGGAAGATTGTTCTGGAGAAACTCCAAATAAAGTTCTCCGTTTAAACGTGGTGGCAGTTCAAATGGCCCAATCAAAAAATTGCCGATAATTCCTGTCCAAATATTTATTGATTGGAATTGATGTTGATGATGAGAAATAATAGTATCACGGGGTTTTTCATCAGCCCATACAGGTGAGTTATGTAAGTTTTCTCAATTCCATTTTTGGTAAACCCTGCTTCATCCGTAAGAAGAATCGTGTTGATAAAGTTAGGGTTATTGCGCTTCTGATCTAATAGCCAGTTTGCGAAGTGTATTCTAGGAGCAAAATCTCTGGGCAGTAGTTCATGCACTTTTTGTAATTGATATGGGTACAACAGTTGTTCTTGAAGTACCATATATGTACAATTGTTTTGGACGAATGAAGCAGAGCGGCTAATTTTCGAGTACTCGTTGTAGGAGTGTCAGCTACAGCGTCTAAAATATTTTCTTCCAATTGCACTGTACGTGCTGTTCTCCTCCGACCACCATTATTCTTTTTTTTTCAAAACATCCTAAAATTGCATTAAGGAAATTTAATAGTATTACCTCATTAAGTGGAAAACAGAAACCTACCAGTTTCCCTTAGACGTTGATCAACACGTTGAAATGTTTTCTGATCCGGATTAATGCGATTGGGAAATCTTTCTTCATACAATCTTTTTGCTTCCAATGCATTGCAAGACGCCAGACCATACATAAGATGCATATCTGCATACTCAATAAACGTAAACTCCATATTTTGACGTAATTTAAATTAAAAGTTACCAAAAAATACAAAAATTAAAAAAATATTATCAAGTAAAGGATGAATATGTTGACAAATATTAGGTTTAAATCTTATTTGCTATGTTAATTGTATTTGCTAAATTTGGAGTATAGCAACGTTTGTAACAATAATGCGTTCAAAAATGCAAAAATTCCGATAAATAAGTCAGGTACAATACAATTGGTTTACATTATTTTTTTAGTTTTTTTTATGTTTAGCTTTTATCTTAAGAATAACAAAAAAGAAATAAACGTATATTAAATAAGAAATATTTTGTAAAAGTATTTTTTAGGACACCACTGTATTTTTAGGTATAACATGTATTTTTTTAAAATTAAATGACTTACATCGAAATTTTCTGGTCTTTAATAACTGAACTTTTAAAACATTGGCTCGTTTATTATTTTTTTTCTCCAAAGCGGTTCATTTTATCGATAATGAACAAGAGTACCTTTTTTTTAGCCTAGGGTTCAAGGTATCCAAATTAATTTTTTTTAGACTTAAACATACAGGGTGTTAAGAATATACGCATTAAAGTGTACAACCTAGTCCGCCCCTGGTAAAGTAAACAAGGTAAATGTATTTTAAGGATGCCATTTTAAGAGATCCTTAATAGTGTTCATCACCTAAAATTTTTATTAAATTCTACCAGGTAGCTTAAAAGTAATTTATGAAAAACCAATTTCCAGCAGCGTCCTTTAGGAGGCTGTATCTTCGTAAAGAAGGCCTGTAGGAATTTTTTTTATAGGAACGTTCGGTATTATTTTTCCATGTTCTACCTGGATCCGAGAGATTTCCCACATGAATCGGGTGTACCTGTATAAAGTCGATTAGTCTGAGAGAAAAACTGCTTAAGTAAAAATTGTTTGTAATATTTAGGACTATACTTAGAAAAATACATTTTTAATTTGTTTCCCATACATTGGGAGAAAATAAGGTAATGCCTGTAAGACAATTTACTCAAAAACGATGGGAAATTTGAGATTTGTTATTTTTGTTATAGATAGTCTTTTAAATTCTAAAATAAAAAGTATTTTATATATTTTTTCAAAAAATTAAAAACAAAGAAGTGATGGTCGGTTTTTGGTTGTTGCACAAAACTGGCAGGAATATGATTAATTCTGCTATATTTGATTTTTCATAGAGTCTATGCGTCTGAGACAAAAAGAGTTTATTAGACAACTTAGTTAGGCATTTTCAATTTTTTTATTTTTGTTCTGGATGCTCTCTTAAATTATAAAATAAAAAGTATTTAATGCATTTTTTTTTGAAAACTAACAAAAAAGATGGTATTGGTCTTTTTGGGACACGACATGCTGAAATTGACTAATTCCTGCTCCAAATATATAATTTTTTTCTTGTAACAATTCAGATTAAATTCTTTTATTCATTTAAATATTAATAGTCGTTGTTGAAATTTTTTTTTTATTTCTTATGTGTTATATTTATTAGTTCTTATGTTCGTTTTTAAACGTTTGATTTTTTATACGATTTGATTTTAAGCGAGATAATTATTTGTTTTTAGTACGTATGTTTCTTTTTTATTTGTTATTTTAATATTTAAGAAATAATATTTTAACATTTAAAAAATATTTTTCAAAAAAGTTAACTTAATGTTTCTTGATATGCGTTTTAAGATTTAGAATCTTACATCTCAATCTTTTAGATTATTGCTGCAATATTTAAAATTGTATAAATCTCCTCGGCATTGTTTATATAAAAATTGCTTGGAATACCAAAAACTGTATGTAAAGCAGGAAAAATAAACTAATTTTATTTCCCAAATAGTGGGAAAAACTCTGGAAACACTCAAAGTCAAATGACCTCATTTACTCGAAATGTATGGTAAATTTTTATCATTTCAATAGATCCTGTCTTAAATTACAAAATTAAAAGTGTTTTACACATTTTTTCGAATAACGAATCAGAAAAAAATGATTGTCCTTCTTTTTTTATTTAATTTTTGGCCAAAACTTTCCGGAAAACCCCGCTTAGGAAAAGAATCTCAGGGCCACTTTAAAGGCATTTTAGGAATTTAAAAAAAACAAAACTTCCTATAAGCACTATCATTTAATCACAATTAATAATTATCTAACTGTCCAATAAATTCAAAAAACACATTAATAAATCACTCTTAATGCAAATGTACAAGATGAGCGGAATGTACTGGAGCAGCGTGGTACACATGGGCGGAATGTACAACTGGGGCGGCACCATGCACAATCGAGCTAGCTTGGACAGTCTTGTGTACAGTTGGACCGGATACAGCAACTACTGGGGCGGCATGGTGTACAACTGGGGCAGAGTGAACAACTGGGGCAGAGTGTACAACTGGGACGGAGTGTACAACTGGGGCAGAATGTACAACTGGGGCAGAGTGTACAACTGGAGAAGCTCCATGAACAATTGAGGTAGCCTGGACAGTCTTGTGTACTTCAGGTCCTGATACGGCTACGGGTACGACATGTTGGGCGTGTACAACTGGGGCGGCATGTACGACGGGGGCGGCATGGTGTACAACTGGGGCGGCTTCCACGATGGTTTTAACAGTTCCGGGGTCAACGATTGTTTGGGAGTGAACACTTTTGTGGTAAGTTGCTGGTTCTACGATGGCGCTGTGGGCCAGAACGGGGGAGTGGTGGGCGATCAGTCCGGCGGAAGCGTAGGCCAAAGTGGCGGCGAGTACGACCTGCAATTTTAAGAAAAAATTGAGAAAATCTTAACGGCAATCTTAAAATATATATTTAGGTATAAAAAGGTACTTACGAACTTGTACATTTTAGATGAGTGCGTGGTGGGCTGATTACTCAACAAGCTGCAGTTGTGTTATGATTTCCTTAGCTCGGACCCTCCTAATTTATACCAAAAAACCTTAAGCATAAAAAATTGTTCTTCCGTATTGTTGTGTGTGTTAATAACCAATTCGGGCGCGCCCATCTATCTAACCTTGAGTAATCTAATACATCTTAACACCGATTAAAAAAAATATATTTGGACATTCATTCTTAAAAATCATTGTGAATAGTAATGAGTTAAATGGGTTTCTTGGTAGATAATTTTTTATGTGAAAAGTTCAAGAGCAGCGTATGTACAGGGTCATTTAAAATTTCCTTGTAAATCCAGCGATTTTGGGATTATTGAGAAGAAATCTCGATACTGTCAAAGGCTTTACAAAAGTCACAATATTGTGGAAATTCATGTAACGTTTTTGGTTTTATTGGAAAGCCACTGAATTTTTTTACCAAAAAGGCCTTTACAAATTTTCTTGTAAATACAACTGCTAAGAACTTATTGAGTAGTTTCTCAATTAACTGAAATGACCTAGATAATAAATAACATAAATAAAAAAAAATATATTTTCACTTTCCTCAAAATTACCAATAATCATAAAAAAAAATTTACTATTAACGAAAATAAACATGCTTACATTTGAAGCGGCTTTACCACTTGTTGTGAGTTGAAGGTCCATATCCATTTTAATAACTGTCCAAATCTTGTTTAAGTTTTTGTTTTGGGATCTTTAGTCCATGTAGGGAATTTGTCTTAATTAATTGGGTTCACAAGCACTTGACTAAAATCTACATACTATAATTACACACTATTTTTTAACATTTATAAACTAAATATCCGTAGACATTACAATACAATTGCACATGCAGTTTTATAATCCTAAGAACGACTAGTTAATGAAATTTTGAATTTTGTTATTTGAATTGTAAATCCACCTGTTAAAATCTTTTTTGTATGTTTCTATGTTTTCTTTTTCAATGTTTTAATTTGATTTGGGGTCATATTATATATTTTAGGTGCTAGTGCAGTTATATTTTTGGCTGCTATGGTCTTGTTACAACTATGCAATATCATATGTTTGCAACCCTTTTCATTTGATACTGTCAAAGGCTTTTGAAAAAGCTAAAAATTTAGAAAACTCATGAAAAAATTTTAACACTGTCAAACGCCTTACAAAAATCTCAATATTTTGAAAATTCAGGTTTAATGATTTTAGTTTTATTTGAAAGCTCATGAGTTTCTATACCAAAAAGGTCCTTAGAAGTTTTCTTGTAAATAGAACCATTTAAGAGTAAGGTACCTGCGGCAAGTAAAGCCCGGCGGTCAATAAGGCCTACTGACCATATCTTTAATATTTAAAACTATAACCCAAATCTGACAACGTCAAATTACTCCCCTCCTTAGATATACCACATATTACTATAACGAACTCAAAGGAAGCAGCACGCGGGAACAGTGTTAAATTATGTTATTGAGTTGATGTGTCGCAATTATCCATTTCATAATTCTCGTGTGCCACATTTTCGTAAATTTTTTTGACTTAACGAACTTTTTGGTTTTACTGTTTGGGTTTCTTACATTCGCTGTTTCACAGAGCATCTTTTGATGTAAAAATCTAGTCAAAACGGTAAATAAGTTTTTAATTATTTAGATTTTAAATAAAAATTGCCAATTCGGATATTAAGGCCCACCGTATAAATGGTGGGCCTTATTAAACGACAAGGTTTCTATCTTTAATTTCTCTCCAGAAGGATACCTAAAATGCCAGGAGAAAGAACAAAAAGTGCAATATGGACGTCAGAACAACTTCAGTCTGCCATAAATGCCATACAAACTCAAACCATGTCACAAAGACAAGCCGCAGAACATTACAAAATTCCGAGAAGAACCCTACGGAACCACATACAATCTGGAAACGCTATAAAAAAGATGGGTAGATCTAGCATTTTAACAGCAAATTAGGAAAATCAATTTTCGCAAAGAATCATTCGTTTGTGTGAAATTGGCATGCCTTTAACTCCTCTGTTAGTGAGACGATCGGCTTTTAAATTCTGTGTCGACAATAACATTAAACACCAGTTTCGCACGTCTAAAGGTGTTGCTGGAAAAGATTGGCTTTACGGGTTCTTGAAGCGCAACCCACATCTTTCTAGACAGAAAGCTCAACTTATGAATCCTGGGAGAGCTCAAAAGCTAAATAAATTTATAGTAAATGGTTTTTTTGCCAAGCTCTCTGATATTTACAGAGAAATAAAAATTCAATCCCCAAAATCTCGTGCACCTGAACATGCCGAGAACGTGACCATTGCAGGATGCTGCAATGCTTTGGGGAATTCCATACCTCCTATGATCATATTTAAGGGCAAAAGATTGAAGCCTGAATGGCAAGATGGTCTGCCACCGGGTTCCCTTGTGAAAATGGCGGAGAAGGGTAGTATGACGACAGAACTTTTTATTGCATTTCTACAACATCTATCTCGCTATAAGAATAACGGACCGGCTGTACCTATCTTTGACGGAGCTTCTAGCCACCTAGATATTTCAATCGCTGATGCTGCAGATCAAGTGGGACTTAGACTGTTTTGTTTGCCGTCGAATACCACCCACGAGCTCCAACCGTTGGACGAGGCTGTTTATCGCTCGTTCGAGTATCATTGGGATCAGGAGCTTCTTCGATATTGGGATACGCATCCAGACCAACGTCTTAATAAAAGCCGCTTTGGTTATATTTTCTCCAAAGTCTGGAGCAAATAGAAATTCCAAAATAAACAAAAACCCACAAGCTACTACTAACACTACCTCTACTCAAAACATTAATAATGACCATCTTAATAAATCTTTTAAAGAATTACTACCAACCCCTGAAATTTTCGAAAGAAAAACTAACATAGCAAGGAAGAAATCACTTAACTACAGGGCACAAGCAGTGACTAAAGATCTTTTTGCATCAGCTACCAAACCCACCACGAAGCCATCCAAAATATCTGCTTCTAAGGAGCATCGGCTCCTTAGACCGTCATCTTCAAAAGGTATTGGAAGAAGGACTTTAGAAGTAAATCCTTCAATTACGGACTCTTGGTTTTGTTTTGTTTGCCAGACACAAGATAAAATCGACATGAGACAGTGCATAGCATGCGAGACTTGGTGTCACGAGGCGTGTGTTGGCTTCTCACAAGATGATGATGACGACTTTATCTGCCCAAACTGCTCCTAGATTTTAGTGGTCGAATTTGCTTCTTGGTTAGAAATGGATTTTTTACGTTTATATTTTTATTATTTGATGAGCCTTTTTAACCGACATCATTAATTTAATGGGGCCTTACAGAACAGTCGGATAATAAGGCCCACTTTCATATTTTTTTACAAAGCTTGTCAAAAGCCTAATCAAAATAATAAACTTTTTAATTAATGTATTATTTTGTTAAAAAGGCTTCATATTTTTAATATTTGGAGTGTCCTGTTTTTGTTTAAATTTTTGATAACACAATAAAGCATTTTTTCCTTAGCTGGGCCTTATTTGCCGTATTATATTAATTGGGTAGTTTTTCAATGCATTAGAAAAATCTTGGTACTGTCAAAGGCCTTACAAAAGTCCCAATATTTTGAACAATAATTTTTTACGATGAATGAAATTTGAAAAAATTGAACGATTTTATTAATTTTAGATTCATATGAAAGCTAATGAGTTTCTTTACCAGGAGAGTCTTGATGCTATCAAAGATCTTACAAAAAATTAAATATTTTAAGAATTCATTTAACGATTTTATTGATTTAACTTTCGCTTGAAAGTCGATGAGTTTCTTTACCAAAAAGTCATTATAAATTTCTTTGTAATTATAACAGATTTGGAGTTATTGAACAGTTTTCCAACGGATTGAAAAAATATTCTAAGAACTCATGTAACGATTTTATTAACTTCAGTTTCATATGAGTTAGCTATTTCCAAAAGTCGTTTTGTCACTTTTGCTTAACTTTAAGATATTCTAAAAAAATTTTAGTTTTGTTTGCTGCTTAACTTAATTTTGTAAATTATTTACTTAAAGCTTATAAATATAAAGGCACTATTTAATTATTGTTGGTATTACATGGGCTAAAACTTAAAGTTCCAAGAAAATTAGATTTAATAAATAAAAGGTAAATAAGTCATTGCAAAATAAACCATATTTTGCTTGTAAGGTCTATATTACATAAGAGTATATGTAGTAACATTAACAAAATAATAAAAAACATTTTTTTGACTTAGAAAACGTCTAATACAAAAAATTATACTTTCTCTTTAGGCATTTCAGTAGCTGTTTCATCTTCATCTACTTCGTTTTGAGTTATTTCGACACGTGGTTCATCTAAGTTGTTTTCGTACTGTATAGCCTTAACGTAAATATTTAAGCATTGGATCTTCCTTCCAATCTAGTTCAAAATGAAGTGTTTATAACTTGTTAACAATTTGTAATTTTTCTCGCTTAACATTTTTTCCACACTTAAATACTCAATCCGGTGGTATAAAAGTGGTAGTTGGTTTATGTATTAGATTAGTTATACATCTGTAATATTATTATGGTGCAGTATATTCCATGGCAACAAGGCAAGTTTTGGAACCGTACCTTATTATAAGATCTAATTTTGAATAAGAAAAAAACGATTTTCGATATTGTTTCTCATGATATTTATGTAGATTTTAGTATGTGGCTTAGTTCTATACGAAAAAGTTAAGTTTTTATAAAAAATGACTAAACGATAGTTTTGGAAATAGAGATAACTCATATGAGCTTTTTTAGCAAAAAGGTCATTACAAGTTTCCTTATAACTATTTTGGATTTATTGAGTAGTTTTCCAATGAATTTTAAAAATCTTGATTCTGTCAAAGGCTTTACAAAACTCTATACGATTTATATGACGATTTTCTTGATTTGAGTTTCATATGAAAACTGTTGAGTTTCTTTATCAAAAAGATTATACAAATTTCCTTGTAAATACAACTGCTTTGAAGTTATTAAGTAGTTTTTCAATGAATTAAAAGCAAATCATACGTGTGTTGCAGTGTAGTGAAAAAAGTAGGAAATTACGATTTTTCGTAAGGAATCTTTTTTTTTCTAATATTTTCTGGCTAAATATGGAGATTCATGTGCTATGTAAGTGCTATGCAATGTACTAAGTAAATGGTTTTAAAATATCTTTTATTTCCTTTTAATTTAGTTTTAACCATATAATTGTATAAAAAGACAGTGGGACTATAATAGGGTAGTTAAAATACGTGTTTTCCATATATTGGCATCGTATGCCAACTATAGTGATATTTAGAGTTATTAATTATACCTGCCTAAAGTTGGCATCTTTTAAAAGTTTGTGTTTTTCTAAATATTTGTCACTTTAACATATTGTAAATAAAAAATAACCACAACTATAAAAATGTAGTATAGAAATTTAGTTCAGTTAGTACTGACTGTTTTTATATTATATTGTGGTCTAAATTATTAATCTAGATAATGTTCAAGTTATACTTTTTCATTAAAATTTAGGAAGATTTTTTTGTGATTTTTATGACTTTTTTACTTTATTTATATGCTTGTTATTTACTATGCTAAATGATGATTTTTATTGACAAATGCAATCCTACAGTATCAATATGAGGGATATACAGTGAAAGCTCCCATAAGCGAACACTCACGGTTCCGTAACTTTTGTCCGCTTATGGAAGGTGTCCGTTTAAAAGAGAGTATGTGAGTATAGAGTATAAATAAATAACGGGGTATATAATCATGAGGAAAATGAAACAGAAACTCGCCACATTTTTAAAGTATGTATTTATGCTATATATCTATATGTACGTATACGCATACAAAAACATAAATGCTTCAATACATGGTACGAGAATTTAAAAAAAAACATTATTCTTTAGCTTTTTGAAAAATGTTTAAAATGTTTGTCTGGCGAAATTTCACCATCTTTTGCTGAAGGCGACAATTTTCGTATTAACTTTCTAAATTTTTTAAATGTTGAAATGCAGTGAAATCATCTTTAGCAAATTTTTTCAATATAAAAATATGATTTAGAGCTTCCCCATATGAATTTATAGTTTTTGAACCTCTTAGTGAGTCCACCAGTTCCACTTCTTCTTCTGAGTCCTTTGGACTACCATAGTCAAGTTGGCCTGGGCTTTCTACATCCAAATTCGAAAAGTTGTCAATGGCATTTTCTTCTGTTGTTATGTTATTGTCTAAGGCCAGGAAATCATCTACTTTCTGGGGGTCTGCTACTCCTAAATGTTTGGCATGTCGCAGTAACTGAGCAAGTGTCGCTATAAGGGCAGATCGTCTTCAGCATCGCAATAATTTTGCTCAGCAAACTCTGAGCTACATCCACTTTTTCTGAATCCAGCTTTGCAAAAACAGTTCTTAATTCTAGAGGAATTTACTTTATCCCATGCTGTTTTTGTAAAATACAGAGCTTCTAACACATTAATAGACTATCGTAAAATTTTGTTCAAATATGTTTTAAAATCAAATGCCGATAATAAAATTTAAAGTTCTGTATAATACCTTGATCCAAGGGCTGACAAACTGAAGTTGTGTTTGGCGGTAAAAATATAATTTTCACATTTTTCATTTTCAGATCACGAGGATGAGAGCATGCGTTGTGTAAAAATAAAAAAAACTTGCCTTTTTTGGATTCCCATTTTCCGATCGAATTCCAGTAACCACTCAGACATGATTTCTCGGGTCATCCATGCCTTTTTGTTGGATTTCCAAGTCGCTGGTAGATCCTTAATAGCAACGTTTTTTAAAGCACGGGGACGAGCCGCTTTCCCGATCACAATCAAATCGCATTTTTCACCGGCCATATTTGCTCAGAATAAAATGGTTAGTCTATCTTTAGACAACTTTCCACCCACACATGTTTCTCCTTTAAGGGACAGAGTTTTGTCGGGCAATGCGCGAAAAAAAAGTCCACTTTCATCTGCGTTATATACGTCTTCTGGTTTGTAGCCAAGCAACATGGACGGAAGTTTCTCCAAAAATTGTGACACATCAACTTGATTTACTGCAGCAGCTTTGCCAGATATGCATTTGAAACTCACACTATGTCTCTTGCGCCACTTTTGCAGCCACCCGTCGGACGCACTGAAATTATTATAGCCCAAAGTAATGGCGATTTTCTAAGCTTTCATTTTCACTAACGGCCCTGAGATTGGAATGTTCTGACTTCTAGCTTTCACAAACCACTCAAAACATGTTTTGTCTATAGCAAAGCCTTCCTTTTTTAAAAAATCCTTCTTTTGATTTATATTAGTTCCTGATTGCCATTTACTCCTGATATCTTCCTTATTTTTGGCAATTTCAGCTGCTTGCGTTTTCCCAATATTAAACCTCTTTGCCAAATGATGAACTGAAACACTTTCTCTGTCTAATACGTTAACAACTTCCATCTTTTTTTTTTTGGTGCCATTACAGGTACAATAATAAAATATCTCAATCAACTACGAATTTGCCTGAACTGAAGATAAACCACAAGATTACATACTTTCTAGCCAATGAAATGCGTAAATGGGGAATCACCTAATATAAATCGGGGAATTACCGAATTTTATGTATGTAGATATGTGTATTGCAATAAGCGGAACTAAAAATCTTCCGGGTATTAGAGTTTCGCGTCCGCTTATGGGAGATATTTTGATCACATACAGAAAAATCTAGTGTCCGCGTCCGTTTATAAGAGCGTCCGCTTATCGGAATGCATTTAACATTGAAAATGATATGCTGAAATTCGGTTCCAGGAACTTTGTCCGGTTAAAAGAGATGTCCGCTTATAGGAGCTGTCCGCAAGGAGAGCTTTCACTGTATTTAAGAAAGTTTCCAAAGGACCATTTCGCAGTATTATCTGAGGAAGAAAAAAAGTTAACTGGATTGTCAAAAGCCAAACAAAGGTTTTGCAAAAAAAAATTTGATATTCAGATTTTGCAGCAATTTTTAAATCAAAGTAACAAAAAAAACTGTACTTAAAGATTTTAAATAAATTAAATACTTAAATTTTCTGGAATATAAGCTGTATAAAAATGTTTTCTATATACGCACGCGATTTTGGCACCGAAAACCAGAAGGATTTTCAAGCAAAGAAAACCAGAAGGATTTTCAATAGGGATGAGAAGAATTTTTTTTATTGTCCCACTAACATGGGAAAAGTTCTTGCTCCAAGAGAAACTAAAAACATGTATGAAGTCGACCAAGAGGCTGTCAAACAGTATTTAACTGTAATGTTTACTTTTTCGGCGTGCAACCTACCTTTCTAAGTTCCTAGACTTTCCTTGATTCTTATCAAAGTATTTTTTTAAGTTTAATATTTAAGAACATAAGTATGTTCTTAAGCAAATATTTATATGTTTTATGAAAATAATTTTAATTTTTGTTATTTACCTAAGTTAATGCTTTATTTTGATAATCAAATTTTTGTCAAATTAATTTTTTCAAGTCAATTACTTTGTTTTTTTTTTCCGAAGTTTTTTTATTACACATCATTTAAAATATATTTGGTACGATAAAAATTTTTGCGTTTTAAATTCAAAATATGTACCTATAACTTTTCTTAAAAAAAAAACCTTGGTATAGTAAAGAGTACCTAAAATTAGGTTAAAAGGTGCCAATCATTGGTCTCTTTTCTAGTTTTATTTATTTATAATAAATATGACTTTTTTACTATTAATCTAATTTTTATTTTTCGAAAATAGTATCTTTGGAGATTCAAAAAATTTACCTCAATATTAAGAAGAAATAATTAAAAGGCTTAAAAATTGAACGTAAAGATAGAACTTTCCTTAAAGTGCCAACCATCGTAGTTTACCCTACATAGAAATTACGTAAAATACTCCATATAATGGCAAATATTAAGAAGAAATGCGTGAACTGCACCAAACAAAACCCTGTAACATCCTTTTTTATTAAACTTAGGGAAAAGTTGATATAACATAACAATCATCTTCCAACCTTTTCCCATCTTTTAGCTCTCCAAGGGCAGGCTTTTACCATACTAAACATAATCACCTGGACGTGCTTCGCTTGTATAATGGGTTTGGTGGTATGGTTCGTTTCCGAGAACCAAATATTACGGAATATTCTATTCCCAAAACCTCCCGAAAGTACCTTGATGAGGTACGTGAAGCTGGTGGGCGGAGCGGTGGTGTATTCGGCAAATAGCGTCCTCAAGTTCATTGGAAGACTATTGACCATACCAGTGCGTATTTTAAGGTAATTTTTTACTATAATTTGATTTTTTTTTAAATTTTAGACCCAAACAGTGTTTCAATCGGCCCATGAAGAAATATGGCCACCTACCGGATAAACTTTTCAGTATAATAGATAATTATGTACTCACTGCTTGCTTAATTTTATGTATATATTTACGACTTAAATAAATATGTATAAGGTACATAAAACATATTATTGAATATCAATCAGTTTAATCTATCTCACTTCTTCATGGACCTTATAATTCCCAAAAGCCTTATTATTGTGATAGTTATTGGCAGCTGCATGAAAATAAAGACCTTTTTGCCCCGTTGCACCATGCAAAGGAAGATAACGGCCATATCTTGATAGTAAAACAGTAAAATATGGATTAATTTCATGATTTTGTCCCTTTGGATCCTAAAAAATTATGCTGTACACATTGTTTTATTATAAAATAGCCGTAAGACCTCAAGTTGTAAGGGTGGTGTCTTTTTTAAAGACCCAAATTGGAGAGTCATAGGATGATCTACAAAAGGCCAAAAATAACATTTAAGATTAACATTTAACTAAATTTGAGGAAAAATACTGATATGCATAAAATGTGCTATACTTCTTACTTGGATGTTCTGCTACTGGTAATAACCAAACTTTTACTGGGCTATTATAATAATATCCAACATATGCATCTTGTGTATTCCCATTAATGGAACCCAGAAATAATATCATCATTATCCTTAGAATTTGCCACTTAATTAAGAACAAAGTTATTTTTAAAATTTATAGCAAAATAATTGACTTACCATGATTTTACAGTGTTTCAGCAAAACTAATTAACTGTATGTAGTGAACCTTCCAAAGAAATTTGAGGGGGATAAGTGGAAAACCATGTTTTCCTTAATTTAGTGAAAGTTTACAACTATTCTATGGTTATGTAAATTAAATTGTTGCTTTAACGGTTTGAATAAGGTGGGAATAATTATCAGAAAATTTAAGAAGATTCAACCCTTTTTTTATTGTTTTTTTCAACAATGCATGATGGCCAACTTTCACCAAGTAAAATACCATAATCAACTCAAAAAATAAAATAAACATAACATATTTATTAAATACTTTTGACCTAATTATTTACTATATACACTTTCTTTGATCATGAAACAACTCTTTGAGACTAGATGGTCATTTTATCATTTAAACCTGAATATTTCACTTAAGTAATATAATGCTTGAATAACATAACTTTCTTCTCTGTTTCTTCCCAATGGATAATTCCAAAATTCCCTTGTAACTTCATCCACTGATCTCAGTAACAGGATAGGGGATGATTCCTGATTAGAAGACACTAATTGGTAAATTTCTGGGGACTTATTGATTTTACTTAAATTTGGATCATTATTCACAGGAGAATAAGGTGGAGGCTCATTGGGACTTTGTCCTAGCTCTTCCGTTTTTATGCCTATTTTATTTGCTGAAACAATTAAAATAAAATAATCCATTAACACTAATTAAATACTTACTTAGCATTTCTAGTTTTGTATGTTGGTCTCCAAGTTTCCTAAGCAGTTCCCTAATTTGGGCCCTTTCTTCTTCTGCTTGTATATACAACTCCCTTATGTCACTTTTAATGTCACTTAATTCTTGTAAGCGGCTGGCCTCTTTGGCAGCCTCCTTAACGGAGGATCTAAAACTTCTCTTTAAATTTTTCTGTAAAAACCATTAGACAATCAAACCTATTGTATTCATTTATAAGTATTCCCGCGGCAATTAAGAAAATTATAGCTTCACCTAACAAGTTTGCGCCTAGTTCTATTGCTTGGGCCTCACTTAGCACTGGAATGTTCACTGGCTTTCCGAGATTCAGTATCCACATTTTAGCCTTTATTTCACACCAATTGTAAACTAAAAACGATGAAAAGCAGTTGATAAAAGGGTACTGGTTAAAATAAAACGCGTACATTGAGCCGGGGGCATACAAACGTATTTTCGGAAAACTGGGGAGCTTTTTGCCTGATTTTTTACTACGGTCGCTATTGGTTTGCTGACTTGTTTCAGTAAGAGGGCTCCTAATTTGGCGGCCGGGAATGCTCCTATAACCATGATTCAATCCGAACTTTACAAAATGGTTTAGGATAGTAAATAACTATGATAAATATTTTAAAATAAATAACATAAATTCCTTTTTTTCAAGAGCTTCTTAAGCTGTCATAACCCCAAAAAGTGTATATACGTCAACGTCATTGCCATGATTGTCATATGTGATAAATTACGTCATGTAGCGTTTTCCAATTGTTTATTAATATTAATGCCCGTTAGGGTTTAATTGAATTGGAGTTTATCCTTAAAATTATAAACATACTTGTTTATTCTAATATAGACTCATGAAGTCACTAGAAGTGAATTTCTTGTTCGTTTTTTTTAAGGGTTGATATAACCTCACATAGCCTTTTTCAATGGTTTATTAATTCTTGTTGAATTGTTCGGGTTTCAACTCCGATTTAAACTTAAAATTTTAAAATACTCGTTTATTATATTATAAACATATAACATCAGTAGAAATGTCTTTTTGTTTGATTTTTTTCATGCTGACATAACCTCAATCCATGTATGCTATACCTCAACGTCAATGTCATAATTGTCATATAATTACGTCATATAGCGGTTTTCAATTGTTTATTAATTCTTGTTAGGGTTAAATTAAATCGGAGTTCACACGTAACGTTTTAGGTCCGGTTGTACAGGCAGTGGTTCAACTTAAGTTCTACCAAAACTGCAGTTCTTCGTTGAACGTAGTTCAGAGGTTCGTGTATTGTTCCAGTACAATTTTAGTTAAACTAGGTTCTATTTAGTCTGCAATGGCCACATAAAAAAGAAGACAAAGAAAAGAAGAACCTTACCTATTCATTAAAATTAATTAATTTATTTACTTATTTAACTTAACTTTCTTTTGCCTGTTGCCGATTATAAGTATTTTTGAACACAAAAAATACCGTAAATTCCGAAGTGTTGTTTGTTTAAAAGTGTTTTGGGTCTGCTTATCTGACATGGAGAAAAAATGAGGGCAAGCAATTTCTCTGTGAGAGAAGAAAATGTTCTTATTAATTAAATTAGTAAAGAAATACAAGGAAAGCATAGAATGTAAGAAAACGGATCACAACAATAATGAAATTAAAGCAGAGGCCTTGGAGAAAATTTGTCAGGAATTTAACAGTGTTCTCGGAGAGCCCCTTAGAACTGTTATATTTCTAAAAAATAAGTATGAGAATATAAAAAAAAGGGCCAAGCAAAAAATTATAACAATAACTGCAAGCGAGAGTGATATCCATGAAATATTGGGAAGCCAACTTACACGACTAAAATGTCAAAATATTATTTTTTTTTTTTTTTTTTTTTTTTTTTATGGTACCCACAAGCACAAGAGGGAAGTTCTATGTCACTCTTGGAGTGGTGCTTGCGCGAAGATATTTGTGGGCATTTATCTTAAATCGCTGCAGGTTCTATGCGTCGGGAAATATGTGAGGTGGAAGCCCGTTCCACAAAGAAGATGTTCTCCAGATGAATGAGTCCCGATACAGCGACGTCCTTGGGGTAGGCAGGTGGACTCGATGTTGATGAGCCGCAACTGCTAGACGCGTCCTTCTTGCCGGAACAGCCCTGGGTGGAATCAGGCCTGCCAGCTCAGAGGAGCACTTACCGTGATAATAACGGTAGAATAAACAGAGATCAGCCACCTTTCTCCTGTGCTCCAGACTATCCAGACTCTTTGTCAGTTCTGGTTTGTCGATAAGACGAATAGCTCTCTTCTGTATAGAATCTAGCAGCTTTAAACTATGCTTGGGTGCAGAACTCCAGACATGCGAGCAATACTCGAAGGAAGGGCGTATTTGAGCCTTATAAAGAGTCAGCAGCTGTTCTGGTGTATACAGTTTTTTCGTTTTGAAAAGCACTCCGAGTTTTTTGGAAGCTGCCCTGGCGATCTCGGCAACGTGGTCATGCCAGGACACACTGTTGGTGACTTCGACTCCTAGAAGATGTAAAGATGATTTCATTGGCAATGTTTTCCCTGCCATAACCAGCTCCGGGCCACCAAGGCTAGTCTTCATCGTAAATATTACAGCCTGCGTTTTTTTAGCGTTAAAATTGACCAGATTGTTACCGCCCCACTCCAAGATTGCTTTAATACCGTTGTTGGTTGAAGCTACTTTTTGCTGCCTAAGATTCTGAGAAGTTGCGGCTGTCGTTGGTTTGGCGGACTTAAATGTGGAAATAAGTGTGCTATCGTCCGCAAAGCTGTAGATTGGATTGACAGTGGTTCCTAGCAAATCGTTGATATATATCAAGAAAAGGGTGGGGGATAGAATGCATGGGACTCCAGCGTTAATGTTAAATTTGTCGGAGAGGTGTCCATCGACGGCTACTTGGATTGTTCGTTGTTCAAGAAAACTTTTGATACAATTCAATAATGAGTTTTGTATGCCGATTGAGGAGAGCTTGGTTAGTAGTCCCTCATGCCACACTCTGTCAAATGCCTTGGAAATGTCAAGAGCGACTGAGCGGGACTCGCCGTGCTTCTCCATGGCCTCCGTCCACAAGTATGTGACGTAAGCCAGAAGATCGCCGGTGGATCTAAGCTTTCGGAAGCCGTATTGATGATCGCTGATTAGTCCAGATGATTCCAGATATCTTAACAGTTGTTGGTTGACTGCTTTCTCCATAATCTTCGATATTACTGGAACTAGTGCAATCGGGCGGTAATTGGACGGCATCGTCTTCTTACCCTTTTTGGGTACAGCTTGCACTTGAGCAGTTTTCCAGCTTGTTGGAAATGAGTCCTGCTTATACGATGCCGTGAACAGTCTACATAAGGGAGGAGTCAATTCGTCTGCACAACGTTTTAGTTCTAGGGCTGGAATTCCATCGGGTCCAGAAGCTTTGTTGGTGTCTACGGTTATACTAAATATGGCGGTGTTTTGCCTTGCGAGTGCAGAGTAGAATTGGACGCGAAGAGTTTACCCAGTAAGTTGGCTTTTTCCCTTGCTGTTACCGCGATAGAATCATCATCTGCTGTTAGGGGTGGCAAGGCCTACTTAGCAAATCCTTGACTAACGGCTTTCGATACCGACCAGAAAGATCTTGTTCCATTTGGGCAGTTGAGCAATTTGTTTTTGATCCTGTTGTTGTGAATCTCTTTGCATTCATCAATAATTCGCTTGCAGCTATTTCTGGAGGTTAGAAGGATGTTGACGCCATTTGCGATATGCTGCGTTTTTAGTGTTTACTACCTTTTTGCAATTCAGGTTGAACCATTGCTTGTTGTTTGATCTGCATTTAGTAGAAAAAGGGATATAAGCTTCCATTCCTGCCAAGACGTCTCTGTAATTTGGTTTGTACATTCTGAGATGTTATTGGTTCTAAAGCAGCCTTCTTTCCAAGGGAATGAGCGATAAAATTCCCGAAGATGGTTCCACTCTGCTGATTTATAGTGCCATACCTTCCGCGGCATCGGAGGATCCTGCGTTTTAACATCCAACTGGCAAGAGACTGTTATCAATTTGTGGTCCGATGTTCCTAGGGGGGCCTGTTCTGATACAGTATACAGGGTCTGAAGCCAGGACCAGATTTAGGATACTCGCGATCTCGCCGTCTCGATCGGGGATTCTGGTAGGTTCCTCCACAAGCTGCGTAAGCCCGCATATGGTGGCAAATAGCTCAGCTTCTCGTCCTTCATCGTCCACCTTTGTTTCTGCCAATGCCAGAATGTGAGGCTTTTTTGATTGCAGGTGTTGGTGTACTGCATTAATATTGGTGTTTAGGCCTCTGATGTTGCAGAAATTGATCTTTAGGCTTTTAAATCCGCCTGATGGACCCCCCCGACCAGCCTCCGCCCGGAGATCCGAATGGGAGGCTAGTTTACCTCCGGAAAGTTTTGGTCGTGAGGGCGCCATCATGCATTAATTTTACTACTCTATTTCCCCTTCGGAAACCGGACACATCGACATGGCGTCGAAACGTGAGTTCCATGGAACCACTTCACAAGTCCTATGTGGTGGTATTGAACCGGGCGATGCAAGTGGACAACATCTACCACCAAAGAAGTTGCTCTTTTAGTCGCCTTTTACGATAGGCAGAGTATACCGGAGGGCTATTCTACCCCGGCCCTCCCCGGGTAAATGCACATTAGGATATATGGATATATGGATACATAAAGGACATTGATGCTACAGCAGGTTTTTTTTAACTTGTTCAATCCTGTAACTTGTAAATCATTTTCAATCTTAAATATAGTAAAATTTTTAGAATCAGTTGTTATTCAGATTAAAAGCAAAAATGCTGACGATATTCTATCTAAAATCTAAAAGTATTTTTAAAGTTTATAAATAGTGTAATTGAACTAATACAAATCATCACAGTTGTCCGTAACAGATGAAATTTGTTCAGAAATTCTATCTACTATGAATCTTACAGCTTGCTTTTCCAACCTAAATGTAGCCTAGGGTATCTACTAGGGGACTAGTAGGGTACCTAGTAACTAATAAATTAGCACCTCACCAAACACAATAATTATTGAAAGGCGGCTATATTTACATAAATAAAAAATATCAAAATGATATACTAAATATTAATTTAAACTCAAAAGTTTGCTTGCACTCCCTTTGAACGCTCCAAATTGGACGTTCAAGATGAACCGCAGGTTATCGTTTGAACCAACATTGTACAACCTGGCCTAAAATACACTTGTTTATTATACAATAATTAACATGTAAAATCAGCAGAAATGCCTTTTTTTCAAGGTTGATATAACCTCAAACAAGTAAAAGTGTAATATGTCAATAGTGTCAAATAAGCGGTTACCCTTCTTTTCTTTGTTCATTTATTCTCTATTAGGACCTATTTAAATAGAAGTTTAATCTTATGATTTAAGTTGACTTATTTCATACATTTAATGGTTTCAATCTATAAATGAAAATTATCCTAAAAAAAACAAGAATCTAATAACAGGAATGAACGAACATGCTGCTAATCCAAAATTAGCATGTCAAGTTTATGACAGTTATACGACAGTAATACTAAGAGAACTTTCCCAGCAAGAATGGCATTGCCTTGTTTGCCATCCAGGAATGTAACACTGGTGTCCGAAGACCACGCCTTCCTTACACCCGTGAAGCTCATCAAAAGTATAGAGGATATGATGAAATGGGACAGATCAGAGGCATATTATGAGTATTTAGGGTTTATATACGTGATCAACGACGCTCTTAAGGGGACGGACAACACAAATGGGTCAAAAGAGGCCTCCCCTAACATTAATAAGACCATTGCGCTTCTAGACAACATTAGCCAGTGGGTCGACAACATACCACCGGTTGATCAGTCGCAAACCACCGGAAACGCTGGTTTTAGAATTTGGTACAACAAGCTGAAAGAACAGGCCATTGAATTACTGCAGAAGGTGCTACCGAGTGACGTGCACAGAGCCATTCCGGAGATAATGGTTTACTTGGAAGAAAGTTTCGGAGATTCTTATGATATTAAATATGGAAGCCAGCACGAAATATCATTTGTGATGTTCCTGTGCTCTCTGTACAAAATAGGGTTCTTGACGGAGTCTGATTTTGCTGCCAGCGCTTGTAAGTTGTTCGTAAGGTACTTGCACCTGGTGAGGAAATTACAGGAAACGTATAAGTTGCAACCTGTTTCTTTCTCGGGGGCGTGGGGCTTGGACGACTACCAGTTTGTGCCGTTCATCTGGGGAAGCGCCCAATTAATCGGTAACACAGAGATTCAACCCTGTATGCTCGTGAAACCAGAAATCGCTGACACACATGCAGATAACTACATGTTTATGGGGTGTATTCAACACATTAATAAACTTAAATCCGGACCGTTTGGGGAGCATTCGAACCAGTTGTGGAGTGTCAGCGGAGTTAACAATTGGTTCACCGTGAATGGGGGATTAGTGAGAATGTACCGGTCGGACATCCTCGGCAAGTTTTCAGTAGTGCAAAATATTGTTTTTGGGTCCTTGTTTACGCTTAAACAAGCTGAATTTGGCGCTAGCATCAGGAGCAATTTTACTAATGGTAGGCCTAATTGTTGGAGTCCGTCCGATATTACGAGCGTTCCTACGTCAACTACAAAGCATGAATCTCGTAATGTCGCTTAAAACTGTATATGTATTATATACTTGTTAATAAAACTTTTATAACCTGTTTTAATTATCTCAAGTTCTAAAGGCGGATTAAGTTGAATTTCGGTTAACGTCAGTTTAAATTTTACTCCTAACCTTCTTCTTTCTCGTTTTTCATGGACTCAAGTCTTCAAACAAGTATGCTGTCAAACGTCAATTTTTTACAAACGTTCATAATAGGTACTATGAACCTTTGTAAAAAATATATTTGTGTGCTGTGGTAAGTACCTTAAACCAGAACCAAATAAAGAGGATTTTTTTCTTTCTTTTTTTAAATCAAAACAAAGAGTCTTGGGCTCTTTTAATATTACCCTTTATCAGGAGAACCGTTTAGGACAGTAACAAAAGGACAGAATATTTATGGTAAATATTTTAATATAAACAACATAAATTCTTTTTTTTTGTGTTTGTTGACATAACCTCAAAAAAATGTGTTGGCGTCAACGTCAATGCCATAATTGTCATAGAGCGTTTTTCAACATTTTATTAATGATTTAGGGTTTATTTTAATCGAATTTTATTTCAAAATTTTAAATACACCTGTTTATTATATCATAAAACACATAAAATCAGTAGAAATGCCTTTTTGTTTTTTTTGGAAAGTTGTATATGGTGGGGCCCCGAACTTAATAAATATACCTGAACTCGCCCCTGTACTCAAGCAATCATGCTATCAAATGTCAAAATTTTACAAACGTCAGTAGTAGCTTGAACCATAACCAAGTAAAAAAAAGAGTTGGATTTTTCTTTTTTTTTTTTTAAGGTTAGAAATACAAGTGTTGGGTCCCTTTTTGCCCTTAAAAGCCCCAACTAATAAATAATAGTCTTACTATATTGCAATAAATTATGAAAATTACCCTTAATAAAAACAACCCGCCCTTAGGTAAGATATAAAATTTCCAGATTGCATCAGCCACTGCCCTCAATTACATCCATCTTATCTTTCCACTTTAGGAGGCCTACTTGTAACCAACTATGTAAAGAATGCCACGAAGACTGCCTTAGATCTTTCCTGGGGCGAAACAACAACTGTTGAAGATTTTACTTGTAAAACGAGCAATGATGTGGCCAGATCTGTCTCTAAAAGGCTCTTACCAAACCTCTATGGGGCCAGTGCCATTCAGAGCACTGAGGTGGACCATTGGCTTACTTTTGCGGAAGGACCTTTGAGCTCCAAGTATAATTTTTTTAATGCTTTGCAAGTACTGGATCGATCTTTAGGTTCAGTAACCTACTTGGCAAATAATCAATTGACTATTGCTGATTTTATTGTATTTGCTACTCTGTATGGTAAGTGGCAAAAGGCTGACTTTTATAAGCCAATAAAAATATAATTTTTATTTCTTTACAGTAAGCAAACAATTCAATGATCTCTCAGCCAAAAAAGCTATTCCAGCAAATGTTGAAAGGTGGTTTGAGTTTATTAGGTCTCAGGAAGTAGTTGAACAAAGTATAAATTCACTTACACCAGAACAAAAAGCCTCACTATTTCCAGTTGAGAAGAGCAGTAGGGCCTCTTTGGATAATACTGATCAGAAATCAGCACCAGCATCGGGCAGAGCTAAGGAAGGAAAGTTTGTTGAATTGCCTGGGGCTGAGATGGGAAAAGTTGTTGTTAGGTTTCCACCCGAGGCATCTGGGTAAGTTTTCTTCAATTGAACTTGTCATTTTTAATAGCAAAAACATGCTGAATCAGATAATTAAAAAAATTCATCCAATATTCTCAAAAAGAATTTAATAATATCTAAGAAGGAGGAAAAGAAACTATGTAGCAACTCACAAATGTGGCGTCTATTAGTTTAGTTACATGTTTTGTGTTACAGGATCATCAGACTTTATTTTAAGTACAAAACAAACATTAAATATACTTATGATAACAAGGTTCAGGTAAACTCAGTGACTACATCTTGTGTCTTTATTAACAGAGGCAGATAGTTACTGTCCAACTTAATATACATGTGAGTCCTTGAATCAAGTTTCTACCTTTATTAACAAAAAGGTATCCAAGATTTTAAAAATGAGATGAATCATGAAGATATAAATTATAAATTTATAAATTTTAGGTTTTCTCAAAAATTATTGATTTTCCAGATTTTTTGTATTTATTTCTTTATTTACGGCCACAGTGTCCATTACAATGTTTCCATGTACAAAAATTATAACAAAAAAAGATAAAACATATAAACACTAAAAGTAGTAAGGGTCAAATTGACATAGACTATGTAGGCATACTAGGTAAAAAATAAAAGGCATATAAATATCTAATAACTCCAGATGATGTGATTTTTTTGGCACAACAGATTGAAATAGATTACTAATAATAGAATAAAGCATGTCTATCTATAAACATCACTATCTACATTTAAAGTTAAAATCCATCTTTCTAGTTTATGGCAGAGTCTTGGTTTTACATAGATAATGTCATATTTGTTATAATTTATGCCATAAGGAAACATTTTTTGATTCCATTTTTTTTTTCAGGAAAGTTAAGAATTGAACCTAATATTCCATTAAAAATATGTTTTTAATATATTGGGATCCAATTAAGTTATGCATTTTTTTAAAGAATTTGCACATGATAAATTCACAATGCTTTAGCTTCCTCAGCAGTACCTCATGATTATCACTATCAAATGCCTAAGTGCAGGGTGAAATTGTAATATGAAATTCTTTAGAATTTTGGGAGAATGGAAACAATTTGAACTTGTTTAAAATCCAAAGTGTTTTTTACATTTGTTCTGGAAATCAAAAATTGTAAAATTCAAGACATTTTATAGGATTATTAATGTTTCCAAAAATTTTTCAAAAGATTTAGAAATTTTTGGATTTTTATTGGAATGCAGAGAAAATTGTAATATTTTATGACTTTTTTAGAGTCCTTTTTTGGGAATGGAGGTAATTAAGAAAATTCCCAGAAACATTTGACATTTTTATTGTAAGATTTAAAGGCATTTTTTAAGAAATTCACTATTTCTCTGAGAATCAAATAAGAATGTAAATTTCCCAGACATTTTCTAGAATTATTGCAATATCTAAATATTTTCAAGATTTTTTGGAATTTTTAGATTTTTATGGGAATCAATGCAAATTCTAAGATTCCAAAGCATTTTTCCAAAATATGTAAGATTCTGAGTCGGTTTTTGAAATTTTTCTAGAATACAAAATTAATTTTAAGATAACAATACATCTTTATAAATTAAATTACAATTTCAAAATTGTTTTCATAAAGTTGTAAGTTTTTATTGGAAAGCAAAAGAAGTTGTAATATTCTAATTAGATCTAGAACTTTGGAAGAATAAAAGCAATTTCTAATATTTTAAGAAACTTTTAGGATATTGGATTATTGTAGGAAATTAGAGCAAATTGGAAGATTGCAAGGACATTTTTTGAATTTTTATTAGGAATTAAAATAATTTAAAACATTTCATATAACTTTGAAGTTTTCAATAAAAATCAAAGCAAATTGCAAATTTTCTTGATAATTATGTGGAATTATTTGGAATCTGACGTTTTTATAGTTTTCTGAAAGTTGCAAAATTCCTTGACTTTTATTTGAAATTGTTTGGAATCAGAGTCGTTTTTTACAGTTTTTGTGGAGTAAAAAAATCATAATGCATTTCTCGCGAATTTAATAAAATATTAGAAAAACGATACAGATTTAGCTGAAGCAGCAGTACGTGAAAGGACTCATATTTTAGTACTAGAAGATATCTGTAGGCCATTACAACTCACTAAGTTATGATTCGGAAGTAAAGTATCTAGGTGTGACACTCAGTATGACCACACTACCACACTAGAACTGTGGTTCCAGAGGCCATATCATATACATACATTCTTGATTGAACATGATTAAAAATTACGGGCCCCCTTGACTTTTTTAAATTTAATTTGGTGCCATTTTTTTTGCCAAATTTTTGCACACAAAATTATTTATGTTATTGCTGAGAGCTACTGTTTTACCACTATTTACTTTATTTGTTGCCACTATTTTGAAACCTTCGTCGCTGTCAATTGGTTATTTATTAGTTATAGAAAGATTTTCTTCTTTAAACTGTATTTCTCAATGGTCAGTCTTGGGCCCTCTGTTGTTCGTTAATGATTTAACACGTCTAAGGATTATGGGATCTTGACATTTCTGTTGTCTGGCATCATAAAAATGTTACAGTGTATGTATATTGAAAGTTTTAATATCTGAAGATCCGTTAAAAATTAAGAATTGGCGTAATGCTAATCGCCTTTCTTTTAATAATTGTACTCGTATAAAACAAATATCTTAGGTTTTAAGTACTTCTAAGTGTGATCTGCGAAATGTGAATTTTGGTGTTCTCCTGAAGTGGACAATAGATGTTTGGGAGTTTATATTGATAGTAAGTTGAGGTTTGATAAATAAATATTTAAATTAAGTAAAAAACTGTCTTCTGGATGTGTTGCAATCTTATGATAATTTCTTTGTCGTTATTCTTTCTATATGGATTTATTTCTTATGTGGACATATTTTATTTATTTTTTTATTATAGACATTTAGATGATTTATTGTAGTTTGACACTGGCGTATGTTCTTATTATCATTATCATACATCATTTTTGTCTGCAGCAAGGTTTAAAAGGTGAATGAGCTTTAACTTTTAACCAGAACTGTGATGCGATTGTCTTGGCAATAATTGTTCTAATTTTTTTAACTAAATACTCCCTCAATTTATGACTTTATTGACTGTGTGTATATTTATGTTTATGTATACTTTTCATTTTACTTGATCACGAATTAGGTACTGTAATACCTTTAGTATTTTTTTTTGTATGAAATTTATGTTCTCTAGACAATAAAATATTTCTAGAATTGAACTGAATCAAATCATATGACAGGTACCTCCATATTGGTCATGCAAAAGCTGCTCTCCTGAACCAATACTACCAAGAGGCCTTCAAAGGTAAACTGATCATGCGCTTCGATGATACCAATCCTGCCAAAGAAAACCCTCACTTTGAAAAAGTAATTCTGGAAGATGTAGAAATGCTACAAATTAAGCCAGATATGTTTACCCATACCTCTCAATACTTTGATCTTATGTTAGATTATTGTGAGAAGTTAATTAAAGAGGGAAAAGCTTATGTGGATGATACGGGAGCCGAGCAAATGAAGCTTGAAAGGGAACAGAAAGTCGAATCGGCCAATAGGAATAACTGTAAGAAACGTTCTTTAAAAGAAAAAATGTCTTGATTTCAAAATTACTTGCAGCCGTAGAAAAGAACTTACAAGTATGGGAAGAAATGAAGAAAGGTTCAGATATAGGCCAAAAGTACTGTGTAAGGGCAAAAATCGATATGCAATCTGTCAACGGCTGTATGCGGGATCCAACAATATATAGGTGTAAAAATGAAGAGCATCCTCGAACCGGAAACAAATACAAGTAATAAAAGTGCGATTTTCTTCCATTTTAGTCTTAAAAACCGTTTTTAGGGTATATCCAACATATGATTTTGCTTGTCCCATAGTAGATGCCATAGAAGGTGTCACACACACTTTAAGAACTATGGAATACCATGATAGGGACGCCCAGTTTTATTGGTTTATCGACGCACTAGGGTTGAGAAAACCTTATATTTGGGAATACAGCAGGCTATCCATGACTAATACTGTACTAAGTAAAAGGAAACTCACCTGGTTTGTTAATGAAGGTTTGGTGGACGGATGGGACGATCCCAGGATGCCTACCGTACGCGGTGTTTTAAGAAGAGGTTAATTGAGCTTGTACATGCATGCAAATATGTCTAAATTTATTTTTTTCTCTGCAGGTATGACAGTAGAAGGGCTCAAAGAGTTCATTATAGCCCAAGGGTCAAGCAGATCGGTGGTTTTCATGGAATGGGACAAAATTTGGGCTTTTAATAAGAAAATAATCGACCCAATTGCTCCTCGTTATACCGTGGTGGCCCATGAGGAGCCGGTAGTAGTTCTTGTGGATGCAGTGAAAGAGGAGTGCTTAACGGTTCCCTGTCACCCAAAAAATCCGGATGTTGGGACTAAGGAAACCTGGATTGGTCCCAAGATTCTTATTGATAGGGCTGATGCTGATTGTTTAAAGGAGGGCGAAAATGCGACCTTCATAAACTGGGGCAATTTGTTGATCAAGAAGGTTACATTGAAAGATTTTTTCAGGCAATTTTTTTACTATTCATATAATTGTAGATAAACAAAGAAAGTGGTAAAATTACTTCAGTGGAAGCAGTTCCTAACTTAGAGAACAAAGACTACAAAAAAACGCTAAAACTAACGTGGTTGGCCGAAACAGAGAAAGCACCCTTTACACCAACGTATTGCGTATATTTCGACCATCTTATGAGCAAAGCGCTACTGGGAAAAGACGAAGACTTTAAGCAATTTGTGGGGCACGAGACGCGAAAAGAAGTGCAAGTGTTGGGCGATCCTGAGCTGAGAAAACTGAAAAAGGGAGACATTATTCAGGTCCAGAGAAAAGGATTTTTCAAGGCAAGTTATTTAGAAATTGCCATCCATGATGGCTATTGATTAATTAATTCTTGTTTTAGGTTGATGTGGCTTATGAACCTCCAACGCCATTTACAGGCAGAGCGAAACCGGTGGTACTGTTTTACGTTCCCGATGGTAGTACTAAAGACCCGGCATTCGGGGCCTCACAAAATGCTGCTCCTAAAGAAGTAAGTTCTCATTTAAAAAAATTTAAGTGGACTATTAATTACTTGACATTTTTGTGAAAGGAATGTAAAATATTTCTGATAAAACCACTTAAAGATTAAAGATTGGACGTACGAAAACTCTCCATATCGTTATTTTTAAAGTGAAAGTAGTTCGGCCGCGTGGTACCGAATTTAAAATAATGCATCAGTCATAATTGTACCGCGGCCATAACTACAGATATCGTGGCGGGTTCTTTTTAGCATATGTATACCCTGGAATGTAATTTTTGCTGTTAATAAGTTGTTTTGTAGGGACATTTTGTAAGGTATGTTGGCTTAAACAGATTTGTTTTTTTAAATAGATTCAAAGTATAAGGATTTTTAAATAAATTTTCATAAATTTATCTTATTTGATGTGTTGGCAGTGTAGTAGAGCCTCAAAAGCCCTTTTTTATTTCAAAAAACGTATTTTTTTTTAAATTTTGCAACAATTGGCTGCTAAAAATTGTTTATGTTTATGTCATCATTTTTAGTTAACTCTGCTGTTTTATTAACTTTAATACAATACACGTCATATCCAGTTACTCTTAAATAGTTGCAAATTGACCATATTTAAATGTGTGCTTTTCAATTTGAATTTTTTAATAAATTGCAATTTTTATGATGAAAAATTTTAAATTTAATTTTTTTTACCGTACTGATTATGCAAATCATCAAAATGGTAAATAAGTACTTTTCAATTTTTCTTAAAAACTGCTTCCTGACCTGGCACACCCTTCAGACTTTGATTCAAGTTTTTCTGTATTTTTATGATTTGGCTTATTTTCAAAATTGTTGATAACTTCTTTGCTAGTAAAGATAGAAATTTGATTCAAACATTAACATGTGTATCAGGCCATGAAGCATACGTTTTAAGTAACTATGTGGTTTTTAAAAAAAAGTGGAAATTAGGATTGTTGCCATATTTATTATGTATGAATAAAACAAACCATTTAATATCTTCTTCTATTCTACATAGACAAAATTGAGAACTTATTTAAAAAAGATAGTAATATGATTTCAATAAAAAATATTGAAGAAAAAGTGCATACCAGAATTTTTGAGTTTTTGAATCGAGTTTGATATTGCAACAGTGATTGCATCATTATAAATTATATATCCATCATCAACTTAAGACAACATTAATAAATTGCATAAGTAATATTGTAAGCAAAAAATGCCCCTCTATATACTACACCACCCTGTATTGTTTTGTAGGAAAATGTTTGTTTAAATAGTTTTTCCATTGATGTTCATTGTAAGTTCACTCATCTGATCAGAATTTCCTTATTCTAATTTTTTCTAGAATCAAAAAAAAATTGCATTAATTGGCTGCTAATAATTGTTTATGTTTTATGTCAGCATTTTTAGTTAACTCTGCTGTTTCATTAATTTTAATACAATCTATATCATATCAAATTTGACCATACTTAATACAATAAACGCCATATCAAATTTGCTCCAAATTGAAGCATTTTAAAAACAATTTTTGTTTTTAGAAAAAGCATTGACGTACCATTTTTGCTTCGAAAATATTCAATTAAAAATCTCATACGGATATTACTGATAAGAAATTTAAGAAATCTTTCAGATCAAAAAATGCCTTTTGTTACTTCAAACATGTGCACCAAATTGCATAAATTGAAGAACTTAAAAAAATTATGATTAAAAAAAACTCTTATATTTAATATTTGGAAATTCATCATATTTAAATGTGTTCTTTTAAATTTGAAATTGCCATTTCTACTATACAGGATGGTCGGTAATGAATGTGCTAAAAAGGTATTCTAGGTTAAAGTGAAAAATTCTTTGTGAAAACATCCATGTTGAGCCACATATGCCTTAGTAAAATGTCGCTCATAATTAAGGTACAGGGCGCTAAAATTTAATTTTTCAATCTGTTTTTTCTCTATAGCTCAAGTTGTTTTTGAGATATCGACATAAAAACTGGGGATCGGGAGTTTGCGGGGATGAGAAATATGATTTCATTTTATTTTTTGACATAAATTGTAGAAGCCGCTAGTTACACCGTATTCAGACGCTGTTTTATACCAAAACGTTCTTAGTAGTACCGTTTTATTATCTTTTATTAAAGTAGCTGATAGAAAAATGATTTTTAAGAAAAAGGGGTGTACTCTACTTATTTAGATTAAACAAAGCGTTTTCAAAACATTTGCATTTAAACATTCTGTGGCACAGGTAAAAAATGGTTTAATACTAAATTGAGATCACATTAACAATGAATAAAATAATGGAAAACATCAAATTTAATATTTGCAAAAAATTTCCACTGAAATTCACTGCCACGACCAAAGCATCTGTAACGAAACAATTCATCAAATACTGGCTTAATGGTGAGCCTTGCGGGTGACTTGAAAGGTTCAATAATTAAATCACCAATTATACCACATCAAATATTAATAAAAAATTCTCTGATTGGAAGTGTGGATTTTCCAGTTCCCACATATGATTATTTCGCCAATTAAACACACCTCGTCTAATGAAGGTTGCTTTGTCCGTAAGGATTTTGTTAATTGTTAATAAATGTTGGATCGTGATTGTGAAGCAGAAATTGACGAAACTTAATCCCGGGTGGTAAATCAGATAATAATAAATAATGAACGGGATTGGAATGGTAAAGGTATAGTTTTTCAGTTTGTAAAATTGCTGAAACTGTGGTTCTCTTCACAGAAGTAGTGTTTGCCAAATGTCTTTGACAGGGCAGCAATAGGATTTTCACACACTCTCACTAAAATGTCTTCTTCTTGATCTACATAGATTGCTCTAAGATGCTCAACACGTCTCTGAGAGCCAGAAAAAGCACTGTTTCTCCTAGCCGACTGTATAATTTTCGAAAAATATTTCTATTTGGATATTGTTGCCGGTAGCATCTGATGCCGCATGACTGTTAAAATTTACATGAACGTAGATGCAAATCATATATCTCATTTCACTATTGGAATATTCACTATGCCAGTTTAAGACCTATTTTTCAAATTAATATGTGTCAAAACTAATGTCAATCTGCCGGACATTAGATTAATGACCCTCCATGTTATATCCATATTATATCCATGACTACGTTAATTTGTTATCCGTAGTATCGGTGTTTAGTGTTTTTACTGTGCAATAGGACGTTTAAATGCAAAATGTAGTATACCTTTTTTTCTAGTCAGTTACTGTCATAAAAAATAATAAAACTGTACTGTACTAAGAAAGTTAGGGCATAAACCAGCAAGCGAATATTGTTTAACTAGCGCCCTCTACACTTCATGTCAAAAAATTAAAAAAAATCATAGCCCTCATCCTCAAAATCCCCCGATTTTTCGTTTTCATATCGATATCCCAAAAAAATTTGAGCTACAGGTAAAAAACAGATTCGAGAATTAAGCTTTAACACCTTACTTATTAAGGCATATTTTTATATAACATACACCGATAGTTTCATGAGTTTAACTTAGAATTGCTTTTTGGCGCATTCATTACCGACTACCGTGTATATATTGGTGATGTAGATCATGAAAATACACACCCCACAAAAATTATCGCATCACTTATTATTTCTTAAATATTTTAAATTTTTTGTCTGTTTTTTTAAATTTTATTGATATTGATAATTAAATTATCAAATAATACGACTTTTGCAACATTTATTTTAAATCAGTTCAATCTACAATAAAAAAATCAAAAAAATTGTACAAAACATGCATACAAAAAAAGTTAACTTTATTTAAGACAATGAATTTCTAATAGCGTGTGTTACCGCCCGTGACTCTAATTACAGCTTCCATTCGTCTTCGAAGGCTTCTAAACAGGTTCTGGAGGTATTCTTGCGGCACGTTTGCCCAGAAGTCGAAAAAAAAAAAACATTTTGAAGATCATCTAGTGTTCTTATTGGTGCTGGATGTTGCCATGAATTTGTCATCCTAGATGGTCCCAGACATGTTCTATCGGATTAAGGTCCGGGCTACGTGCAGGCCAATTTAGGGTGGGTATCTTGACCTCTTCTAAGTATTGCCGAAAAACTCTAGCAGCGTGTGGACGAGCATTATCATGCATTAGCACAGAATTATCACCGACATATGGCATATAGGACACTACATGGGGTTCTAGGATATCGGTTATGTACCTGTCAGCATTTAATCCCCAAACCATGATAGAGCCACCACCAAAGCTTTTAGTTTGACAAAAATTAACCTGATCGTGCCGTTCACCACGTCGCCTATATACTGGTACACGCCTATCTGATGAATATAGACAAAATCTTGATTCATCCGTGAATAAAATATTGGACCAATCTTGAATATTACAATTTGCGTGTTCTCTAGCAAATTGCAATCTTGCTACTCGATGTTCTCTGGTAAGACGTGGACCTCTAGCTGGCACTCTGGCTCGTAAACCTGCTTCTCAGCCTATTTCGAACTGTCTGTAGGCTTATTCGGACATTACGAGCAGCCAACAGATCTGTTTGCAGTCTTCTAGAGGTGGTATGCCTAATTCTTAAAGCCGTTAACCTTAAGTAACAATCATCTACTACCGAAGTTACCCTTCTGCGGCCTTGTCCGGGTCGTCTGGATAGTTGTCCTGTTTCTTGGTAGCGATTAACAATTCTTGATATGGTGCTTTGTTCAACTCCCATTATCCGAGCGACGTATCTTTGACTGCGGCCATCTTCTATGAGCGCAATGATTCTAGCGGCTTCTTCATTAGTCACATGTCTTGTTAAACGTTCAGGCACATCCATTATTAACAATAAATTTAAATTTTCACTTTAGAATAACACTATTTGCTTAGAACGTTTTCGATCTCAATGCATTCGCCAACACAAGAATAATCTACGCGAGCATTTTTGCTTCAAAAAAATATGTAAGAAATTCCGATCATTTTTTGTCCAGGATAAGAAACCAGAAATATCTCTTAAGTTGATACATAATATACAGATTGTCCCAAAAAATATTAAAAATATCTTAAAATACTAGTGATGCGATAATTTTTGTGAGGTGTGTAGTAAAAAAGACACATTTCACTTTTCTTGAAAAACTGTTTACTTCTTAGGTATTTTTGTAGCTATATAAAACGTAACTCATGGCCTGATCTTCTGAAGTTTCTATCTTTAATAGCTCAACAGTTTTAAAATAAGCTGAATCATCAAAAATGGTAATAATCATAAATTTCTCTTTTACTTAAGACTCTTGATTTTTCAAATCTTTTTGTAGTTATATAAAACGTATTTCAAAGCCTGAGACACATGTCAGTCTGTGAATCAAGTGTAACACAAATACTTATTATTTCCATCAGAAAGCACCATCCAAAACTGCTTCAAAACCTGCAGCAGCAACAGCAAAACCCACGCCCATCGAGGTTTCTCAAAAGTCCACCGGCGGTACTGCAGTCGAAATTTACGAAAAAATCACAAAACAAGGCGACTCGGTGCGAAACCTGAAAGCTCAAAAGGCGGCAAAGGGAGAAATCGACGCGGCTGTTAAAACTTTATTGGAACTAAAGGCCGATTATAAAAAGGTAATTTATACCGAACTTTATCTCAACCAATTGATTTGTATCTTATTTATTATACAGGTAACTGGTCAGGATTGGAAACCGGGCGTTCTTCCTCCTGCTGAACCAGCGATGGCCACCAATGGCCAGGCAGGTGGAGACGAATTAGGTGCTCGAGTACAAGCCCAAGCCGATAAGGTAGCAATATTTAAAGATATCAAAGTATAAAAAGTAATATTTGTCAATGTGGAATTAAGGTTCGAAAGGTGAAGAGTGAAAAAGCAGCAAAATCGGTAATCGACGATGAAGTTAAAACTTTATTGGCCCTTAAAGCTGAATTCAAGAAAATGACTGGTAAAGATTGGGTGGCAGGTGCCACTAGTTCTTCTGTACCCTCTCAGCCTAAAAAAGCGGTTAATTCCGGGGATATGAGTGGTTTAGTTGAGAAAATTGCCGCCCAGAGGAATAAAGTCAGAGATCTTAAAGCTAAAAAGGTGGATGAGGCAACAGTTAATGCCGAAGTAGAGGTGAGCTTGAATGGTCGTTTTATTATTCTCTATTCACTCTAAGCGGCTTCTGGTTTTCAATATTTTCCTATTTTAGGTCTTATTTTCGATATTGGACGATTTTGTCCCACCTGAAGCGACGACTCCTGCTGCATCTGTAAATATTTCGACTGTGACACCGCCAGTCAGGAGTTCAGGGAACGCAGATCAAAATTCACTGCTCGCCCAAATAGCCGAACAAGGGGATAAAGTGCGTCAATTGAAAACTGGTAAGAAATTCTTTTTAAAACACCGTTTTTTCTTAAAAAGTGAACAGGATAGAAGTTATTGCAGCTTTTCAATGGGCAGTTAATCAGTGATATTTTCTGTGCATTGGTAAAAAAATATATAAAACCTGTAATCAAAGGCAAAGTTCGTACAAATTCATACGTATTTATTTTCAGCCAAAGCCGATAAGTCAGCTGTGGACGCGGAAGTGCAAACCCTCCTGAAACTGAAAAGTGAATTTAAATCGTTAACCGGGAAGGACTGGAAACCGGAAATGAAGCCTGCAGAGGTCGCTCCTCCAATTGCAGCTACGGGCGATGGCGCCAAAGAAGCCCTAGTCGCCAAAGTAACTGAGCAAGGCAACGTTGTTCGAGACTTAAAAACCCAGAAAGCGAGCAAGGTAAAAAATAATTTAATTTCTTATATGGGTTTAATGTTTATTTATTTAGGTAGCTAATCCTATTACAAAGTCTAAATCTAAATTATTCCAACGAACTATAAATTACATTGTTTTTAAAATTCTTTTTAGTAGGGGTAAAGTAATATTAAGTAAGTCTATTTTATTAAAGAGATTACACATATGTACTAAAAAGAGGAGAATTTGCATGTCTATTGTTATTGACTACATATGGGAGATAAAAACTAGTGTGGTATACTGGCACATTAAGAGAAAGTTTATATAAAAATAGATGATCATCCATACAGTATTATTAATTGAAAAAGATACACTATAAAGTAAAGTTGAATCTACGTCTCCCAAGTGACTTCATATTGTAAATATTTATTTATTTATTTATTTCAATATACGGCAGAGCCAGTTTACAAAAACAAAATAGATAATACAAAATATTAGACAATATAACATTATAAATACAATACTAGAATTACAAAAAAAAATATACCAAGATAAAACCTCTGAAAAAACAATCATCAACAGATTTGAATGACCGTAAAATGGTCCGGAAAATGGATCCAAACTATTTTCATTAAAGAAAGCAAGGTCCTAGTCAGTGGAGAAAAAAACCCATAGTTGGCCGAATGAAAGGGTAAACGAAACATAGAAGAGTTGATCCTTCTTTGACAGGCGTTAAAAGGAATTGCTTCCAAGATGGTAGGACAATGATATAAACCATTTAAGATCTTATAAAACATTAAAGCATCAGAATAATGCCGTCTGACTTCAAGATTAGGGATATTAAATTGGACACTGATAGCATTATAGTCGATGTAATAATTACGAAAACTATTTACTTCAGCTCTATAAGCAAGGGATTTTAAGAATCTTCTTTGTACAGCCTCAAGGCGTTCAATATGAGAATCATAATAAGGGGACCAAATTACAGACGCATACTCAAGCACGGAACGTACCAAAGAGTAATAAAGTAATTTGAAACAATAAGGTGAAAGATGTACACTATTTCTAATGATAAAACCAAGACTACGCATACTCCTGTTAATAATATCCAAAATGTGGGGCAAAAAAGTTAGCTTGGTATCAAAAAGAACACCTAAATCTGTAACTATATCAACTGACTTGAATTCGTTATTGTTGATTGTGTTTTGATAATTAATAATTTTATTAGAACGACCAAACTTCTTCTTCTTCAATTCAATTGAAGAGGCATTATTATGTACTATTTGTTTTTTCTAAAAAACATGTAACGCGCCATTTTCTTTTAAATACGCTGTAAGTCATATTTGTAACATTCATAATACGGGTTCCAAATTATGCAAGCATACTCTAACTTCTTATGTAGGCGTAATATATCATCCTCAAACTTGCCGGATTATTAAATTCTTTAAGTATGTCTTACTATAAACCGACACATTTGAGATGTTTTATTTGTAATGTATTTGTAATGAAGTATACAAATTTTTGATCAAAAACCTAAATGAATAGAAATTGAGCTATAATTGATCGTATGTGATCGTATTCTCGAAATTGATATTTAATATACTGCCGCCCTAACATGAAAGGTCCTATCTGCAAAATGTAGTTTTTTGGGAAATCAGTTTTTTTGTTTGTTTTCATTATATAAGAAGAGGTATTTTAGCAAACTCTTCATGGTATATTTTATATATTAAGTCGGAAAACAGGATCTAATTGGTAAAAATAATTTTGAGATACCTCTTACCAATTAGTAGATTTTTGATTATATTGTCACTTAGGACAATATAGCCTAGTATATGAAATAGTTAATATTTTACTTACGAAAACTGTCTTAAATGAAACTAATATTCTAATTTACTAAACGGTTTTATTTATTATACCAATTTTTATAAACTTATTACGTATAATAGGTATATAACGAAATGAACATACTAAAAAAATAGAAATATTAATCTATTTCTTCCTCAAAACCGTCTTCGCTAACCGGCAGATCTTGCAAAATTTTATACGATTTTGAGGAATGTGCGCTTTTAATTTGGATGTAAGATCATTTTTTCGAGCTAAAGCCACACCGCGACATACATTACGAGATTGCGGTTGCGTTAGCGTGCCCTTAACATACTTCATTATGAAAATGTCTGTCAAGTCAGTAAAATCGTTCTCAAATTCTGTTTTGCAAGAAAAAAAGTAATTTCCTCTTTTAAAAAGAATACAAACCATATCTTTTAAGTAAACGCGAGAAATAAGCTTTTGTAACTTATACTTGGAGGTATAGTCGGTAAAGTTAAAAAATTGGACAAGTTGCATTTTTATTACATTAACTTTTGACGAATTGGCTTGTTTTACCACAAAAATCGTCAAAATCGTATACTTTTTTTTTCCTTTTGAGGGCAAGCTCAGCTTGGTGATGGAACGAATCGGCTGCCATAAAAGTATGGCCTGGCTCAAAAAACTTAATAGTTGTTAATAAAACTTAATAATGTTTTCTACAGCAACTTCTAAACTGTTGACCAAATACATAAAGAAACTAAAAAGGGACCAATTTTTATTTTGGCTCGAACAATTATCAAGCCAAATTGTTATATGTTTAATGTCCCTATATGCCTGAAAAAACGCATAGAAAGTAGAAATGATATCATCTTTGGATCTGGATCTGGTACTGGATTTCTTACCAAGCGAAACGAAGCTCATTGTATGCTACTATACGTGGCGTGAAAATAATTTCTTTGAATGTTTCCAATCGGGGAAGCATGATCACCTGAAAATTAACAAAACTGTGTTTAAGTAATTATAGGCAAATTCTTAAATAAACATTTTACCTTTTGCAAATCAGCAGCTACATAAATTTCATCATCTTGTTTTTTCTCGCGTTAGTGGCCTTTACTTTATGAATTTTCCATTTTTTGCACACATCACAGTTGGCAACGTTTTCCGCATCAGATTCATGAGATTTTCTGTGTATATTAAATTCTTCGCAGTCCCAGCATTCTTCATTTCCTAAGTTCGCGAAGGATATATTTAGGTCATTAGTAACAAATTTTCGGTATAATTCGTAAGAAAATTCGGTATTTGGATATTTCTGTCGAAAATCCTTGTACATCAAGGTTATATTTATATCACTGGAAAGGTATTTTCTAAGAGGAGCGTGCTCTCTTCTGTAGTGAGATATTGTGGGGTTGAATGAATTAACATGCCCAATAATTGTGTCCCTGTCTACTTTGTGTGGATGTGATCGTTTCCTTCCATCTTTTTTAGGTACTATCAATTTTGAATCCGTTTTACGAATGTTTTTTAACATTCTGTCATTATCTTTCTCATAGCCCAATGTTGCTAACAAAAATATCTTGCAAACACACACCTTTTCGGCTTTCTTTGATATTAAATTATATTTATAGGAATAAACTCTTGGTAAAGTTTGCTTTTTAGTTGTACTTCGTTTTTTTTTTACTTGGTTCTACGCAGCTCAAAACAAACTGCTTTTGTTGTTCTTTTGGCAATACCCAGTATTGTTTATTAATGTCTCTTTGCCTACTATACGAGATTTTTCTGGAGCAATTGAGTTTGCATTTACATGATCTTTTAACTTCATGAGCTCTTACGTAACTCTCTATTTTTTGTTTCTTCCTTTCAACGAGTGGTTCTTCAAATTTTTTCCTTTTTCTTATTTCTCCAGTTTTTGTATAACGCTTACCCTCAGCTTTATCAATGGCTTTATTTATAATATCTTGTAAAATATTGTCCCGAATGAAATCCTGAACAGAGTTAAGTTCGTTCTCTTCTGGTTCTATATTTGATAGATTCTCTTTACGTTCTTCTACTTCGATATTCGAATAACTTGAAGTACTTAAGGTTACCTGATTGGAACATCCAAGGGATAGCAAAACATTGGACAATATGCGTATTTTTTTACTTGGGGGGCTGTATTCGCAACTAGAATCCGACTTATTTTTACTTAAATTTTGGTCGTAATCATTGGACAGTCCTGGCACATAATCCGGATCTTTATCATCTTTTTTGGCTTTATTCTGTTTAGATTTTCTGACAACATTTCATTTTTCTTTGAGTTGGTTATTTAAAGCAAGAAATAGCATACGCTTACATCTACTATTGCTGTTCTGGATACCAAATGCACTACTGCTACTACAAACCAGAATTAAAATCAATTATTGCTTAAATATAAGGTGACATTGTTAAACTTACCCTGTATCCATTTCTTGCAATATTAGTTTGCTTAAAAATGCAAAAAAACTCACAAAGTCTGATAAATAACTGTATAACAACACACCTTTTATTATCAATAATTTAAGGTTATGTTACACCAGGTGCTTCTGTCATGCTACGTTTAATTGTCCTTACTGATATCGTTTAACACAAAATGCTAGCTTAAATAGTCCTAACTGCATTTTTAAAGTAAAAACTGACATATTTTCTTAGTATATGTGAGATCGGACAATTTATCTTCTATGATATCTGATATCTATCTTCTATGATATGAAAGGATTACACATTTACCTATATTAAAGTATATTTTATTCTCGAGTGACTTATAAATAACACTATCCAAATCTGTTGTGCAAATCACAGTCAGTAGAGCTTTTTCTTATTTGATAAATGTTTAAATCATCGGTAACCCATTTTTTTTTAAGTTTTGTAATTCTATTAATAAATAAGAAAAATAACGGGAGGACCTAAATTGGAACTCTGTGGTACACTAGATTTGGGTATAAATAAATGACTGAGATTTATATCCTTTAATATTCACTGGACTTTCACAAAGATATCCTTTAAAAAACTCTAAAAATTAAATTTTCATAAATAAAGAAAATAAATAAAATCCGCTTCTTTAGTTTCACTAAACCGCTAAATTAACCCTTATATTAAAAACACATTGATCAAATATTAATCAAAAAAATTTTCGGATATGTCCTGTAGATAAAATTGTCATTAATATCTACTAAAATTTAAACAATTCTGTGCAATATTAAACTCTAATCTTGCCCAAAAAAAGCAACTATACATTTTGATGAAATAATGACTCATTCTTTATAATTTTTCGGAATATTAAGATAAAGAATTAAAAATTGGAAAATTAATTAATAAGAATATTATATAATAACATAAGCTATGAAAGAAAGACTTCTCTGAATTGATGCAGTAGTAAGTTGTGGCACAATTAATTAATCTCTAACTCTTTTTCTTGAAATCCATATTTTAATTCATCCAATAATATCCCAGAGGATATTTTTATACAGGTTTTTTTAAAGTCAGTGTATATAAAATCCATTTGTACTCGACGATTTTAAGCATCAGATATCTCTTGGGTAGCAATCATTAAATTACTTAAAGTAGCCTTAGATTTAAAAAAAAAACCATGCTGAAAAACGGATATACTATTTTTCACTTCACTATATATTATTTTAGATAAAATTAGTCGATAATTTCGTATATTCGATTTGTCTCCTTTTTTAAGAACTGGACATATTCTGATTCCAGTAAGTTGAAAAAGTGTTAGTTTTCAGGCTTGAATTAAATAAGAGTGTGAGGGTGACAGTAATAATTATGGAGAATTAATAAATATGTGAGGGAAAAATTAACGTACCGTAGGTTGCTGATTCCTTTCTTCTTTATACAATTGTGCTGTCCGTCACTCGAGTTACCTACTGGTATTCTCCCGATATTTTTGGTAAAGTTTTACAGGATTGATTACTGAGATTAAGTACTAGTGAATTGTACACCAAAATACGCAAACGCTCCTAGTCATACACGAAGTCGTTCCTTTTTGGTACTACTCCCCGTTCCCCGTTCATTTTAGGAGGGAAATAAGGAATTTTGGTGTGAGTGAGCAGACTACTATAATAATAATATTAAATATAGGCGTCATTCGAAATTTACTTGGAGAATCAAGACAAATATGAATATTAAAATAATGCTAATGTCATTTTCTAAAAAAAGAGTAATCAAGGGAAACTAAGAAAATCAGATAATCCCTTAAAAAATAATGAGGATATAAAGTCTTGTCCCACTGCTTTGCCTTCTTTCATGTCTCTTAATGCATTTAGTATATCATCCATATGCACCTGCCTAATTACCACGTCATGAGCATTGTATGGAATATTGGGAGTGGTACAGATAGCATTTGACTAAACAATATCAAAGTATCTGGCAAAAGCATCACAAATTTTATACCCATCATTAAATTCTTCTTTAGTAAGATACATTGAGTTGAGGATATGAATAGAGTTTTTCTTGGAGTCAAAAAAAAACTTGGAATACACACTTATCTTGATTTGTATTGTAAATATGTAATTTTTAAATACATTTTTTATTTAATAATAATAATAAGGTTTATTAATCCACATATACATATGTGTACAAAGCTGTAAAAAAACATCATTGTAACAAAAAGTGACAGACAAAATGCGGATTAAAAGGCATAATTTCAGCTTTTCAACGCAGTTGAAGGCCGAAGGCCTATAAAGTAGAATAATTTATCCAAAAAAGTATCTAATAGTAATTTCCCAAAGAAAAATAAATTAATAGTGCACTAAAATCGAAGAAACACATTTAAAAAATTTTTACATAAATAAAATGAAAAAGAGAATATACAAAAATAAAAACCTATAACAAATCCAAAATTCATATTTTTAAATGCATTGCTCTGTTTTTAAATAATATTCTGGAGCTTAGATTTCATGCATTTTCGGAAGCCGTTTGTCGTTAGCGAAAGATCAGTAATATATTTATTTACTACAGATGTAATATTATAAGAAAATGATCGTTTAAAAATTTCTTTTCGATGTCGTGGAATACCTAAACGCCGTCTATTTCTAACATTAGCCTGATGATGAATATCAGCTCTAAATACCACCCTATCCAATAGATATTGTGGGCACCTCATCTTAAGAATATTGTAGCAAAATACCACATAATGTAACTCTTTCCTCGATGACATATTAAGTCACTCAAGATATGTCAACTTGTGCGACACTCCATATGGCCTGCGAATACCAAAAATAAACCTTATACATGCATTTTACAACTTTTGTATACGCTTTTTATCTTTGTCGTCTAAACAAAGGGGCATACACTGTATCACAAAAGTTAAAATGAGAAAGAATGAGAGAGTCGCGCAGCATTCGCTTAGTATCCACATTTAACTCATGGCGCTGCGGATATAAAGTTTTCAACATTGAATAAGCTTTTTGCAATGTTGATGTCACATGATATGAGAATCTTAATCCTACATTAATGTACAAACCGAGATTTTTGCAAATATCTTGAAATACGATAGGCTCGTTATTAATTTGTATTTTTAAATTTTCTAATAGGTGCTGCCTTAAATTTTGTTTGGTAAACAACATTGCAACAGATTTCTTAGGGTTTAACTGTCAGCCATGTTTTCCAGATAAATTATATAGACTTGACAAGTGTTCATTTAAACAGTCACCAGCATTGCCCGGGTTTGATGAATCAAAAGACAACATCAACAACATAACTATGATGTTTAGTATACTTTAAACATTTAAACAAAACGCACGTATAAATCAAAAAAAGAAGAGGACCAAGAACACTGCCCTGAGGAACTCCCATAACTACAGCCATGTCTTCCGAAAAATTGTCATTTAAACAATATAACTCTTTGCTTTCGATGTGTGATAAACCTTTCCATGAGTTTCATTGCAGCATTAGAAAATCCTACAAAGCCAAGTATCGACAATAAAAGCTCGTGGTTAAGCATATCGAAAGCTTTGCTATAATCTAGCATCACTAGTACAACGGATTCGTTTTCATCTAAAGATCGAATATTATTATCCGTCACATCGCATAGAGCGGTCGCACAGCTATGATTAGAACGGAATCCAGACTGCTTCAAAGGAAGGATAGAATTGCTGTTCACTTCTTATGTTGTCTTATGAGCAAATATTATTTATTTTGTATGTTCTATTTTTTTTGCGTCAACTATTTCTCAGTTTTCACTTTTTAATTATAGCATTATTAAACTAAACCGGGTATTTTTCTTAGAAGTTTTATTTTTGGGAATACACAAGTCAATAATTTCATATAATTAATCGTAAAAAAAACAGATATAATTGCCTTTTTTAAAGGTATACTTGAAATTATTATTTTGTAGTTAGCGAAATATTTAATTTGAGATGGAAGGTATCTTCATTAGCCAGGCTAAAATCACTTCTAGATACAATGCGATTCTTAAAATTTATTATATTTACTCCCATAAATAACACATAAAAATTATATAAGCCTTTGAACTAGAGGAACAGATCTTCGAGTATCATAATAGCTTTTTACATAGTTAGGCAATATTTAGGTGAACGTAAATTACAAGTTGGAGTAGCATATACGTAACATAAAAATAAAAATTTTTATTTAAAGATAGTTTTACCATCAATATCACTATTACTGAATGCGATTTACTAGTGCTTCTATAATTTCGATCTTTACGATACACGTTAAAAATACTTACTGATCAAAACTCACATTCCTTGTTATATAACCATATTTCTGTTATCACAAAAATATCGTACTCTCCATATGTAGCCCATAAATTATTATTAAATTCCCTAAATTTGAAGTTAAGACTATGTTGAAGTTTGTTGCTGTACCGAAAATCTTAGCCAATTATCTCAATGTGAAATTTTCTAAATCGGGAGAAAGGCAGTCTATTTACATCATTTCCTTATTCCACAGCTTAGGGGCTTAAGGTTACGGGAATCCAGATATTTAATTTTGCTGTCAGAGGTGCAATCAAAATTTAAATTCCAGATGTCTGATGGTCCCGAATTTGTTCCTCTGACAACAAAAGGTTGCCTAGCTGATGATATTTGAGGTATATTTGCAAGTGATGTTACGATTGCGATCTTATTGGTAGTTCCTCTTATGTTGAAGATGACCGGTTTAAAAAAATTACTAATTCGATGTTGTCTAATTTACAACTAATCTCTAGTATATTTAAACATCTTAAAATTATCATTTTTGGCCTATTTGGTCGCCAGTCTAGGGTACAAGATCCTAATTTTTTTTTAATTTTTTACCTGAAATGTGTATAATTTAAGGTTTAGCTTTAAAAAAAACTTATTTTCAGGACCAAATCGATGCCGCAGTAAAAATCTTACTGGACCTTAAAGCCGAATATAAAAAGGTAACCGGAGAAGATTTCCCAGCTCCAGCTAAACCAACAAGTAAGCCCAAAGAAGCCAAACCTAAAGAAGAAAAAGTGTCCAAAAAGAAACCGGCACAAAAAGAGAAAAAACCTGCTAATGTAAGTCGGAAAATATTATTTTTAATTCATCATTGCCAAATCTCCCTCTATTTTAGGCGGAAGAGCCGGGATCAAAAAAACAAACTCGCCTGGGATTAGAAGCCAAAAAGGAGGAGTCCTTATCGGACTGGTACTCGCAAGTGATTACCAAAGGCGAACTGATCGAATACTACGACGTTTCGGGCTGTTACATCCTCAGGCCGTGGTCGTTCGCCATCTGGAAAGTGATACGGAACTGGTTCGATGCGGAAATCACGAAACTCGGTGTTAAGGAGTGTTATTTCCCGATTTTCGTGTCTAAGGCGATGTTGGAGAGGGAGAAGGATCATATTGCTGATTTTTCACCCGAAGTAAGCGGAATTAAATTAAAAATAAATATGTTTTTTATTCGAATTTGTTCACAGGTTGCATGGGTAACTAAATCCGGTGATTCCGATTTGGCGGAACCAATTGCTGTCCGACCCACGTCCGAAACTGTTATGTATCCTGCTTATGCCAAGTGGATTCAGTCGTACCGTGATTTGCCCATTAGATTAAACCAGTGGAATAATGTTGTGGTAAGTAAATAAATTTATATTGTTATTTTCGCGAGTTAAATTCAGATATCGACGAACGGACTTTTAAAAAACATTTATTAATACAAAAGGGCCTTAAAACTAGGTGAACAAAAATATGAACAGCAACGGTATTAGCCGAGGCTTTGACACAATATTAATGTTAACGATATATTACAAGCGATTTCTTAAATATAAAAATAGTCCTCAGCTAAGCATTTTATAAGGTAATATAAACAATTAATTGTGGTTTGAGGATATGTCTCCTCCACCCTCAGTTCTGTCAACGTCCTCGCTGACAAGTCTCTGCAGGATTCTCAAATGGATGGCCTTCTTTCTTCCTTGTTTTTGCCAATGGTAGATGATCAATGCTAAGCAGCATAAAAGAATGATTGATATTGTCGTGAGAACATAATTGTGCATTGGAACATGTTGTGCTAGGTCATGGAAATGTACTGGTTTGATGATATCTTCTTGGATTTTCTTAGGATCTTGAAGATGTCTAATTTCTAGATTGATTGAAATATTGGTGTTTGGGACTTGTATAATTTTTGGAATTATGACTGAAATATTGTTGATGGCTAATGATTATTTGTGTTGATTAATTATTACGTCACATTGACTTTGAATAAGGTTGCAGTCTTGGACTATAATCTTCTGAAACTGGAAGCAATCTGCATAAATTGTTTCAGGGCTTTTTGTACAAAATAGGAGTGCATTCCTATAAGTTAAGGTATGTACCTTAAAATTGTTTAGAACAGTGGCATACTGACAATTTTTGGGTAAAATACATCCATTGGCAATTGGTCCAGAGCAGATCCATTGTGAGTTGACTTCTTAGCATTGGCTATACCATAGTTCGTTGCAATAGTATTTACTAGGACTTATATAATTAATTTTGATTCATTATTTGGCACGGGATAAACTAATTCTAAATTACATACATTTTGTTCAAATATGGGTATCTTAATTGCTAGAATTGCCATTTCATTTAAAATTAAAAGGCCGGTTTTACAGATTAAGGTTAATTCCGATAAATGCTTGGCCATAGTGCATTTTTAGGATAGTGAACTTTTAAGTATTGCCATATTTCATTGATTTGTTTTAATGTTAAAATTTCGAGATCTAAAGTTGCTAGGTGTCCAAAAGATAAAATACATAATATTTTTTCTAAAAATTGATTTAAGTTGGTAATCTGAATATATTGACTTTGCAGATTTAACATTAAATTAGACTGGGTATTTGATTTAGAAATTTCATTACGTATGTTTTTCGAGTTCTCGTTAATCGTGTGAATATTATTTTTAAACTCTTGCATTATATTTCCTGCGAATGAACTAAGGTCGTTGATTTTATGCATAGACTCAAGCTGATTAAATTTCAATATTTGCAAATTCTGGGTAATAACCTCTAGGTCGTTGTTATCTAAGTTTCCTGTAATGAACTTGATACCACTACCTAGGTAGTTTATTAAACCTCGTTTTTTTCAATTTTGCATAATATTTAAGTTATTTTCGTCAAATACATTTAACTTTGCGAAAGTGTCATATGTATCATTTAATGCTTTAGAAGTCAAAATTGTGATTTAATTAAAATACTATTTTGATTATTTACAGAAGGTTGCATAATTAATAAATTGGTAAATAATTGGGATAACGAATACTTAAGGCTACTTATATTAAAGGGTATATAATATGTAGTATGATACTGACTTATTACTAAAGAGGGAGCAACTTCTTCTATATAATATCCATTATTGTGGAGTTTGTGCACCTGAAGTGCTTGGCAAGGGCTCGTAATATTCAGAATAATGTTAGGGTGAATAATCGGTATAATGTTCAGACTGATTATCTTCGACATAAGGAACATCGGGATAAGAGTTAGCGTTGGTCTCAATGTTAGTTAACTCTTGGGACACAAAATTTCGGGGGCCTCATGATTGGAAAAAGTTTGGTTGTCGAAATGGCATTCTTTGTTGATACTGCCTAGAGGGTCCAGTTATGGAGATTGACATTGGAGTAGGGGGGTCTAATTTAGGTTTATTATGATTTTGGGGAGCGAAGACATTTCTTGGTTTTTCAAAAACTTGAGCATTTATTCGATAATGTCTTTGAACTGGTCTAGGTCGTATTTGCATGGGCTGACTGGGAAATTGTTGCTGGGGGAATGTCATGGGGGGTTGATTCTGCGGTAGTAATCTTACGGGACTTTGAAAGCTATTTTGTTTTACATAGGAATTATGGTTATTATTATTAGTAAATTGGTTATTATGAACATTAGAGAGATTTGAAAAATTTACCTGTGATTCAATCATATTATAGTTAATTACATGCGTATATGCATCATCAAGTGTATTAGGGCGTTGTAACATTAACATCGTTTTTAATGTCTGAGGCGAATTGGCTGTCAGAATTAAAACCGAAGTTTTTTCTATTTGATTAATTAAAATTAATTTCGCATTTACATCTGAGACTTCGCAATGTAATTTAGAAAAAATTCTTTGTACAAAGGATTTGAGTCTATCTACAAATTGTAATATGCTTTCATTTTTATTGATCTTAAAGTATTGTAATTGTTGGTGTAAAATTTGAGAAGTGATAGGATCACCGAACTTTAGCCTTAGGGCCTCTTTAATTGAAGGCCATGAATCTAAATCTGGTCTAGAAAGTAAAAAGTCTCGAGCATTGTCAATTAACTTTGACGTAATGGCTGCTAAAACAACTTTATTTTGTTCAATACCATCATTTGTAAAATATAATTGGTAAAACTCATCTATGGATATTATGATACTTTCCAAATGGTTTTGAATTCCAGAGAAGGTTGGTAAGAGAGAAGTGTGAAATCTTATGTTTTCCATTTTAATATTTAAATTAGGCTTTGATAAATTAGAATCTAAAGTTAAGTTATCTAATAGGTTACTTATGCTATCTAAATTTTTTTGATCGGAGATATTTTGACTACTTAAATTAGAAATGTTTTCAAATATTCGTTTTCAACTACTAATCCTATCTACTAAGATGCCCTATTTCGTATTAATATGTTTTTTAATTTTTGCGACGGATATGGACTAGACTAGACTAGATTAAATAATGGCAATTCAAACAAAAACGTACAGTACAATCAAGGGATGACCCATAGAGATTGCACAGTAGAGGTTCACAACCAAAGGAGTCCCTATAAAGGCGTGACTTGAATCGTTCTGGTCCAGATGAGATGTTTGGGAAGGCAGCTTGGATCAGCTAGGTCCCTGACAACACGGTAGGCGGCTTAGCAGTTTCTCGGCTTGGTCTTCGCCAAAAGGGTCGCAGTACCAAGGGTTGCGGTACTTGGGGTTGGTCGATGTCTTCAGATTCTTGATGGATAGTGCACTAAGATTTGACAATCACTTTTACACAACGGTAAACCGATAAAGGGTAAAATTGCACTATCCTGTTCGCAGCGCCAGTTAAATTCAGATATCGACGAACAGACTTTTAAAAAACATTTATTGATACAAAAGGGCCTTAAAACTAGGTGAACAAAAATATGAACAGCAACGGTATTAGCCGAGGCTTTGACACAATATTAATGTTAACGATATATTACAAGCGATTTCTTAAATATAAAAATAGTCCTAAGCTAAGCATTTTATAATGTAATATAAACAATTAATTGTGATTTGAGAATATGTCTCGCGTACCCAATACAATTAATTTGTTTTTTAGAGATGGGAATTTAAGCATCCTCAACCGTTCATCAGGACCAGAGAGTTTTTGTGGCAGGAAGGTCATTCAGCTTTTGCCACCGATACCGAAGCTTTTGAGGAAGTTACCACGATATTAGGTATAGTCTGCTAGTATTCAAAATGTCAATACAATTGCCTTTATGAGTTTATTTATAACAGACTTGTACGCGCAAGTTTACGAAGATCTTCTCGCCATTCCGGTGGTTAAAGGTCGTAAAACGGAAAAAGAAAAATTCGCCGGTGGAAACTATACGCTAACAGTGGAAGCGTTTATTTCCTGTAGCGGTAGAGGAATTCAAGGGGCCACCTCTCACCATTTAGGTCAGAACTTTTCGAAAATGTTCGAGCTTGTTTATGAAGATCCAAAGACCCAGGAGAAGAAATATGTTTATCAGAACTCGTATGGTATTACTACCAGGACTATAGGTAAAGTGCTTTCTCGGTTACTTACTAAAAGTGTATAAAGTTGCACTTTTTGAATTTATATATGAGTTTTTGGATCAAGCTTCTATCTTTTATAGCAAGAAAGTGATCCTATATTTTGGAAATGATCAAAATCATAAAAATTATAAAAAGCACAAACATTTTAGTTCTTCTTAAGAACCGTTGATTTTTTGTTTTTCTTTGGTAGTTATATAAAAGATGCTGAATAACTTAATCTACATGTAAGTCTTTAAATCAAGCTTCTATGCTTAATAGCAAAAAATTCATTTGAAATTTTGAAAACGGTCAAAATCATAAAAATAGCAAATATCACAAATTTCACTTTTGCTCAAAAACTATTGATTTTTCGGATATTTTTGTAGTTACATAAAAAATCCTGAATAACTTGATCTACATATCTTCTCTCAAACTATTGATTTTTAGATTTTTTTTTAGTTACATAAGATACTCAATATCTTGTAATACATGTCAATTTTGAAATAAAGCTTCTATGTTTAATAGCAAAAAAATTATATGAAATTTTGAAAATTGTCAAAACCATAAAAATTGTGAAAACTGCAAATTTCAATGTTTTTATAAACGTGTCAGTTTTGGAATCAAGCTTTCGTCTCAAATAGGAAAAAACTTAAAAATTAAAAAAAATAGTCTAAACCATAACCATTTTTATGGTTATGTAAATTCACAATACCATTTTTGGTCAGCAATAGAACATATCGTTCTCTTTAATTAAAATAAAGCAGTGATTCCTTAATTTTTTTTTTTCGAAAACGGATCATTTTATTGATAATGAACAAGAGTGCCTTTTCTTTAGTTTAAGGTTCAAGCTATCCATATTTATTTTTTCAGAGTCTTTATCATACAGGGTGTTTAAGCATTATAATGTACAAACCTAGTCCGCTCCTGGTAAAATAAACAAGGTAAATGTGTTTTAAGGACTCCGTCTTAAGAGGTCCTTAGTAGTGTTGATACACGTAAAACAAGTAAAATTTTTATTAAATTATAACAAGTACTTCAAATGTTATTTAAGAAAAACCGATTTCTAGTATCTTCGTAGGGAGGGCTTATAGGAAAGTTAGTAATAATAATAATAAACTACTTTTATTTGCAAAAATTCATTACATAATATTTGTATTATAATATGTTTATTAACCTAACAGTTGGCGAAGTCTAGCCTAGGGTTATTCAAACTCAACCATCTAACAGATTTCATTAAATGCTAAATAACACACGTGCCAAATAATTATGCACTTTATTAATAATTATGCTGTTTTATGTTTAGAAATCACGAACTTTGTCGGCAACACATATTTTGGATTTTTTGTATTCGAAACTTGTCACACTGTCTGAGGCACGGGCCATAAACTATGTCTGCATAATTAAAGTGATACAAAACAAGGGTTTCACATAGCTTTCTTTTTAATTCGACGCTTAAAATTTGACGACTATTATATAACTGTTTTAATGAAATATATGCTTTTTGAATAAGGTTTTTAATATGACTTTCAAAATTTAATTCAGTATCTATTACTACCCCTAAATTACGTGCTTCTTCGCAGAATACAAGCTTTTCACCATTTATTTTTATATTACTAACAACTGAAAATATATTTTTACTTTTTTTCGGCCAAAAAACATAAGCTGAGACTTTGATGAATTAAGTTTTAAAGAGTGTTCCTGTGAAATGTTTGTTATTATTTGAAGATCCCTGTTTATGTTTTCTATTGTTTGGTTATGATTTTTAATATTAAAATGACAATAAAGCTGAGTGTCGTCAACGAACGCTTGAACTTTACAACACTGAGGAGATCTTAAGACGTCAGCAGTGTAAATGATAAATAAAAGTGGACCCAATATTGACCCCTGTGGCACTCCGGATGACACTTTACACTCCTCTGAATACTCTTCACCCACTTTAACACGCTGTGCTCTGTTTGAAATGTATGCTGTCATAAGAGTCAGAGCGTCAGCACTGAATCCATAATATTTTAGCTTGGCGATTAGAAGTTCGTGATTAATCGTTCGAAGGCCTTTGAGTAGTCCAAAAGTATTAGAACGCCATATTATTTTTTGATTTTCTACCTGAATCCGACAGATTTCCCGCATTTTCTGGGACACCTTGTATATGCCAGTATTTGGATAAAGCTTTAATAGCAAAAATGTTATTCAACGGTTTATATATGGTCCAAATCATAAAAATGCAAAAATTATAAATTCTACTTTTTAATTTAGATATACAGGGGAACGTTTAACTTTATATTTGACAAAGTTCTGTCAGTCTCCTCCTCGTCTCCAGCTAACTTGACTTTGACAAACCTCTTTGATAATTGTTCCGTCGTTGCATAAATAATAATCCTTAAGCGTACGATCTCCTTTAATGGAAGCGCTTCGCGCGCCCTCTTTACTAATGTAGAACCCCTCTCTTTCACATTCATTCAGTATTAAGATTTCAGCCATCATCAACGGCAAACACATCACTTCCATTCAATAATTCGGCTAGAATTATTTATATTTTAAACATAATTTCATGTAAACCAGTAGTTACTCTCTTTAAGTATACCTTAATTGCAAAATAGTGTTTTTTATTGAAAACCGAACCAGAATACGTGTGTGAACCCACATACACAACAATAATTATGTAAACATCTATGCAATCTACAATATTGTTTATATTTTTTACTTTTACCTTTTTTATTTTTTAAATATTGTTTTATTATTTATTTTATTTTGTAAATATTTATCTTTTATTAAATGTTTAAGTCTTTCCAAGCTTAGATAGATATTCTACACTTACACCATGTACGTACGTAACTTTCTTTTAATTCGAATAAAAATACTATTCGAAAAAAAATTACACGTACCTCCAAATTTTTTTTGACTTTTCGTTCATTGAGAAATTGTTCTTCTCTACGACCCATATTAATGACACCCAAAAGGAGCCACAACTAAAACAATAAAAGACTAAAAATATCAAATATTTTATAAGTTGGAATAATAATCGCGAGGGTGTGTAGCCTTTCTCAAATGAAATTACCAAACGATAACGTCAGGGACTAAAGAATTGTTTTGAGGAGGCATTAGCCATTAGCGGCTAATCATACCACCACATTTCTTTTTCGTAAAAAGCTCACCGACTTATTTCATTAGGTAAATCGTTAATAGCATATTAAATATCGTTTGCATTTCAAATCCTGTATTTTTTTCTATAAAAAAGTCTACTTAGTGTCATACCTATAAATGTATATTTTTATATTATTCCCGAAAAATAAAACATGAAAGTACTGCAGGTGTTTGTTACGCTTTTACTTATTTCTGTTCGTCTCTCGCGTATGAAGTCCGGTTCAAAATCCGTACGACAGCAGCCACTTTGAACGCTTTCGACACAAGCATGTATAGTAAACTCTTGGTTATTGCAACTCCCATTTATTACAACTCCCGCCAAATGCAAAATTTTTGTTTAGTGCAATTTCCCCTTACTTGCTTCATCCCCACCAAGCTACAGTGTAACGTAACTCCGAGTAATCAAACACCGAAGTGGGAGTGGCGCGAGTTTTAATTGTTTGAATTAAACCAAGATTTACATTTACATGTAAATTAATGCAGATCATATAGTGCAAATTCATATATTTTTAACAATACAGATAGGTATGCATGTTATATTATAGCTTTATTTTATTAAATTTATTAAAATTAATACGGATAAGGTTTCGCTAGTAGCGCGAAGGGCGCGGTTATGCGTTGACCAATCAAATGCGACAGATGCGCTGTCGCGGTAAAATGGGAGGCAGAGTGGGAGCCCCTCTCGAGTTGCAATAACTGAAAGATATAGGATTTGGGGATGTTGCCATAAACGAGAGTTTACTGTAAATAGCAGATGATGATGTGTAAGAGAACTATGGTGCATGTCGATTGAACGGGTCGAGCGACGGTAGTTTTAACAAATTTACATATTTGAGAGTCGAGAATGCGTTCGAGAATTATTCATGATTTTACAACCATCTTAATCATGATCCAATTTCCCCCGACAGATCTTAGAAATTTCTATTGAATTATTCCGCTGGTTTCAGGTGTAATGATCATGGTCCATGCGGACAATCAAGGTCTAGTACTACCGCCCAAAGTAGCTAGCGTTCAAGTAGTGATAGTGCCATGCGGCATAACCGCCAATTTATCAGACGATGGCAAGAAATTACTGCAAAAATCGTGCGACAGCTTAGAAAACGATCTGCGACAAGCCGGCGTTAAAGTAGAAGGGGACTATCGAGAAAACTATTCGCCTGGCTGGAAGTTTAATCATTGGGAACTCAAGGTAAACGAAATTTAAAAGTATTGAAACATTTTTTTTACAGATGTTTCTTAGGGTGTGCCTATTAGGATAGAACTAGGACCAAAGGATATAGAAAAGAATGAAATCGTTGCTGTAAGAAGAGACACTGGCGAAAAACTCACTTTACCAAGAGATTCCGCATCTGAAAAGATACAAGAATTGCTTGAAGACATCCAGAAGTGCTTATTTAACAAGTAATTATTAACCTAATTTATCATATTTATAATAATTCTTTTTCGATTTTAAGGGCCCTAGCGGATCTAAATTCCCATAAAGTACTACTAACAGATTGGTCCCAATTTAGCAGCAACTTAGATAAGAGAAACATTATTTTGGCGCCCTCTTGTGGTACCATTCAGTGCGAAGACAACATTAAAAACGACAGCTCGAGGTAATTAGAGGAAATCTCAACAATTTTGTAAAAATATAAAAAACTTTTACTTCTTAGGGACGAAGAGGCAGACTCTGGAGCTCCGTCTAGCGGGGCGAAGGCCTTGTGCATCCCTCTAGACCAGCCAACTACGATTAAACCGACTGATAAGTGTATACATCCGGCGTGTAAAAATGCTCCCAAACATTACACTTTGTTCGGAAGAAGTTATTAAGTGTAAAATTGTTTTTTTTAAACAAGAGTTAATTTATTGATAATTTGAAATAAAAGGATTTGATCATTAAGCGTTTTGTTTAATTTTTTTGTAGCTGTACAGGTATGTCCACCTAAAGAGAGTATCTAAAAACCATAAATCCGTGGCCATTAGAATAACGCTATACACTCGCATTCAGATCGATAATAAACATTTTTGACCTTCACGCTGAGCTATAAATGGATTATTATTAAGATGAGGGGAATGTAGTGCATTTTGGTACAAGCATCAAGATAAATGGCAAATATCAAAAGTTCTAATTTTTCTTAATACGGAATACCTACAGATTTTTCCAAAAATGTTTGTAGTTACATAAAAGGTTTTTATTGTCACATGTCAGTCTTCGAATTGAGTTTCTATCTTCAATAGGAAAAAGTTTAACGAATATATTGAAAATTCAAATGAAAAAAATAAAAAATTCGATTTTTTCTTGAAAACCTAAAAGGTACATATTGGCCAGAAACACATGTCACTTTTGAATCAAGCTCCTATTTTTAATAACAAAAGTTACCGAACATTTTGAAAATCATCTAGATGTAAAACATTAAAAATTAAATTTCTTTTAAATAATAATAAATTATAGTTTTGGTTTCATTGATATTATACTGCAGTTTCGTCGCATTTGGCTTTCTGATAGGTGAATATTTATTTTACTCCATCTTCCCCTACTATAATAAAACTTTGGTGATTATGAGTAAGTAAATGAATCAACAAAAACTACATTCCTTATAACCGCCAACGTAGATACGGTTGAAACAGATAAAAATGATAATTCAATCAGTTTTCTTTTTGTCAAATTAATCCACGTATACCATATTATTATTTGAATTGTTTTAATTATTGACAATAAACTATAAAACGGGTAAGTTCGTAATTTATACCATAACAAAGAGACTTTACTGAGGATTACTATTTTCATTACGATCTGGTCTGAGATAATTTTTTGCTCCTTTTGGTAACGGTTGTTGCATCAAAAAAACTTAAAAAATACAACATAATTTTTTGTTAAAAATACGTAGGGGCTCTTAGCTAAACCTATAACTGTGCCACATAGAATAACAATGGTACAACTCCATAAAAGACTAATTAACAGGTATAAGTATTAAAGTATAGAACATTATAATAAATGATAACGAGGCGCTATCCACGAGCACTTGTATGGCATATCACCATCGGTGGTCTTTGTAAAAGAAGAACTACTTCTGGTGGTAGGTCTCAGTAATAATGGTGCATGACAATAAATCTATCATGTTTCTATTTTTAACTGTAACTACTCTGCTTGATGGATAGAGTTAATCTTGATGAACATGATTCAAGTTGTTTAATTCTCTGCTTTTTTTTCAACAAGTCAACTTTCTAAATTCCTATATTATTCGGGTCTAAAGTTTCTTTGAATTGAAGCTGCATAGGTTTATCACGTTGAAAGCGAAGCCTTCGAATTTTAAGCCAGTTGAAACTGTAGCTTCAGGTTGTTTTCTATCTATTAGTCATAACAGCTTAGGTTTTTTGTGCTCAGTAATTCCTCATGCTGCTCAACAACTTTGAAATATAGCAACTTCTAAGCTGACTCGTTTTAAATAAGGAGCAGACATTTGAAAAAAAATGTATTTGGGCTACTGTTATTCTATGTGCCTTGAGTAACCAAGAAACACATTGACGAACATCTAAAAAAACCCTGAATTTGCTTCTTGCTCGCTTCTATTTACAATGTTTGTTTTCAGATCATGCCTGCAAGAACCTGGAAAGAATCCCTAATAGCCCTCCTGGAAGAAAACCGTGGCTTAGTGGTTCTGCTGTTTTGTCTCCCAGCGAGTTTCTTCTTCGACCTCGTTCTCTCCCTACAAAACAAACTCCACAAATGGATCTTTGGTAGTGCAGTCAAACACGATGAGAGAGTACGAGCGATCCAGAAACAAGTCCAAGACTATAACAAGCTCCCAAAAGAAGGCAGAAAACTTTTATGCAACGCCAGACCAAACTGGATGAGTTTATCTACAACTTTTTACCAAAAAAAACACTGCCATAAAGTATCCGTGGATTTGTTTGATGTTTTGAAGTTAGACGAAGAGAATCTCACTGTGCGAGTTGAACCGATGGTTACAGTAGGTGAAATTACAAAATTCCTCATCCCTAAAGGGTATACTCTGGCTGTAACCCTTGAAATATCTGATGCCACCCTGGGTGGTTTGGCTATGGGCACAGGAATGACCACCCATTCCCATATAGTCGGATTATACCAAGAAACCATTGTGTCTTATGAAATGGTTCTGGGAGATGGTTCTTTAGTTATTGCTTCCCAAGAAGAGAATGAAGATCTCTACAAATGCTTGCCGTGGTCGCACGGAAGTTTAGGCTTTTTAGTCGGATTAACTCTTAAAATTGTTAAGGTGAAACCGTATGTTAAAATGACTTATATCCCTGTAAAGGGTCAAAAGAACTACTGTGATATGATAAGACTATTGTCTGGAGATACTGGGGCAGACTATCAGGTGGCAAATTATATTGAAGCGACGATTTTTAGTAAAGATGAGGCGGTTATTATGGTTGGAGACTATTCGGATTTTGACGGTAATTTACCAGTTAATAATCTCACGAAGTGGTATAAGCCTTGGTTTTACAAGTATGTGGAGTCATTTTTGCAAAAAGGGAAACATACCGAATTAATACCCTTAAGAGAGTACTTACTTAGGCACAATAGGGCGATTTTCTGGGTGGTGGAGTCCATGATACCTTTCGGGAATAACCCGTTATTTAGGCTTCTTTTTGGCTGGTTATTGCCGCCTAAACCGGCTTTTTTGAAGTTTACCACCACTCCGGGAATAAGGGCGTTTACTTTTACGAGGCAAGTGTTCCAGGACATAGTGCTACCCATCAGGAAACTGGAAGAACAAATTGAAAAGGCCACAGAACTCTTTGACGTGTATCCCTTGCTGGTTTATCCTTGCAAGGTGTATAATCACGGGAGTCACTCTGGACAAATCAGACCCCCGCCTGAGGAATATCTCGTAGATGGTACCAATTATGCAATGTATAATGATTTGGGCATCTATGGAGTACCCGGGTTTGTGAAACGTAAAGAAGCATATGATCCAGTTAAGGCCATGCGGGATATGGAAGAATTCACAAGAGACGTGGGTGGATTTTCATTTTTGTACGCCGATATCTTCATGACCCGGGAAGAGTTCGAGAAAATGTTTGATTTAACCCTGTACGAGACGGTGCGAAAGAAGTACTGGGCACAAAACGTTTTTCCGCACTTGTACGATAAGGTTAAGCCGGAAATTGATGTTTATGAGGTGGGCAGGCGGTATGCTATAAAGGATTAGATTTTGTAAGGATTGAATAAAGGTTGCTAAAACGACTAATATGTAAAACCTTTTATTTTCTTTATAATACATAATATTTGCTTTTAATGGTTGCACTACCTATTAGCGTAAAAAAAATTATATAAATAAATTAAATCCATTAGTAGGGAGGATTTTGTTCGATATATAATATGGCTATTATAATACAGAACGTCCCGAAGAACTATTGGGATACCCCGTATATTATTAAAAAGAAACCACTTATCACTCATGGCAATCCCCCTTAAATTTCTAACATTATTAAGTAATAAAAAAAAACAAATAAATTAATTCTATAAAACCATAAACAACAATATAATAATAAATTCTAACTTATTAAATAGATATTGAAGAATAGCCCTTAAGTTGCCACATTTTCTCATATAGGGTGCATAAGTTTTATAACCAAATCATGTAAATTTACTAAAACATTGTTATGTAAAAAGAGTATTCAGATAATACAGTCTTATCCAGTATTCCATAATCTGCAAATGATGTTTTTCCAGGGCTAATAAAATTGCTTTGGAAGCCATATTGCATACAATTCACTAATATTAACGATTTAAAATCATAGAAAAATCATTGTGCTTAATACTTTTATAATATGTGCATTAAATAACTATATTAAACTATTTGAAAGGCTGATGAAATGTGGCACCATGAGATCAGTAGTTGTGCGCATTTTTTTTTATTAAAACGCCATTGGCCACAGTTAGAACGGAAATTTCAAACAACCTGTCAAATAGTCTAAGCCGTTTTAATTTTCATGAAAAGAAAAATGCAAAAATTTAAATGCAAACAACAATTTCTAAAAACTTATCTCTAAATTGTTTAGTACTTATTTATTTATATGCTTTTTAGTATATGATTTTTATTAAATATTCTAACTATCCTTATCGACAAATCAGTCTAGAGGTAGGCTATAATTCGGTAATAGGTAGGTTTCGTGATGTTTACTGGTTTAAATAGAGCAATTTTGGTTTCACTGTCAATTTTTTTACAATTAACTTGCGAACTTTTTGAGGTGCGAACCTTCAAAGGAGTTTTTGCTCAATGAAAATGCCTTTTCTGAAGAGCAATTGCATATATGGACCGTTCTTGTAGGTATAGTATTTCTTGAGCCCGACCGATGTTTGCCCTCCAAGACCCAGATCCTATAAGATTTGAAGTTTTTGGAATAAATTTGAATTGTTTAATTATACTTGATAGTTTTTCCAAGCTATTTTATATATTTCTACAATTAGTTTAAAATATTATGGAGGGTACCTTGTAGATCAATTGTATGAAAAAAAATTGATCCTAAGTTAATAATTGACTTAACTAGAACAAGGTTGGTTTCGAGGGGATTTTCTCACAACATTTTCGACTTGAACACATTTTAAAATATTTAAATTGGATTTCTACTTCAAGAGAACTGTTATTGTCTCTGAACTGAAAATTCTGATTATAATAATTTGATATATGAACTATTTTTATGGACCCAATATTTCTGAGCTAGAACAACTTGGTTGAGGTTCTTGTATTGTAATTATAGTTTAAAATTGTTAAACACCATGAAACCTACAAAACACTCCTGTGCTGTAGTTTTATTCAAATTTTTTAGTTACACTTATCTCGACTAGCCCACCTCAAGATGAGATCCAAAAACAACAAAGTACTATGTACCTATTACAATTTTATGTTTGATCGGCATCAAAATTTACGTACGCAGAAATCCGCTGATATCCTATTTATCGAGGAAATATTCGATTATTTATAAAAGCACACCTAAAATAAATTGCAAATCGTCATCTTTAATTTTGATAATACGAACGAAACTAACTTTTAATTATTTAACGAAACTTAAAAACCATGAACGGTAGTGCCAGTGCGATCATAATTTATTATTTAACGTAATTGAGCGGTGGGTAAGATTTGATTTTTTTAGTGAATATTTTTTATCCCTTTCTTTACCAGCGTCATATATAATGTATATACGACAGAACACAGTTTTTCTGTAACTCCCAGTGTCGTATTACTAGGTTCGAATGTAAGCGCCCCTAAAAATCTCAGAAGTAAGAAACGCCTTGGATGAAAATTTTTCTACAAAGTGGAGCAACCACTAATTTAATCCTGCAATACAAAACGATGCAAATTCTGGTAGAAAATTTTTGAATGATGGGATGATAGATACGATAATAACTCTAAATACGCTTTAAAATAGAAATAAACAATAAAAAAAATAATTTGGGTAGCAATTACTAAAGAAGAATTCTTGAGCTGTACTTTTGTTTCCGGGCCGTAATAGAAAAAAGAAATTAGTAGAGAGTTACTCTACCAGCATATACTCCGCTATCAAATGATATTGCAGATAACTTTTATATTAATTATCATTAACGGAAAACAATTCTTTAAGAAAAAATTTGACACCTTATAATTTTAGTGCTAAAAGCCTAAAAATGAAGAAAGCCTGGAAACAAGGAAAATTATTTGAAATTTACGTCTAATCTCTGGAATAAAATGAAGAAGGAGAAAGAAAGAGGAAGGTCCCACCCTCAAGTACCCACTTTATTCCCTGAAGAGTGCCTTTAGACGCCTTTCAAAAAAATTAATTTTATTCAATAAATATTACCCAAAAAAAAGTTTTCTTTCTTTCTTTTTTCAATCGTCATTTTTCTGATTTATATGTAAACATCCTAGAGGTACCGTAAATTTTCCCATCGAATAAAATGAAAACTGACTTCAAACGTCTAAAATATAATTCCCTTATTAATTCGTATGAAGGCAAACAAACAATTTTGAAATGGACCTCCTAAGCTTTTGCGAAAAGGCGAGTTAATTTGAGTCGATTTGTAAACGGATCCGTGAAATAACACCAAATATACACTGGTGGCCAAAAGTAGATTGGACAAATTCAATTTTTATGGATATATTTTATCTGAAGCAAAGGAAAAACCGTTTGAGCTTATTAGTGTTCAGGAATGTAAACAACATAGTTTAAAGAAACAAATTCCATAGATTTTTATTGCTTGCACTTTTTCTCAATATTTTTTTTTATCAAATTTCATTAATTTTGTTTGACTGCTAGGTGGCCAAAATTGGATTGACAAACAACATATTTATTCAATCTCTGAGTTTTATGCGTTGGTTTCTGTTGATTTGACTTTCCTTACTATTAGTTTCGAAAAATATTCACAATGCCACGTGGTATAACTTTATCGATCGATATTAAGATGCGAATAATCGACGATTACCGGAAAGGGGTTAAACAGGCAGATATTGCTCGAAAATTTTCTCTTTTGAGGGCAACAGTAAGTCAAATAATAAAAAAACTTAATCTCCGTGGAAGTGTTGTTCCTCTAAAAAAAATTGGCCGACCAAAGAAGACCACTACTCGTGTTGACAAATTAATTTGAAAAAAGCAAAACTTGACTCATTCACAACTTCAAAAGAAATCCAGCTGCATTTGGAAGAAGAAGGTGTGGGTTCAGTTAGTTGTCGTACCATTAGAAGGAGACTTCAATATAGTGATTTAAAAACAAGACGCCCTGCAAAGAAACCACTGATAAGTTTAAAAAACGTACGGGCGCGATTGAGCTTTGCTCGAGAACAGTCACTGGACAGTCTCCGAATAGAAAAAGGTTATTTTTAGTGATGAATCAAAGTTCAATTTGATTAATTCGGATGGCAAAAGATATGTTAGGCGTCCTGTGAACCAAAGGTATGATCCCAAATATACGGGGTCCACAGTCAAGCATGGAGGTGGTTTCGTGATGGTGTGGGGGTGTTTTTCGGGCTTTGGGATGGGTCCACTACACTTGATAGAAGGCACGATGGATCGTTTCATATATAAAGACGTACTGCAGGATGTTATGGTACCTTACGTTGATGAAGTTATGCCACTCAACCACTACTTTCAACATAAACGATCCGAAATACGCATCCAAGGTCGTTAAGCAATGGTTGACCCAAGAAAAAATTAATATTATCAAATGGCCATCACAGTCACCGGACCTAAATCCGATCGAGAACCTTTGGGATTACATTGATCGTCACATCCGATGTAAAAATTTCAAAAATAAACAAGAACTTTTTCAAGCTTTGAAGGCATGTTGGATATCCATTGACACGTCCTATATTGACAATTTAATTAGGTCAATGCCCAAAAGGTTGGTGGAAGTGAGAAGAAATAGAGGTTATGCAACGCATTATTGAATAAAACCCTTTAAATTTTCTATACTTATTTTTATTTTAGTAAGCTTTGAATTTGTCAATTTAATTTTGGCCAGTTGAAAATTGTTTAGTTTTTTAATTTTTTTTTAATAAAATTGGGTATAACGAATAAATAGTTTAAATATAATTAAACATTACAAATAGGCTCCGTTGTTTTTTAATCAGGTACTATCCCACTTAATTTATCATTTCCTAAACCGTGATATAAACAAATTTGAAAAATAAGTAGTTGTCGATCTACTTTTGGCCACCAGTGTATATGCGCCGAATATCACACACAGGATTTATACTAAAAAGTTATTTAAAAAATGTTTATTTACCCACATCTGTGTTATATTGCTTGTTAACAATTCGTAATAAAGTCTTTTCTAAAACTTAATCTCATTTCTGAAGTGTCGTATTACTAAGTCACTAAGGCTTAAGGCTATTCAAAAAGACTGACATTAGGGGCAACGTAACGATATTTATGTGCGGTAAAGAAAGGGTTAAATGCACAAGTTTGCAGGTTTATTCAGGCCCATAAAAATAACTGAATAACATGCAGAAAAATCGTATAATTTAAATGAAATTAAGTTTTTGTTGTTCCTTTTCAGTTCAATTTTCACTTAATTATACCCATATTAAATGGAGCACTATTCACAGCGGATTTGGATATAATTAACTGAAATATTATTTTCTTTACTTAGAATAACTGTTACGTCATGAGACAGATTTGTAATTATTTTTTTATGATCTATACAGAGTATTTAGAAACGGGTGTTAGAGAATTGATTATATACAGCATAATAAAAAATCTATAAAGATGCCTTAAAGATTTGAAATGACTCAGCAATTACAGTTTACAGTTACAGTTTAAGCCTGACAATTCCACATCGAATTTCTAAAACGTAGTATAATAGTGCAATTTTGCAATTGTAATCACAAAACGATTTACATACCAGTGGCGGCTCGTAGCTTGTGAGAGAAGCAGCGCACAAGTTTACCGAGCGTGGACAAAAATGTTCGCGGAAAGTATAAAAATATTGAAAATCCCCAAGAGAAAAAACGATAAGACAGAAAGTCTTCAATGTTATTGAGTAACACTTTTTCAGCTGATAACATCTCCAACGTTTTCTTCTCTCATTGGGTTACGTAGAAAAGTTTTTATCCTCTTGCAGAAGCATTTTTCAACTTCAGATGTTGACCTGGGTGTGATTACCACGACTCCGAGCTGCTTAATAATTTCTTGAAAAGTGATCTTTATTTCTTCCTATCAAACTAACGATAAAAGAGGAATATCTTCAGAAATTATTTGAAGTTCTTCTTTTTCATAAAGTACTTGCAGTTCTGTTTTTAGACGCATTTAATTTTTATTTGGAAAAGGTTTTTTAATATTTAATAAAATATTCTGTCACAAATAATGCGATAGCTACTAGATGTCCTGTAAAACTAAATCGAACCCTAATTTGTTGCAAAGTGGAATCACAGACTTACTCAAAGGCTAAGCTTTAACTAAACAAGGGCCTCTAGTTTTTTATTCGTTTAAACAGATCGAAACGAGGATAAGATCGCGTTTTTGGAGAAATGATTCATCGATCTCTCCAAGCTCCGAGTCTAGGTTGTCAATAATCTTGTTTAGCTTTAACCGGGTTAGTATTAATCGTCTGCAGTTGCTTAAGAATTATTTTAATATATGTGGCGTGATTTTAGTAATCAAAATATGAAATCTCTGTTCTTCAATTTAACTTTATATGCACCGACTTCTTCAATGGTTGAATTTAATTTAATATTTTTGTCGTGCTCTAAAATATCCATAACATTTATCAGCCCACTTTGCTATTCATAAACTGTATTAACTCCACTCCATTGAAAATTCCATCTAGTTTTGTGTTGATCGTGGTAATCGTTTGCGATATCTTATCCAATAGTTTTGTTCTTTGAGGTGATATGTTAAAAAAGGAACAAATCCCAGTTAAATGAGCAAAAAAATCCGCACAGAAGCATATTAACTGAAGCCTCGTTGCTCATTATAAGGTTTATTTGAACTGCAAGCAATGTACAAAGTTTGCAAACAAATATTTATCGTTAAAAATTTTTTGCACCAATCATTATGTGGCCTGTCACTGACTAAAGGAACAATTTCATTTAAAATATAATTTGCTATTGAAATGGCGCTGTATTCAGGAAGGTTTAAACATTTCCAGAATCTATCCACTGGCTTATTGGAGACAATATATTGTAAAAATAATTACTAATGGAAAGTTGTTTGCAACATCTGTAGTTTTATCGGTAATTACAGCTATAAATTATAGCTTAAAAGCTATAAATTAAGCTATATATATATAATAATATAATTTGTTTTTTTTTTTATTTCTTTAGCAGTTCTTCGTGGTAAACATCAAGTGTATAATCTAATAGTTCATTTTGAATAGTCTGAAAAGTCCCTATAAACATTGTTGCTTTGTCAAAATTATCTTTTAAATCATTATCGAATTGAGAACTGAAATTTATTATTTTCCGAAAAAATCCTTTATTTGTCAATTCTTCCGACTCATCATGACCTCGCAAGGCTGCAATACCTGCAGTATACGAGCAATACCTGCTTTAAGACGCCACAAAATCCGATTTGAATTTTCTCCTTCGACGCAGGTGTGTAGAAAAAAATTGCCAGTAAATTGTTTAATTTATTCATTTTCCCTTAGTCTCAACCGTTTTATAAATACTGAAAAGTACAGTTTAAATTTGGATATTAACGACCCAACACTTTACTGGGAATTCATGAACTTAAAATGCAACTAAAAGGTTAAATAAGTCCTCCAAAAGTTTACCCGAGCCACACGCCTTTGTGTGTTTGTTGTGTCCCAACGTATTTCATCATATTAAGTAGCCCACACATTGGGAGATCTACCTCGTGACATGCCGTGAGGCCAAGGTCTCTGATACCAAATCTCGTGGTGTGTGTTGCAGTATCGACCAATTTTTGTATCGTGTGATGGACCGATAAGACCGACGCGGGCGGGAGACGTCTTAGACTTGCCGCGAGGCAAAATCTGTCTAGTTTCAACGTGTATGCCAAAGTCTCATCAATCTCGCGAGATTTCGTTGTGTTCAGAAATTTTCATAACTATTTTAAGAATAATCAAGAATTTATTGAAATGTACAGGAGGAACCCATGTTTATGAGATGAGAATGCTAAAACGTATATGGATCGAAATTTAAAAAAAACTGTTCGAAAAATGCAAAGAAGTATATCGAATTACAAATAGAGATTACGTCTCAAAAAAAAAAAACATAACATGCGTTGTGCTTTTAGGAGAGAGCTGAAAAAAGTACAGAAGTCGAAGCCTACAGGTACACAAGTTGATGATGTATATGTACCCAGCCTTTGGTATTTTAGTCTGTTACGTTTTATTTCGGACACTAAAATCCCTAAAACAGGAATTGAAACTATAGCGAAGATGAAAGTCGACAGTGAAATAACAGTAAATAGTTTATTTAATTTAATACATTTTAGTATAAAAACTTAATACGTTTCAAACGACCATCCTGTCCTGAAAATCGGTTGCTCCTCTGTTATTGAATTCATTCTTAAAATTATCTCTCTGTTTCTGAAGTTTAAACTTATTTAAAAAAAGAATTTAAACTTAAAGCAGTTCTAGTTTTGGACAATGAAGACAAGAATCTGTGCAAATTTTGACTGCAAACATAGCCGAAATTGCGAATGAAATAGGACGAGATGGGTTCGAGTTGCTTGAATCGTAAGATAAACATTTGACGGACTTGGAAGAAATCTTAAATTCACAGCCTATTAAAGAAGAGGCTTCAACAAGCACTGGAAACGTGACATTTAATTCAAAAAATCTTAGCGAAGGTTTAAGAATGGCAAGTAAACTTTGTGATTTTTTTATGAAAATTGATCCATTTATCGAACAAAGTCTGATTATAAGAGGCAAATTGCTAATGCCACTGCTAAATATCAGTATGAATTGAAAGAGCTTTTAAAAAATGTCAAGCAAGAAAAAAATACAAAATTCTTTAAGCCATTGCCTAAGCCTGAAGGTAACAATTAATCAATATGGTCAAGAACTTCAATTAAATTCATTCTTTATACAGTGTGGCCCAAATTGGGTGTACATGTATGGGTATCTTGGAAACTATAAGAGATAGAAAATTGGTTAAATAGGGAAAGTTGTAGGGCATTTAGTTACCAATTAAGTGCCGCTTTCAGAACGATTTTATCTTTTTCCGATTTTGAAATATTTGGAAAAAATCAAAAGGTTGCATTTTTGAAAAAAGACTGTATTTTTTTTATTTCAACGTATTTTTAAAATCTGTAAAAACATTATTAGGACAACTTTTTGAGGACAACGCATACCTGAATTCAGTTTTTGTTTTCGACGTTTCGGTTCTGAGATTTCATCCTCAACTTCTTTTTTTCTTATGGCGGCCATTTTGTTTTTTTGCTAAATTAAAAAGATCTTTTTTTTCCCTTTAAAATGATGTATAACACTATGAAAATATTTCATTCTTATGTCAAAAAGTTACAAAGTTAATTTTTCGCGGAGTTGGCCATGAATGCGGAGGCGATTTGTCATATAAACAATTATTATTGCTTAATGATTTAGCGTCAATTACTGACAGTTTTGCAAAATATTATTTATTTGATTTAACTTTTTATCTTGTTTAGTAGTTCTTATCTTGTTAATTTTTTGTTCTTGTTAGTGTTAAATAGTTTTTTCGTATCTAGTTGTTTTCGTTTGTCTTTAGTGAGTTTTGTTTAAATTTTTAATTTCTGAAAATAGCCATGCAATATACCAGTGAAGAAAAATTTGACATATTGGAAGGTTATATTACATGTAATAGAAATGCTTGTAGAAATAGAAATAGAAATCTTGCAATCGCTAGGTATTTGGAACTGTATCATGAGAGACAACAGCCAGGTCCAAGACTATTCGCTAGGCTTGTCATGAACCTTAGAACTCATGGAAGTTTTGAAATACCGACGCCAGAAAATTATCAAAGGGACAATGAAGCTCGCGATGAAAACATTTTAGATCATGTTAATGCCAACCCGAAAACATCGACCCGAAAAGCTGCAACTGATATGAATATACCAAGGACTACCATTCAAAGAGTCCTTAAAAAAAATAAATATCATCCATATAAGCCTACTATTGTTCAAGGTTTAAGGGATAAAGACTACCCAAGACGATTAGAATTTTCAAACTGGTTTGTAAGGCAATGTCAAGAAATACCTAATTTCAGCAGGAAAATTATTTGGACCGACGAAACGTTTTTTAACAACTGCTTTTATTTAACAGGCATAATCGTCACTTTTGGGCTACTGAGAATCTTCATGAAGTAGCTGAACGTAGACTACAAGTAAGATTTGGATTTAATGTATGGTGTGGTATGTACGGTAAGTTAATTACCCACTCCACAAAATAATTTTCAAGTAAAATGCTATAATTGTTTTTAGATAATCACCTTATTAGGCCCTTTATTTATAACCAAACACTGACGGGTCAAAGATATTTAAATCTTTTGGAAGAGCAGATATTACCTGCCGTGAGAGCTATAATACCTGAAGAACAAATATGGAGTGTGTGGTTTCAACAGGACGGGTGTCCCGCACATAATACTCGGGACGTTCAAAACTTGTTAACGCAAGCATTTAATAATAAACTTATCGCGAACCGCGGTGCTGTAAATTGGCCAGCTAGGTCTCCAGATATTACACCCCTGGATTTTTATCTTTGGGGATATGTTAAAAATGAAGTTTACGAATTTGAACCTCCTGCGACACTCAAACAACTAGAGGATAGGGTTCGGAATGTCTTAAATAATATAAATAGAAACACCCTGCGCAAGGTAACTAGAAGTGTTTTAAAGAAATGTGAAAAATGTTTTAACAAAAATAGCCGTCATTTTGAATAGTTTAATGTAATATTATTGTTACAAGTAGTTAATTGTTTTAGTTAGAAATTACGTAAAAGTATAAGTTAGCAAGTTAGTAAGGTAATAAAAATTGTGTGTATGACAAAATGCCAATAAAAGTCATGGCCAACTCAGCGAAAAATAAAGTAAAATCTAATTTTTTGACTTAAACACAAAATATTTTCATAAAGTGTTATACATCATTTTAAAGGGAAGAAAAAGATCTTTTTAATTCAGCAAAAAAACAAAATGGCCGCCATAAGAAAAAAAGAAGTTGAGGATGGAAACTCAGAACCGAAACGTCGAAAACAAAAACTGAATTCAGGTATGCGTTGTCCTTAAAAAGTTGCCCTAATAATGTTTTTACAGATTTTAAAAATACGTTGAAATAAAAAAAATACAGCCCTTTTTCCATAATGCAACTTTTTGATTTTTTCCAAATATTTCAAAATCGGAAAAAGATAAAATCGTTCTGAAAGCGGCACTTAATTGGTAACTAAATGGCCTACAACTTTCCCTATTTAACCAATTTTCTATCTCTTATAGTTTCCAAGATACCCATACATGTACACCCAATTTGGGCCACACTGTATATGTATGTATGTATGTATGTATTTGTTTGTTATTTTGTCACCTAGGAACATATCCCCTCTAATCCCATATAAATTACCATTCCATATTCGCGGTTTCTTTATTCGCGACATATTTACGGAACGTATACCCCGCAAATAAAGAGCTTTTACTGTATAAATAATACTATATTTTACGACCAGTGCCATGGCTCCTTGGCCCCCTAGGACGAGCCGCCACTGTTACATACAACTAAAAAGCCTTAATAACTCTCATGACGTAACAGCTGATTTCCCCCATAAATAATAATAAAATCGGTTAAAAATTAGAAAGTAAATAATCTACTCGCGTTTAAACTCATACTTTACCCGGTTGGGGGCGCTCCCCAAAACACGAAAATTCGTTCTTACTAACCCCGATAGAAGCGGTTTCATGTTTGCAACGCGGTGGTCATCTCGTCGTGTATGGTGGCAAGTTCGTGGATCCGTGCCGCCAATTGTTGATTGAGCGTCAGCAGGATTTGCTTTTGGGATTCGTGGGCGCTCAGGGCGATATCCAGCTCCGATTGAGCTAGTTTTACGGTCGCTTGCAGTTCTTGGTTTTCTTTTTGTAACGACTAGAGAGTGAAATTAAAATCAATTAAAACGTTCTTTTTATCATTCAAGGAGTGTTTTAATAGAATCTAAACTTGGAATTACAAATTTCTGTTGCATTGCGTGCAATAGCATTTTATACTTAGAACATTGAATGCCTAGAATAAGACTAGCTACAAGTCATAGGTGAGGTATTTGAGTTCACCATCTCTCAGACAATGATATCGAATCGATTTTCCAATTTTTTATACAATATATATTTTTTCTAAACCACTGAATATTTTTTTAATGTGTTGAATTTTGTAACAGCTAAAAATGTACTCTTAAGAATTGTCTTTTATTTGCTAACTAACAATATACAGTGCTTTTTTTTATCTGGGGTCATAGGGTTTTACGTGTAATATTTGTTATGTAATGTTAAAAGACATTTCTACAACTGTCTGGGCTTTTGTTTTGCTCAATTGGGAGGTCACTTTGAACAATTTATTTGAAAGGTTTTATTTGTTTATTGTTGATTTTTGAAAATATATTTTTGAGATTTTGAGGAAATTATTTTGTGTCACTGTCAGATATTTGTCTACCTTCTTTGAAGTGTAAAGGTAATGAAGGTTACGAGGTGCAGAAAAAGCAAACTTTTTCATCAGAAAAACGTATTTTAAATAGGTTTCTCGCCAATTTTTTTGCAAAATAATGGGATTTTTTAAAGTCTGTTAACTGAAGTTTGCTGTTAACAGACTTGAAAGTTGAAGTTTAATAACTTGTTCCAAGTTTCAATCCTATCGATTAAATAGAACAGGTTCTAACATGGGGTTGAAAATATTACACGTAAAACCCTATGACCCGAGATAAAAAAAATGCACTGTATACATTAAGACTAATAAAGAATAAAAAAAGATTCTTAACGAAAAAGTTAATAAAAAAAACTTGGCAACATAGAATTCTTCATATATTTACTATGCAAGAATCCAATGTTGCTACTTAGTGTTTTTTTCTAGATATTTTTGCATGTGCGAGAAGCTAGCTCCGATCGATATCTAGCAACTAGTCGAGAACGCACATATATTGTTTGCTAGCTACCTATATATCTCCGCGCCTGCTGTTATTGAAGGGAAAAAGTTTAATACAATACTCAAAAAACTCAGATTTTTCCGTCACAAATATTTCGTCTTTTATGACAACCTATAAGGATGACACTTTCCCAATTCGCCCTCAAAAAAATGCCCTCAATTTCCTTTTTCCCAATATATGTGACCGTCTTCGGACTTGTTTGTTATATCACTTTATTTTCTTGTGTTAGAATTGAGTAATCACTATAGCAACATGGAATACTAAGCCTGCTTATCAACAAAATATCCCCCTCTGTCCCCTGTGTAGATGTTGCGCTCAATCCAAAACAGCCAATGTTAAGATATTAATATTAAGATTTTATATATAAGCTGTATGGAGAGATGACAACAACAAATCATCAAATTGGAAGGATATAAACTTTTATGCCAAAAATAATAGCCAAAGAAAAATAAATGTACAACGTGAGTTTTCGAAGATAAAGTGTCTGATGCTGAAAAGGCTTTTTCTACGCAATTGGACATGTTACAACCTATAAACATCTATGATTACAAAAAGAAGTTCTGAAGAAACTCTGAAAAAAAAGGGTGAAAATTAACAGACCTCAATAAAAGCTTTGGAACAAAATAATCAAGCTTTTTTACAGAAAGGTAAAGACCTACAGCTAAAATTATTTAACTTTCAAACGGAATATAATTCAAAGCAATTAGAAGACCAACCTACTCTTGAAATTACGCGAAGAAATGCGAGGAACAAATACGGGTCTATTAAAGCTTTGGAAATGGATAACAAATGATATTGTTCGAAAATGAAAAAACTACAAGGTACTGCTGCACTTGAGAACAATACTGATATTTTTTCATATGCCAAAATCAGCCATGATGCTAGAAAAAAGACCTTAATTCTAGGTAAGGCAGTCGGGCAGAGGACTAAAAGGGTTGTTTATTTATTTGAAGTACAACCCAACAAAATACCATTTATAAGGCAAAAAATTACAATGTTGTAATAATTCTTAACCATTCACGGCCACGTCTACATATGCAGACAGACGTGCAGGGGCACGCCTGCAAATGAAGACGCAATTTGATCGTCCCCAGAGGACAAGTCTTCAATTGCAGTCGTTATTAGCGTGTACTAAGGTTTAGAAAGATCTGTTGTGTCCCACTAAATACTACAATAATACTGAGAATCGTCCCACGAAGCGTATGCATATATGTTACCTGCTCATGTGTTGACAGTCAGCTGATCTTTTGGCGCCAAGACTGCAAGTGCAGACAAAATCTACATAAGGTTAGACAATCAGACGTGGTTTGTGTGCCAATAAAGTGCGCCTGTGTTCGGTAAGTTTTAGAGGTGAAAAATAAGTAGAAACAGGGCTCATTTTTTTTTGGAAATTGTATTTACATATGGTTTTGGCCAGTTTCAATCTGGAGTTGGTGGTGATAATAGAAAACTAACATTGAAAAGTAGTGCACACAATAAATAACTAGGGCACAGTATAATATTTTGTTTTTACACGTTTTTGCTTATGTAGCTGCAGCTGTGTAGCCCGAAAATTCGTTGTGTGGTAGTTAGGTTAGGTTCAAAATTTTTTTAGGTGTATAGATTTTGGTAACCAAAACAGATAAAAAACATCTCATTGCATGAGCCCCTCCTCGCCAGAAAATCTAGGCAAGTACATACTGTGAATGGACATTCTGTATTACATAAGCTACTTGTCTCGGCAGTACAAGTAAAATTCTATTTTTTTGCAGAAAAATGGACGAAAAAGAAGAAGCTAGGCTGTTGAAGTTTTATGATGAAGTCGAGACTGCTGAATCAGTATCGTCTAGTTCGGATGAGGCTAGTCAACAAAGTGATGAGGATCCTTATCATAACTCATCAACAAGTGGGGATGAAGACTATGTTCCATCAAATAATAGCTCTGATGAAACTCAAGAAAGTACCGCTTCTGAGAACGAGGATATCAGTTCAGCATCGAATGACGCAGAACCGTTACCATCGCCAAGCTATAATTAGTCAGACAGCGATAAGGAATGGCACAGCGACGTTGAAGACATTCCGGATTTCAACTTTGACAACGCAAATGCTGGGATCAAATTAAGATTTGATCATGTACCATCACCGCTGGAAGTTTTCAAAACTTTGTGGGATGATGAAGTGATGGATCTTTTGACATCATGCACTAATGAGTATGGGAAAAAAATGGAAACGACCAACAGACCCCATGCAAGGTATGCGCGAATGGCATCATTTCCGAACACCAATTTTGAAGAAATGTGTAAGTTTTTTGGATTGTCACTTCTTCAAGCCCAAATACGTTTTCCAACTGTGCGAAAAATATTCTCCTTGAATCCCCTTTACTATCATCCCATATTTTCCAACGTAATGACTGGAAGGAGGTATGAGCAATTACTACGGGCGTTCAACTGCACCAAGGAAAAATTAAATGTCGATCGTCTGAATAAAGTTACTTCTCTGCTATAAATTTTGATACGCAATTATCAAAAAGCCTTTTCCCCGGAAGAGGCATTAGCACTGGATGAGTCGCTTTTATTGCACCGAGGCAGATTGAGCTTTAGGCAATATATAAAAAATAAACGTGCCAAATATGGAATTAAATTCTTTGAATTATGCTCTCCAAATGGGTACAATCATAACATTGAAATATATAAAGGAAAACAGGACGATGGAGAAGTTTCCAAGCTACAGGCATTGGTATTCAGACTAATGTAGCCATTTTTAGATAAAGGTCATCACTTGATAATGGACATTTATTATAATAGCGTGGGGTTGTCCAAAATTCTCCTTCGTAGAAAAACTCACACGACAGGTACTAAAACCCAAAAGTATTTACGACAAAAAAACTCAAAAGAGGCGACCATATTTGGAAAAGAAATGGTAAAGTGTATGTCAGCAAATGGAAGGACAAGCGCGATGTTTTGTGCATTACTACCAAATTTCACCCAACGATGATAGAGGTTTCGAATTCTTATGGGAAAAAACTACAAAAGCCAAAAGAAATTCACGAATATAACATGAATATGTCAGGGGTAGACAGATGTGATCAGTTTACTTCCTATTATAGCTGCCCCAGAAAATCAAACAGATGGTACAAAAAGGTGATATTTCATCTGTTAGATGTTACAGTTATAAATAGTTTCTTGCTGTATCGAGATATCACAAAATCAAAAACAAATTTACATCAATTTCGGGAGAGTATCATTAGGGGATTACTTGGGATTCCAAACAATTTGAGAGACGGAAGAAAACTGGTGAACCAAGGTGCAGCAAAAGCTGCAAAAGTTTCAGTCCCTGCGGCACACGTTACAGCTGAGGAGACAATTGTACCTGAAGTTCTACATGTCTTAGAAAAAATACCAGTCCCGCCCAACTCTAAACGCAAAAGCCATTTCCTGCGATGCCGGGAGTGTTCTAAGCATGACAAACGCGGGCAGACATCATGGAGATGTAAGGTTTGCGAAACGCATCCCCCATTGTGTGTTGGGCAATGCTTTGAAAATTTTCATTTCAATAAATGATTTCGGTTTTTGTAATATCTATGTTATAAGCATATGAATTAATATTTTTGTAGTTTCTTACTTTTGTGAATAAAAACTTTTATTTTTATACATGATATATTATTTCGTAGTACCTATGCAACCTTTCAATAAATATATTGTCTGCATAAGCAGTCTTGTCCCTATATAACGCAAGTTATTATCCAAAGGGACAGGTCTGCAATAGCAGTCTGGGTGTTTCTTTACGAAAAAACACCACAAACAAAAAAATTCTAACTGACATATTATTTATGCCCTTAAGACATGCCGATTCTAAAAAAAAAATGTTCTAGGAAGACCCCAAAAAAGTTTGTTTTGTCCGCGAATGGGTTAAGGTATCGTCAATATATATAGATACATTGATATATGCTACATAATATTAAAGTATAAACTGTATTTTAAATATTCTGATAACAAGTCTTAACACTAAAAAATAAGTAAGTTAGAAAAAACAAATCAATCCAAAATGAAAGAAAAATTTTTTCAACCGAAGTTTGATTATATCTCAGAAACATTAAAGAAAAATTTACATAAAAGTAAAGTCGAAAAATGCTTAGGAGAAAAAGAAAAAAAACAGAAAATTTCATTGGATAATCTTCAATATGCTCTCACAACTTCAGCTCGTAAGCACGCAACTAAATCACAAGACTGAGAGATTGTTTTAGCGTTAGTACACATTACATACAATGGTAAATATTGCCGTATAATAAAATCTTATATTCCTAAAATTTAATGGTAGTACGCAAAAAAATAATTTTTATAGTAAACTAGGACAATCAATATCTCCACACAGAACTGTATGTAACAAAACAACGGAAGCTTTATTTCTCCTCAATTCAGGAGATTCCATGGAGAATCGGGTTAAAAGGAGATTGTATGAAATATCCTGCGGAGGATTTTAAAAATCTAACTTTAATCAATTTTAAAAAACTCAAGAAACTTTCGTTGAATCTTTTCTCTAGAATATTTATGAATTGCATAATAGGGGCTCCGAATAACAGAATTCGTATTCAAGTTTAGAACATACAAAACAATAAAGTTTTTATTGCTTCCGTGTTATGGAAACCTTGATAATTGCGAACCGTGAAGATCGATGCAAGATTAGAGACATGTGATAAACGAAAATTTAGTTACAAAGGTACACGAACACACAAATCCGAAATAGATCGACATCGATTCAGACTTTTTGAGAAAGTGTATTGAATTCCAAGATGTTAAGAATTATAATTCATTATCAGTGCACCCCAAAACAACCCACTTCAAATTAGTTTGCAAAGAATGGCAATCACTTGTGTTCACGATAGTAGAATAAATCTTAAAATCATCAGCAAATACGAGTTTTTTTCGGGTAAGAATAGTACTTAAATAATTTATAACTAGCACAAAGAAGAAAGGCTCTAGGTTAGAGAAAAAGCTAAAACAACTATTTTGTACAGTGCATTATTAAATCCGGTGCTCGTTATATGGACGTACTTAAACAGAACGAAGATTCAATTTTTTTAGGTCCAGAGATTACAATAACAATTTCACCAAACCAGTATAAAATTTATAATCTAGTTAAGGTAAATTAGATGATTTCAATATATTATTGGAAAAATTAAATTACACGCGAAACATTAGTTTTAGAAATTCATAATAAGCGAGGCCACGGAAATTACAGTTATTGCATATTTTTTAGCCGTTGTTGGATATTTCGAAGCTTATCGTGAGAATTCAATACCAGATTGATATTCTCAAGGACTCTAATATCAGTTATGATACTGTTCAAAAGATTTTTAAAAAGTACAAATTTATTCCGCATAAGTACCAACCAGTTCAAAAGCTTTTGGTAGGAGATCCAGAGAGAAGACTTGGTTTTTGCCATTGGTATTTAAACTTTGTCGCCAAAATGTAAATAACTTTCGTTACATTTTATGGACAGATGAATCAAATTTCTGAAATTCTGGAATGCTTAATAGAAAACACCACCATTATTAGACAAGAGAAAATCTTTTGTTAGTACATCCAAGAGGTCCATAAGTCCGTTTCAGTTTTAACGTTTGGTGCGTTATCATCAGTGGATAGGAACATATGGCCTCACCCAATGGCCTCCCAGATCGCCAGATCTAACCCCACTTGATTACTTTTTCTGGGGTTACTTAAAAAACCAAATCTACAAGTAAAGGTACGACAATGTCGACGCTTTAAAGTTAAAAGTGTGAAAACTTATTAACTTGTAACCTAGGAGAAAAGTCATTATAAACTTTTTTCTTTCAAATTTGATGTTTTAACTGAAAAAATATAAGATACACATTAAAAAATGCTACTAGTTTGCTAATTTAAGCAACTTTGTATTTTCACTAGTAACAAAGTTACCAATGGTGGACACTTAATTTGGATAACCCTGTATATCTTACAGACTGCAAGTTTTATTATCAAAACTCATATAAACGAAATAAGAGACAATTCTTTTCATTCTAGGTTCACTTACAGTTTCAGATTACCCATATCACACAGTGCGCGAATAAAAAAGTCATTTGTTTATGTGGATGAGAAAATCTTTAATTTCCTCTTAGCATTGGATAAATAGACTGTCCTGTTAGATCTGAAAGAGAGGTTTAAAGGAAATATTGGTCTCAGAGGCCTGTTATACTCTGGACGACAATTTTAATGTAACTAGCTGAAATTAATATTTACTTTTCTTTTATATAATTAGTGGTATTTAATTTTTTATGTATTTTAATGTTGTTGAATTTTGAATGTATATTAAACAATTTCATACTCAAGAATGTCGTTCTGTACTCCGTGATATTTGTGTTTTATTAGGACTAATTTAGCTCATTGCAAGGCTTTGTCAACAACTCTGTGATAATAAAGCTAGTTTTTAAATTTGAATCTGAAAAAAACAGGTTTCCCATTATCCATTAAAAAAGAAAATGTTCAGCACAGTTCAATTTGGGTTCCTAAAGAACAAATCTGCTAATTATGCTATTTTTAATTTCTTGAAGAGATTTTATGCAAGGAGTGCCATAACAAAAGCAGTTGATTGTGTGAATGACAGGACATTGGTGCACAATTTGGAGATATGTGGATTCAGAGGTTGAGGAGTCGATTGGTTTCAATCATATTTAAGCAATAAGATCACTCTCATACTATGAAAAAATCTTTAACCAGAGGATCTTAATACTGGTGTTCTATTTTGACATTATGGATCTGAATATTTCTAGAAAGTTTATTATGTTTGCAGATGATGCCACTGTGTTATGGAACAATAGAGATTAGGAGTTTTTGATGGACTTTGTCGACTATGACCTACAGCTAATTAAAAATTGGTGTGACTCGTTTCAATATTTCAAAAACAAACACTATGTCTTTTAAGTCCACTTTACCTCCAGCTGATCTAGAAAATCAAATTTTAGTCAGAACTGTTGAAAGTAATTTTCTAGGCTTGCAAATTGATCATACATTAAAATTTGAACATCATATTGAGCTTCTTGCGGTTCTTGTGCTAAACAGCTAATTCAGGCAGTATTTGTGTTACAAGAAAGGGCCATTAGGTACATGAATAAAGCCAAAGTGAGGAATTCATGTATTACAAATAAAAGATTAGTGGAAAAATATGTTAAAGGAACTAAAGTCAAAGGGTTGCTTGTTGCAGGAGCCTATTACGATATTCAAGAATATTTTAACAATAGATTTACTTGTTGGCAAAAGCTTACTGGGTTAGATATTCTGTATGTGGTACGTACTGTGCATTATTCTACCTGACATGTAACTCTTCATCACTTTTAACTACTTAGGTCTTTAATTTTTAGTTTAGCCTAGATATGAGCTAAATATGAGATTATTTACAACAAATGTTATAGAATAATAAAGCAGATTTGATTTACTTTGTTTTGAAATAAAGTTCATAGAAACATTTGTACAAGTAACATGGGCCCGTTTTACCTCTTAATGAACTAGGTTGGCTCAAAAAATTAGGCTAGTTAAAGTTAAAAATTGAACATGAACACCCATCTACTCTCTATTCAATGTTGTTATGATAATTTTTATACCTGGATGTCCGGAAGTCTCCCGCCAGACGTAAGATTCCTGATCTCGTCATTTTTCTTCTGCACTTCGATCTCTAGTTGTTCCACTTTCAGCCTTAGGGACTGCACTTCTTTTCTTAATTCGTCGCCTATATCACCGCCACCTAAAATAGAAAAATTAAATATACAATATCACAATATAAACTGTAAAAGGCTGTAAATACCTCTACTATTTTCTAAATCGTTTTGATACTTGGACTTCATACGAGAGTTTTCTTCCTTAAGACTCGCCAATTGTCTTTTCCATTCCTCGACATTTGCCGTGCTTTCCTGTAGGGCGCTAGTCAGCCGTGCGTTATTACTTTTCAAGGTGGTGAGCTCGATTTCCCATTTCTTTGCATTGGCAGAACTGAAATAAGTTTAAATCACTTGTTAAATCTTTTTTTGATACATGGCATTTTGGCTTGGGCAGGACTTTATTGCTACAAGTAATTAAAAAAATAGATTCCTAAAATTATATATAAAAAAGATCGATGGTACTCAACAGAACTTCTTTTCAATGTAAATATTAAAACTATGAAATCCATGTAGATGTACAATTTATAATTACATACATGAATGAATTTATAATTCCATAAAAACCTATTTAAACACTAAAACCTTTCCAAAAAAATTTTCCATTTTTCCAGTCTTAAAATAAGAGGTTCAGCAAATATCGAGAATTATAGACCAAAAGCCATTTCATCCTGTGCTACAAAGATTTTTGAATCAATTACATGGATTTTACAAAGACTTTTGACAACATCTTGCATAGTGTTCTTTTAGACAAATTAGATGAAGATTTTGGGTTTAATACTAATTTAGTTCAGTTTTTTCAATCTTGTTTAAAACATAGATGATAGAAAGTTTTTGTTAGAGGATAAAGGTCAGACATTTTGTTTTCAATGATTTGTCTAAAGAAATTAATAACTCAGAATGTTTATTATTAACTTATATAAAAAAATCAAAAACTGCAAGATAATTTGAACAGAATTTATAGTTGGTCACTAAAATATGGTCTACTTTTTAATATTAGCAAATGTAATGTAATGAGCTTAACAAGAAAAAAAATAAAAATAAGATTAATGGAGAGGTTTTGTATCAAGTTGGAAGTGGCGGAATCTTTGTGTTGTTTTTGATTCGCAACTTGATTTTAAAATGCATATTAGTGAAATTGTTAACAAAGCGATTTTATATGCTTTGTACGGATTTATTGTCAGAAACCGTAAAAACCTTTATAATCTAAAATGTGTCAGAACAGTCTATGTATCTTATGGAAGAACCTAGCATATTACTCTATTATATGGAGCCCCTATTGCTTATATACTATTATTTTTTAAACATGGCACAGAAAAAATTATTAAGATATATTATTAATAACTGGCACATATCAGCTGTGTAATTCCCAAATTTGATATCATGAAAACATACAGCTTAAAAACGTTAGAAAGTCGCCGAACTATGGCATGTTTATTAATATTGCATAAACTTATTAATGGTAATATTGATGATCCTACTTTGTTAGCTTTGTGAAATAAGTATGTACCAGATTATAAATCAACAAATTCTGTAGTGTTGTATGTGGATGGTACATGTACAAACTAGTATTTAAATTCTCCTACTATATAACGTAGACATAACATATTATACAGTGCATGCGTAAAGTAGCGGATAAATTGAATAAAAATGAAATAAACCGTTTCTGAAAAAAATGCCCGAACCCGTCGATTTTAATATTGGGTTTAGAGTTTTTCTACGTGGAGAGACGTAAAATAATTTACTACGTAAAAGATATGACGTCATCAATATGTTTTTTAAATGGAAACCACCTTTTTTTAATGCAGAATCAGAAAGAACGCATTTTTTTACAAATGAATAGTGGTTACATAAGCAATTTTGAACGAAAAGTGATGATAAAATGTAAAATTAAAGAAATACCTGTAAAATAATCCAAACATCGAATGATGTTGTGGAAGCTGCTACTAGTGATAGAGATGTAAGTTATAAGTTTAATATTTTATAGATGTAAGTTATAATTAATGTATGGGGAAAATTTACTCTATTTTCCGATGATACCACACTTCTTTGGCACAGCCCAGACACAGATCCTCTGCGAACTACATTAGCAACTGATCTTCAGGCAGTAAATCTCTGGTTTGAATCAAACTTGCTGTCTTTTGCTTGCCTTTTTCTAATTCAGTAGTTCAGCAGATTGATAATACAACATTTTTGGGTATATTCATTGACAGAGAACTCAGATTTGAAGAGCATATCTTCGGTACTTGCAAAAAGGTGTCTGCAGGTTGTTTTGCAGTCAGAGCGGCTACCCTGGAGCTTGGCATGGAGTTTGGAAGATCTGTATATTTTTCATTAATTGAATCCCACCTTAGGTATGCCATTTGCTTCTGGGGTAATGCAGCTGCCTACCTTCTACAAATGCTGCTTGTTTTACAGAAGCGTGCTGTACGTTACATCTGTGGGGCTAAACCAAGAAATTCCTGTCGCCCATTATTTGTTAGGCTGGGCATACACACTGTCTTCTCCCTCTACATTCAGGAAGTGGCCTGCTTACTTTTTGCAAATCGCTTTAAATTTATAACCCCAAATCCAAGATACTTAACGCGTCAAGTGAACGATCTAAATCTTCCAATCTCCTCCTCCACAATTACTAAAAAAAATATTTTCTACTAGGGAATCAAAATTTTCAATCGTTTACCAGGTGGAATCAGGGAGGCAACATGTATTGACACTTTTAAACGTAAATTGAAAATACTTTTGACCGAAAAATGTTACTATTCACTGGATGAATACTACGTCGACACATTCTAATTTTCCCTAAGTGTAAGTTTACAGTATTTGAATTTTATTTGATTTGTTTGTATGATTAGAATTCTTTGCTGTCTTATACTTGAGGGGATAATTATGGAATTTAATTTACTTTTTATGTATTTTTTTTTCTGCTGTTCTTATGTATTGTTTTCTGATGTTTGTTTTGGAACTCGAGTGTGTATGGGGTGTAGTGGTTAAGTTTAGTGGTAGTAATTTAAGGTAGCTTTGTTTAGAACAATTTTTCTTTGTTAATAACAATAAAGCATGTTTTTTTTTTTAATAAATAAACAGCTTATCAGCAAAACATTTTAAAAGGCACTGTTTCAAAAATAATTAAAAAATTTGAAGAGAGAGGAAATGTTTCAGTAGCCCACAAGCAAGGAAGACCAAGAAAGTTGTCCAAAAGGGCTATGAAGGTAATGAAAAGAATATCGATGAACGACCCAAAGAAAACTTCTATAGATATTTCTGGAGAAATGAGTGAAATGGGGATTTCTGTGTCTGCTCACATGGTAAGAAGAAGGCTAAATGAAGTGGGGCTTAATGGAAGAGTTGCTGTAAAGAAACCACTAATATCAAAGAAAAATAGAAAGGATCACTTGAAATTTGCACGAGATCATCTTACCTGGTCTCACCAAAATTGGAATACTGTATTGTTTAGTGAAGAAAGTAAGTTTCAATTATTTGGGGGTGACGGGAGACGTTATGTCCGGAACCAACAGGTACAAGGTACAGCCACAAATACCAAATGCCTACGGTAAAACATGGTGGAAGCGTAATGGTGTGGGGTTGTTTCTCCCGATCAGGTGTTGGTCCCCTGGTTAAAATGGATGGAATAATGGACCGATTTCTATACAAAGACATATTGGAGAACAACATCTTGCCTCATGCTGAGGAGGAAATGCCATTGAGATGGTTGTTTCAGCAAGAAACACAAGTCCCAATTTGTGAAAAACTGGTTAAATAAACAGAGCATTGCTTTAATGGATTGGGCTTCACAGTCCCTAGATCTGAATCCCATAGAGAATTTATGGGATCATTTGGACAGGAAGATTCGAAACCATTCGATTTCAAACAAGGCTCAACTGTGGGAAATACTGCAAACTGAGTGGGCTGCCATTTCCAGTGAAGACTGTGCAAGACTTGTCAATTCTATGCCACGAAGATGTAGAGAAGTAATAAATTCGGAGGGATATGCCACAAAATATTAGCAGATTTTGATTTAGGTGTAATTTATATAAATAACTTTCTTCAGTTTCCAAACTTTTGGCCAAGAAAATGTTAATTTTATTTCATTTTCTTTTTATAATACATTTAATTTTAAATTAATATGTTAAGTTAAGTAATATATTATATATCCTTTATCACAATATAAGTAACTTTATTATAGTTCCTGGTTTCCTAAAAAAAAAATAATACAAATTAAAAAAGTTTCCATACTTTTGGCCACCACTGTATATTATACACACCTCCCATTTTATACTCAAGAATCTCCTTCTCTACTCTGTGATATATGTATTGTATTAGAATTAATTTAGCTCATAGCAATGCTGTATCAACAACTCTGTGTTGGTTTTGAATTTGATTTTTTAAAAGTGCATGTAAAAATCATTTGATTGTAAATTTAGTATAAAACCACTTATTTCTAAACAATTTTTCATGTCAGTTTGTCTATAATATACAAAGATAATATGTATATTAGTAAGAAGGTAATGGTATAATGTATAAATGACAAAAGTTTTAACAAGTGTAAATAGTTATTTTGTATTAAAATTATTAATTATATTTTTTCTTGTAATATGAATATGTAGTTAATTTTTTTTACTAAATAAATGGTAAAAATTAAAAACCAAAAATATGCAACAAATAAACATTTAATGACAGGACTTACCTTTGCGCCAAGGCTAACTTAAGACGGTCATTTTCGTACTTCAGTTGCATCTCGACGTTGTTTGGGGATCCGCCCGTGCTGCTAAAAGTAGGTTTTTCCATTTTTACCTGGTGACTGGGACTCTCAGAACTCTGGATTCCTGATAAGGAATGCGAACGTCCGTGTCCCGAATCGTCTTGATCTTTAATGTTTGGTATTGGAGGAAGTGCAGCAGTACCTTATGATCATTTAAACATTTATTTCAACAGAAAATTGGAACTCCAAAATGTAATTTAAAAGGGGATAATTTACTTGTTATTACTCACAGTGCAATAAAGTGAACTGTCGCACTGGACTTATCAATTTAAACTTATATTAAACTATTTACTTTGCCTCATTCTTATCTCCTGATAAATGGATGATTTATAGGCAGAAAAAGGGAAATAGCAAATATTTACCTGGTGGTTCCAAAAGGTTATCAGCATTTTCTTGATTACTAGAAGCAGTTCTTGCATTAATTGGGCTAGCATTTGCGCTAGTCACAGGAGTTACAGCAGACCCTCCATTTGCAGTAACTTTACTTATGGCTGATCTTGTAGCTTCTTTAACCTCACTAAACTTATCAATAAACTAAAATAAAAAACATTTTTTCACTATTAAATGCCCCTAGTTAAAAATGTTACCTTCTGTAACTCAGCCTCTGAAGAAAATCCCAGCCCATACACTGTGTTTGCCCTAACATCAGACCATTGCCCAAACTTCTGAGATGTTTTTGTAAAAGTCATGTTAGGGGTGACTGTGCTGTTTATCACAGCTTTTTGGCCTTCCACACTTATTATCCTGTATAAGCTACGAGAAGAATCGTAGAAAAATGATACACTCACTGCTGTGCTTGATGCAGGCATCCAGGACCTTTTCGTCTTTGGGTCAATGTGAAAGACATGGGCCTTACATGTGAAAATTGGTTGTTCACTGTAAAGATAAAGGTTGAAAAAAGTGGCAAAAACGCATACATTTTATTCAGAGAGCGGGGATTGAAAATGTCCAAATTGTCAAGTTTTTCAGGAAAATTGTCCTCAAAAAAATGTAAGGGGAAAAAATTAGGAAGCCATGGGTTACAAAGAAAATAAGGGTAGAAAGCTATTTTGTGCCACATTTTTTATAACATTTTTGACACATATAAAGTGATTTATTGCATAGTAATTAAGTTCACAAAACAAAATTTTTATAACAATCAAATTAATCAGGCAAAAACAAGTCTAAAGAAATTTGTCACATAATTAATAATTTGAGAGGCATGACTGTCAGTTCTAGTAATCAGCATCAGATTAATGTTAACAATTTTAATGATTTTCATTGCTCTATTGCTCAAAAGCTGACTTGCCAGATGCCATATGGGTTGGATCCTATGCAATATTTGAGACATATTTCAGTGTCTGGTTCATTTAGCTTATTTCATACTCATATTAATGAAATTAAAACCATACTTAGACAAATTCAGAATAAAAACTCATGAGGAATTGACTGAAGTTTCAGTAGAAATATTTACCAGGCTGCCAGATTGTGTGTTTTAGCTACTACAATAAATAATTCTTTTGATTCAAGTATATTCCCATATAGTTTAAATTCAGCTTTGGTAAGACCTCTGTTTAAAGGTGGCAGTTTTAAAGATCCTTTTTTTTCTATAACCCTATATCCCTTCTTCCTACTTTATCTAAGTTATAGAAAAGATAGTCAAATCTAGAATGATGTCATTTCTTTAAAAACATAAATTTTTAAATATTAGCCAGTTTGGAATCCAACAAATTTTTGGGGAAGTGGCTGTGTGAATTAAGGAATACTGCTGCAGAAACTTACTTATTAGGGTTTTCAAAGAGTTACTCTCAACTGGCTACAGTCTTACTTAACTAATCAGAAACCATATGTGAAGTGTTTAACTTCTGTCTTGGTTGATTTTTATTGCTCAAAAAAAACTAATATAAACTTTAAATGTACTGTACTGATATAGTTCTAGATGTCTCATTAAGTAGGCAACTTACAAGTTTTTGGGATTGGTGGTTGAAGTTTGATGGCCATACACAGATCTCGAGAAAAAAAATTGACATCCTCATGTTTTTCGGTAAGGGCAGCAAAAATTTGGACATATATATGATTTACAAAAAATACAAAAGATCACTAAATAGCAGAACAATGCAATTAATGGTAACAAGGTTCAGAACCAAGAATTTGGGAATACCCATTCTAAAAACTTCCTTGACTAAGAGTTCAATCATATATGAGTGAATAAAAATATTTAACCATCTGCTTCTGAAAATCAAAAATTTAGATAGTGAGGGACTTTTTAAACAGGTGAAGAAAGTATTGTTAAGCAAGGCCTTTTATTCTCTTAAGGAATTTTATCATCTATCATTGTAAATTGTAAGTATTGTTAACTTATTGTTGTTCATGTTTGTCTGCCTTTTGTTGTTATTTTGTTATACATAAAAATTGTTTTTTATACCTTTATCTAACATTTTTTCTTTTTTAATTCAGCTTTGTAAATAGGAGTCTTAGCTCCTCATACAATAAAGCATAATTGACTTGAATTGTCTTTGATTTGGAAATGAATAGTTGAACACATAAATAAGATGGAATTTTAAAAGTGTTTAAAGATAATATACAAAAGTTCTACATCATTAGTAGGTATAGAACCAAAGGAAATTAGGTATATTTTTAGCCAAATTTTGTTCAACTATTTGGACTGACATTTATTTTATTCTAATTATAGTTTCTTGGCAGATTAAAGCAGTCTAACAATTAACAGGGTTCTAAGGAATATCAAAGAAATCAATTTAATAGTAAATTTAAAATAGTATTAAACATTCTATATATGTCTATACATTTCTATCATATGAGCCCTTTATAACACAATTTTAAAAATTAAAAATAATGAAAATATGATTATCATGAATAATTTATTGTTCTAGCTTTGTTAATAATAGATTTCCTTATAATTTTCATACAATATATATCAGATAATTGCCAGTATTGTTGGCAAAGTTTAGGACTGAAAGTTTTGACCTAAACATACAATTTGTTCAAGCCTGTATAGTTTTTTAGATATTTTATTGAATTATAAATGTCTGGGTGTGACATCCACAAGCCTTTTCAACAATTTTATTTATTAATTTGCAAGTTTATTATAAGGCGAATAAATAAATAAAAAATAAATTAAAAAAAAACAAGAACTGGGTGTGATTCCTTCATGAAATCCACTGTGCTAAATAACTATACCATATAACGTCCGAATTACCAATAAAACAGTTTTTAAAATTGGCATTTAATTATGGATATGGCTTACCCCATGGTTTCTTTTCCGGAAGTCATTAAGAAATCGATATTTTCAACTTTTATTTTTCTAAAAAATTAACAACAAATTCCGATCAACAATCTTATTTTTTAATTGACAGGACAGGACTGACTGATGACAGCTGCTTTTTGACATTGATAGACGTCAATGGAGTGGTGGAAGGAACGTCACGAACTTAAAGCCATAAATAACTTGGCGAGTAAGCGCTTATAAGCGTATAAGGCGCATTAAGCGTTTGTTAGGTTCGCGGTCTCCCGAGACTCGATATTATGTTAAAGTCAAAGGGAAGCTATACAATAATAAACAATAAATATTGATGTAAATTTTTTTGTATTTTTTTAGTGTCGAGAAGCATTACATTTCTTAGTATTAGTTTTAATTTATTTAATATTAATGTATATGAGGCAGTTAAGACATCTAAACCCAACAAAAATGCAGAAAAGAATAAATTATCAAAAGAGCGAATAGATTTGCAAAAAATACAGTGAAGAACGTAAAGGTGAGGTTGCACTGATATTTTTTTAAATTGATTTTTGATTAGTTTGTGTTTATTTCTGTGGAAAAAAATATGAGTGAGGTTACGTTTACGCCAGTAACTTTTTTGTTTATTGTATTTCATCTTGGGCAAATGTCTGCCCTTTATAAACGTATCAGGGCGAAATTAATTTGTATTTTGATACGATCTAGATATGATCCTAAAAATGTATGATATCGGATTTAGACTTAAAACGTTTTGAAAACTTAGACAAATGGGTGTTTTCATGGTTTAAGTCAGTCTTCAAAACGAATTCAATACCGATGAAACTCAGTAGTGTTGGGCGATATATCGATAACCGCGATATTTCACCGGTGAATCGAAAATCACTGCCGCTACCGGTGATTGACTTTTTGCAAATACGATGATCAGTGATCGAAGCGAATACTGCAATCGACACGACACGCATTGGATGACCGCGCTGCTCGAAATATGATATACATTATTATTTAAAATAAAAAGTAATATGTGAAGGAAAACGATGATTTAGCAGATATGGTATTTATAATTTATATCAGTTATATTGTTTAGACGTGGCGAGCACCAAGTCAAAGAGAACATACACAAACGCTCGACTGATACCGACAAAGGGCGCCGCTTTTTTCTGCGAATGTTATGTTGTCGTTTTTTTTTCTTTCGGCAGTCGGGGTAATAGGCCAGCAATGTTAAAGTAAATTTGTTCAACACAGATAAAATAAAAGCTTTTAATTTTAGTTTATCTCTGCTGTTTGCGTCGTAAACAAATAAGGAAACGTGTATTTTTATAATTTTTCCTGTAAATTTTTTAATTTTATTGAACTTAGAATTTAGTTAGTTCAGTACCGGTTTCTGTTATCGTAAGAATAAAACTGTATAGGTAACTAAATTATGGTCTAAGTGAATTTTAAATAAAAATATTTAGTTGTTTTAGTCCGGATTTTCTTTATAAATTGTAACCTGCGAATTATTTTTTTTAATCTTTTAAATATTAATTAAATGAATACATAATATGAATGAATTAATAAACGGCATGACTGTAGAAAAATAAAAAAATATACATTAAAGTATTTTACAAGCTTTTATTTGAATGTACTATAAAAAGAATAAAATAACCTTTTCCCTTAAAACTTTTACCATCAACCTTAACGTCACTGCACAATTTATATGATATATAAGCTTGTCGCGAGATTTACCTGTGTAGATAAAGAAGTAAATTATAACTTGATCTGATTAATTTTAATTTTTAAAATTTTCCAACTAAGTAAATTGTGTAGGGACGTTATGACTGATGGTAAAAGTTTTAAGGGAAAAGTTTATTTTATTCTTTTTAGTACATTCAAATAAGCTTGTATTTAAAAAAGTTTTTTTAATTTTAATTTATTTCGTTTATTTTCAGTTTGTAACATGTCCAAAAAAGCGAAAACTAGTGAAATCTGGATTTTTTTACGCCTGTTAAAGGTGACAATTATTATGCAACATGTAATATAAACGAAAAATGTTTGCAGTTGTTCTTTAAAGATTTTCAGAGCTTCAGAATTGTAGAGGACACAGGGTTTAGAGAATTTATTCACGCACTAAATCCCTTATATGAACTGCCTAATAGGAAAAAAATTTCCAGTACACTAATCCCTCCAATTAAGATCTTTGCTGCTTGAATGTTCAGCCGCATGAAAGACCATCATAATGGCCAAAATTTAGCTGCAACAATAAACCGAATTGTATCAGATTGTAACCTGTTAGATAAAATAATTTTGGTAGTTTCTGATAACGCCACCAATATTAAAAACGCCATAATTAAGGAATCAGGGTGGAAACATTTTGGATGTTTTGCCCACACATTAAATTTGATAGTTAAAGATTCTTTGTCTGAGCCCAATATTGTTGATCTTTTTACTAAAGTTGGAGCAATTGTTGGACATTTTAGGCGAAGCTATATATGTAGCTACACAAAAGCTAACAGAATATCAAAAGCAAATTAATCCATCTGCTGAACCACTAAAATTAATTCAGGACGTAGCCACTAGGTGGAATTCTACATTTTACATGCTTGACCGCATTGTAATTTTAGAAAATGCTGTAAAAAGCACAATAGCAATTTTAGACCACGAAAATGTGCCTGTTGAAAAGTCCTTCTGAATGGAGTCTATGTAAGGAACTTTCTAAAGTATTGCGTCCATTTAAAAAAAACACAAACAATAAGTGGATAAAATTATATAACAGGTTCGTATGTCATTCCTTTAGTTAATGACCTATTTGTTGTTTGTGCCAATCTTCTAAAAAAAAGCATGGCGATAGTGTAGTCCGTGTGATAACTAAGTTAAAAGACGGATTATATTCCAGATTAAACTAGTAGTAATATTTTGACTATGGCATAATTTTTGGATCCGCGATTCAAATTGCTGGCATTCTAACACAGTGGAATAGCGGACAATACAAAAAAACAGGTCACTTTGGTTGCTGCTAAAATTGAGACAAAAAAGCAATAACTAACTGAAAATCCGTGCGATGATTTAAACTCAGTTGACGAAGAAGAAGAAGAAGGAGAATTTTCGATATGGGGACATTTACAACATAGTAAAGAAAGTTCACTGCAACAACATAAACATAATGCAATCAGTAAATCCATTATCGAAGTGCAGCGTTATTTAGAACTTGACATTTTGCCAAGACAGGATTCATTAAAATTTTGGAGAGAACAGCATTTTAATTTCCCCAACCTAAGCGAACTTGTTAAGGAAAGACTTTGTGTTACAGCAACATCGGTTCCATGTGAGAGGCTGTTTTCCAAAGCCGGCTTAATATTAACTGAGCGTAGAAATAAATTAAGTTTTAACAAAGCTGAAGAACTTATTTTTCTTAATGCTAATTTTTCATTGGGAAAAAAGTAAGCATCTTTTGTTTTATTAATTTTATTTATTTAAAGAGTTTAATTTTTTTGTTTTTTCATTATGCGTTTTGGTTTTGCTTTAAAAAAGTTTTTTATATTTTTTTTGTAATTTATTACCAATTACAAATAATGTTATGTGTTCGATTAATAAAAAATGTTTATTTTTGAATGTAGGTGATTCATAAACCCGAAACTTGATTTTATTTTTACATAATATGGCTACATACTATATTCATTAGAATTAAATCACATTAAGCTGAGAGCAATTTATGTGGTGATAGTGAAATCAATAAATATTATGACGAAGGTCAATGAAAAAAAAACCGTTAAGAGCTGCATAATTCGTATTCGTTGCCAGATACCCAGCTGTTCTTATTTTTATTTTCATTTTGGGTTTAACTTTAATATGTGTGTATACTCAAGTCACTGCAGTGATTCAAATCACTGTTTAAAATCACGGTGATTTAGAATTAACTGTCGCCGTTTCACCGGTTACCGAAAAATCACTGTATTTCCCAACGTATAGCTTAGATTAATATTCAGACTCTAACAGCTGTTAGACATGACGTCATTCGAGCGGAACCATATGATGACGTACCGCCGAAGTAACCGAATTAAGGTCGATTCAAACACATCAGTCACGCCACAGTTCCGGCGCCGAACCGGTGCCGTTACGTCACAGAACTTTTTTGACTGATTCGTTTTGTCTATTCGTACACACACGGAATGTATTCGGTGTCGGTGACCAATCTGTTTCAAAGATGGCAAGTTTCACCGATGAAGAATTAACAATAATTGGTATATATGTTTGGACGAAGAGGAAGAAGCGGAAGCAAGCCAAGCAAAAAAACGGAAATGGATCCATGATGCATGGAAAAAAAGAGATATTGAAGGAAAATACGCGACACTGTATAAAGAACTGCTTCATGCTGATGTCAAATTTCATCAATATTTTAGGATGTCGAAAAATTGCTTTAACGTATTGTTTTCAAAAATTTCAAATGAATTGAAAAAATAGGATACACACTGGAGAAGAGCTATTTCACAGGCAGCGTCTTGCAGTTTGTTTAAGGTAAGTATGAAATAAATAAATAAATTTATAAAATAATATTTTTTTAAAAATTTTTAAACGTACGAATGGTATTTTTTGAAACTGACTGAAATAATTAAAAAATTTCTCAATCACTACAACACTATCTAATACTAGTTTGAATATAAAATACATATTTTAATGAAATCTGTGGAAACAGTCCTGCAAGTCCTGAAAGTGAGAAGAGCCTGTATTATCATCAATAGTTTGTATTGGCGGTGGAGATTGCAGTTGGGTATAAACAGGTGATTGCATCGATGTATTGCTTGTTGATGTATTAGAATATTGGTAACTGGATGCCGGCGATACCATTGGAGGAGCTGTTGTAGCATGTGATTGTTGTTGATTACAATTATTATAAATTGGTTCTTGAAGAGACTTTAGTTCATATTTCTGTACAACCGAAAATATTTCTGATTTGGCAAAATGAAAATTTAGAGGCGAAAGAGATTTTAGGGCTGGTGTTATGCCAGTTAGGAAGGCATCAACTGCATCTGGTGGTGCCGTAACTTGTTCCTTACGTTTGTTTATTAAATAGTCCATGAGTTTTGCTGAAGCAGTAGGCTGAGAATATGTAACTTTTCTTTTACTGATGTTCTTTTTTGATGTAGTAGTTTGTTTTTGAATAGGTAGTTTTTCAGTCCTTTGTGTTGAAGCAGAGGAATCTTCTCTTTGACTTTTTCTCATTTCGTTCATCCATTACAGAAACATTTTGTTCTTTCTCATCACCAGAATTACTTTCTTCATCTGCAGGCACTATTTCTTCAGTCTCTTGTTGGGTGTTATCAATATCCTTAATGTTAGTTATCGTTTCTCTTTCATTAAAATGTTTTTTCAAAAAACTTAATTGATCAGCGTATTTGTATCTCTTTGTTTCTTTACGACTTTGTCCACTTTTTATAATGTTTTTTTTTTCAAATATTTTTTAAATGTGTCTCTAATATTTCCCCATCTAGTCTTACACAGTTGATCTGGAAAAAATTAATGTGTTTTTAGTGACAGATGATATAAAAAGTGGTTTGATATTAAAATGTTACATAAAAAAACAGCATTACAGTTGTTTTTTTTAAGGTATTTGACAACTGGGGACTCTTTCTTGACGATCTCTTTTAGCTTCCGCTTAGGACATAGTACAGTGCAAAATATTGTACATGAAACGTGTAAAGCCATATGCAACGTTTTGATAGCTAAGACACTACCAGAACCTACTGAAGACATGTGGAGGGCCATTGCTGAAGATTTCAACACGAACTGGAACTTCCCGAACTGTGTGTGAGCCTTGGATGGTAAACACATTACTATTCAAGCACCTCCAAACACAGGATCGCTTTATTTTAATTACAAGAAATCATTTTCAATTGTTTTGTTGGCTCTTGTAGACGCCAATTACAATTTTTTGGTGGTTGACGTCGAAGAATATGGCAAGAATAGTAATGGCAGAATTTTCGCAAATTCTTCATTAGGCAAAAGACTTCAGCTAGGAACACTGCAAATACCACAAAACAGAACCCTACCGAATACAGGAGTTAAAGCACCATATGTAACAGTAGGAGACGAGGCATTCCCTTTGAAAACATATTTATTGCGACCTTATCCACGTCAGGATTTAAATATAGCAGAACGTGTTTACAACTACCGTCATTGTGGTGCCAGAAGAGTTGTCGAAACTACAATTGGCATTTTATCTCAAAAATTTCGAATTTATAATAGGCGAATTCAAGTAGCACCAAAAAATGCAGATAACCTTGTACTGGCGACTTGCATCCTACATAATTTTATTAAAAATATGATGGATACACGTACAACTATGACAAAAATGAGCCAAAAGTAGGAACAAACTCTAAACTGCAAAATTTGCCTTTGGAAGGTGGAAATGCAACAGGAAATGCTTTCCAAGTAAGAGACACATTTAAAAATTATTTTAATTCTCCAGAGGGGTCTTTGCCGTGGCAACTTGAAAAAAATTAAAAATTGCAATCTGTTTTTTTTCTTGTTATAATAATATGATAGTGAAAAAAAATAATAAAAGGAAGTTCAGTACCTTGTGTTTTCATTTCTTTTCCGATTTCCTTCCAAATATTACTTTTAAAATTAGTGTCCATGTATTTTGCATGCGACAAATCATATAAAACATTATATTTTTTCACACATTCTAATAATTGTTCGTCGTTAATTTTATTTTGTTCACTTGTACCGCCCGACATGTTTCCGGCAAAACCAAAAAATATCGTACCAGAGATTATAAAATCGGTCGGACGTGAGACGGGTCGAAGCCTGTCTGTTTGAAAATTGTTCGGCTACGGATGGATGTGAACGCCGCTGGCATATTTCTATTAAGAATATTTTTTATGACGGATTGTTCCGTTCGGCGCCGGAACTGTGACGTGACGGGACTGATGTGTTTGAATCGACCTTAAGGCGCTTACTCGCTATACTTTTACGCTGAATATTGTATTATAATATTATGAGGACACTATTACACTAATGCCCTTTCGAGCCTTAAAATATTTCAAAGTAAAATACTTATGATTATGTATAAAAAACACTGTAGATACTACTTAATTTATAAAGAGACAAAAATTCCGAACGTATGCCGTCTATATATATTTTATAACTTCATGATCTATTTTCTATAAATTAAACAAACACCGCTTAACATTGACTATCACAAAACAAGATTTATCACAAATAAAAACGCTAGAACTCCTTCGTCCTATAATGGTAAGTTCTATAAATCCTACCGATTGAAATAAGGCAACCGAGGGTAATTAAAAAAAAATTTGAAAACAGTGTTGAACAATTAATTTCCACAAATTATCAAGCTTTTCACTCTGTGATATCTCAGTTTTCCTACTCGGTTAATTACTCATCTTTATTATCCTACATTTATTCTGCCGAACGTTTATTCTCTTCGCTTTTATTGTTTTTTACTTTTCTTCTAGTGTCTCGCTCTCCCGGTTCTTCAACGCCACTACATTATATAGAAAGTACTTTAACTTGACTTTCCTAGTTACAGCTGTTGCCTTAGAACACATTTAAGATGTTTTTTGTAAACTTATTTAATTCAATACTAAGATTAATTAAGATACGTGTTGGCTTCCCTTCCTAAATGCAGGGTATTAGCCAATGGTCAATATTTTCAGCCCAATCTACAGTAGGAACATGGAAAATATTATTATTGATCTACTTACTTTTATAATGTCCTCACTATATAATGTATAATTACTAATATTTTATGCTTAATTGTTAGTTCTCCTAACCTAATCACTTTTAAACGGAATATATTTGATTTGAATGAACAAAATTTAAGACTGTTCTCTAAAGGTCCCAAAGAAAGAAGTTATTTCCAAGATAGAACGGTCTCATATTTAGTGACATTTCTACGTGACCTCAAAGTCATTATGCGTATTCACCTTATACCAGTAAAAATAATTAAAATTCACGTTTTTAAGAAATCTATTAAAAATATATTGCTTCGTTCTCTATTTTGGTTGCTGGCAACCGATACGGCGCTAGCTTCATACATCTTTTAAATATGCTTGGGTCGAAATACAGCGAATTTCACGGCTTAGAAGTGGTTTTTAATTATCACATGCCTTCAAAAAGTGCCAAGTTGTTCACAACTTCAAAATTTTAGTTACAAACATTTTAAAAAAGCAAATAGCAGCAGTTTGTATGTAACAGATAATATTAGCAGCAAAGCTGACTGGAGATGTTGCGTGGCAACCCCATGCGTGTACTTTTTTAAAAGGAACGCATCATCTGCCACTATGACACAATTCGATGGCATATTGAGAGTTTTGCCTTCAATTTCCGTTTTTAAAGCAGATCGTGAAAATATCCCTCCATCTGATTCTCTTTCTGCTGCGCCCACTTCTAAATATATAAAACAGTAATTGCTGTCTACCAATGCTAACATTATCGTACTAAAATAGCCTTTATAATTATAAAAAGCTGAGGCACTGTTGCTTGGACATTTTATATTTACAAGCTTGCCGTCTATCGCTCCCACACATCCAGGAAAATTCCACCGAGTTGCAAAACTATGTTCTATTTTATTCCACTCCAGTTGTGTAGCAGGTATCTGGAAAAATATAATATAAAAGTGATGATGTCACGAATATGATATTGTGACACCAGTACTTTCTTTGGGGTTTGTAGCTTAATTAATACTACTGTGTTGGGCTTTAATGAACAGATGGTATATTGAGTTGCCTAGATGTTATAATTCTGGTGTCTACGTGACAACTAATTATTAGTACATTTTATTAGCTATGCAATTACAATAACACACTATGCTGAGTCGTTGTTTCCCAGCCCACGCGCGCTTCGGATGTCTAGCTCGTACAGGGTGGTCTCTCAAAGAGGTGGTCTGTCGTCACACACCCCCTTCTTGAAAGAAAAACGTCGACCTCGACGTTTGATGAGCATCGACCTCTCGTCAGCGTTTGTGTTCTGGACTGCAACGATCAACATCTATAACAAAAAGAAAAAAAACAGCAGTATACTTTTCCCTAACGTCTGGGTAGCCACGGACGACTGAGAAGCGCTCAATGAAATGCCGGTCATTTCATTAATCGTATCAATTTCCTCCGTCTTACCTTTCGTTTCTCTTTAACGTCTATCTTTCAGATATTTAAAGCAAGCCCAAAAAATAAAAACAATTACCAATAAAATTAGAACGGCAGCGTTTACATCATTTAAAATTACACTTACTTCGCTCATTGCCGTTGCTACTGGAGTATACCCTAAACCTAATAAATATGGATTTCTTATAATTACTATGAAAAACAAAGCGGTTGTTATAACATTTATAATCGTAAGCAAATTCCCAGTATAATGATACCTAAAACTATACATTTTATCACTACCTATATACTTAGCTTCCAGCATATCTGGGATTATTTTGCTTATATTTGGATTTTCAAAAGTTGGTAAAGATTGCTTCCAATTATCGTTTAAACATTCAGAAAAATTTTCAAAAACTAAATTGGTATGTGTTGTTACAGGTTTCATTTTAAAAGTTTTAAACTTCGACCAAATAGCTGGTAAAACATGCCTATACTTGAAACTATCGACTGTTCTAGCATCACACGGATACGATTTATGTATCAATTGTTTTTTTATTAGTATTTAATGAGCAAAAACAAGGAACTTCTATTTCTAATGCCCCTAACGGAGTTTTGTGATCTATCTTAACTTGCTGTGTATTATTTTCGCATTCAAGTAATAAATCTTTAGGTGGATACGTAACGATACATTTTTCTGGTTCGATTTGAGTGACTAATGTTTGATTATTTTTTAGACACGATGGTTTACAATACTTTATTAAGTCATATATTTGTATGTCTTCCGCCATTTTAGCATAACATGCTGCATTTATTATTGTTGAAAAGCTAGCTCGTGGTAAAATACATAGTTTGTTATCAACTTTACATTTTTTTTAGCGCAGCGCCCACTAGTACTCTAATTTCAGTTTCATACTTAGCAACCAACGTATCGTGTTCTGAGAAAATGCATACTTCATTTTGCCAAGCAAACGGAATAGGTACGACGCGATATAATTTCCAAGAATACCCACGCTGTTTTATAGGGATCTTTGAGGTTATAATTACGGATTTTTCTGTCGCGATGCACGATGCTATGTTAAGTCGCAAGTATTTTGATACATCTTGAGGTTTAATGACAAGCTCATGGTCACTAGATAACAATACGTTTTGTAACTGAATAAGATCCTTTTTAAGAGTCTCCATGTTTATTATTTCATTTGGAATTTTATTGTCCCTACATTGATTTATCACCTCTATCGTTTCAAAGCATTCTAGAGCGGCACCTTCCAAATAGCATGGTAGTTGGAGAAGTTTAGTCTCCTCAGACCAACGGTTTGCTCTTGCGGCTCTATTAAAATTTTGCATAATTGCTCACCCTCTTTTCCTGCGAATACCTTTGGATTTACGGAAGTATAAACTTCGCCTCTGAGATTTTCTCCTACTTCGTCATTATCTTGGTTGTTAGGCATGTTAACTGTTTGATTACTTCTAACTGGTAGAAGTGATGAGCGGCGTCTATTGGCTCTAGCGTGACTTCTCAAGAACATTCACTACACTCGCACTACACTTTCTAACCATTAACACGTACTCTACACATTCTACGACCGACGTTACGTTACGAGTGATCAACCACGCGAACTAGTACTTTAACTGTAGATGTAGACCAGTTTTCGCGAAAGTTACTCTGTACGATAGGATTACGCGGCGCCTCCATCAGTTGTGACACCAGTACTTTCTTTGGGGGTTGTAGCTTAATTAATATTACTGTGTTGGGCTTTAATGAATAGATGGTATATTGAGTTGCCTAGATGTTATAATTCTGGTGTCTACGTGACAACTAATTATTAGTACATTTTATTAGCTATGCAATTTCAATAACACATTATGCTGAGTCGTTGTTTCCCAGCCCACGCGCGCTTCGGATGTCTAGCTCGTACAGGGTGGTCTCTCAAAGAGGTGGCCTGTCGTCACAATATGGTTGATTTTTCTTGGAAAACATATTTTAATTCGAAAGTTTTTAGATACCCAAATGTTCATAGTCACTAAGTAAAAGTAGATATTTATGTTATTACTGTGAAGAAAGAAACCATTAAGGTATAAAAAATTATAGCATACATATGTTTTCTTTATTCCAGGAATCCCAAGAATCACAGAACACCCAAGATGAGAAAAAAGATGGTGATGATACTGCTGATTCGGACCACAGCGAATTGTGGAAGAAACAACTGAAAGCTCGTTTCAGGTACCTTCAGCGTCTTTTGCAAAGATAGCAAAAACGAGGAACAAATCCGCACCTTCGCTACCTTCTAAAAAAGCAAAAAGTGATTCTATCATAGCGGCGGTTACTACTCTCCAAGACATTCCAAACAAAGCTGAACATTTACACGAAAATGCCGATGATGAGTTTGAAGCATTTGGAAATACTGTTGCTGCACATTTGAAACGTCTTTCACTATAAATGATGCCTTACAAAGTCAAGAAGATATAATGAAATATTTGGTACAAAAAAGGTTAGGACTGTATGCTTCGTTTTCCACACACACGTTTACGTATCAGGAGAATCAATCACCCGTAATACCACCATACCCTTAACCAACAGGTTCCAGTTCGGATTCAGCAAGTGTTAACTTTCAGGAACAAACACATATCCAAACTAGTACTATATTGAGATCACAAATGGAAAATTTCACCACTGAACATGAAACCGCTGATTTATTAAGCCAAGCTTGGAACAATACCTAAATACATTTTTGTTATTAATTTTTGATTCTTATGTTAGTAGCACCTACCTAGTTATAAAATTAGAAATAAATAATGTTGATGTATTGATGTATTCCTTTAGAACAGTATAAATAGCATCCAAAACATCACATATAAATTTTGATATTGTGCATTTTGGTATCATGTACATATATTGTAGAGAGGCAAAAGAATCTCCCGTAGCCAGGAATCGTAGTGTTACTTGTAATTTGAGACGAGCTGGAATAGCGTCTCTCATATGAGTGTTTGAATTTTGTATTTTGTTGGCTATGAGATTCAACAAAAAGTTAAACTGTTCTGTTATTCTTAGGTGATTACGATATGATTCTTGGTCTTCATCTGCTAATTCACGCATTAACCTATGCGATGCTCCTAGCGTATTTCTTCGTGAAATCCAATCACGGATCCAATACCTATGTTTACGTTTTTTCTTTTCTTTCAATTGCCTCCGCATTTCTGAACACAAAATTTACAACACAACATTGATACTAGCACGAAGAATTGCTGCTGTCGCCATTTTGATGACATAAATGACATGCCAGTTTAGAATTTTAAACAAACCTGTGGAAACGCTCAATGGTGCCAGTTAATTGTGGCGCCAGTAAACTGGTGAATACTGGCGCCAGTAATCCCTGCATGTGGAAACCCCGCTTTAATCGATCCTTCATCAGCGTTAAGGGCTTCATAGCATAATTTAATTAGTTCAAGTGCTTGGAATAAAGGAATTTTTCAGGATGAGTTTGAGGGAAAAAAATTATGCTGTGCTTACACTAATTTTACCAGTGAAGGAGAACTAAATATTCTTGACGATTTAAATTCACAAAACGTCTTCACAATTCTAAAAAAATTTCTGTAATATATTTATAATTTCACATTTAGCAAGCACAAATTCACAGTTTTAACATAGGCTAGTCTAGTAGAGCTTAAAACTATTATTATTCAGTATATAAATGTTCTACGATTATTCAAATAGGAATAGGTTTCCTTATTAGGCGCATTTGGACCTATTATTTATTGAAGATCTTATATAGTTATTTCAGTTCAACAAAAAATTATATCAGTATACATGAGTAGTGGAGGAGCCTACAGAACCAGAAGAACCCAATACTTTTCCAGTCGCTTGCGGGGCCTATTTTCTTTAGAGGCGATATTTGGGACTACGGTGAGAATATGCATGTCGATTTTCTGTTAACAAGTATGGCGTTCCAAGATGGAAAAACATCTCGAGCACCACCTGCAGTCTAGACCTGACACCGACAGACTTTATTTTCTAAAGCGAAAGCTTAAGGGAAACCAGTACAGGCGTAGAAGACGTCCATCTCTGGAGAAGATCCCGGGAAGTAAGCTTTCAAGAGGCGGAGGAACAGCGATAATCGAGTTATGCGCATTATGTCGAAGCACAAGGATGCTATTTCAAATACTAGTAAGGAATTTATACCAATAAAATAATTAAAATTAATTTAGTACTAAGTATTATTTATTGATCCTAACCGGCCAATATTTTTAACATAAAAAAACTTGACTATTTTCTTTGTAACGTAACCCGTTAGGGTTCGTTGAAGCTTAGGAGTAGGAATGAAACACTATCAGTTTAACGCCACGTTTCGAAGGTTTAATCCCAGCTTTCTGAGGCATTTACCAATCAGTGGTAATCCCACAATAAATAGAAACACTACACAAGAGATACATCAATTATTTTTTTTTAAATACAATTTTTTCACATAAACAGACAATAAACATTCTGAAGATCGATCAGTTGAGAGACGTCATCTTGCTTGGTGTTAAACATAAACGCAACTGTTTTCATATAAGAGGAAGAATTTGCAAAATAAGTTACTCATACAAATTTGGGCAATCTAGAATTAGAGCAGATATAAAGCTTGTCCACAACTCTTATTCCAGTTAAATTTATTTTTTTTTACGAAGAAGATTAATGAGGGAAGCAATAATTGAGGCAAAAGAAGGAATCAGTGTTTAATAATAGCTAGCCATTCCAATAATTGGTTTAATATCCCGAACACCTTTTGGAGTTGCAATTCTAGTAACTAGTAATTCTAACTTAGCTGGATCAACAGATATACCTTGTTTATTTATTATATAACCCAAATATTTTAATTCAGATATAAAACTGATTAAAAATCTTACCTAAAACCTGAATATGTGACTAAAGATCAGAAGTACTACATTTTCAAAGTAACCAAGCACTTAGTCTAAATCTGATCCAAAAATATATATGAAGTCCAAAAGGTAAACAAGTAAATTCAGGAATACCAATAAGAGTAAAAGCCGTATATAGTTTACTCTTTTCTTCCAACCAACAAGACATTGCCAATTTGTCCACTTGTCAACAAGCGTTCTTAAAATCCGAACATGACGTGTATCGCGCACCACCAAGTTTATCCAAAGTTGTAGAGATATATGGTATATATACTTTCTTTTACTTCCTAAAATTAACTCAAATTCTTTGTTCACCATTTGGTTTGAATTTTAGTTTGAAACATGCAATACTGAAGATGACCAAGCTGACTTTGAAAGCTAAGCAATACCATCCTGAAGCATTTTATCTAACTATTAATTGATAATTTTTTGTATATAAGGAGAAACAGGGTAATACTTTTGCTTAATATATAATTATTTGTAATCTTAATGTAGACACTATATTACAGACATGTTGAATTTGTTCAACAGTCAAATCTTCATCATAGACAATTAATTTGCGAACTGAAAAATCTCCACCGCGAACGTCTGGAAACTGGAACCCATATATTTCCAACAATCTAAGCTTAATTGCATACCTCAATTTAGGAACTACATACAAATCAAATAACTTAACAACACTTCTGTTCCTCATACGTGCTGATACTGCACATCAATACAGCCACAGATCTCATTTAAAGCTACATTCTAGAAGTTGTACTTCTGTTTCTATCGAAAGACAAACTTAAACATTAAATCTTTTCTCAGCCAACCGAACCAAAAAAAATCTATTTGCTTCAGAGTCCAACAAACCAAAGAAAGTTGGTCCCAAGACACTAAGTTTAAGATAAGGACATTTCGCAGGATCATGTGCAAGAGATTATATATAATCTAAAATATGCTGTTGCTTAAAATCACTATTAATGAGTTCGATTTAAGATTCCATTTTTCAGTTGTTTGGTTTCAGGTAGGTATTGTAGTTATTATTGAAATGAAAGTAAATTTTAAAAATATTTCCAAATTTAAATATCATGATTAATACATTTTACGACCTGTGTCATGGCTCTCTGGCCCAGGACGAACCGCTACTGCGTTATATGCATTTTGTCGAAGTACAAGGATGCTATTTCGAAGATTCATAAGGATTCCTACCAATAGTCTAATAAAACAATTTAAATTAATTCAGTACTATTACTTTTTGATCCTACCCAATACTTCGTAACACAAATATTTTTAATTATTTAACATTTTGTGTCTATTTTAAACGTTACCTTCTATTTAGGTGCGATACATTCCTCTAATATGAATATTGATTTTGTGTAAAAGAAATACAATAAAACATTCGTACAAACTGAAATACTTTATTAAATAATCTCAAAAATATTTATAACCAACATAAATGCCTTTAACGTTATATCTTAAACATCGATTGCCCTCAACTCAACTGCCAGTCTAGACAATAACTTCAAATAATAATATTATAGCTTTAACATTAATATAGATTTCATTTTGTCTACCTAGTAGTTAGTAATGTTTAATCGTTTTAATTCAGAACTTATATCTAAAAAATGCTTATGGGTAAGCTTGCATTATTCGTTATCACTTTGTGATAAATAAACACCAACGATGATAAATATATTATGAACAATTGTACCAACATATGTTTTACCAAAAAAAAACACATATTTCATGTAATTTTGTGCTCATAGTGCATATTATGATATATTATTATTATTACGTTTTAATTGGTAGAATTAAGTATCATATCGTAATCTGGTCTTCCGGCCCTGTAAGATTGCAAATATTTAATATGTGTGTCGGAGTCCATCATGCTTCTTTTTACGCTGGGTTCCTCAGACATCCTTCTGGACCATTCCATCTTTGAGCGAAAAATAATATTAAAAAAAACTTACAGGCAATAGTAGAACTTTATCAGACTTACCAGTTTCTTGTATTTGTCCTTATTCAGCAAATTGACTGAACCGAAAAATTTGAGAATTTCGGCTCTTTCGCACCAAGGCCAGATCATCAAGTCTAACATTCCCGGCTTTACACCACCGAAGAATGGCGTGCCTCTATTATTGGCGAGTTCATGTTCGAAACGCGCGAGGCCATTGACTATTACGTCGTCACTGTCCAGACCACGACCAATACTTTGTATGCATCGAGAAGTCGCGTTGACTATCTAAAATTAATTCCAAATCTATGTGTTATTGTAGAAAAAACAACAGAGTACATTTAGAAAATACTACTGTAATATTTAATTTTAAAATTTGAATTTCGCGCCTTTAGATATAACGTCATATGTGTTGACAGTTAATACGTTTTGTTAGGTTGGCATAAGTGATTGAGAAATAGAGATTATGACGTGACTCGATTATGGCGAGACGTATTAATTTATGTATTTATAAGTTATGAGTTGTAATTTGTGTATTTGTTTAACCATATAAAAAGCCATTCTACACTATTTAAAATGCAAAAGGTGAAAAGCTGAAGAAAATATACCTAATATACAGGGTGTTTCAGAACTATGGGATCAAACTTCTGAGGGTTGTTCAGTGCAACGGAAGCATCTATTTGAGTATAGGAACCCATGTCCGGAAATGCGTCACTACGCCACTACGGCCCTAAGACGCGTTAAAATTTATAAAAAACAATAATTACCTAAATAGGATCTGCTGCATTTATTTTTACCTTTTGTACATGATACCATAACAACAATTGTTTAAAATCAACGCTTATCAATGTCAATTCTCAATGTCATGTTTAAAAATTTTATAGCTTACAATTTTTAAACATTTATTGCTAATGGAAAACTTTACCAATCAAGAATTGGCGGATATGCATTTGGCATACGGAGCAACAAACTGCAATGCACGAGCAGCATCGCGCTTGTATCATGAACGTTATCCCGAACGACAGCATCCTGGATACAACAAGTTTATTGCGGTTCATCGGCGTCTCGCTGAGACAGGCATGTTTAAGACCAAGATGCATGATACTGGTGTTGCTTGAACCGTAAGAACGGTCGAATTTGAAGAAGAGGTGCTTCAGCGAGTTGCCGATGAACCATCAAATAGCACACGTGACGTCGCTAAGAATATGAATACGAGTAACGCTTCTGTCTGGCGGGTACTACACGAGCAACAACTCCATCCTTACCACTTCCAGAAAGTTCAAGGTATGACTACAGCCGATTATCATCCTAGAGTTCAATTTTGTCGATGGCTTCTGGATCACACCATTGCACAACCACATTTTTTACGATATGTTTTGTGGACCGATGAAGCCTCTTTCACAAGAGACGGTATTTTTAATAGTAGAAATAGCCATGTTTGGGACGAAGAAAATCCTTATGCAATATTTCCAAGAAAACATCAGAATCGTTGGTCTGTCAACGTATGGGCAGGCATTGTTGATGATTATTTAATTGGACCTACCGGAACGGTTAACAGGACCTATTTATCTGCGTTTCTTAGAGGAAGTTCTCCCAGAACTCCTTGAAAATGTTCCACTAATCGTTAGACTGCAAATGTGGTTTCAGCATGATGGAGCGCCGGCTCACTTTGCTGTACAAGTACTCAGTGCTGGCTCAGCGGTTTGGGCACCGTTGGATTTCCAGAGGCGGAGCAGTTTCTTGGCCTCCTAGGTCACCCGATTTAACGTCGTTCGATTTTTTCTTGTGGGGACAGGTAAAGTCTTTAGTCTACGAAACTGCAGTAGAATCAAAGCTAGACTTAATTGGACGAATATCAGCAGCATTTGAAATCCTTCAAAACGAGGATCAAATTTGTAGTGTAGTCCGCCGAAATCATGTGCGGCGTTTAAATCGGTGTATTGAGGTTGGAGGAAGACATTTTGAACAATTGTTGTGATGGTATCATATACAAAAGGTAAAATAAATGTATCAGATCCTATTTAGGTAATTAATATTTTTTCTAAATTTAAACGCGTCTTAGGGCCGTAGTGATACATTTCCGGACATGGGTTCCTATACTCATTCTACTGTTGCACTGAACAACCCCTAGAAGTTTGATCCCATAGTTCTGAAACACCCTGTATTTAAGCTGTTTTCAGGGATTCTCTCATTTGAAAGAATTATTACTCAATACCTTTGACAACACAGATCGTTCAGAGAATATACCATCCAAGTTCTACCAATCTTTAAATGTTAATAAATTTTTTGGTAGTGGTGTTTTCTGAAGGATCCATTTATATTTTAGTTTCAGAGAAAAAGAGAACATATTACCTTTCACGAGCACACGTTTAAAATTCATGCCATAGACATTTCGGTTTTTTGTAAATACAGATATAAGCACCTTCTGAAGGTTTTGAAGTTAAAAATAAGGGTGAAGGATTTGGTTTTGAATGGCGATATTTTATTATTCGTGAGAATATTTTCGAATTAATAAGAATATTCTTAAGAGTCTGTTAGTCAAAGAAAGAGGAATTCTTATGACTAGTTTAATATAAGAATGTTGTACTTCAAAACTTCCCGAGTTAGAGACAATTTTGTAACCAAGAGTAATCATGGTTATACCCACAACAAAAAAGTCTTATAAAGTTCAAATTTCCAATTCTTCATTTTGGCTAAACAGATAAAGATTTTTCAGGTAGATTAAATTTCTTTTTCCAATATCCTATTTAACTCTACCTGCTATCTAACTAGTATTAAGTATTTTTTATAACCATTAAAAAGGTGACTTTAATCTACTGTTACTTACTCTACTAAATTCCTCAATCAATAATTTATCCTTGGCTTTCTGTAATGGGTCCTGGCTGTGTAGATGATGAGCCCGATATTTTTCGTCTAAATAATCCGCAATCACCAAACTGTCATAGAGTACGTCGCCAGTTTCGAGTTCTAGTGCGGGGATTCTACCGCTTGGACACACATCATAGAACCATTCTGGTTTACTGTAGAGCTTAATGTTGACCACATCATAACTAAAATATGAACATGTCTTATTAATGAATCTTTAAATTAGATATTTTTGATCAAAATTTATATGATACATACCATACATATAATTCTGAGAGAACGAAAAAAATTGCGCAGCTATTTTCATTTAAATGTTTAATAATATTTTTATTTTTTTATGTTGGGATGAGGTAATTAAACAGCTTTTTACAAAACGGCGAGAAAATGTAATGAAGGCTACAAAATGATGTATATAAAAATTGACATATCGACTTTTTTAACAAGACAACTTGTGTACAAAGTTCCAATTGGAAAAGAATAAGAAAAAGAAAAGTCTTTTTTGAGTTTTTGTTGAACTTTTATATCTGGCCAAAAAAACTACTATTATCTTTTTAATTCATTCACACTGCCATATTAAACTTTTAACAACTTTTTTATGTATATTTCGATTTTTTCAATCGTCAAGAAACGTTGCCTCATTTATTACTAAATTACAATAAGTTTACAGCGGGCAGTTTGTTTCAGGAACTCTGACATATCAGATTTCAAAACTAAACCTAATAGCACAGAATAACCCCGAATTCGGGGCTATTCTGTGACCTAATAGTCAATGTCTGACGTGCCGTTACGTTCATGGATTTGTATTGTTTGTAAAGCAAATGATGCACCTAGTTATACAGTGTCAGCCAAAAGTAGAGAAACTTTTAATTTATTTTCTAATTTAATAATCTATTCAAAATTTTTGTGACACCATGTATTAAAATTGTTTAGCTTAGCCTAAGCCATAAATTCATACCAAAACAGTTTAAATATTTATCACAGGAATGTAAATAGTAAACAATGTTTTTTTTACTTGAGGACATAAATAAAGAAACTTTTTGTATTAAATAGGTCTCGTTTGAAGCAGTTCCTTTTTGGATTGTGAAGAAGCCTATTTACTATTAAAATACCTCGAGGTATAAATTTATCTGAACAAATAAAAAAACTTATAATTGAGAAGCACAATACGGGAGTGAAACAAGTAACAATCGTTAGAGAACTTGATCTTCATAAAAGTGTCATTTGTAAACAAATCAAATTGTGGTAAACTAGAGGCACTACTGCCAGCATCTCTAAGCCAGGTAGACCCAAAAAAACAGCATCTGCAACTGACAAGCTAATTAGAAAATGTTCTATAAGAAATCCATTTTTCTCCGCCGAAGATATAAAAAAGGCATATCCCAGCATTTCCCTTTCAGTTTGATCTATTCGAAGACGTTTATGTGACGCCAACTTAAAAGCCAGGAGACCGGTAAAAAAAACTTTCATTTCAACGAAAAATAGACAAATTCGTTTAAGATTCGCAAAAGAATACTTACCTAATTATAGGTAAGTATTGGTTGGAAAAACGTTTTATGGTCAGATGAAAGTAAGTTCAATTTATTTGGGTCAGATGATATGAGATGGATTAGACGTCCCGAGAATGAAAAATTCAACCCAAAGTACACTATTCCCACAATCAAACATGGAGGCGGTAATGTGTTGGTGTGGGGATGTTTTTCCGGGCATGGCGTTGGTCCACTGGTGAGAATAGATGGGATCATGAATAGCCAATATTATCTAAACATCTTAAGGAATAATATGCTTCCCTACGCCGAGGATAATTTGCCGTTAATTTGGAAATTCCAGCATGATAACGACGCCAAGCACACTTCTAAAATTGTTAAAAATTTCCTAACCTCTCAACAAATTCAAGTTCTGAAGTGGCCAGCTCAAAGTCCAGATTTAAATCCCATCGAGAACTTGTGGGAGCGCCTAGACAAAAAAGTTCGACAAAAAAATCCGAATAAGTTCCGAAATAAAGACGAATTATTCCAAGTCCTAAAAGAAGCATGGAGTGAAATTTCCGGAGATATTATACACAATCTTCTTGAATCTATGACAAGACGGTGTAGTGAAGTTGTGAAGAATAACGGTTATGCCACAAAGTATTAGTGTGCTTTTATGCACATTTTGTATTATAACATAATTATGTCATAAAAATAAAAAGTTCTCCATTTTTGTTATTAGAGAAAATAAATTTTGTTTGCATATTTTGTAATAAACTATTTATTTTCAATTTTTTTTTTTAAATTATTTTCGTCACTATTAGATATAACCATAAACATTATTTACAATTACTTCGAATTAGTTTTAATAAGAAAAAAATAAAAATATTAAAAGTTTCTCCACTTTTGGCCGGCACTGTATGTATAGAAACGGTTTAACGCAGAATTTCAAATGGTGGATTTATTCATTTTCTTACGTGATTTAAGTTCAATTTCCAAAAAGTTTTCTTTATAGTTGAACTTCGAAACAAAAAAAATTTAATCTTTTGGCTCTAATTCCAAAAAAAATTTTTTTTTTAAACATTCATTTTCTATTCGACATTATCAAAATTGAAAACAGAAAGAAAAATAAAAAGTTTTGCCGAAACCCGGGATCGAACCAGGGACCTTTAGATCTTCAGTCTAACGCTCTCCCAACTGAGCTATTTCGGCTGACAATTCCAATTTACAAAACGAAATACATGCCATACTGCGACTAATTTAACGTGTAGAGTTTTTGCATTGGGCACGTAAATAAGTATGTCAATTATCACGTTTATACGAGCACACACGGTTTAGATTTTGTTTTGTATGGCTGTTTAGTATTTGGCAATCAAGCATTCATTTAAAGATACACTTATGGGCTTTCATATTAATTTGACATCGATTTCTTTTTATATTCTTAGTTAAATAAAAAATGTTGTATTGGAAAAACTTACGCAATCTTTTTAGCATCTAATACCAACATGACCCTTTGGGCATAGGGACAAAATCTGTTGCTGTATAAGCGTAGCTTGCCCTTCGGTGGTGGAGAGGGCTGCCTTGAACCTGTAAATGACCAACGTTATGATAGTTGTTTTATAAAAATATTCTACAATAAGTATAAGGCAAAACATTTCATGTTTTTGGTATGATTCACTACAAAGAAAATTATCATCATCATAACAAAGAAAGTTGATTGCACCAGATATGTGTCACCAGGTAAGAAAGAAACCCATAAACTACTCCAAATAAGGTATTGCACATGAATACATAAAGATTCTTGGTTTGGCTACCATTTTAGTTTCTATTATTTTTCTATTGTTACTATAATACTATTGTTTTCTATTGTTACTATATACTTATAATAGGGCAATTTGTGCAAAAATTATATCTTGTGAAAACAAAAGTATTCGAGAGTTTGTTGACTCAAAAATCAATCTAATTTAAGAAAAGAAACAAAAAGAATTTCTGGTGTAGAGACTAAATAAGATTCGTTGTAGGTCTTAAGATGATATCATGTCTGAAAATAGCAAGAATATTGAATTTTTCTTCATCAAAATAACATTTTGGGAATAATATTATCAGTTGCAACTACGATTATTTTCATTTACCGTTTACCTTCATATGTGTGTGCTAACAGCATGGTTTGTTTACTTTCGCTACTGCAGTGTTAATAATAGCTAAAAATAGATTTATGTTCGCCAATTTTATATGTAAATGTGCGCAATAGACGGTATAATGCATTATTTTGTTAGTTTTACAAAAATTGATACATTATTTTATCTCATCAGCTGTCTAATTCTTATAAAAAATGAAAAGCTTCAGAAATACACCTCGGAAAATTAAGTTTGTGTGCTATAAAATAAACTAATAACAAAAATTTCATGTCTATAGACCTTGAATTAAAAACAAGGCAACATAAGGCTCCAAGGAAAGTTATTATGTACTTTGGTATTATGACTAATAGGTATATAACGGTTCTGTAAATCCTATAGTTCATTGTTCATACACTCTTTTTAAGTGTGGGTGCATTCAGATGTTTTCAGTATACCGAAAACTTAAAAGTAGGGCAAAGAGAAATTTACATATTTCCTTTATATAAATAAAATTTGTTTGGTAACTTAGGTAATCGTCTCTTTGATTGTGGCAAGAATAGCAACTATGAACATGATGAGAGTATTCATGAATGAGGTAGGCGTCCAAAAATAAACATTAAATTTATCGGTTCTCAAAAAACCGGGTCAAAACACGAATAATTTTGAAATACAGGCGTGTATTATAGCATCGTCTATTTGATTGCGGCCATTCTTCGCATCCTATGCCAATGTCCCCTAAAATAATTATTATATGATGAGTTTTAATAAAAATATACGTATATTTAACCAATAGGATATTTTTTTATAATATGTGAAATTTTATTACATCATAAAACAAGATAAGATATAGTAATAGTTCAAAATAAAAACATTAAATTTCAACATTTTTTAAGTAATTTTTCCTAAGGCAGCAATTTTTCCAATCTGTAGCAATAAAGCAATACAAAGATATGAAGAAAGATACACTATCATTAATTACACACCCGTACACTATTCGCTCAAAACACCTAACTGGCTACCTACCAAATATAAACACCACATTAGGGAAGCGTTTCTACTTGTATCTGAGTCCAAAAATTCATTCAGTACTGCCTGCTGGTCTTTTTGAAATTAATTCTATATACAGGGTGGTCCGGTTTCGATGGCGGAAAATTAAATGGCCGACGGAGAACGAAAAAATAATAAGTTTGCTATTATAAATAATATTCGAAAAATGATTCGTTAAAAAATTACAGGGTGTCAAAATTCTAATTAAAAAAATCAATTTTTTTTATTTTTCTTAAACCCCTTTAGATACTTTAATGAAATTATTAAATTTATTCACCAGTGGCGTGTGTGCGGGCCGATCTTCATACAATTTTAATTAAAAAAATGATGCGCCATTGGTTTTTTTTTAAATTTCTTTTTTTTATGAAATCCTTGTTTAATTTAAAATAAAAAACATCTCTTTACTTTTTGTCGTACGACACACTGTTTGCGAGTAAAAAAATAATTTTTTATAAATGCTGATTTTATTTTATTAAATAAAAAATATGAAAATACTACGTCAAATTATTGCGTTGGTTAAATTATTAATTTTGCTATTGTTAACAGTGTTGTTAAAAGTATTGTGAAAAATGCGTTTTTCAAGTAATAAATACGCTGATATTCATTTCTGTTATGGATTTTGTGATGGAAATGCGGAAGCGGCAATTCGTGAATATCGAAGACGGTATCTAAATAGAAGAATTCCAGATGCTCGCGTGTTCATTAGAACACATCAAAATTTTAGGAACTTTGGTCTACGTGGTAATAATGAACAATACCGAAACCAGAGAAATAATAATGAAAATCGTGTACTGCGCACTTTTGATAATAATCCAAGGCTGAGCTCTTGCAAGGCAGCTCAACAACTACAAATTCCTAAATCTCAAATATTGCGAACCTTACACGCTGACCACAGGCATGCATATCAACTACAGCCTGTTCAGGGTTTACACCCTGGTGATGCTGAAAAGAGAGTAAGATTTTGTCACTGGCTTTTAAACTCAACAGAGGAAAATCCCGACTTTTTATTCAAGATACTTTGGACGGATGAGTCTTGTTTTACAAGACGCGGAGGGATAAATTTTCATAACATTCATGTTTGGGCACAACAGAATCCTCATGCAATTCGGCCAAGATCGTTTCAAAATGAATTTTCCGTTAATGTTTGGTTGGGCGTTATTCGTGATAATGTTTGTGGTCCGCATTTCCTACCTCCAAGGCTAAACTCACAACTATTTCTGGAGTTTTTAAATAATAGCCTGCCGGACGGACTACATTGAGGACTTACCCATTAATTTGAGACATGAAAGTTGGATACAACTGGATGGAGCCCTCCTCCCCCCACACATTTTGGAATAGGTGTAAGAAACTGGCTTAATAATAATTACCCTCGAAGGTGGATTGGCCGGCTAGGGAGGAATGATCTTAATGATCAAAATGGTATTGGACCAATACCCTGGCCACCCAGGTCACCGGATCTTAATCCACTAGATTTTTACGTTTGGGGAAACATTAAGGATAAAGTTTACGCTAATCCCGTATTTAACAGAGAGGAATTAATCTTAAGAATTCAGGAAGCATGTAATGACATGCAAAATCAACATTTTGTGGTACTGGCTGCAATAAACTCCTTAATAACTCGGTGTAGAAAATGTATTGAGGTCAGTGGGCTGCATTTTGAACAACTTCTTTAATTATTAATTGTTTTTATTTTGTTATTGTTTTTAAACGAATTAAATGTGTTATCTTATGTGTTTTTATAAATCAGCATTTTTACTCGCAAAAAGTAAAGAGATGTTTTTTATTTTAAATTAAACAAGGATTTCATAAAAAAAAAGAAATGAAAAAAAAAACAGTGGCGCATCATTTTTTTAATTAAAATTAATTAAAATTGTATGAAGATCGGCCCGCACACACGCCACTGGTAAATAAAATTAATAATTTTTGCACAAAAAGATGCGTCTTGATTAACTGTCCAAACGTGCCAAATTTCATTAAAATATCTAAAGGGGTTTAAGAAAAATAAAAAAAATTGATTTTTTTAATTAGAATTTTGACACCCTGTAATTTTTTAACGAATCATTTTTCGAATATTATTTATAATAGTAAACTTATTATTTTTTCGTTCTCCGTCGGTCATTTAATTTTCCGCCATCGAAACCGGACCACCCTGTATTTGTTTAAAGTGCAATTAAATGAGTGAATTCTAAGCCAATCTAAACAGTATATTGAATATATCATAGACTATAAAAATAAACATTCAAGTGGTATTATAAATAAACCCTAATTTGTTACTATTTTTTCCTGATTTAGAAGCAAAACCCTATTTTGATAGATTTCACTACCAACTTGGCTATTATACTTCCAAGACTTTATCATTCGTTTAATGCTATCAACTTGAAAATTGTTATTTAAACGTATTTTAGCACTACTTAGGAGTAGAAACTCGAATAGCATAAATACTTTTTATCGTTATTAGTGTAATATATACTTTTTTATTTAAAAAACTACTTTGTTTAAATTATTACTCTGTGTATTCATAAACCCCTGCCAAGGTTAACCTTTTGTGGGCCATTGTTTTCTTGTTTGTTTTTCAGACATTTTAATTTTAAACTTTATTTTACTGTATTTTCTTAAATAAACTTATTATTATTAGGTTTATATTTTAGTTGAAAAAAACGAATGATTAGTTTTCTGGACTAGTTTCAGTTATATGAAAAACATATTCCTCTAGATATATTAAAATGAAATCAATCTATTTATACAAATTACAGATAATAGTATTATACAAGTCAATATAAATGGTACACTAATAATAAAAACTGTCAACAACAATTATATTACATTGAAGATTAAAATAACAAATTGATTTCTTTTATTACTACACTACATTATCATATTAAATAAAAAGTATAGATAAAGTACTCCCAAAAGGGATAAGAACTCTGAGCAATAAAAAATCCTCTCAGGCCCTTTTTAAAAACATTTGTTTCCAGAGGGGGAATATTGGGATGAAAGAGCATTGAAGAGTGACCACCAGCGCCATTCCTAGACCTCACAAGCCTATGGAAAGCCCGGCAAAGCTATCCCTTTATCCGGTTGGATAATCGTGACAAGTGACGGTGAACGCGGTATTCAGATTAGTCTTAACATAACACAAGCACATATACATATTACGTATAATTATGGTACAGTCATAACACACAGTCAAATAAAGCTTTCCTGCTTGGAAAGCTTTTAAGTAAAAAAGAAGTCGAGAAACAAAGGTCCGGTCCTTATAAGATATACGACAGTTGACCTGTTTTTTACACAGATTATCCACATGTCATAACTGGATCAAAGTATTATATATATCTTAAAGGGGTACTTAGGGGCAATGAAGTTCTAAAAGTATTATTTAATTATGATATACTAACAAGTACAGATACCTTATATACAGGGTGGTCCAGTTTAAACGTCATTAATTTTAATACGTGATAGAGAATTTAAAAAGAAATAAACAATTTTAAAAGAAAGAAACATTATAAAATTTTTCTCAGAAATGTTTAATAACGAAGATACAGGGTGGTAAAGTTAAGAATAATTATTTGTTTATTTATCATAACTTTTAAACTACCTCAATTTTAATTAAATTTCGCATGCAGATTATTGTAGTGAATTGTCAATTACTGATGAAGCCAATTTAAAAAAAAATTGCCACTGGCGTAACATACGGAGAAACTTGGTCCTTTTTTGTCTCAAATCTGCGAGGTGATAAAATATTTTTTATAAGAAGTCAACTGTTAGATTCTCCATTTGATTTGGAAAAAAAAGTTACTCTTGCAAAATTATGATTTAATGTAAAAGATGGGAGACACAGTCAAATTCCTTTGTTACGTCAGAAAATTAGGAAACAGTATTTGAATTACGCTCCAAGAATGTGAGCTGCGTGTGAACTTGTAGCAACAGTGGTAGATCATTGCGAATACCACAATGATTTTGAATAAATAGCCGATTTGCTTCAAACTATTCTTTAAAAGTTCTTCAGTACATTTTCATAAAATTTAGAAAAAATAGGAAGTATTGATATACGCCTGCAGAATATGTGTTCACTTCTACAGCCCTTGTTCTTGTACATGGCACATATTTGAATCGCCATCTTCGGAACACTTGGTAGTATAAAGTACATGCAGTAGTGCACAAGCTAATAATATTGATTATTGGATAAATTGTATTATTTTTCATTGTTTTTATGTTTTTAAGTCAAAAACGTCTTTAGTTCTTCGTAGAATTAATAATGCTCCTCCGATCAACTAAAGCTGGAGTTCCAAAGATGAAATGTAGATCATTCCTTATAGGAGCTGCACTAGATAATCAAAGAAACATCCATATGCAGTGGGAAGAGCAGAGATCATCTCCTCAGCAGTGCCAACGAGATGTTTTTTCTCTATAGGTCTCTTATCAACATATATCTGGTCAATATCTTTTAATATAAATTCTTAAGCATCTATTTGGCAACATTTATTTTTGAATAGCAATTTTTAAAAAAAATTTGATTTAACATGAAATAAAATTTCTGGTTACTATTTAAAAACTATTTACTTGTTTCAGAAGGTTTTATTTCCTCAAGGGTAATTTTTATAAGTTAAAGATCTGACTTTTTTATCACATGGTGTTTTCAATCATATTCTACATCATTGCACATTAAAAGATGAAATTTTGAACATTGGCTCAAACAGGGTGAACCTTTTTTTATAGAAAGTTATGCTCTCGCATCCATCTATTGCCGTACTCAGTATAATCATGGTGCAACTTTGATATTAATAGAGAATAAGTTTTTAGAAAGATATAACTTTGTTGATATAACCAAGTTTGAGTATCTCCTGGAAGAAAAAACTTTTGAATTTTGCATTGTTTATTCTAAAGAATTAAATTTGTACATTTTAGGCCTTTACAGGTCACCCTCGAGTAATTTTAGTAGTTTTATTGATAAATTATATAACATTTTAAGCCAAATATCGGTAAATGCATCACTAATATTGACAGGTGACATTAATGTAAATTTTTTAGACTGCAATAACTCTAACAATCATTTGTCAATACATAGAGTGCTGAAATCTTTTAATTTAACTTTGCATGTTGACCAACCTACTCGCATCACTGCTAATTCAGCATCACTTTTAGATTATGTTTGCTCTACGCTCTGTGAAACGCAGGTTGCATGTAGAATTGTAAATGCCGGGTTGTCTGATCATGAGGCCGTATTATGTTCCTTTCTTCTAAGTGAAAAAAAGTCTACCTCAAGAAAAAAAGTGTGGAAGGTTGTTCACTAGAAAAAATTTCTGTAAGTTTAAAGAATGTTGTAATTCAATAGACTGGAATGGTATCATACTTAACAACGGTGATCCTTTTGAGAGTTTCCATTCAACTTTAGTGGATGTTTTTGAGTCAACTTTCCCCATGGTGACAATTAGGGAAAAAAGGAGAAGACCCTGGTATAGCAGGGGTCTATTAGTTTCTGGTAAAAATCTTCGGTGTTTGCACTCCATAAGAAAGTTTGCCCTGGACAACTCCAAATTCATATCCTACTTTAATTGATATCCCAAAATTTACCGCGATACAGTGAAATTGGCAAAAAACTTATACTACTCAAGTAAAATAAACCAATCAAGAAATAAGTCTAGAGAGTCTTGGAAAATTGTTAATGACTTACGAGGCGAACGTGGGAACCCTTCTGTTTCTAATAGCACGGTGTCGGCCGAAACACTTAATCATTTTTTCCAGGGTGTTGCTTTGGGTCTATCAATATTATTGCCTCAGTCTGTTAGAGATCCGCGCTCATACTTACACAAAATTAAGGTGCCTGAAACATTTTTCTTTAGACCAACAGATTCTAGTGAAATAATGGAAGCTCTATCCTCAATGAAAAATAAGAACTCCTCTGGATGGGATGGGCTGTCACTAAAGGTCCTAACAGCGCTACCGCTACCAACCTTTGATTCTTTGGCTGAGGTGATAAATGTTTCACTTTCAAGTGGGTCCTTTCCACATTTACTCAAGGATGCCTTGATTATACCATTATTTAAGGGTGGAAACTATGATGACCCATCAAATTTCAAACCCATAGCCCTGCTTCCCACGATTGGCAAGCTTGTAGAAAGATTGGTAAAAACTAGGATGATGGAATTTCTGAAACGGCATAATGTTCTTAACCATCAGCAATTTGGATTCCGGACGAAACTGGGTACATCTGATGCTATTTTCAATTTTTTGGAGAGTCTGTACATGGGGTTGAACCCTGGGGTGAGTGCGGCGGCGGTGTTCTGTGACTTATCTAAGGCGTTTGACTGTGTAAGTCACAGAATACTGCTGCAGAAGCTAGAAACCTATGGATTCAGAGGAGTTGCTCTCGACTGGTTTCGTTCTTATCTATCTGGAAGAACACAAAGGGTATTCTTTGACAATGATATGTCATCCCGTCTGGATATGGATGCTGGTGTACCCCAGGGTTCTGTTCCTGGACCAATATTGTTCCTGCTATAATATGTCAATGATATCTCTCAAATTCCAATTAGGGGCAAATTTACTATCTTTGCGGATGATACAACATTACTTTGGCATGACACTGACACCAAGAGATTAAGGAATATCGTTGATGAAGATTTAATTCTTGTAAAGTCATGGTGTGAATCTAATAGATTAACTTTTAATATTTCTAAAACTAATATTTTAACTTTTAAATGTAACCTTGGAACTGTCACTTTGCAAAATGAAACAATAAGTCCTTCTGAAACATGCAAATTTTTGGGCCTGACGATTGATAAGGAATTAGAATTTGAAAATCATATCTCCTCTTTAATAGGGAAGTTATCATCCAACTGTTATGCTATTAGAGTAATAACACATTCTCTGGGACTTGATGTGGGCAAAATTGCCTACCATGCTCTTATTGAGTCTCATCTGAGATACGGTATTGTGCTTTGGGGTGTGTGCTCTCAGTATTTGTTCAGCTCTCTATTTATTTTGCAAAAAAGAGCCATACGCTACATGTGTGCAGCTCCCTTTCGTAGCCCCTGTAGGCCATTATTTTTAAAACACTCTGTCCTGAAATTGCCATGCCTTTTTATTTTAGAAACTGTTTGTCTTATCCACAAAAAATATCGCCATCAGCTTGGCCCTCCTCCTCGGGTTACAATCTCCGAACAACCTTCTCTTTACCTCTGCCTATCCCAAAAAGTGAGCAGATTAAGTCCTCTTTTGTGTACGGGGCAGAAGGCTTTTTAACCACCTACCCCTTTATATAAGGCTAATAAATTGTGAAAAACGTTTTAGGAAAAATATAAAGAAACTTTTGCTTGCTAAAGCATTTTATTCTCTAGACGAGTTTTTAAATACAATTTTTTGACAGTGAAGAGTTTTGCGCAGCGTAATGTGAATTCTTACTACCCTTTCTTTGGGTGTGTTCTATATTCTATATATGTAAGAATTGTTAACATTTTTATATTTTTGTAAGATTATGTTGTCAACTATCTTTAAGGTTTTATATAATGCTTTGTTAACAACAGATGATGTTACGTAACAATAAAGGTATTTTTGACTTTGAAGATTAAAGAAACCTTAAACCAAATAAAATTATTATAAGAATCTAATAGAAGAATGATATATTTTCTGAAATTCCTTAAAAACATTATCTATTATTGACTTCGAAAATGTTGAGGTTTACTTTAACACTTAAGAAACCATTGCTCAGCAGTATGGCAAGTGTTTTACTCAAAAACTTTGCACATATATATCTCATTATTTTAACAGTGTTCATTACCCCCAGTGATACAAGCAGACATTTTTTTTAATGATTATTTCTTCATTTATTTTATGGTTGATGGTCTCTTGAGTTGATTTATTCATTTTAAACAGGCAATAATTATCATAAAGAATTTTAATGAAATTAATTAATGATAAACATTTTTAAGTGAGGAAGTTAATTAAGAGTCATGCTTTTACATTTCAAATTCTTGCATCAATTTAACATGATGTGTAGATTTAAATGAGCCTACATATAAACAAACCGTTATTGGTAACGGTTTGTAACCCTGAAGTATCTCTGTGTCTTTCGAAAGTCCTGTGGTTCTTCAACAGGGAGGAACCTCATTGGACGAAAGAAAGGCTTAACGTTCAATTCTCTTGGCAACAGCTCACAAACTACAAAGAACATTCTAAGTTGTATGACGAAAAACAGGTGCTGGAGCAAACTTTAGAGGACCCTCTAAGCACAAATAAAGAAACGAAGACCGCAGCAGATGCCTGCAGAAGTAACTTGTCAATAGGCATTCGTGGACATAGTATCCAATGCTGCAAGTTGCCGAGTTACATAAAAATATGATTACGAGAATTGAAACTTAGGAGAAGGCCAACGAAGCATGCTCAATGGAAGTGAAAAACCTGTGTCAACAAATTGCAAAAATACATACAGCAGAAAAGAACAACTCAGTCTTCGAGAAAACCCCACAAACTGGAACACCAACCTGCAGCTTTCAACAAAAAAGTAAATTAATGATTATCGGTGGTGAAAATGCCAGAGGATATGCCATGTTAGTGAAAGGCATACTAGCAGCTTATTATTATTCTCACTGCCAGATGCATACTTTTTTGACTTTAAAAAAAATTAACAAAATAGATCATATCATTATGTTTATCTCGAACTTCAACGCCATTAAACCTATTTAAACTATAATAAGTTACTATTCTTTTAGACCAATTCTAAACAAACTTAGTTGAATCCAAATTAATACAAAAACACTACTTATCAGACAAGAACTCAATTGACTGGCATTGAAATTCTTAAGGCACAAAGAGAAGAATTTTCTGTGTGTTTGTTGACTGTTGCAGAAATTCTGTTTGCTGGATTCTGTAAACAATATGTTGTTCAGCAGAAAGGGACATGGAGAAGTGAATGATTTCGGGTTGAGTAAGATGGAACATGGATTGAGAAGAGAGCCAAAGGCAGTCAGAACATCTTGTTATACCATTTAGAACCTTAAAAGCAAAACATACATCATAGTACTCCCTTCTACTTGACAAGTGATAGACATGTCATAGTCTGTTCAGTAGAAAGAAGTTTACCTGATCTTGAAAGGATAAATCTCATGAACTTGACAAATTTGTGCTGATCATTTTCAATTCTATTGATATTTATTTGATAGTTAGGAGACCATATTACATTAACAAACTCAAGATCCTTTACTAAATCAACATGCCTTAGACTTGAATTATTAATTAAGTACTCTACAGGGTACAGAGTCCTTTTTCTACTGAATATCATGAAGCCAAATTTATTAACGTTAAGAGACATGTCATTCACACCAGAAAAAAATTATATTAATGGCATTTTGCAGAATTTCAATATCTAGAGGAGAGCCAAATTTGTCTATACAGTTAAATTGTCAGCAAATAGGAGACATATGAAAGATAAAATAAGTTACATATTTGAAATCAGGGCATGACGGGTCCATTAGGAGACCTATATGCACCACTGCCTCTGGCCGCCCACTGTTTGACAAATTTAAAAAAAAATTTGAATTGATGATTCAAAAATTTTAAGTAAAACCCCAAAACCACCTTAAATCCTCCTTTTGTTTACTTTTCACCTAATCCCTGTATAGGGGAGGTCAATATATATGGGGAAAGACCCTGTAGAAAGTCATTTAGTTTATGGTTATTTGGGATGGGGAAGCATTTCTGAAACCCATATACACAAATTAAAATCAATTCAAAAATGGTTTTTTAAAATAATTTTTGGCAGAGATAGAATTTATCCCATCCCACTGAAAACCTGTTTTCCCAAAGTAACATATCATATTTGCATCAACTCTATTGCTTAGAAATCCTTAAATATATAAAGAAAAACAAGACAGAGTTAAATATTAACCAAAGTATATCTACTAGGCAAAACAACTTGGCATATCCAACCATGACTCGTAAAACTCATGGCCAAAGGAGTTTAAAATATTATGCTCCAAGACTAATCAAACATAATCTCAAATGATTGAAAGCTTTGACTCTTTCAAATGCAAAACCAAAAACTGGATATTTTAATAAATCTTAAATACCTACATCAAATGAATTCTTTTATTTCAATTGGCTTTTAAAATATCAACTTACATGTATTACTATTGCATATTGTACTCTGAAATGACCTTTCTAATCCCGGCTATAGACTGTATACCCAATAAGGACAATTAACTAAATTTGATATTTAACTGGATCATATCACTCAATAAATAACTCACAAGTGCTCAGTGTGCTTCAGTAATATTTCTAAATGTTCACGTCTTTATTTATTATACTGGTTAGTAAGTATTGTAAGTATTGTTTTTAATAAACATTATTATCATTAAGGTAAACTGAAAATGCTGCAGTCTTCCTCCACTTATTTATTAAACATTCAGTTATTCAAAACTCCGGACATGTTTCGGACACAGTGGTGTCCATTATCATGGGATAAAAGCACAGTCTAACATTTCACAGTTAAAATCTATATACTTTGATAAAAGGTTCAAAAATTGGTATTAGATATATGCTCCAGGGTTTGATTCTATTTTAAAAAACCCTCTATTTATTATTATTAATTTTTTTAAATTTATTTGTTTACATTCTGTTGGTGACAAGGACCGAATAGTATGATATGTATAAATAAAATTAAAAATACCAAAATAAAAATTAAAAAAAAAAAACATGAAGGACACCACTGTGTCTGAAACATGTCCCGAGTTTTGAATAACTGAATGTTTAATAAATAAGTAGAGGGAGACTGCAGGATTTTTATTTTACCTTAATCTACGACTCGACTACAAGTATGGACTATTTCTTCACTATTAGTCAAAGTCAAAGTCAAAATATACTTTATTTGCTAAGTTTACAAACTTGTGCTAAAAGCTTCCTAATCCTAGAATTTATAATACAAGTATTTATTTGGTTATACAGGATACAGGACAAAAACAGAATACAGATTTTGATTGTACATAGAAGCATATTTGATACGATCAAAGAAAAAAACCAAAAAAAGAAGAAAAGAAAAGGCGAGAACCAACATAAAACAAGAATAATAAAAAAAAAATAAAATAAAATAAATCTGATCAACAGATATGTAATTAATTTTAAATATTAAAATGAGTCGTTAAAATACTCTTCAATGCTGTAGTAAGCTTTTGGTAAGATTAATTTCTTTAGTTCTCTCCTAAACTTTTTAAGGTCTGTAACAGTCCTAATCGAAAAAGGAACATGATTAAATATTTTATGACTAATAAATATAAGAGAGTTTCTCATAAGTGAGGAGGTGGGGATTGGAAGAGATAAGTTGCCCACTTGACGAGTATTATGACTGGTGCAGGATGGTGGACTTACGGACTTATGTATGAGTGTTGCAGTTTCCAATATAAAGAGTGAGAAAACTGTTAAAATTCTTCCAGCTACAAAAAGAGGTTTACAAGAGACTCTCAGACCAACACCACACAGATACCTTAACGCTTTTTGCTGAATAGTAAAAATTATGTTAAGGAGTCCCTTGGAGCACAAACCCCAAAATGGCAACCCATAACACATATGAGAGTCTATTAAGGCGAAATAAACTGAACGAGCAAACAACCCCCCCAACTCATGCCTGGCAACCCTGACTGCAAAACAACCAGAAGAAAGTTTAGCAGCGAGGCCCGAAACGTGGTTGTCAAACCTTAAACTCTCATCAATGAAGAGGCCGAGAAATTGACAATAATCCCTACCATGTAGTGGGCTCTGCTCATCAAACAAAAAACCCTCTACATTACAGTTAAAGCCCAGAACAAAAGTCTTATCAACATTGAATACAAGTTTATACAATTTATTGAATACAAATATTATTATCACTATTATTATTATTAAAAATTAGCTTATTTTATATACTTTTTAATTACAAACTAAAAATTGACCTATATTTATTTAGCATTCATATTAGAAAAGTGCAAGAATCAATGATTAAGATCACTCAATGTGCAAAAAAGTTTTTGAATAAAGGATCAATTTGTTCATAAAACCTTAATTCACTATTGACACTTCACCTTGTCATGCAGAATAGATATTCATTATAAAGATGATTTAATTATAATTGATTATTCAAAATAATCATCTATTATTCTCAAAGAGACTTAAATATATGACCAAAGGGGGGAGAAAGTAAAGTCAAAGTCTCATAACTCAAGGGTCTATTAAAAGGTTACGCGTTTCGCGGCATTAGGGCATCATCATCATCATAATTGATTATGATTATCACAAATTTAAATGAGTTTATTAAATTACTTTAAATATAGGAACATGGTCTTTATAATTTTTTTATCAGATCTAATAATTCAATACATAGCTATGGGGATCAATTTACGAAAAAAAATAGGCAGTGGTGGGGTGCAAAATACAACAATATTGAATTCCTTTCAGATGTAGCTAGTTACTGATATCTCTTACTTGAAGTTTTTATGCCTAGTTTTTGCATTATGTACAATCGTTTTTAATAAATCATTTAAATGATAACAGTTATTAGGCTTAAAAACTTAAGTAATATTGAAGAAATGGATTAATTATTCATACCTCTTGCTAAATGCGGACTGTTCATCTTGTATTTACAAAAAATACGGTTTGGACTCCAAAAGTATACGAAAATATGGGCTAAAGCAACAAAAACTATTGACCGGTGGCGTTTATTGATTTATTTTTATACGCGTCGCGCACTCTACAAACCCAAAAACCACAAAAACGAGAATGACGCGATCGAAAAGCGAAAACAGCTGATTCCTAGCAACGAAAACAAAATGATTCAGAATCGGAAGGTCACAGATGTGGAGTGGGGAGTTTTTCCCCACCAGCCACCCAACATTTTTCGAATTTTCCTATACTGTAGTGCCATCTAGAGGAAAATAGTTCAAACAAATATATCGGCTTATAGAGCTTTATGGATTGGTTGTTTTAGTGGCTGCTAGATGACGGCAGACAAGCAAAATCGAAAATTATGTTTTTAATTCATTGTTTTTATCATTTTTTTTTTCATTTTAATTTTGTAGCGTTTATAGAATTTAAAGGTTCATAATATGGTTTAAAAATTTTAAAAATTCTTACTGCTTTCGGAGATACTCCAAGAAAAGGCTTTTTGCGTTTTCCTGCGTTATTTGGAAACAAAAATTATCGAATTAAACGCCATTAATTAAGTTTATTTTTTTAAATACATACACATACCTAGTACCTGGATCTTTATTTTACTTTTTCTGGCAAGTATTTTCTTTATTTATGTTTACCTATAACCTATGCTATATTAAAAAGTTTCAAACCAAAATACCTACCTACGCAGCCAACAAATCAAATCAGAAATATGAACAAATTAATATAGTCGTTGATTGAAGAGGCGATTCCCTTTTCAATCAACGATATAGTGCTAATTTGGTGTGGTTATACAGAGAGGGACTCTGCGAGAGATGATAATCTTATCACAAAAATTACGTATCAGACAGAAATGGGTAATAATTTTTATTTCATTTCGAGTAGGGGAGTAGGGGAGACCGGGACGCGTATTTGTAAACGACGTCCATGATCGCGATTCGGTTCTAGCAAAAAAAAAAACCCTATTATTCAAAAAATTAAACCCCTTTTATCTATGGGTTCTAGCCCGAACGCTGGTGTGTCCTCTTCCGTAAACAGCATACGATTTTGCAAAATCCGTCTAGTAAATAACATTCGTGATTGCAAATTTGAAGCTTGTATTAATTCGTATTATAAGTAAACAAATTCGATAGATTTTTGGCCTTTTTATTGTAAATTTAATAAGAAAATGTATCTTAGGTATTAGATAGTTTATATTTAGGGAAAAAATATAAATAAATACGTCAAGTACATTTTTATGGCATGACGGAACACGTTTAACGTATTGCGTCATTATATCTCTAGATTTTATAGGTATTAAAGAAATATCTCGTGAACAATTTGTGGTGATACGAACAAAGAAATCATAGCGTTAACCAAAACTAAAAAAATTGCAAAAAACTACACACAAAACTACAGAAAAATATATTTTTAAAGTTTACTGTAAAACTGATCACATGATTGGGAGCTAAAACTTTTTTTACAGAAATAATATTTATAATTTTCAATACTAGAACTACATGCTTAAATAACATAAAAATAATAACATATTTTATTTTTCAATTTTTCTTGCACCTAGTTGTATTTGTGGCTTATTGTATTTAACGCATTCTTGCAAATTATGAGGAGCCAAGTATCGTTTAAGGGTGCTATTTGATTTTTCTCCTGACTGGAATCGACGCCTTCCTGTGAATTTTGTTTTTCTACGCACAATAGAAGTCGGTTGAACCGATATTTTTATACCTTTACGAGAAGTGTGAATTAGTCGTTTTGTTTTTGTGCTAACAGATTTAAAGGCAGTATGTAAACCACTTAAAAGCGAAGAAGAACTTTTAATATTCTTATTATAAATTGTTCATAAAGGCATTTATTCCTTCTTGAAAGTTTTCTGGGTCATCCTTTAGATTTTTTTCAATATCAGAATCGAATTTTTTTGCAAATAGTTTCCATTTACATTCAAAATTATAACTAGCGTTTACTTCCTCTACAATGTGATCATTATCATTTTGTTCAAATTCGTCATCGCTATTTTGGTCACACAAAGATGATATTGGGGGTCTGTTCAATGAAGAATCATTACCTTTCGTTCCTCTTGAAGGGCAGGATTCCCCGTCCTTTAGTAGCAATGGTTGTAGTAGCTGTTCAGGAGGGCTGATTCCAGTAGCTATTTTATATAAAATGGTTTTTTGAATATCCGATAATATATTGCATGCTAAAGTAATGTGGTATTTTTTAATGACAGCCGATTGGTGTTTACAGATTTTCCTTTATGGCCTTCAGGACAAGAGCACGTACAAATTTGCATATCAACATAATATTCTGTACTGGTAGACTTAACACTGAATACTGGAAATTATTTAATTCATTTATGTTGTCGGGGTTTACATTCTTATCATTTGCAAAATATTTTCTAATATCCAATTTTTTCATCACTACATCTAATAAACTTTGTTTATAATAGGCGTTAAAATTGCCTGTAATAAAATCTACTACTTGAACAAGATTATAAGCCTTGGTTCTTTCTAAAGGGATGTCCTTAAATAGTTTAAACATCACTTCAACCATATTATTCGTATTAGAGCTTCGCGTAAGAAACTTTTTTCTATAGAAAAGACACCAAGTAGCTTTTCTAACAAGTATTTTCTTAACATAATTTTGATTTTTGGGATACTTGGATGTTTTCTCGAAGAATTCTGAGATATTGGATTCAACTTGATCCTCGCTTTGATTTGACATTAAAATATTTCTGAAATATCTGTATGCATCTTGCCTATCTTCAAGCTAATGTTGTTGCTAGCTGTACAAATCCATTTCCAAACCGATTTTAACACATGAAATGTGCAGAGTAGCAACGTTGGCTTTGGCGAATATATCTGAAGTACTTTACGCTCTTTTAAATCATCGTCAGTTATAATAACAGAGGGACTTATTTCCGTTGGCATGATTTCTATTAAATTCTTTACTGCTACATCAAACACTTCAGTTTTTTCAGAAGTCGTGATGACATACCCAACCCGAATACCTCCTACCGAAGACTGCATTACAAAAAAAATATCTTGTGATTTTCCACATCACAATTTCCGGTGGCATCCACAAATAATATTTCAGAGGTTTGAGTTAATAAGTTGGCTGCTCTTTGCATCATGGGTGTACATAGAGAAACCGTGTAGTGGTGTAAAACTTCTTGGATTTTAAACAAAGTTTCAGTAGAGGATAAATTTTTATTCAACGTATCAAGCATGTCTTTTCTAGATCGAGCACCAAATGATTCTTTGAAATACTTTTTCCATATATTGGAAAAATCACTTTTTGTTGGAAAATAATACATCATTTCATGATAATCATTGCCAAATATTTCCATTTTTGAGAAACAGAAACGGTGGTAAGCCGACGACACCGAGTGGCCTCTGTCAAAATACTGAAGAATTTCTTGAATCGTTTCATTTGCAATAGGTCTCTTTGATAAAGCAGCCGCGCTGTCAATTGTATGATTGTGATCATTTGTAAACATGGCCAGGATTCTGCAATGGTGTTGGGCTGATTTGCTCGAGAATATTGGGGAGGAACACGATTAACAGAGACAATAATTTTAGCAGGACAATTTGTGTTTCGCGATGCATGAGCCTTCTTTCGATCAGTTTTGGAGGTGTTAAAGCGGCAATAATAATACCGCTTAAGCAAATTCTTTTTTGCTGTCTTCAATGGATTTTGAATGGTTTTTTGATGCTCCAAGCCGTTTTGGTAAGTATTTGATAATCTGACATCCATCTGTGTAAAAAATATTTATTTAAATACAAGAAAAAAAATGACTTTTAAAAAGTTTTTTTGTTTTTTTTCTAAATTCCTTAGCATGATAGAAATTTCCTAAGGCTAGTCTTAAATAAAAATTGCTTTACTGTAATTGATGTTTAATGGTCGTTTGGTACAGGGTCTTCTGTACCAAACAGGGTCAGGGTTTACAAAATTTGTGCAATGCTAGTTTTTTTCAAAAATTTATTTAATTTTTGAATCTCTATACTTTGCCTACAATTTCAAAAAATAAATTTACTTTTTTAACAGGGGCGCAAATATGGCGGGGGGGCTAATGGCCGTAATTAGCCCTATGTTTAAACATTCCTGGGGAGGCTAATTACGCCCATTAGCCCCCCCAGGAATGTTTAAACATCACTTTTTGTACATGCATCATCATACATTGCAAAACCTAAAATAACAAATGTTTTAAGTCAAGATAATTATAATTTTTGTCTAAAGGTGACACCCCTATATGTACTTCCTCATCCTAATATTTTTTGTAAACATAACCCTATTTTGTGTGTCTCAAATATTATAACTTAATAACTTACTTAAATTTCTTCCTTTTTACTGAATGGTGTTCTAATATTTTTTCCATCTTCATCTATTAATTTATACTTGTAGTTTGGGGGCAAATTCATTATTTTTTGTAAAATTACAATATTGAAAACGACGACACAACACCTTTAATGTACTTATGGAGCGAGGATAACGAATATAACTGCATTACTTGCAAATTTTGCGATCCTGCATGCTGATTACGAGCAGCCCATCAACAAATTTCGCTATATCGTCCGCCGTTTACGAGAGCCTTAAAATTTGTAATCACGGATGCTATTTACTAGACGGATTTGCGATATCGTATGCTGTTTACAAAAGAAGTTCGGGCTAGAACCGAATCGCGATTATGGACGTCGTTTACAAATATGCGACCGGGACTAGTTGGGTTATTTGTTTATTTATTGTTTTTAAATAGATACATAATTTCTTTTTACTAAAATGTTTCTTTATTACATTGTAAATACATTAAGTTTATTTTAAAATACATTGAAAAAAATTAATGTTTATTCTATTATGAGCTGGAATCACAGAACCAAGGAGACTAGAAATGTGTATGCTAAACGTGTGTTCCCAAAAACCACAGAAAACAAATATATTGAGAAGTGGTGATTGTATGCAAACTGATCGAAATTCTCCTGACAAATCTACTAGCGCCCCCTCGCTTGGCAACGGAAACTATTGTACCTAACTTGACAGTTGACGCAACTAATTGGACCAATCAAAATGGTAGAAAGGCGTGGTCAAATTAGGGCGGGAAATTGCAAAATTCATTTATTACGAAATCTCATGTTATTATTTAATCGCAATATCCATAACAACTTTTTGATTAGGTGTTAGCATCAGATAGTGATCAGGATAAAATATAATTCTTTAGCTTTATTTCACATATATATCTAAATGAGTTATTGTACTCCAATAATCAGTTAACAATAATGTACAACATATCACCAATTTCAAAATGGAAATTAAACAATGTTTTTCTTTAATACATTTATTATTGAATTTTCCTGAAAAATAATTACTTAAAAATGTATAATATAACACAAAATAAAATTAAAATTATATATTATTATATATTATACAATAATTAATTATAACAGATAATATATAAATTAGAATTAATCTAAAAATGTTTAAAGTATTTTGTTAGCGCTGAACTATGCCAACCCAAACAGATTAGAAAATTTATATGAAGATTTCTGTGTTATTCTCTTATCATACGTGTAAAGACATTACCATTAGGTTAATAATATCCCTATTTTACTAAAACAAACAGATTCTGTAAAGGATAATAATATATAAATAATAAATGTTTTTTATTTGCAAAAATACAATACACAAAATATTTATAATATATATCTGCAAAACCAAATAAACTCTTTGAAAATGAACACAACTTATAGTATGGCATTTATCACTTACATAGTATATATTTGTTGGTCTCCGATAATACTAACAACATAATTTGGAACTATAATATTGAAAAAAAACTTAATTCAAAGACAAATGCCTACAGAAAATAAAAAAAAAACAGGTTATAACAAAAATATTCACTCTGATCCATTCTATGTGCTCAGGCTCAGCTCTGTTAGTCTCTATACCTATATGAAACCAATCGAATTTGATTTTATTACAGACTAAAAATTGACGATACAAAAAAATAAGGGTAATAAATAAAATCACATTTTGTTACCGGACACCTGGAATTACTGCAAATCAATTAAAATATTAATTGATAATTTTTAGGGAAAAAAGTTATTGATTTAAAATATCATAAAGCATTCTTAAAACAATCCCAACCCACGCTTCTAGCATACATTGAAATCAAAAACAAACTCAAATATTATGACACATGATAATCTATCAGTCAATGTCAACGGCATTTCAGTCAGCTCCTGTCAATTTTGCCAAGCAAGATGGCCGACTTACGATTCCGATTTTCACCATACAAGCTTCATACATGAGCCAAAGAAACATAGTGATGTAGCGGGTTGGGAAGGGCTTGAAGACTTTTTTCCACAAGTGAAAATGCCAATCTTTTGTCAAGAATAAAATTATGCATTTCCCCTGGGTTAATATTTTGTGTTTACTAATCCCGTCCTCGTGCCGGCCGGGGCGGTGCTCTGTCGCAGGCACTCGTACACGCGCGACTTTGAAAAATTTCGCTTAAATTGCTTTTTGTTTTTAAATAGCAATTTAAATTTAATTTAAAATCAAGGTAAAAAAAATACTTTGTATAACAATAAATGAACGCCATCTCATGCTTTTTTTTTAAATCTCATGCTTTTACGAAATATTTCTCAGTAAACATTTTTCGTCACCTGGCATCACTGGGCCCCGCCACATTCAACCTTCATACCGGTGGTGTTGTTGTTACACGCTGCCCACCTCACATGGACCAATATGGCGGATGAGAAAACATAGGATGTCCAAATTTGGACACTTTTGCAGGTTATCTCGGTTGCTATAAAAGGTAGTCATGCGGTTTTCCCATTACTGTGTTACTTTTTTATGAAACGAAATATGACATTCTCAAAATTTGACAGCTGTCATAGTTTATAATCTACAGAGTGATTTTGAAAATTTTGGATTTTGGGATCCCCCTTTTATCTTCGTTATTATTTCACATATTAAAAAAGTAAAAAATGTTTTTTATAGAGGGTTTTCTGTACAACACGATTATGTTATCTATTTCACTCTGTATATTTAAAAAAAAATCCGCTTTATTTTTTTTCCTTTTCAAATATATATTATACTTTTTTATTACACCTTGTACCTTGAAAACTGTGCATTTCCGGCCCCATGTTTATAGAAACTTTTTCTAATTTTTTTACAAGGAATCACCCATTGAAATATCTCCGTATATCTTTCAAACACCCTGTATACTGTATAGACTTTGTTACATAAGTTGATACCAATGTCTGAACTTTCTGGTTTAAGTTAAGTGATCTCGGAAAGCTCCCAGCGAGGCCCTGTGGCGCAACGGATAACGCGTCTGACTACGGATCAGAAGATTCCAGGTTCGAATCCTGGCAGGGTCGCAACCTTTTTATGTTCTTTTAGAGGGAATTCAAGACTTTTTTTTATTTAGGTATTTTTTTAAGTGCTATGACATTTCGATATTTATTTTTGGTATATATTTTTTACAGCAATTAAAGAAAATTTCTTATACAATTTTTTAATTAAGGAAACTGATGGTATTTGCAAGGCTGTAGGGTAGCATTTTGAGTGCCGTTGATCATCCTTACCACTTGGTTTTCATGGTAAGCATCTATAACGTTTATACAGAGTGGTCTAGACCTTTGGCCGAGAGCGTTTTGGACACTGTGCACCCTAAGATATTAAGCTTTAGAAGAACTTATATGAAAAATATGTGCTTAATTAATATTAGCACCAACACGTGTATGAGATGTGGTTCATTGTAGGAAATTTATACTCGTATCATATCCAACAGGTACAAAGATTACAAGAGGAAGACCAAATATATAGACTTGCTGTTTCTGATGAGGCCCAATTTACGCGAGATGGTATGTTCAATACACGAATTCCCTGAAAAGTCTGGGCCATCCAAAATCAACATTCTATTACAGAAGGTCATTCCCAACAAAAATTTGCATTCAAGGTTCTATTTTTCCTTATCTTTATCCTTATTAATTAATGCTTCCTTAATGGGTACCTATTCATTCAGCACCAAGTAAATTTACCAGAAATGCACTTCTAGCATGATTTTGGTATCGATGTGAGGAAATATCTAGACAATAAATATTCAAATCGCTGGATCAGGCGACGTGCGCCGGTCCCCTGGTCGCCAAGATCTTCTGAGTTTAACCTAGTAGACAATTTTTTGTAGAGGATTATTCTTCCAATAAAATAAAAAAGGCAGCAATTAATTAATCGCGTTAATATCTATATTGCACTGTATAAACGTGCTAAAAGTGTATATATTCTGGTGGAATACATTTTGATAATTTACTATATAAAATTTTTGATTTTTATGTTGAGTCGGTATTATTTATTTTACTTGTCTTTAATAATATTTATTTGTTTGGATTTACTAAGTAGTTAAGTCTTTGCGTTTTAGAAATTTGTTAAAAAAATAAATAATAAACTTAGAACATTGAAAGGCTAGAATTAGTAAACAACAACTTTGTTTCAGTTCAACATGTGCACAGGGGCAAGGGGAGTGTTTTGTTTACAAACATATTCATCGATGCAAGTTTACACGCAATTTAAAAAAGGGAAATTTTCAGCTATATATCAACACATATTTAAATTCAAATTCAAATTCAAAAGACTTTTATTACCACTTAAACATTGTACGTAGAAAATTACATTTTTTTATTACAAGAATTTACACAATGCTAAGAGTAATGCGGACTGAACTGCGATTATAAAAACAACCGATAACACATACACGAGCTAGCGCGCATGTGCTGCTCAGACCGTTAAAACATACTAACCTAATTACAACTAAAAGAAGAATAAAGACTTTCCCAATTATAATTATTAAGAAAATAAGTCATTAAACCCTAAAAACATATAAAAGATAAAAACAAAAAAAAAAAATATAGTGTAATAATTTACTATATCAATTACATTAATATAGGTACCATCTGTGCAATAGACAGAGAGGAGGAAGGGCGGCAAAAAACACAAGCCGAGGCTGGAAAACCAGGGCAACACGACGCAAAAATGAATAGATATTCCAAAATGAACCATTTAAAATTTTATTTTTATGCCTGCAAGATCAACAAGACCAGTGTTGATTTAAAAAGTAAGAATTCAAAAATAATATGGTTGCAATTAAATAAAAATAATTAAATTATATTTTTAATAAAAATTTGATGGCGTGAATTTGTTAAAATGCCTATGTTAGTTGAGAATCAAGAAGAATTTCTTTAACATATGCAATAAATTTCTTTGGTGAACTATTTTTAATGTAATCCGGTAACCTGTTCCACATATGAATGCCTACATACTGGAAGGTTTTTTTAAAACCTGATGTTCGATGAAATGGAATTCTAATTAAGTTTGGATTTCTTACATTGTGTATATAATCATGGTGAAAAAATAAGTCTCTTAAATATGGCGGCTGACCTGATTTAATTATTTTGTAAATTAAATTATACATATGACACTTCCTTCTATTTCTCATATTTAATATAAAATGTGAATTTAGATAGGGAGTAATGTGGTCTCTATACGATATATTAAAGGAAAAACGCATACAACTATTTTGCAGTTTTTGCACCGTCCTTGACAGAGATACGGTTAGTGAGTCGCCATACACAATGTCCGCATAATCCACCAAAGACAGTACAAGCGAATTGCAAAGCAAATATTTGGTGTTTGATGGTTACTGATTTTTGTATTGATATAAGTTTTTTAAACGACCGTAAGCAATTTTAATTTTGTTCTTAATGTGGGAGGCAAAGCTGAGATTTGAATCGAATATAACCCCTAGATTACGTTTTTCCGCAACGGTTGGTATAGCTGTTCCATTAATATTAATTTTAAAATTTTCCATGCAATCTAGAAGATGACTTTTATTTTGTGAAAAAAACATTGCACATGACTTTGAAGCATTTAATTTGAGGTTATGGTTTTCAGCAAACAAAGCAATCTGATTTAAGTCGGCGTTAATTTTATTCTGTGCCACCTGAGCGTCTGATATTTTAAAAGAATTATAAATTTGGGAGTCGTCAGCAAATTGGTGCAGCTTAGAATTTTCGATGCACTGATTCATATCAGCAACATATAAAGAGAAAAGTAAGGGGCCTAATATGGAACCCTGAGGCACCCCTTTTTTAAATGACAAAAACCTTGAAAATTTAAATTCACCATCATTCACCGTTCGGACACAATGTAACCGATCTTTAAGATAAGAGCTAAAAAAATTTATGGCATTTGCCGAAAAACCATAATAGTGCAGTTTTGCCAAAAGCATTTGGTGATCTATGGTATCGAATGCTTTACTTAGATCTAAAAGAGTTAGGCAAGTTATTTCCTTTGAATCCTCTTTAAACCTGATATCATTAACAATACTGATAAGACTTGTTATAGTACTATAAGATTTACGAAATCCTGACTGGCAATCAGGAATAATTTTTAAATTATAAACATAGTCAGCTATTTCGTTATATACGTGACGTTCTAAGATTTTTGAAATGACAGGCAGAATACTTATGGGCCTAATGTCTTTATAATCTGTTGGACAAGGTATTTTTGGTAAGGGAATGAGTATCGCTTTTTTCCAATCATCGGGGAATTGGTTTTCTAAGATGCAGGAATTTAAAATATTGACTAATGGCTTAAGACAAAAAGTAAGACATAGTTTAAGATCTCTAATGGAAATTCCATCACCATCTATTGCATTTGACCCTATTTTATTTATAATATCGACAGTTTTATTTTCAGTTATAAGACTTATATTAAATTCCGTCTCAAAAGTGACTAAATGTATTTGAATTATAAAAGTTAAGTTTTTTTAATGATGTTGAATTAGTAGGGCCCACGGTGTTCGAAAAAAAATTATTTAAGTCCTTGGGTAAATTGAGATTTTCAGGAATAGGGTCAATCTTTTTTTTAGTAAAATTAAGTTTTTTTGCTTTGTTCCAAAATTCTTTACCCTTTTCTGTAGACATTTGCTTGAAAAAAGTAATTTTTTCGCGATTAATTGCGTGTTTAGTATAATTCTTTAATTGCCTGTAATATGACAAATTCACGAGAGTTTTTTGTCGAGTATATTTTTTCCGAGCTTTGTCTCTTAATTTAATTAGATGTTTAATATTACTCGTTATCCACGGCGTAAATGGTCTATCCTTATATAGTCTTGTTTTAAACAAGACTATATATAATAATGTTAATTATTTAACTTATTGTTGTTAGATTTTTGATTCAAAATAAAAAGTAGAAATAGATATTTGTTATTCTAAGCTCAAAAATAACATCTTCAAAGTAAAAAAAGATTAACATTCTTATTCCTACAACCGCTTCTAAAAAAATTGAAGTGGCAACACCGCAGGAAAATTCTGATGTCATCTTGCAAAATGTCATCTTCACAAACGGCTTTGTATTTACATTTGGCATTTGTGAAGTTTTGTGTTTTTTCTTTCGTTTGGTTAAAAAAAGGAAAAAGATTTAGTCATTTCAGTGTTTTTGTGAACAATAGTAAAAACTTGTGCCGTTTGTGCCGCACATGAAAAAAATGCGGTTTAAGCCAATCTTTTCACAAGTAAATACCGATATTGGTAGTTATCAAGGGACAACCGTCCTTATCAACGTCGTAAAATAATAAAAACCTATTAATAAATCTATAATAATTATCAAATATTGAATTTACACAAAAATGAATTTTTTATTAGATAAAGTACTTTTCAAATGAGGTACGTTAAAAAACGCATCAAGAGTTCTAATGCATATAGCCACGATACCCAAAAATGACCACCACAGAACACAAATATATATATAGGACCACTGCCTGGTGGCCACTGGCCGCCATTTTTATAGTGGTTGTGTCCTTTTGATGTTGGTCACTCTGAAAATTTTTAGTGTTGCCAACAAAAAATATATTAAAGCCATATTTAATCCAGTAAGGGCGAAGATAGACACAGCGGTTTTCGCCGAGACAGCGGCCGAGTCGGCGTGCGACTATTCAAAATACATATAGCGGCACTGTATGAACCAGGACGCTGTCCAGTCATAACATGATTCAAATTTACGTGAGTTGTTGATTATTGCAAAATGGAAGAATTTATCATTTTCATCTCATTGTTTTATTTTATCTTGGAAAGAAAGAGAGAAAAAAGGAAAAGAAGGACAATGTGGGTACACCCGATTGTTAGCGAAAGGGAAAGAAAAGGCATTTTTTACAATTTATTTTTCGATATAAGGCAAGATGAAGACAAATTTTTCAATTATGTAAGAATGTCAATGACTTCCTTTGATGAGTTGTTGAATACTATTAAGCCAAATGTAACTAAAACAAACACCCGCATGAGAACCTGTATTCCCGCAGAGGAAAAACTGCTTATTACTCTCAGGTAAGTAATTATTAGATGTAGATGTACTAATAGTAATTTTATTGAGAAACTTTCCTACAAATACTAAATCTTGATTATATTAGAAAACGCTAAACTGGGATTCCTCTTCTGGGCTGAAATTACTGAGGTACGATTGGACAGAGCCAGCTGGAGAAAGAGTTGGTACAGGAACTCTAGATTGTTCTTGGTAGTCAGCTTGGAACTGATTGTTACTGAAAGAGTTTTTTTGAACTGCATATGAATAAGTAGGTTGTTCCTGTGTGTGTTGTGAAGTACGTCTGAGAACAGAGTGTTGTTGAGTTTGTTACGAGAAATAGACTGGTTGTTGTTGCTGTGGTTGCTGCGAAGCGTACGATTCATATTTGCTTATCACTTGCTTGCATAAGCTCTATCCTACACTTTGTATTCAACATCTTTGGCAGAGATGCGAGACTAGGTACCAAAGAAAGCAAAAAGTGGCTGTTATCATCATAATTTTGTGGGGATTCCATTTTGACCCTCTTTTCATAGCTCTCCAATGAACTAAAAATTGTATCTTCAAGGGCGGATTATGAACTTTTTTTACCTACAATCGGTCGTCCTGAAACATATTTTGCAGTTGCTGTGATCCAAGAAGACAATGTCTAACTAGGTCTAGATTCTTCACTTTCTGCATTACTTGCTTGGGTGTTTAGGTCTTCTAATGTATCTGTAGTTTTTCTTGGTGTTAGAGTGTCTTTAAGGAACAATAGTTGTTGTGAATAGACATATGGCGCTTTTTTTCGGGCTTCGTCTCCGGATTTTCCTTTTTGGCTTTGAATTTCTCTTGTAAACCGATCACGTATATTCTTCCATTTTTTATGTAGTGACTCTCCTGCAAATAAAAAAAAACATACTAAAAATATATTTACTACATACACGTCTACTTTTTCCGGTATTTTCAATGAATTCATTCATAATTTTTATTTCAGGTATCTAGCAACTGGATATTCCTTAAAAAAACTACATTATAATTTCCGAGTTGGAAGGTTTACTGCCAGCGCCATTGTCAAAGAGATTTGTGAAGCAATTTGGGCCTGTTTAGTTAAAAAAACCATACCAAAATTATCTACAGAAAAATGGTTGGAGATTTTAAGGGGATTTGAAAAAAATGCGAAATTCTCGAACTGCATCGGTGCCATAGATAGTATAAGGCTAAACCAACCACCAAATAGTGGTTCTATGCACTATAATCACAAAAATTATTTTTCCACTGTTTTGTTTGCAATGTGCGATGCTAATTACTGCTTCACTTACATAGATGTCGAATCGTACGGAAAATCCAGTGATTCAGGAATATTCAAAAATTCCACACTTTTTTATAGATTATGTGAAAACTCTTTGGCAATTCATTCGCCACGGTGTCTTTTAGACTCCAATGAAAAGTTTCCTTCCCTATGTGATAGTGGGCGATGAGGCATTTTCTTTATTGGAAAATTTACTTCGACCTTTTGGAGGAAAGCAACTTACTGATAATAAAAAAGTATTCAATATGAAACTATCCAATATACATTGAGTGTACATTTGGAATATTGGCCAACAAATGGAGAATATTTCACCGGGCTTTAGATGTTGATATTGGCTTAGCCGAAACAATAATTAAGGCTTGTTGTATTTTGCATAACTTTGTAAGAACACGGGATGGGACACGTGACCAGTTTAATGTAGATGAAATCGATATTATACCTGCGGGTAACTTATTGCATTTTGTACAGCCAGATTCAAACCATAGAGGAAACTTTAGAGTAGTATCTTCTAAATTTTGTTGTTATTTTACAGATTGATAGATTACAGAAAATCTTACCAATTTCTGTCTTTTCTTCTACAGTTGCATGTTCACCAGCAAAAATATTTGTAATGTCTTTCCACTTTTCTTTCCGTTTTATTCTATCACTATATTCAGATTTCGTCATGTCCCATAATGCGGGACGCTTCTCAATTTCCGAAATCAATTTGTTCACGTCAAATTTATCCACCTCCAAATTTAAAAAAGCAGCAATTCCAGAAAACAACAGAACGCAAAACAACTGTGTCTGTCTTTTCAGCTTTAAAACAAAGTAATAATAAGCCGACTCTCTAAGCAAACACCGCCTCGGCACAACAATTTAACGAAGCGCCGCGCCGAGTCGACTTCAATTGACGTGCCGACATAAGCCGTTAGTGTGTGCCTTAAAAGTATTAAAAGCATGGATGAATACTGTCTATTCGGCGAACGACTCGGCCGCCGTCTCGGCGAAAACCGCTGTGTCTGTCTACACCCTAAGCGCCTAACTCGGTTGCCTTATGAAATCTTAAGTGCTATATCACATTAGGCAACTTTGGTCGCGCAACTGGTTGTACGACCAGTGAAATTACGTGCACTTATATGGAGCTTGCCACACTCGGTTGCCGATCAGTCGCGCAACTAGTTAAGTCAGCCGACCAGCGAAATCTCATCGTTGTGATCAGTCTGGTCGCGCGTCTGGTTGCGAGTAGTGAAAATTCATGCTTGTATATTGAGCGTTGTCACACTTCGCGATTAGTTGCTTTTCTTTTTGAAGTTTTTCGCTGATCTTTTTTTCTTTTCTGGACTTGTTCATTTCCTGAAGCAATGGCGTTTGATACGGAAAGGTTCATAATTGAAATTTATAATCGGCAGTCAATATGGGACTCATCATCAAGTGATTATTCAAATCGCGACTTAAAAAAGAAGAGTTGGGAGGAAATGATAGATATTTTTGGAGGTGCAGAACTCCATAATATTAGCGAAAAGAAAGACTTGGGTAAGTTTTTATACACATTTTATATTTTATTGAATCATCTTATTTTGCCAAGAAAGTATATTTCTATAACTAAAATAGTCGGCAAACGCATCACGGGTCGCAAGCGCACTTCGCCCTCCTCTGGAAAAGTCCCTTTCCACATTTTCATTATCGAAACCAATTATTTGCAAAGTATCATCAAAAGAATATCCATATCGAGCGCGCACAAAGTTATGCAAGATACATGTTTTAACAATGTTTTTTGCTAAATCTATAGTCACATTTAATGGTCTGTGAAAAATTCTCCACTTATGAGATAAAATGCCAAAGGAATATTCTATATATCGTCGAGTTTTAGATAATCTGTAGTTAAAAAATTTCTTTTTATAACTAAGAGTATTTCCTCCGTATGGACCCATAAGATTGACTTGTAAAGGAAAAGCTTCATCTCCTACAAACACATACGGAAAATGTGTCTGATCATTTTCTGATAAACTTGTGGGTTTAGGAATATTTAACAAGCTGTTATTGAGTTTATAGTAAAGCGAAGTATCTTTCATAATTGCTGAGTCGTGACTCTTGCCAATGGCACCCACATCGACGTAAATAAAGTTATAATTGGCGTCACAAACTGCTAGCAAAACAATAGAAAATTTATGTTTATAGTTGTAGTATAGTGATCCGGAATCGGTCGGCTTAATAAGCCTTATATGCTTTCCGTCTATGGCACCGATGCAATGTGGAAAGTTAGTATGTTTTTCGAAGCCAAGTCCTATTTGTTTCCATTCATCTTCGTTTTTTGGTAGTTCTAAACAGGAGTCTATCGCTCCGGATACAGCCCTAATAATCGAACCTATTTTTGAATGTCCGAGGCGATAGTAGTAATGGATTTCCATGAACGAGCAGCCACTCCCAAGATATCTGTAAATAAAATATATTTTTAGAATATAGTGAACGGCAAAAATATGTGGGTAACAAATTCAATAAAAGGTAAATCAGGGCGTGTTTTTTTGTAGTATTTAATAGAAAGAATTTTAAATATTATCTTTATTAATGTAATTTTTTGAATTTTTTTTAGGTCAATCACTGCAAAAAAGGTTTGAGATCATGCTATATCCGAAAAGTGAGAAGATTAAAACAAAAAAAGTCTGGGTCTGATCTGAATCTGAGCTGATCGAAAAAGCGAGTACTTGTATTTTAGGCAGTTACAGTTTCTACAAAAAGTTACCGCTATTAGAGAAACGCCAGAACAGGAGGTGCAAGTTGATCAGGAGCAGGTTTCTGAAGGTGGGGCAGTGTTAGTTGATCGATCGGCAAAAAGACCAATAAAAATAAAATTAGGCACGTAGCTCGAAAAAGAAAATGACCCGTTAATACTAACACTACAAAAATCCATAGATTCTCTCCAGCGTCAGTAACAAGAAGAATCTGATGAGGATCGCATGTTTCTCTTATCCCTTCTTGGCTCTTTAAAAAGGGTACCTGAGGAGAGGAAAATGGCAACCAAGATCAAAATATGAACAATTTTAAATGAAGCTACAGAGAATAAATGCAGAAATTATAGCTTTCAACACAATAATATTTCGAAGACATATGATTACGGGTACTTAACTCAGTTCAATTGTCAATCAACTAATCAATGGCCAACAACATTACATCAAAGCTATCAAGGACACCAAAGTTTCCAACAGCGCTCGACTACAACCCCAACATTAACGACAGATTCGCCATCAGTCCAACAAATGACAAGTCAAGAAGCCTCACAACCGTTATATCAAAAGCCCTCAATACCGCATGGCTACCAATCAGGTCATCATCGAACTCAGTTTACTCAGCCGCTCTTATCTCCTACCGATTCTATTCACTCTCAATCAGACATATCACAAGCTGGTTCACACTCAAGTTATTCTGAGAGTATGATAGAACTTTTCAATCTTTAGTGTTGCTTCAATCATGTACATTGCCTAATTATTTGATTTTTTACTTAACTAATTTAACCAAACCTTTTGATATTTAGAATTTTTGAATAAGGATGTTACTGTAAAAGCATATTCTTCTAGTTTTTTATTGTATTCGTAGTTAAAGCGTATAGAACTCAGAGAAACATACAATTGATACCTACTTAAATTGTTCGTCCAAGATAAAAATAAATAACATGAGGATGTCATCAAGCGTGGAGATATGAGATTGATGAGTTACATAAAAGTTGTTTATGGCACTGATTATTCAAATACTATCATAAATATTTATAAACTTTTAAAAATTCCAAACAGTTTTGAATTCTAGAGATTCTGTATATTTGTATCTATGTATATACTTACCTTAAAGTTACAAAAAGCTTTTCTTCAGGCCGTATAGATTTTCGCAGTATCGTGTCCTGTTTTGTTAGGTCTTCCTTGCACAAGCTAATAACTCATCAAATGACGATACCGACATTCTAACATAATTAAAGAATTTCGCGGGATACTTTCTTAAGTCATCATATAACGTGTGAAATACTCCGGAAATTAAACGAGATGTAACAAAAGGATGAGTCCAGATTCTTTATTTCTTTTTTTTTAACAGTTTTTCCGTCGCCTCACGTATAATAACACAGCTACCTCTTCAACCTACATCTTGACACTGAAAGTGAAACAACTCTTTCTCTTTAAATCCAAAATCGCTTATTGTTGCCCGACTTGGTTGTCCCAGTAAATAACCCGAGAGACCAGTGTTGAGCAACCGGTTGCGCGACTCAGTTGCCTAGTGTGATATAGCACCAAGCGTTACCATATTTATTACTATATTTGTGTTCTGTGAGCGTTAGTTCATCATATGGTTGCGCTCGAATGACGTCATGTCTAACAGCTGTCAGAGTCTAAATATTAGCTATATCTTTCATCAGTAGACAGTATTGCATTCATTCATCTTGAAGACTGACCTAAACCATGAAAACATCCATTTGTCTAAGTTTTCAAAACGTTTTGAGTCTAAATCCTCTTCGGTAAAACACCCGCTATAAAAGAGATTTGCTTCCAAATGAATGGATAACATTTTATCATCGAAACCCCACCTCTCCATCTCGTTCCAGAGATGATTTATGGAACCTACGATCGGCCGGGGACAAAATACTAACTAATAAATGTTCCCCCCGCAATCAGAGAGCCTAAAATTTGGCCGATTCTATTTCTTATTCATTCCAGGGGTGGCGTGCTGTATCAATACATTATTACGTCATTATGCGACGCGTGTCTCTTGACAGGCATATGTTTCATGCACGATTTCACACAGCAGCCAGCGTGACTGCGAAAGTTCTTTTCTTCGGCCCTCGCAGCTATTTTAACATTTGACGATGTTATGTATTTATGTAGTTATTCCCCATCCCTGTTAATAAAATTTAATGGGGATCGAATGTCAAGGGGTCGAACCTAAGAAATTTTTGACTTTTGCATTTTTTATGCATATTATTTTTTATTTATTTATTTATTTATTTACGGGCATTACCCATTTTTACAGAAATAGCATAATTTACAATAACAATAATTTATAACCTCAAACAATTTATACTTAGTATTATTTTATATAATTATCATTTGATATTCACAACCCATCACTATCACAGTCATAGAATAAAACAGGATTAATAAATAATGGCAACAGGAGAACTTAAAAAATATACAACAAAAGAACACAATAAAATTAATTAAATTCAGTTTTCACTCCCTTGAACCCAATTATCACCTCCAAAATTGGTTTAAACCAGCACACAATAGTATGAAGTATGAATAGTATGTACACACAATTAAACAGAATAGCAAAAACCCCACAACAATATACAAAGTCACACATGAAAATCCTCAACAAACTTAGCAAAGCGCCTTGGACTTATATTGAAATCTATGTTCAGAGATGCACTATTATTTGCAAGCCTGGCTGATCTAGCAATAAAGCTATTGTACTTGATGTTTGTTCTACAGAAAGGTTGGTAGAAAAGGCTGTTTGACCTTGTATTCCTCGTAGGTATTGCTAGACCTATTGAATATAGCAGGTCTGGTGAATCTACAGAAGCAGTCAGAAGGTTATACAAATTTTTTAAATCCCGTTGTTCCCGACGAACAACAAGAGGAGGAAGACAAAACAGCTCATACAGAACCCTGTAATCATAATGGTAGTTGTCAACAGGATCAATTTTGGATTTAAATGCCAGGTATTTCAGCATTCTCCGTTGCACCTGTTCCAACCTGTGAATATAGCAGGCATAATGAGGACTCCAGACTGAGGAGGCATACTCCAACAAAGGTCTGATCAATGTACAGTAGAGCATGCGGATAGCAGGGGTATTTGTAAAATCTCTTGTGCATCTCTTGACAAAACCTATTATTTTAAGGGCTTTTGTTACTATCTCAGATATATGAAAGCTAAATGTAAGAGATGAGTCGAATATGACTCCAAGGTCCCTAATTGTTGTCACATTCGACAAGGGTCTATTGCACAAGGAATATGCGAATGTTGTGGTATTTCTACGCTTGGAGAAGCAAATACTATAGCACTTGGCTGGATTCAAGTCCATGCAGTTCTGAACACACCACTCTTCCAGTCTGGAAAGATCTGACTGTAGATTGACACAGTCATTAAGAGAGGAGATAGCTAGAAAACATTTCAGGTCGTCTGCAAAACATAAGAATCTGGAATATTTAAAACATGAGTGGATGTCGTTCATAAAAACATTAAAAAGAAGCGGCCCCAAATGTGATCCTTGAGGAACACCTGAGGGAACGCTTAGCTCATAGGACATGATGAGCAAAGTCTATAAATACTTAGTACTTAGAGGGTATAAGATGGGCAACGGCATTTGTCAAGTTTATAAACAATTTTCTAACTACGCTTAACTTTATATACCCAATAGCATTAGCTCTTGCAACTTTTTTAATGGTGGTAATTTCTTAATTTTTTTCATACTTACTATAAAAATGATGCATTAAAAAGGAATTACCTTCTGTATTCCAATTTTTTCCTAAATATTCCAGTTTTACTGGAAATAATTATGATAAATAGGAGTATTTATAAAAATATATATGTTCGGAGATTCATTCCAGTAATTGTCCTTTTACAAAAAAAAATAGCGAAACGTAATAAGATTTTCCTCGCTTGTTGCTGTTTATTCGGCCACCCGACGTCTTTATAAAAAAAAGCAATATTAATGTTACAATATTACTTAATACTACATTGCCAAAGAAGTCGAAGATTACCCTAGAGCTACTGTTTAACTCTTAACCATCCTAACAATCACAGTTTAAATAAAGAAAACGAAAAAAGTAACAAGTATAAAGTATATATCTTCTATAAAACTGGACTATACTTTGGATTGACTTAAAAACAAAAGTCTATGATATTTCCTATACACATTAAACGAAGTATTAAATATTGGTTTATAAGTATTAAAGAACCTAACGGCATTATAAGTAAAGGATCGCTCGAACAGAGCCGTGGAATGGTGCGGCATGGTCAAGATATTTTATCTAATATTTCGAGTGTGAACCTGGTTTCTTGGTATTAACTTTTCAAAAAGATATTCAGGACTTTGACTAACATATAATCCATAAAGAAAAGTAGAAGTAAAGAATTTGAATAGGTAAGGTAGCGTTAACCACCTCAACTTAAATATAGAGTCTGATACATGATCAAAATTTCCGAGGTTAAAAATAAATCTACAGCAAGTATTTTGCACGCGTTGCAGGCGGTAACGATTGATTTGGTCTAAGCAAGGATAATAAAATATAAGGCAGTAATTTCAAATAGATAAAACATGAGCCGCCACTACGAGTTTTTTCCTAGGTTTAAAATTTAAAATGTGTTTATTGGCATTAAGCATACGCATGCGTAAATAACACCTCTGGAGAAGAGTATTAACATGTTCCTTCACAGTATCAGAGAACAAAATAGTTTCGTTATCCAATTGAATGTGAACAGTGTCCATTATATTTTTATGTGATCCTCGGTTTGAAAACAAAACCATTTTTGTTTTATTAGGATTAATGACAAGGTTGCTCTTTTGAAAATTTATCTATTAGGTTCAAATCAGCCACGTTATCAAAATTACCGAGTCAAAATAATGTATGTATTGAGTGTCATCAGCATACTGATGTATTTCAGAATCTTCAACAAGATCTGGTAAATCTGAGGTATATATAAGGAATAATATGGGGCCTAGGATCGACCCTTGTGAGACACCAGAAATAAAATTTTTCGAACCATAATATTCATTATTCACCCTCACTTTTTGGGTTCTACGACACAAGTAAGTTAAAAAAGGACAAAACAACATCACTACAGCCATAATATTTCAGTTTCGCTACAAGCAAATCATGATCGATGACATCAAATGCTTTCGAGAAATCAAGAGCTATCATAATGGCTAACATCTTTTTGTCCAGAGCTTGCATAATATTATCGGTGACGTTTAAAAGTGAACCAGCTGTACTATGATGTTTTCTAAAGCCAGACTGATGGGAAGGGAGGATATCATTTGACATTAAAAATGATCGGCTGCATATAGACTATTCTTTCGAGAACCTTGAAGATTACGAGAAACAAACTTATTGGAAGCAAATCTTGAACACTTTCAGGATTAGAGGATTTGCGAATCGCACATACTACTGGCTGACTCACGCCAGGCCCTGGGAAAATATCCAACCTCCAAACAATTGGAGTGACAAAGTGACAAAACTGGAGTGACATGATCCAGAATATCAGGAAGACATAAGTGTAACATACGTCGAGTTATGTTATCCACACCAGAGGCATTGGACCTAAAATTTTTTATAGTTTTTTTCGACAGTATTTTGGTCTACTAAAAAAAAGGAGAAAAAAGAGTAGAAGTTAATTTTGTTTAAACATTTATCAGATTAAAGACGCTTACAAAAAAAATCATTTATTTGATTTGGATCAGATATATTAAGCGGCAGCTCGTTATTATTCTTGGTTGTTTTAATATTTAAAGTTTCTAGACCTTTCCAAAGTTTTTTACCAGTTTTGCCACTGTCCAAGCTTGCAAGATATGCAGCTTTTTCTCGGCTTATTGATGCTAACGCAAAATTACGACACTCCGTGTAATATCTCCAATTTTCTAAACACGTTCCTTTAAAATAAGTCTTAAGGTGTCTGTCAACAAGGGAGCTGGCTTTTTAAATAGTAGGGACATATATTCAATTATTCGACCGCTGATGTTAGGATCATTTTCAGGAGCTCATTCCTCTTTAAAAGAAATTAAGACAAATTCCTATTTACATGGGTCCAAAAACGTGTATTGATTTTATCTGTTTAAGAGAAAAGGGAATCATTGATTAAATCAACATATTTTAGAGGTTTTCAGTGAAGTTTCTAATAAATTACTGAATTTTTGGAAAATAAGAATAATGCATTTTCGTAAAATGTTATCCCACATTTCTCTTTTGGAAAACTCGGGCAATATCAATGTAAGTAATTTCGAATGCTGCCACCCGTATAATCGAAAATGCGTACAGTCGATTATCTCTGGATCAGCCATCAGCGGCAGCCAGTCAGTTCAGGTGACGAACTGTGTGCATTTCCGGCAAATAGGGAGCATCCTGTGACCTAATTGGGCACTGCCGCAATCGATTTTCCCCTCATGGAAACCAATGGGGATACGCCCTCGTTCCCCTCTTTTCCCCCTAGCTATTTTAAAGATTTATGCATGGGTATCGGTATATAACTTCGAGAATGCTTGAAATACGTAATGTCTTTGCTATTATGGGGTGATTGGCATGAGCTCTATGATACCCATATACACAGTTGTAAGATTACTAAGTAATATTTGGATGGATGGTATTTCTATAAAAGATATAAAATTGTGTTTGCCTTTTTGCTTAAGTCCTTTATTGCATATTATTAACGAATGTATTCTTCAAAAAAAGTCTCCAAATGTGTGGAAAAGGGCAATTATTAAACCCAATCCAAAAAATTCAAATCCAAAAAAGCATAAGGATCTCAGACCAATTAGTATTCTACCAGCGTCATCTAAAATTCTGGAAAAACATATTTTTAATCAAATTTCAAATTTTGTTGATATTCATAAAATTATCCCCGATTGTCAATCCGGTTTCAGGAAAAACTTTAGCGCGTCTACAAGTTTGGTGGGTATTTTAAATGATATTAGGGTAAATGAGGAGAATGGTCAGCCAACATGTATGGCCTTATTGGGCTTTAGTAGAGCTTTTGACACCATTAACCATGATATGTTATTGGCGAAATTAAAATATATTGGTATTTCAGAGAGCGGTATAAATTTTTCCAGGGATTATTTGCGTAATAGAGAATGTTGTGTAATGGTGGTTCGTCAGTCTGAAAAGCATTACTCAGAATTTACACCTTTTAACCAGGGAGTTCCTCAAGGCTCTATAGTATCGCCGTTACTTTTCTCTATTTACGTGGCTGATATGTACAAAGTAATAAAACACGCCACTTTGCAACAAAATGCCGATGATTCCCAAGTTTATATTCCAATTCACATTAATAATATAAATCTATTCTATCAAAATTTTAATAGTGATTTAATTAGTCTACATAAATATGCAGAAAATCATAATCTTAAGCTTAATGCCACAAAATCTAAAATTCTTATTATGTGCTCCAACTTTAATATAAGGCAAAGGCTCGAACACAACTTATCCTTAAATCCTATATCTATTGATAATACCTTAATTCCGGTTGTTTTCGAGGCTAAAAATTTAGGCGTTATATTTGACAGCTCTCTCTCTTTTGAATTACACATAAAAAATAAAACGAAAATTGCTTATTTACGTTTAAAAAAACTTTTTAAATTCAAGCGAAATTTATCGGCAAAACAAAAGTACTTATTGTGCGATAGTCTTATTTTGTCATTGTTTGATTATGGTGACGTAGTCTATGGAAATTCTTTATCTTCACAAAATAAAAAAAATATACAAAAAGTCCAAATTTCCTGTATGAGATTCTCTTATGGTATCCCCTACAGAAACCACATATCGCCTTATCTCAATAACAATAAAATATTAAATATGAACAATAGAAGAAAGCTACATATGTATAATTTTGTATATCGCATAGTAAATAATAATCAACCATTTAATTTAAGAAGTCAGTTTCAAGAATTCGAACATGCGCATGCCACACGAAATAACAACGTTTTTATCGTACCATTGCATAGAAGCGCAGCATTTCAACGTTCTTTTAAGTATGTAGCTGTTCAAATGTGGAATGGCTTAAATAATGACATAAAGCAAATGCCCTTGGGAGCTTTCTCTGGTCAAATAAAATCTAAACTACTTATGGAGCAAAGAATTGGCAATTAATTCAAGTAGGGTGATATATAAAATATAATAATGCGTAATAATAACATAATACAAGAAATAGTAACATGTAACATGAGATATGCATGTGTATATAATATGCTAATTTTCAGTGGAATGTTCGGAGATTATATTTTTAAATTCCGTTTTTAGTTTTATTCTTTCTTTTTCCGTAACATACATATGTACGTAAATCTTTTGATAGCCTAGCCTAGACCGATGCACGCATCTTGGGGTTATTTTTTGTAGTCTTTTTTTGCCTCGTCTGTCCTCTCTCCTTGCGCTCGTCCGTTGTCGCATTGCCGCTGCCTGTCTTAAAATCTTAGGTTAATTAATTGTATATCTTACTTTGCATTCCTATATAAAAACGTTATTTTTATTTTTGTAAAATTGTTTTTGTAAATTGTAAAGGGCTTTTTCATCCCTTCTTTGCTTGTGCTTACTAGGGAAAACGGTTTTATAATCGAGAGAATAGTCCTATTTGTCAATGTAATTTTTTTTTCCTTATAATTTTTATTGACCTATAAAACTGTAAATTTTGACAAATAAACCATTTTGATTTGATTTAATATTTTGGAAAAATTGTAATAATTCTAAAAAATACATTTCACACACGTTAAACCTCACAAACGCTGAACCTCGAGCATTTTGTAACTGTTAAACTTATTGAGATGAAACAGCGACTGTCCATCGTCGAATTTATGAACAGATTTTCATTGGCATTTTAAAAGCTTTACACCTAATATAATCTTTGTCATGGCAAAAAATAATAAAGTTATGTTAAAGAAAAGAACTTAACGCTGGCTAGCGTCAAGTTTGTAAACCTTTAAAACTAAAACGTTTTTTCGGATGCGTTAAAAAACTTCAAGTTAAAATAACGAGCGGTAAACCCCCGAGAAATGACTGAAAAACTTCTAAATCAGATAGTCAATGACAATCCCCTTTAGCTACGAAGCACACCCTCTTTGAGACGTAAAATAGCCTACAAGGGAGGCGTGAATAATAGCTTCAAATTTGTTTCAAACCATTAAACAGCATTTTTTAAATCACGATGACGCTGGTAAATAGACTTGAGGAAGAGATTGTATTCCAACTATTTTTAATGACAGGCAGAGAGAGAGAGAGATGAAGTTTTTTAGGGTAATAAATATGTAGGTAAGGGTTGCTTACCCTATGTGATGTCCTTGTGTGAGCGTCTTGTGGATTAAATATTAAATTAAAGCTACATATATGGGTTTTTAGAATATATTTTTATATAATAAATACGGTAACATTTATCTTCAAGGATACATTGCCATCTAGTGACTTGACTAGATACTATTCTAACAGTACTTAACGACTAACATCCAACGTTTATATATAGGTACTTTTATGACTAGCTTTGACTAAAATACTTTCTATGACTTACATATTATTACTAATATTATTATTATTAGCAGTAGGTTGAGTAGAATAATTCATATCCAAAATATTCTTGAATAAAATTTTCAAAAACAAAAAGAAATCTAAAATTTCTGCTTGCTCTGTACATAGCATTATATGAGATGCTCTGTCAGGTTAGCTATATGTTTCTTAAAACCCATGTTACACTCTTATTTTAATAGAGATAACAATATTCGGAAACATATACTAATTTGTTTCTACTACAGTTCTCATACTATATACAATAAAAATATTTACAAAAACAGTAAAAACAAATATTTTTTATATAATAATAATACTTCATTAAAAATAAAAAAGAAAGAACAATAAAGGAACATAAAATGCAACACCATTATGGAAAATGACGTCGTGAAAATATTTAACCATTAAAAATCTATAGATTTAGTATGTTTAATGGTCAAAAGGTAATATTTCAAATACGTAAAACGGTTTATCACAGAGTTCGCTATACAGGCAAAAACACAATAAAATTGAAGTTTTTTTTAAAAAAAATTATTTCATATTAGTATGAAAAGTTATTAAAACTTCGTAAATTGGAGATCTGTTGGCAAGATTGCATTCTGCGAATGAGTAGGCTTTCAGGTGCTAATTATAATATAATGAAAACGCAAGCCTTTTTCATATTTGCAAATTTTTACGAGACCCATGCCAATAGAGCCTAAATTAAAATGTTGATAGAAACATTTGCGATTTTATGTAATGTCTAAAGGCCACCCATACAAAATTTTTACTGTAAACAGGGCCTAATTTAAGGTTTTAACAGACTCATTTAGCGGAGCCCTCATCACAAAACAGACAGCTTGCTACAGTGCAAAGTCCTAACTAAAGCCTAGTCCACATTTTTGTTACTGTTATGTAGTCCACTTTTGAAGTAAATGTAAATTTCTTAATAACTTTTTATTATGTTTTCGACCTAACGCGTTGTGTTAGTGCTCTTTACACATTTCAAATTTACTTACAATAATACATTTTTCACTACATTTACTTAAAACTTATATACATGCACTTATTGAGGTTACGTATGACTATTTCAGCTTTTGCATTGCACGACTGTTTAGATTTTAATTAACTGAAAATATTTAAAAAAATATATATAAATTAGGTTATTTCTGAAGACGCAAATTGTAGCAGAAAATTTATCCATGGCAAAAAGGTTTTCAGCAATTTTACTTGCTACGATAGCGTTGTTTGCAACTAAATCGCAATAGTTGGGATGGAATCAGCTATTGAATTGTCTCGCATCTCATGAGAAAATTGCAGCAACTTCGTTGGCGCGACACATCAGTGAAACACACTCTTTTATTTATAAAATACACAAAAAGATAATATATGGTTATTGCCAAAGCAGATACGTTTGAGGCTTGCCTCTTAAGCCGCGTATCCACTCGCATTAACATTTGTAGCAACATTTGTAAACGTTTGCGAATATTGATAAACGCTTGCAAAACGAAGTACCCACTGGCCATAACACTTCGCTTTCTAGCGACAGGAGATTCCTATGCCAGTCTTATGTACCTCTTCAGAGTTTCGAAGCAGCTCATTTCTAGAATAATTCCTGAAGTATGAGCCGCCATCACGAAAGCATTAGCGAGCTATGTAAATATCTATTTATCTACAAACGTAGAATATCGCGTCTCCACTGAAATCAGGCAGAAATCTGATAAAAAAACTTTAATTTATAAATAGGTTTTACTAAAAGAAGATACCAGTTTAAACTAAAAAACACATTTAACAACGTTAAAATTTTAAAAATAGTAATTATAATAACAACTGAATATTTCTTTGCTTTTCCCTCGCAAAACGATTTAAGACCTCTGCGGTATCAATTATAATCTTTCTATGCACGCTTAAAAGGGCAATAGTCCTGTTAGCCGCTCCTGACCAGTTGAATTGCGCAAATAGTCTTTTAAACGCCTTAGCGATGAAAATGATCGTTCTGATGAGGCTGTAGATACAGGTAACGTAGCCAGAATTTGCAACAGAGTATGAATATTGGGAAACAAAGATGGATTACATGCTGATAATGCATCAAGAGCATTTTTTGGCCTTTCTGCTTGAGGCAGCTTAATCCATTTTTGTTTCCACAACTGTAGTTCTGCAGATAACGTATCTAGGTCCAAAAATTCCTCATATGGTAACAAGTCTTCAATTTTTACTACCTATGTGTGCTTCGCACATATTTGGTACTAGACAATATAACAATGAAATTGATTTTTCGTGATTTGCAAATCTTGCAGATTTTCATCAGTTCTTCTATAAATTGATCAAAAAAAGGAATTGCAACTGTGATTCGAAAATATTCCTCTGCAGTAGCTACCATGGCATTAGAACGATTCTGCTGTCGTGAAATTATTCTAGGTATTTTTATGCATTCTTCATCATCTATAGACTTTATAATAGCTTCAGATGTTTTACAAATATTTTTGAATTCTTGATCTATATTCAGTCTCATATTCCTGACCTGACTAATAACAGTATTCACATGCTCAACAGCGCTAAATAGATCAAAATCCACAGTCTGGAGAATTCTGCATAACGGTAGAGTAAAAGCAAATAAAGTGGACGCTGTTAACATACTGATAATAAACTCACTGGTCATAATAGCTCGAAGGAACTGCAAAGCTTTTGAAGAAGTTTCGATGTCTCTTACTTGTTTTAGTTCTTCTAATGTTTCAATAATGGGTTTAAAAACTTCAGTAAACCTAATTAGTCCATCATGATTTTCCACCCACCGAGTTTCACACATGGATGTTAACTTACTCCATTTACTATTTGGAACATGTTCTTTAATTTTATTTTTTAATATCTCAGTGTGCATAGCTAATATTTTTATAAAATGTGCAATAGATTTTATTGTTCCAATACAATTTCTGATACTCTGAACCTTACAGGAATGGGCAAGAGCTAAATTTAAAGGATGAGCACTACAGTGCACATATATTGCTGCTGGATATTTTTTTCTAATTATAGCCTGGACACCTTTAAAACTTTAAAAAGTAAATTTAAAAAAAAATTTATAGTTACCAGTCGTTTCAATTTTATTTTACGTTATAAGATTTTCGGGGGGGGGGGGGGTTTGAACCCCCAAAACCCCCCCCTAGATACGGCCCTGCGACGTATCCACCGGATAAACATCGTGTTTATAAACGATTGCAAATGTTTCTAAATGTTCCATTTATCAGGTGGATACGCGATTTAAGACTGGCATAGGAATCTCCTGTCGCTAGAAAGCGAAGTGTTATGGCCAGTCTAATTTCGGCAGAGACGCGCTCTCGATAGTTCGTGTCAATTTTAGATATTTCTGGAGAAATTCTTGAAAGCAGAAAATCAAAATCTCTTGGCGAAACTCGAGTAAAATTTTTGAATAAGCTACTCCTGTCAGTTTTGCTATCAGAAATCAGCTGCATAGAAACTCTAGTTTTTAAAAAATGAGACACTCAAAATCTATGTTTCCTTCTTTTTTTCTTCTCTTCTTTTTCTATTAGTGCACAAAATACTAATGCAGCACAGGCGGCAAATTTCTTTCTACTTAACGGGGCCATTTTTACAATTTTTCTATTCTCGGTTTTCCTCAAAATAAAAAAGACTTGGATACGCGACAAACGCTCTCAAAACTGCTTTGTGAACAATTTCAAACAACATGTGCTGATCGGTGGGTACTTCGCAAGCGTTTATCAATATTCGCAAACGTTTACAAATGTTAATGCCAGTAGATACGCGGCTTGAAGGTGTGTATTGACTGCAACAAAACACTCCGATCAAGCAAAACGCGCCGCGCGCGCTGTAACAAATTTGTATAGTGAGTACGTTGCGCCGAACAGAACAGAACGCACAAAACATTTTCGGAGGTTTGTCGGTAAATGGAATGCCTTATTTCAGGTGTTCAGTGGATACGGTGCCAGTTGTTGATTACTAATTGGAATGCAATGAATACCGCAAAGAGCCAGAACGTTCCGCGCAATATTTTTTGTTGCAGATTGTTTGGACTGTGAGGCACGTTTGGTTTGTTTGTAGTGTTTTGTTGCAAGTCAATACTCACCTTAGTACAACTATGGAAAAATTACTTTGCAATATTTAGAATTTTAACCAGTTTTGGCATACACTCAACTGCATATACTATATGGAGCAATTATTTACTTTTACATAGTTAGTTTTCGGCTCCAGTCGGTAGCTCCCGCACTATTGGGGGATGGTCATGCGTAATGGGGGTAGCTACCAAGCGGTGGCGCTCCTAAGTGGGGCGCCGCGTGGTGGCTTATGGAATGCGTACTAGCCGCGATGTTGGAATACAAATTCGCACTCGGGCTATTCCAGTAGGATCCAGGCGACGGAAATATTGATCCTGGAAAGAAAATGAAAATTAATTATTAAACATACGGATCACAGTTGTTTATTTTGTAAGTCGATACGTATTGTAAGGATATTATCAATGTCGCATATTGACAGGCCCTTGAAAGGTTGGGTGATTAACACCGAAAATCTTCTATTCCGCGACATATAGATGCCGGTAGGAATGCAAAATTACCGCTCCGAAATGCGGCCATTCTTCCTAGTTTTTAGCTTCGAAACTTTTGTATTCGCTTTCTTTTTACGTCGATCGAAATTCGATTTTTTATACCGAAAGTAACTTTCATTATTCAAATTTTGCGAAAAAATCTTAACAAAATTGATATTCTCATAAAATAAATAAAATGTTCTCATATGTATATAAAATTTTTCCAAAAGCTTAATTCAGTTTAGTATTCTGTTTTTTTTTAAAAGAGTTTTGCTGACACGTATGATAAGGGAAATCTTTTAAAAATTATATTTAACTTTGTAGACTGACACCACTGTTGTGTAGCAAAATGATATTTTGTATGATATATTTGAAATCAATAAAATATATACTTCTTCAAAATATGCTTTCTATTTCGAGATATTGGAGTCCAAAATAAATTATCCAGTAAAGCTCAAGACGCAGCAGAATTAATCTTGTTTCTATATAGACTTTTTGACAACCTTAATGAAAAATTTGACAGATGAGCAATTTCAGCTGTTTCAATACGTGAGGAACTACGGATTTAATATAAATCTGGGTTTCAAAGGCAAATACAAAAATGGCAACTCTTGTAAATTTTGGTTTTAACGTATTTATTTATTGCCTTTTTCATTACTAACTTATATATAATAAGTTTCTGCCCGGTACAAATTCTACTTTGCATAATTTGCTCTTCATACAACATTATGAAATTTGGAAGAATTTTTACATTTTATTTAATATTGTAACAAGCATGTATAACTGTTAATGTTTATATTTAATAAATTGTGATTTTCTCTTATATATCTTTAAAATATATTTAGTAATACATTTATGAATATTTTATATTTGGTTTCTGCTGCTATAATTTTTATCTGTTGCTCCTTTCTGATAATTTGTTAATAGTTTAATTTATAAAAATTACTAAGGAACATTACTGGTGAATTGAGGATGCGGTAATTGCTTCGTGGATTATTTATTAAATTTTTTTTTTGATCTTTTTCATACATTTACGATAACCTTTTGTCACATCCTGAATAAATCGTACTTTAAGAAAGTTTGTTTTTCATACAACAAAGTTCCTAATTAATATAATGATGTAAGTTTATATATTATGGAATTTGGAAGAATTTTTATATTTAGTTAATGTTTTAACAAGCTTATGCAACTGCTAATTCGTATTGTATAATTACTACTCATAATTTCTTCTTATAATATAGTAATACATTTGGTGAATATTTCCTGTTTAATTCCTGAAACCCATACCTGTGTATCTAATAGGAAACGTATAGGGTTTCATAAATTATAGTACGCAAATAGAAAAAGTTACAAATTGAATACTTTATTTAATATGGGGACAAAAAATGACGTCACAAACTCTTTTTCATTTGCGGTTACTCCTTGTCATCAGAGCGCGCAACAGTCAATCGACGTTCAGTATTCTATTGGATCTTCAGATTCCTATCTAATAAGTCTTAATCTATGAATATTTGCGCGATTTTTGATTCAATATTAATAAATATTTCTATAAGTATTAAGTAATATTATTTAGTTCACTCGTAGTTTTTGTTTTAATTCACACCTAACTAATGGAAATGTATAAATAAATAAGTGCGTATTATAAATGTTGCTATCTTTAATGAATAAATCATTATTAGGGTTGTAAATCCACACAATACTAATACGTCGTCAGGGAGGGAAAATCACGTGCAACTAATGGATATTCGGGGCAGTAGCCTGTCGGGACGCGAGACGCATCTATTGCATCGTCCCGCGGGATTTTTTATTGCCCGAGTCGAATTTATTGTTTCCTTTTGTTTCGGTTATTTACTACACTAAATCTCGGGTTAATTGATAATTTGTTGTTGTTTGGAAGCGCTGGGCGAAAGATGGCTTGGGGCTTCGATGCTTGGTTTATCGTTTTTGTGAAACCCTACACTAGAAGGGCAATAAAAGTAAGGAATGTGAAATGTGTAGATTGAAGGCGACTAAAGGATTTATTAAAGAAGCGTCTTTAACATGTGGCAAACTGTTATTTAATTCTATCAAAAAATAATACTTTGCATTTCGATTCTATACAGTGTGTCCCACTTAAGGGTTAGCCACCCCTCTAAAATTTTTGTTTCTTGACCAATTTTTAAAAACTTTTTTTTGTTGGATAGATAATCGATAATTATGAGCCAACTTCGAAATTTAGAGAAAGCAGGTTATGGCCTTCTGTATTCAAGTTTGAAGTGCAAAAAATCGAGAAGTAGTATTAGCGATATTTATTTTTGAAAAATGGTACTGGATTATTGTTCAGGACCACTTTAAACATAAGTGTATCAAATTTGGTTATGATAGTATACAGGGTGTTGAAATAAATTGGAGTCAAATTTTTAAAAGGCGCAATAACATTCTTAATCAAATACGAATATTTTTAAAATTTTTGGCTAATTGGCATGCATCTTGAGAACACAAAGGTTGGAAATATCCTTCAAAAAAAACAATCGATCATATTATCATACTATTTTGGGCTCAATTTGTTTGTTAAATTCCAAAGATATGATTGTGTCTGGTTACAAATTATTTTGTGGGAATTTTACCCAAGTATGCTATGAAAGAAAATGTTCCTGACAGTTTGTCAAGGTTTTCATGCATTTAGTTCATTTTGACTGCTTGTCGAACTATTATGGGTGATTAAAATTTAAACGAAAGAGTTGAAGTAGTGCGGCTAGTTGGCGATGGAGTTAGAACATTTCGTGAAGCTGCGACGGAATTTAACAGGAAACATCCTGGTAAAAACATCCACCATTCAACAACAGCCAGAATAAACTACCGGTTTGATCAGTCTGGTTCAGTAGGTGGAGTACGTCCTCATTTACATCGTAATCGAGCAAATAATAATAACCAAATAATTCTTGAATACTTTAATGCTAATCCGCAATCTAGCATTAGAGTTGCTAGTGCCAACTTAAATATTTCCAAAAATTGCATATGGAGGTGTTTAAAGAAAAATAACAAGAAGCCTTTCAAGCCTATATTCCTTCACACTTTGGAACACGGGGATGAAGAACGCAGGATGGAATATTGTTTGTGGTTACAAGGCGAGTATTTGGCTAACCCTACATTTTAAAAAAAAAATTTATATACCGATGAGGCAACATTTACTACAAACGGCATTGTGTCATCTCAAAATATTAGAATGTGGAGTAACGTAAATCCCCATTGAGTGATACAATGTAAAAGGCAGTACTCGCAGAAAATTAACGTATGGTGCGGTATCTTGAACGAACGTATAATCGGGCCGTTTTTCTTTAATGAAAATCTAAATGGACTTAATTTTCTTCGATTCCTGGAAGGTGATTTTAGTGATGTAATCGATGATTTGCCGTTAGCCGAAACAAGAAACTTACACATACAATTTGACGGTGCGCCTATCCACAATGCAGTGGTAGTGCGGAATTAGCTAAATCAGAATTATCAAAATCGATGGAAAGGACGAAACAGTCCATTAATTCAGTGGCCAGCACGTTCCCCCGACCTTTCTCCCTTAGATTTTTTTCTTTGGGAAACCCTTAAAAACAAAGTGTACAAATCAAGACCGCAAACTCTACATGATTTTTGTGAGCGCATTAGACAAGAGTGTAATGAAATAAGCAGGGTACAGTTAAGAAGGGTGAATATAAAATATTTATAAATATATATAAAATATTTGACTAGTCTCTTAAATATTAAGAAAATATATAAATATTTTATACATATTTAATGCTTCTGGCTTGTTTACTCCGTGTTCTGAAATCACTCGTTTTATATAAATTTATTTCAAAAAATTAATAAGATTTTCGAAAGTTGATAAAAAACATGTAAGTTACGTGCCAGAACCTTCAAAGGTTATGAGGCAAATGAGATGAAGTCTGAATTGAAATTCTATATGAAATTTCAAAAAAATCAGTCACTTTAAAAGAGGTTAGTAATAACTAGTAGAAGATAATTATAAGGTTATATAAGGGTTAGAATCATATATTATAATGAAGTCCATTAATATACATGTTTATGTCTAGGCAATATGGAAGTTAAAACAGCTCTGATTTTCCTAGATACAATTTATTGATTCGAGACATTTACAAAACTAGAGACTCTTAAAAGATAAAACTTTGGAAACTTCTGACATCTCAAATAAAATTTTTCAAAATTTTGGTTAATTGAAATTGTTTTCTAAATAATTAGTTGACTTTGTTCAAAAATTTTATTTTCACAATATTTCTCTCTTCCAGACAGTTGAATATACAGGTTGAAGTTTTATTTTTTTAAATCAAAATTTTAGGTTATCAATTTTTTTAAGTTTTATTGATAAGTCATGAAATGACTCACTGGAATAGGAAAATCAATATTTTATTTGGTAACAGTTTCCAAAACTGTAACATTTCTCTATATGTTGGCACTGCTTAAAAAAAAAAGTTTTTTTTGCGTTTTTTTACTCTAGAAGCTTACGGGATCCGGAAGTACATAGGGGTCCTGCGTGGGGTGAACTAACTATGAAATAGAGTGAAACAGGATCTATACTACATGCCTAAATACAAAAAAGAAGATACAGGGTGTTTTTAAATAAAATAACACCATAACCAAGAAGACTGGATATAAGGAGGCTGCTCTCCGCGCTTCCCAAATGAGTTGACGAGTATGCAAAATTGAACGATAACTGGGTTCACTGAGTAGCCACCTCGGCGCTGTTGATCAGAAGTGTGCTTCGCTCTGATTAGCTGCTCTGCGTGTTGTTTTTATTTTCACTGGCGTCAGTTTGACGTTTTCAAAACAAAATTTTTGTTAAATAATCGTTTTAAATTCATTTTTAATGGGAATAATTGCACCCTGTAGTTAAGTAATTGATCCTTATGGGAGTATAAAATACTTACCAGACACGAAGGCAACTTTACGGAGAATGGCATTTCCATTACTTGAAAATGCCAAAAATCGTACTATCATTAAAACCGTATTATCATTAACATTATCAAAAAGTGGGTCCAGTTAAGAGTAAGGTACACATTCTGACCAATAGCGCCGATGTGGTAGCTTCGTTCATTTTTGGGTACACACGTTTAGCATATAGATCAGTTTCCTTATGTCTAGTCTCCTTGCCCACAACAAATGAAACTCGCTTTTTTTTTATTACTTATTTACTGACCGAGGGTGATTTTGCCATATTGACATACAAATAAGCAAAATACTAGACTACTACTAAGAATATTTTATATGGGAAAACAGGGTTGAAGCTCTCCAGGTTATATTTGTTTAAATTTCGGATAACTATTGTATTGAAATATACTTAAAAGGGCGTTTAGTTAAATCCCAACAGACTTTTGCGGCAATCAGATTATTGGAGGCATTAAGCAATGTATTATCATAAAATATTTTCCAAATTTTCGTTTGTATGACTATCACTCGGCAGAAACAACCACACTCGGTAGAAAAATTAAATACAAAAAATAAGAATTCTACTTATTCGCCAACATTAAGAAGCGATGCCTTTAGCAAAGTCTATATATTTTAACTTTGAATATATACTTTTGAAATATATAGATTTTGCCTTTGCCATTGCACTACAGAGCTTCACATTGCATTTGTGTTGAACCATGCCCACATGCGCAACACACACGTAGATGGATATATTATTATGTGGCAAAAATCCCTTGAACTTAAATAAACGCCTAACAAGGATGTTATTACTATTTTATTAATCTATATATATATCGACATATATGTAGATATTATTTTTTTATTTTATTTACTAAAAGGGAACTAACCCATACATTTCCCAACCTAAGAAAAAAAAACTAAACAACAGGTAGATCCTACCAACTTCAATAATATATTTGTGTATATCGGTTGTTCTATGGTAGGAACCTTTTAGTTTTACCACTAACTCAAACTCTTTATTTTACTCTCGAAACGTGTTTTTCTAGTGACATTAACATCTTCCGGGGAAGATTAAAGCTAAACTAAAATTACTTGCAAGTGGCCTTGTATACTAAATATGTAACAAATAGAGTGGAAAATGCAATGAAGCATGACCGAACAAATCTTTAAACACTAACTAAACTATACAATTGACTATAGGGAATTGGATCTTTTTCTTAACAGGGATAAAGGTGCAATCACTTATACTTGAAATGCCGTAAGTTTGGTTGTTTTTTTTGCATTTAAGAAGAATAGGCTTTCATTTACAAAAAAAAGGCCAGATTCGTGTTTCCACCAGCATATCTATAAACGTTATGATCAACACAAAGTGCCTAAACAAGAAATATCCAGTTTATTGGTAAAAAGCTGAAAACCGTTTTGTAAATAATTACCTTTTACTAAACCAGCTTAGAGTTGTTTAATCGATTTTATGTTAATCAGATCTTGTACCCTATTTGATAAATCTCACCCAGTAGGAATTTTTTTTTTGAAGAAATATTTTTACATTCAGCAAGGGATTGATTAAATGACGTTTAATGATTGCGGAAAATATGGGAAGAGTTGATAATATGAATGATTTATCTATATGGATACATAGGGCATTCTTTTATTTTTTTTAGAAACAATTCTCTCTTATTCTATTTTTAGTTGCCTGGACTACGAAAATTGCTTCTTTTCCAACTTATAGTTGCGAAATAAAAAAAAAATGATAATATGGATTATATACATATATGAAAATATATAAGGTACTCTATAATTTTTTTAAACGAATATTCTATTTTTAACTGCTTGGAATACAAAAATCGCTATTTTACTTTTCCAGCTTACAATTAATAAATCCATATTATATTGATTGTTCTTTATACGCTATTTCATGAATTTCAAGTAAAAGTTTATAACAAAATATTATTATTAACAAATAAATATTACATTGACTAGGAAACTAAAGTTCTTTCTGTCGAAAGAATAAGTAGGTTTTCGTAAGGATATAAGACAAATGACCACTTGCTAACAGCTAAGGTTCTTATCGAAAGAAGCGCCACATACAAAAAACCACTCGTATTCACATTTGTCGACTTTGAAAAGACGTATATACATATTTAAAAAAAGTCTCAAATAATATTCAATCAATCAGATAATATTTAAGAAGCTCAACTAATGCTAGAAAGGCTAAGCCAGACGCAAGCAAGATAGGGGTGAAAATAAATCGAATAAAAACATAGTTCATGACAAATCTGGTACGAAGTAACACCTCAAAAGTTAAAAACCAACGCATAGAATATACATACGGATATTAAGAACACGAAATTAACGTTGGACGAGATAACCAAACACACGATATTAGGAAAGGCTTAACACGGACGACTTTTGGTAAGTTAATCACAAAATACAGGTGATGCAACGAAAAATGGAAAGAACAATGCTAGGCATCAAACTTTCCGACAAAATGCCCAAACGAACCATACGAAACAAAACTATTCTACATCTGAAATGGCTAGGCTGCGTGGCCAGAATAAAAGATGGTAGATGGTCGAAAAAGTTCGTAGAATGGCGACCAAGATCCGAAGCTTTTAGAAGTAAAGGCAGAGCACCCGCTGGATGGACAATATAAAACGGATTGCAGGAAACTAGATCAAGTCTGCACAAGATCAAAATACGTGGCTAAATTTGAAAGAGGCTTTTGTTCAACAGTGGATATTATAAGATCAAGATGATGATTCTTACATTATGCTTGATTAAATAATTAAATGGTTGATTTACAAATTTATCTTGATTGCCTAGAATATGAAAACTAATATTTTGCTTTTTCAGCTTTTAATTATATAATCCATATTTTGTTGATAAGTCCCTGTACACTATTGAAATCTCACTCTTACATCAATATCTTTAGTTGTGATTACCTGAACTACAAAAATCAATATTTTAGTTTTTCAGGCTACAATCACTTAAATCATATTATATTGATGAGTCCGTTTACTTTTTTCGATAAATCTCATCTAGTGAGAACAGTTTGTAATAAAATATCCTTACATTTGGCAAGAGATTGATTAAATGACATGTAATGATCGTCCCTTGAGAGGGCTGCCGACGACGCCGACAAGGGGGGCGAAAACAATGCGTAATCAACGAATTACGTCATTAAAGGGGGGTCCAAGGACGTGTTAACTAAGACCCCGGCTTCGGGACCATTAAGTCCCGCGAATTGTTATAATTATTTTTTAATGCCGGCGAGTGGATATTGTGCGTACATGAATAAATATGAGAGAGCGGAGGCCCTTTGAATTTCAACGAGGTATAGAGGCAGTTAAGAGGCTATAGGTCTGCACGACCTGAGGCCGCCGGTTATTTAAGGGGCCGGTCGGGTAAAATTGTAGCACGTGACTCCGTTTGGAATATTTTGGTTTTTGTTTCTTCGCTTTCAAATTGTGATGACTATTGTGATTCATTTTATGAGTTAACGGTTGTAAGGTTCTTCATGTAATTGAAATAATTCTCTGTTTGCTCAGATGCAACCCTATAGTAAGAAGGGACTTCGACAGATAGTAACCTCTATTTGATTGTTTACAATAAGAAGAAAAATGTGGAGATCAAACAATATAAAGAAACAAATTTAAAAGGAATCAACATTTCGACCCTATACAGCTATCGCTATATAAGTTGCTATACGGAATTGAGTTAATCTGTCATGACTTACCTGCTGAACTAGGAATTGTTGCATGATGACCCATAAACCCTCCAAGTTTAGCGCTATGATGATAAGAACTCATAAAGAATTCGCTTTGGTACTTATAACTACTTGGATCACTGGACGCTGGCTGTGTGGCCGCCGCTAGTCCTTGAAAGTCGAATTTGTACGCGTACCTCTTTCCATGGACTTTGGTCATGATGTTTTTATCGTAATAATACCTGAAAAAAAAAGAATACGTTAATACCCATCGAGAAAATATTGAATGACGTTGCCATAATTGGAGATAAAGACATTAATAGCCGCAAGTTATGAATCAATCATGGCTTGGGTCCTGTTTTATGTTGATTTCTAGTGAAAAATTAACAAATCCATAATCTTATTAATTCACAATTTATCAACTGACGAAAGTGTATAGGCGTGGTTAGTTTTTACCGTTGCGTTCATTTTACAAATTAGCTTTTGCCATCGTCTGTCTGGATAACCGAGTTAGTAAAGTTGGGCTGGCCTCTTTTCGCTTTTTTTTTCTCCGGAACGTGATTGTTGCCGTAATCGAAAATTACTTTCAACGATTGTGTTTTCGGCCAGCGAGCGATGGGTGAATAACGTTTAATCGAGGGGCGAATGCTTCGGTCTCTCTTTTTTTTGTTAGACTTCAAATTGATTTTTAATACAGTTACCGAACGCAATAACGTTCGGTCAATAGGAGTTATGATTGAATTGGAGTTATATTCATACAGCTCGGTTTGAGATGCCCATTTTTTGTTGATTATTTAAAAGTTTTTTTTTGAAATGTTTATTTGTTTAGTTTTATATGTGTATCCTATAGAATGATCATAAAATAATGTTTTTTGATTGTATAAATTGTAGCAGAAAAAGACAATTTCCAACAAATCCAGATAGTAAATTAAACGGTGATATACAAATGAAAATAAAATTATTATGGTTTGTTTCTGCAAGTTTAATAAGATGTTTACTTTCTTTTAATTATTCAAAGTCAATAATTTCCTTTTCTATGAAATGCCTTTTAGATGTGAACAAATATCAGCAAATTAATAAAAATTACTGGAAGCAAGTGGAAACTATAATCTTACCTCAAAGCTCTACTAAGCTTATCATAATTCATATTCGGTTTTGATTTCCTCTCACCCCACCGCCTGGCGACCTCGTCGGGGTCAGTGAGTTTGAATTCACCGTTCGTTCCCTCCCAAGTTATGCAGGCCGCATTCGAGGAATCACTGAGAAGCTCCAGGAGAAACTGCCAGAGTTGAATTTGACCCGATCCTGGAAATCAAAAAGGAAATTTAGGATTTTTAAAATACAATGGTAAATAATATTACAGTTTGCTAGTGTGTTAACTTTAGTATACCATTCAAAAGATAACGCTACTAGTACTAAAAAGTTATTTTAATGACGCACATGTTTTGTACAAAGTGTTAAGGGGCGTATTGACTTGCAACAGAATACTACGAACAAACCAAACGTGCCGCGCACTCCAAACAATCTGCAACAGAAAAAATTGCACGGAGCGTTCCGGCTGTTTGCGGTGTACGCTGCGTTCCGGTCAGTAAACAAGAAGTAGCACCGTATCCACTAAACGGCTTCAAAGAAACAAATTCTCTGTGAGCAAATTCGATTTACCGACAAACCTCCGAAAATGTTTTGCACGTTCCGTTCGGTTCGGCACAACGTACTCAGTCTCACTATAAAGACAAATTTGTTACAGCGCGCGCGGCGCTTTTGGTTTGTTTGGCATGTTTTGTTGCAAGTCAATACGCACCTTTAGGTTGAGAAGTTCCGTTTCTCTTTGGCGGTAGTTTACAGGTACGATTCGTGTTGGGGTGCTTTTTGGTGTCTTTTCTTTTGAATAAACCAATTTATAAATTAGTAACAGTCTTTATTTTATATTTTATACCCCACGCAGTCTTCGCAGGAAATTAAGACTGGTCGTTATGAATTAGTTAAAAAGTGCCAGTAGTTTGGTAGTAAGGAGTAGCCGATAAAATGTACGTCTTTGCTGTTGGTTTCAAGGGCGGTTGTTGTGTCGTGTTCAAAAAAAATAGTCACGGAGAAAGAACAAAGTGCAACCGTTAAATTATGTGGCAATAAAAACTGGGTTCCCAGGAAGTTCCAGATTCGGGTGATGTAAAAAGGCAGTGAGCTTTATGAGGTTATTGTACTGAGGGTTGCCCAAGGCCGGTTAACTCATCTACTATCTTGTGAAACCTCTTGCGATATGTGGTCAAAGTTGAAGGCAGTATTCGAGAGAGAATATCAAGTAAGCATACATTTACTTCAACGAAGACTTTTCAATATGTCTTTTAGTGACAGTAAGACTGTTTCTGATTTCATTTCACAAATTAAAGAGCTGAAGACTAAACTGAAACAAGCCGGGGAAGCTTTATCAAATAGAATGATTGTGGTGTTAATGTCCCTTCTGGACAGATTGAAGCATTTTAAGAATGCTTGAGAGTCTGTACCAGAAGGGAGTCAAACATTGGCAGAGCTAACCTCAAGGTTGTTGGTTGAGGAAGACAGGTATAAGTCCACATAGGCGCACAGCCTTAGCTGCTGGTTTTAGTAAAATAAAGCTCAAAGGAAAGGAAGCCAGAAAATGTTTTATGTTCAATAAAGTTGGTCACATGGCAAGGCAGTTCCCAAATAAAAAGAAAAGTGATTCTAGGAAATATTTTTTCCGACAAAAACTAGGCCAAAAGATCGAAAATTGTTGGCACCGGAAGAATAGGAACCAGAGTGGCAAAAAGGACGGTGAACTGCCAGTTGCCTTAGTTGGTAACTCTAAAATCGAGATATTTTAAAGATTGGTGTCTCGACACAGGGGCTAGTGAGTATATTTGTAAAGATATAAGTGAGAGTTGGCAATGGTGATCTTTTGGAGATTAACGGCATTAGAGTTATAAGGGTTTAAGCTCATACAGGAAATATATGGAGAGAAATTACATTAAATGAGGTGTTTTATGTACCGCTGCTAAAATTCAATCTTTTTTCTGTGGGTCGTGCTTTGGACAAGGGCTTTAAGATCGTGCTTTATCTCAGATGGTTAAGGGTATAAAATTGTTAACAAGGTTTGTAGGTGCAAATAGGGATACCAGTAACTTTGTAGAGTGTCATCAGGCCAAAAGTGTGGAAAGTTTCAGTAGCTGGCATAGGAAATTGGCGCATCAAAGCTATGGACATCTACTCAAGAGGCACAACATTGCTTATGTGGCAGATAAACAATTGTGTGAGCAGTGTTGGGCGTGTAGCAACATAAATTTCCGTATGTTAAAAGCAGTTCTAGAGTTACCAAACCTATGGAACTAGTTCATGCTGACATTTGTGGTCCCACGGAGGTGACATCTTTGGGTGGTTGCAGGTATTTTTTGTTATTGAAGGATGATTTTTCATCATATAGGTTTGTTTATTTTTTAAAATACAAAGATGAGGTCAAAAGGTCCATTGAAGATTTTATATCTGTGCTGCGACTGTGTAAGTTAAAGGTGCTGAGATCGGACAATGGTTTGGAGTTAATAATAATATAAACCTTTCTGACGTTCTGAGATGTAAGAATGTTGTACATCAGAGGTTAGTTGTGTACACTTCTGAGCAAAGTGGTTGTGCTGAGAGAGAGATGCGAACTCTAGTTGAGGCAGCTAGAACTCTATTAAATGGTGGTCAGAAGGAATTATGGGCTGAAGCTATAAATTGTGCAGTATATGTGCTTAATATGTCAGGTAGCACACAAATAAAAGACAAATCACCATGTGAGTTGTGATCAAAACAAAATTGCGAGCTGTTAAAATTTCACAAAATTTTTGGAAGTCGAGTGTCTGTTCATGTTTCACACCAAACAAGTCCCCTACTAGTGAGTTAATCAAGCCCCCTAGTTAGAAGTGCCGTATAGTGATGTTGAAGAGAAGCGTCAAGAAAATGGTGGTTAAGAACCTGAATTAGCTGAATTTGAGCTGGAAAATTTAAAGTATGACTAAGCCGAGGACTGAATTACTGAAGAGAAAGACAGTGAGGTGACGTAGCTAGAGCGAGTCAGAGATGGGCAAGGCAGATACAACTTGAGGAAAGTGATTCGTCCACTACAGGGTCTGACCAATCACTACATACTAGGCGCTGCAGCTTGTGTTGTTGAGGGCGAACCTGTGACATTTGAGGCAGCCATGGGTGGAAGTGACGCTGTAGAGTGGGTCAGAGCTATAGACGAGGAGATCAAGTCGTTGGAGAAGAACAATACGTGGGATATGGTTAAAGGCAGTGCTGGCAAAAAGACTTCCAGTGCAGGTGGGTGTTTAGAAGCAAAGAAGACGATGCTCGAAATATTGTGAGGTGTAAGGCGAGACTTGTTGTTAAGGGTTTTCAACAGACTGAAGGCATGTCTTTAGATAAGATTTATACCTGTTGCTAAGTTGAACTTTATAAGAGTTGCTCTAGCTATGTATAATGAGTAAAGATTTTTCAGTTAGATGTTTGCAGTGCTTTCCTTTTTGGGGATACCAATAATGACGTATTTATACAATTACAAACGGGATTATAGGGGTATATGGTTTAAAGAGTTCTCCGAAAAATGTGAACTTAAGATTTCATAATTTTATATTGGCTTTAAATTTCAAGAGATCTGAATTTGAATACTGTGTATACACGAAAATTACTGAAAAATCTAAGGTGTTTTTGCTAATATACGTAGATGATCTTTTATTATCGGGAAATGATTTTAATGAAATTGAAACTGTTAAATTCAGGTTAAAAGAGAGTTTTGAAATGAAGGATTTGAGTAGACTTAGTAACTTTTTAGGAATTAAGCTGAATCATGAGGTTTGTGAGGGCAAAATGTTTTTAAATCAAACTAAATTTTTACGAGGCATTCTTAAAAAGCTTGGAATGCAAGACTGCCAACCTTGTAAAATTCCGATGGACTTAAAATTTAACTTAGACAGAGTGACAGAAACTTAACAGGTTATATACTTTAGTCTATAAAGATAATCAGGGCGCGATTAAACTAAAAATCCTGAATTTCATAAACGTTTAAAACAAATAGACATTCAATTTCACTTTGTTAAAGAAAAGGTAAACGGCAGTGTTGTCAACATTAAATATATACCTAGTAATATTCAATTAGCTGATGTTATGATGAAATCACTTGGGAATGATTTATTTGGTTAGGAATATGTTTGGGCTAGAATAGGGGATTTATCATTGGGGGAGTGTTAAAATACAATGGTAAATAATATTACAGTTTGCTAGTGTGTTTAGTATACCATTCAAGAGATACTAGTACTAAAAAGTTATTGTAATGACACATGATTTGTACAAAATTTGTACAAACACGATACTACACGTAGGACGACAAGTCGTACGATAAGTTGTACTACGAAATTGAACAGTAGGTTGATGCTATTTTCGGCCACATACGGATACGATCTGCAGTACAACCAGTTTAAATACAAGTTGATATATTTCAATAAATTCCGCCCAAAATCTTTCATTATCCGTATTTATCTACTAATTTAACTAGACAATGCGTAAAACGTGCCCAAAAAATAAAAAAAAAAAAAAAATGAAATCGTTCCTGAATGATTGTTGGAAGCGAGCACCTAAATGGTCAGATTTGTCGCATGTACTGTCGCGTTGTACGAGAGATTTTTAGCCAAGCTATACTTCCATACGACACGATCTAGTCGAACTGCACGTCGAACTACAACCCCACTAATGATTCAACGGTCGTTCCAACGGTCTAATCGACTTAAATTGTACATGTTGTACGATAAATCGTACCGTGTGTGGCCCGTTTTAGTTTAAGAAGTTCTGTAAATATATTTAAAAAGACATTTTTCTAGAGATAATATTGTGATCTAAAGCATTTTTCCCTGCTCCTTCACCAATTTGGCAGACCTGAAAACGATTTTAAAAACCGCGAACAATATTAACAGCTTTCACAATAAATGAGGGTTTTCAAGTTATATAAAGGTCGCTTTTTCACCACCGTGAGCGAGAACAAAAATCATTAATGAATCATTTAAAAGTCATTAACCGAGGGCAACTTCACGGTGTAAGGGCGAGTAACTGTATATTTGAGACAAAGGCGCCCTTTTTTGGCGAGAATAATTATGTCATTGCTCTTTTCATTTTTACGAGAGAAAAATTTGTGGAACATTGCAACATGTGGCAACATCAGTTGTGCATAACTGACGGCTTCTCATTAAAGTACGCGCCTCAGATCTGAAAGGTTTTATTTTGAACATGCCACGCCACATGCAATGTTGCCATACATTGTCCCTGCCAGTTAAACAATCTTTGGCTGTTTAAAAAATTTATAATTGTACACGCTTTATAAACCAAAATTTGGTTATGACCCCTTTATATATAAAAAAAAAGGAATCAAAACACTGGTTAATGATACCGTTTGGCTTTTGCTTCACGGTCCGCCAACCTATTCCCCTCAGGTTAAAAATTGAGATTTATAGGTGAGGCCACACGTGACTCGACCTTTAGTCGTTTGTTTTTTCGTGTTTTGATTTGATTTTTGCATGCGAACGCCACCCTTAGAATTCGTGGGTAATTTAGACGAAAATCGTGGGGCGTGGGAAACATTGGGGTGTCAAAAGTAGCATAAATAAAAAATAATCTAAGTAGACACTTTTTTTCACGTAAGTTTTCTTATAACTTTGACACAATATTCTGGACAACAAATTATTTTAAATGCAATACGTAATACAAGACGTGAAAAATATTTTCAAATTCCTGAAAGACATAAGAGATGTTCGAAATATAATGAAAAGGTACAGCAAAAGCCTGGAAGACATTGGACAGTTATATGAAATATTTAGAATAGAATAAAAATAACCTGGAAGATATATTAATTGACTTTAAAATCTGGAAGAAACGATAAATTATATGAAATACCTACTATGGAATAAAATTACCTGAAAGGTTTGGAACTTCACCTTATACAAGGCATTCACGATGAAAGAACCTAATTCTATTAAAATTCAGGTTTTTTTTTCTTCTTTTATTTGTGGGACACATCGATTAGTATTATCACTTGCGCATTTTTTGAAATAAAAAATTCAATACAGGGTGTTTTAACATTCATTTTTTTAAATATAACTTTATATTATGACGTTTTACAATTCTATGATATATTCTAAATACTTTGGGTATAGCATACCATATGCTATTTTTGTCATATATACATAAGCATAGATATATGAAAATAATAAATAGATCACTATTGTTATTATGGATACAGAAGTCGCAGTCTGTATTTCTATTAATAATTTTGTCAACATTATCCAAATTCCAATACCCGGGTGTGTATTAGCGAGGGGGCAAAATAAAGCAGTATATATACACTAAGACATGAAACAGGTCTTTTATTTACAATATAAAATGTCATGATAAACAGTGTTCTATTTTTAAAAAAATAATGTTGACGCCATAGTTTCTACTTGAGGTACCCTGTACAGAAAAGTTTTATTGCAAAAATCGCGCAAGTGGCAATGCCAGTCGATATCGTATCCGAAAAATAAAAGAAGAAAAAATTGTGAATTCACAGTATAACTGGAAGTTGTAAACCAGAATTCTTGGTATTATATAGATAATTTTAAATGCCAAATAAAGTAAATCGAAAAAATATCAGTTCAGGAGAAAATAAACAAAAATTTTAATTTAAACTAGAACTTTAAATACCTGGAATAAAATTGAAAATTTAGTTCAGTCATCATAGTGGTACATATTAAAAATTACTGTATCCTATGACTACCTGGCAGATACTAAAAATGACTTATAAACATATAAAAAATAAAATAAAGCCTGAGTATGATAATCTGAAACTTAAACTTATCTAAAAATGGAATACAAATTCAACATTCCTGATGAGAATATGAAATGAAATCAACCATCTAGTACAAAATGAAAAATGACAAAATCCTGGATCATATAAGACTTATTTGTAATTCTTGAAATAAAATAGAAAACGGAAACTGGAAAATATATAAGAAAGTACTTTAATTATATGAAATAATTAAACTATGATTTAAATTGTTTTAAAGGAATTACTTTAAATATCGGAATAAAATTAAAAATTGGCTTCAAATGCCTGGAAGATATAAAAAATTACTTAAAAAACTGTATAAAAAAATTACAAGACCGTTTTTAATCTTCTCTCAAAGATGCTAACATCGTTAGCAAAACACGTGTCAAGAGTAAAATAAAGATTTAGTGGTAAAACTGCCTCGTAATTTGAGTATCACACCAAAGGTTCCAACCGTAGGACTATTAGTGTATTATGTCAAATGTAAGAATCCGCTGACTTTATGCATATATAGTATGCGATTCAAAAAGTATTCAGAATATATCGTAAAATTGTAAAATGTCATGAGAGTGTTCTATTTAAAAAATATATTGACACCATAGTTTCTACTTGAGTTATCATGTATGGAAATTTTGAATGGTCTGAAGACATATTCCCCTATAGCATAGTAGGCTTTCACAACTGACATCTTTCTTACCTATTTCCTGAATAACTCATAGGAAACAGTCCTAGGAAAGGAAGGGTCCGAAGAAGTTAAATATTTGTTTATTGTCGGTTTGGTTAAAGAAGATATAGGGATTGGTAAATGTGTATTATATGGGGACCTAAAGAATACTTCTTATGCATCAATCAAGCAATCTCCAATATAAATAAGGACAAGAGTCAACAACTTATGGATAATGTAGTGAGGTTTCCAAGATTCAAAAACAATTAAGAAGACAAAAATATCTTAGGGAGCGCTTTTATAGCACAACCACGGAGTTAAATAAAAAGTGCCGCCAAAAACCAATCCCATAACATAAGTGAAATTTTGTCAAAAATCAAAAATAGACATCCTTAGTTATTTATATACCCAGATTGCTTCTAGTTATCTGTATAACATAACAGCCAGAGGCCAACCTAGTATTGGTTTTGCCAACATTAAATGTTAATGAGTTGCTGTCACACCATTTTTTAATACCAGGTCTTCGTAGTTAGGTCTCTGTAGGCAAATACAGTCGAAAGTCTTTGCGAGATCGCAAAACACTACTGCGGCTGCACCCCCTTATTGAGGATTAGCTAAGGCTTCTCCAACAAATGGATAATAAGATTCACTTGTGTTCTTGGCACATTGAAAACCAAATTGACCCTTATTTCAAAAGAAATTTATTTTTCTGAAAATACATTCATTCTATTTTTAAGCAGCTTTTCCGCAGTTTTAGAGAGTAAAGGAAGTGGAAATTTAGTGAAAATAGTTGTCTGAAATTAACAGAAGTATCGTCTCCTTATTGAAAAATGGGAGTTATTATAGCTTGCTTAAACAGATCCGAAAAGTCGGAACCATCCAAAAAAGAGGCAATCATGCATTCAGGAACGATAATATTAAAAATTAATCTAAGACTCTGGAGTATATTGTGTTGTAATTAAATATACAGGGTGTCTACTATAAAAACCGCCAAACTTTAAGTTCGGTAAACAGTCATTAATGTCAGTAAGGTAACAAGTCATTTGCAACAAAAAAGTCGTATAACATTTTTTCGAAAAGTTGTTAGTTCTTCTGGTATTTAACATTTTTTGATTTTATCAAATTTCTTTGTTTTTTTTTCATATAAATAATAATATCTCCGTTATTCTTACCACCACATAAAATTTAGGTATACCATCTGAAAGATAATTAAATTTGCTATAAGATGGGTATATTTAAGTTTTTGAGTAATTTTTTATACCGGGTGTTATCAGAAGTTAAATGTAACATTTGGGAAATGTGCAAAATTAGTGGTATCTTCTTCGTTGTCGTTTTTCTAAAATTTGGTAAATAGGGACATGTTTTTTTTAGCAAAAACTACTGCATTTAATATGCTTTCCAATGATATACTTACTTTTGTGATAGCTATTTGTTTTCACAGCAATATCATGGGCAAAAGAAAGAAAACCACAAAAATTGAAAATTTTCAAATTTGATAAATCATATTCAACTTTCTTAAAATCTATTTTACAAAAAAGCACGGCATTAACAGCTCTGCAACATACTCTGAACGATCGAAAATAAGTTCTTGATGTCAATTTTCAATTGTGTCTGGAGAAATATACCTAATTAGGTGGCTTCTTTATTGATCCACATCTTGACTGTCGGTTTGAGAAAATATTATCTAGGAAGCTTCCAGTAATCGCGGCATACTAAAAAGGCGCCCCATCCTGTTAAAACGATAACGCGTGGTTTGGCATATCTGGGATTTTTTCACCAGAATATAGTGTCGCCAGTGCTGGATTCAAGTCGTCTACTAAAAAGTCATGAAAACTCCTGTTAATCTCCTATCCTGTTAAAGTTCTTTTAATTATGGCCCTATTCATTTGTTATTCATAATCCCTTCCCATACATTCTCCTTATCATAATCCTGAGAATCCCTGAATCCCTAAACTCGTGTGAGTTTTAAGGTGCCCAGTAGGCACTTGTTGCTTTCTATGAAAAGCATGTCTGTTTCACTAGCCTGGGGTTATTCTTAATGCAACTCTCTAATAATAAATAAACATCCTTAATAATGTTGTTACAGTAGCTCTATGAAGAGTGTTATTCAAAGCTATTCTACTGATTGTAGACCCTACGTCTTATAGGTTCTCTGTTTGGAAATTTAAAGGTTATTCGAACTTCGTTGTGTGTTCTAGTTTTCTCACTACAGCCCAGTATAATTATTATTTTAATTTTCTCAGAGTCTCAGTTACAGTCATTGTCAAAACTGTCAATTAATAATACAGTTGAAACTTAAAATAATTAATATTTATTTGAAGATTGGGTCAAATATTCACAGAATTGTTGATAATGACTAGAGTAAGTTGTTGAAATGACTGTTGATAACTGGTTTGCAATGCCTTTAATAACGACAACGTTTGCAGCCAGAATTTCATAAAATTTAAGAATGTGGTACATAATTTACCAATTTATGTTACAATAAAGTATTATAATATAATTATTAAATGAATGTAATTATTTCGTAAATAGTCGAAGATAGGTATAGAACATTATATATAGAACTTTTTTGCGATGCAGGGTGTCCCATAATTTAATGGATATAGAGCAGTAGCTTATTTCTTGGTTGAAAATATTACGATTTGACCAAATTTGTCTAGTCCGAAAATTGATAATAACCGAGATACAGGGTGTTAAAGTTTTATTATTTTTTCATTATTTCGTAATAATTCATACAAAAAAAAACATAGCACAAAATTTGGTAGTAGAGGGTTTTTGGTGTCGAGAAATACGAATTCAATATTAATTTATAAGGTATATTTTTGTCGACCCGCCCAGAGCAACAATTTTCGAGATAATTGAGTTTCAAATTTGGAATACTTCAATTTTTTTATTTGTTCAATTAACGAATAGTATGAAAATAAGCTGTCCATAATTATATATTTCGTAAAGACATTATATCTTAATTTAATTGTTAAATATCTGTTGAATACAATAATTTATTACAAAATAGATAATATTATTTAATATAATATGATGAATATAAAACAAGAACAACACGGTACAGCAATTTAAATTTTACTTTTTTATCTTACAAAAAATGCTGCAAGTGGTCTCCGTTAACTTCAATACAATTAGCCACTCGTTTATTAAAAGACTGCGTTAATATTAAACAATGTTATTGTCTAGAAATAATTCTGCTGCATTCTGGATTTTTCCCATAGCTCTTCCTAAGTATGGGGAATATGCCAAAAATATGGCATAGTCGAGGGGGTTAAGATCAAGGCTTTGAAACGGCCAAGCCATTTGGGTTCCACCAGCCATTTTTGATCGAGATTCTCTGACAGGTCTGGAAAAGTGAACAGGAGCACCATCCTACATGAAAATCATGCGTCTCCGTAATTGCAATGTTCGATCAGCTTATTTCATAAAAAATCTAAATCGAGTTCGGCGTTTGAATTCGGTGGTCACTCTTTTGGTCCCAGAAAGTAAGTACAAGACGTTCTGTTTTCAAATGATGGTTTTCAATATCCCAAGCATGTTTATTTCTGAAATTCCTCTTCTAGTAAAAGTTTTTGCTTCGAAAACTTTTTAAGGCTCTAATAGTTCTATTCAAGCACCAATATTTTGACATAAATAAAATTTGATATGATAACGCGGTCATTACAATAATTCATTTCTATAAAAGTTTACTATAAAATTATTGCAAAATTTACGTGTATCCAAAAGTCACAGTTTCGATAATGTGCTTTCTTATTTTTTTTTTTAATTTGGGTTAAATTTTAGCTCTGTATGTCTTTTTGAATAATTTATTCCTCAATAAATGAAAAACTGAATTTTCCTAGAGATAAATGCAAATCGTAAATAACACACAATTTTATTTAAGTAGCATTAAAAATTAAAAATGCAATGCTACGAGTAATTCGACGAGTAATACGCTCTGAGTAATTCGACAAAGGTATCTCTTTTTAGAGTAATATTCATTAAAAAGCTAAAATTTTCGTGAAAAACTCTTATACACGTCTTTATCACCTGTCACCAGGTGTGACAGCGCCATCTAGGATAAACACAAAAATTATCATTAAATTCAAATTTCTTGCCTTTAAAAACCTACTCCCAAATTTTGTGATAATATGCTACTTTTATCGGTGATCGTTATTATCGGTTTTCGGACTGGAAGAATTTGGTCAATTCAAAATAGTCAAGATATTTTTGAGTGAAGGACATGCTGTTGCTCTGTGTCCGCTAAGTTATAAAACACGCTGTATTTATACATGATTTCAAAATATGCGCGACCTAAAAATAAAATCGACGAATCTGAGGATTTTTTTCAACAAAAAAATACTCATTTATTGAATTTAACCGTTATAGAATTGCAACCCTTTATAAGAAAAGACTTGAAAATAATGAAAATCGTAATATTTAATAAACGCATTATAAAGATATAATTTCTTTATTATAATCGAGGGCGTGTCTCTTTCGTATGCTATAATTTAAATTATTATAATATTTAGTTTTTACGAGTGCAGACTCAGCGGTTGTTTCCGTGCCCGATCGCCATTCGTTAGTCACCGTAATGGCGATCGTGTCGCTAATGTCGCTTTCCATTTATCAGGGACACCTTATTCTTGAATAATGCCACGTCAATTTTCGCTAATTACAGTAACAAAACAAAATGTCGGTCGCGAGTGATTTTTTTCAGCGATACCACGCGCGATTTTAGCATAATTCGTTCGGTCGAGCCCGGACCGCCTTGTCATTAGAAATTCAAATTCGCGTCGGACCCGCTTGTAAATGCGCCTTGAACGGAAGGAAACCGACGCATGTTACGTTCCGGGCGACGGTGATTTAGACACGGGTATTTTGCATATTATTTCTCCCCTTAGGAATTTTATTAATAACGACGCGTATTGATATTAGACTAGAATGGCGAAAACAAAACGGTTTTATGCTGTGCTAATGCAAATCGCGACTATCGGGGATTTTAATCGTTTCGTTTATTCCTGCAACTAATGGCTGTTTTTGCAACCATTCTGTAAAAATGTGATTTTTTAACGAGCCTGATAATATATTGATAACATGTAATCAGACTTGAAACATTATAAAGATGTCGATCGTCCCGTACTAACTGGAAGTCCCGTAATGAACAATAAAAAGAAACATTTATCTACGTATATATTTCGGCTTCTGGGAGTGAATCCCAGCGCAGTATCCTTTATTCACGCATTCGGAAACTATAGTCGGCAGAATGAAAAATAATTAAATTGGGACTTTCTTTGTCTCCATATTAATCAGTCCTCAATTTATCACTTCCTATTTGCCGACAATAATATATTACCTACACCTACTAGCTACTTTAGTGTTTTTTCCCGTTCGTTAGGTGTTAATTTCAACAATCGAAAATAGTTAACTAATTTATTTACATACTTCACTACGAAAACACGATCACTCACAATAACTATAGATATTTATTTTTACTGTATTTATTTACAGCTATTTCCATAGAACACAAATATAGAGCAATCCAGGTGCGTATTTACATACTATACTACAGCAGAGAGCACCATAGAACTCGACGGTTTTGCAGGTCTCACTGCAGTATAATATGTAGTTGAGAAATGCGCTTATTTATCCCTACATCCCAACATTAGAAAGAAAAATGCTTTTGTGATTTGTTTGGTGCTGTAAAATTGGTAGTAACACATTTAATTATGTTGTTATTATTATTGAATTTTGTTTTTTTGCTGGCGATTTCGATATACAAGATAAAGGATGTTTAGAATTAGGTGTACCAAGTAAGGATACAACTGTAAGAGATTATTTTATTAGATTAATTTTAATAGAAAAATAAAACAGATTTATAGGTATTAAACAAATATTTATTAAAAATAAACACAGGTTCTTGACGCAAAATAAAAATAAAATATCTCAGTCTACCAAACTTTATGTTAATATTTTAACCTTGTTATCTAATTAGTTGTATTAGTATCTAAATTAGTAATTTTATTATAGTTAGTTAGCCCAAAACAAACTTTTTAATGAGATTTGGTGTTTTGGCGATTGCAGTTCACAGCTTGGTTAAGTGACCTTGGAACCTTACGTCTTCGATTGATTTTTTCATTTTTTGCTGGCCTTCCTGCCTGAATTCTTTTTGATCCAGGTCTTTGCGATCTTCTACTTATGGACGTAGGCTGTACTTTAATTATTTTTCCACGACTAATATCTTCATTCTACTAAATAGATTTAGCAGCTCCGATGAGGTTTTTATTTTTTCTAATGTTTTGTTCAGTTTCACATATTTGTTGCTTCAGGAGTCGAGTCTCTTTTAACCATCTGTACGAGATTTGAAAACTTTTGACTTAATTGTTCTACCGCAACTTCTTTTTTCTTAAGTAGATCATCTGGATGCGAAGATGATGAAGGCAAATTTGGAACCATATCTTGTTGAAAAAACGTAAGTGTGTCATCTTTTTCTTCACTGTTATTTTCATTTGTGATCACTTCTATGTTAGAAATATTCATCCGTTAAGGCTCCAAGGTCACTAAATTAACTTGTGCCCTACAATCGTCAAAACGCAATATATCACTAAATATTTCAAATTTTTTTTTAAGATAGGTACTATTAATCTAATAAAATATTGAATGATTTCTTACTGATTTCTTACTGTCTTCAGGTTTTGCTTTCATATTTTGAGCAAAAGTAATTGCTTTCTTTTTATTCATTAGGCCCTTTAAATTTTAAATCTAAACTAAATAGGTAGCACCTTATTAAATTCTAACAATTTATATGTACTTATTTAGATACATACTTTGTATTCATCTAGATAAAAATAAAAAACCTAACTTAGAAATAAAGCACTATCGAAATTCTAAAACCCAAAATACAACACACCTTCACAACATTGTTTTTAAATTTTAAAGTAGCATTAATGTATTCAATAAATATTTTAACACGCCTCATCTTCTATATTAAAATCACCAAAAAAAAATGAAACAAAAACCAATAATAATAACAACGTAAATAATTACACATTTATTCACTGTTACTACCAATTTTACAGCACCAAAAAAATCACATAAAAACATTTTTCTTTCTAATGCTCTGTAGCGTAGTATAGTATGTAGTGATAAATAAGTGCATTTCTCAACTACATATTATACTGCGGTGCAGAGCCGCCGAGTTCTATGGTGCTCTGTGCTGTAGTGTAGTATGTAAATACGCAATCCGGGTTGCCTCAACCCCATAAAACTTGATTTGCCAAAGTGAAATTTCGGACGGCGTCCATCAAAGCCATATTTTAGCGAGTCAGCGTTTTTAATACATCTCTTTCGAGCGATCAAGTCATGATGTCATCGCACGAACTTAATAAATAATATACCTGGACTGCTAATGCATATGGCCCCCATACCCAAAAATGACCACTGCCTGGTGGCCGCCATTTTTATTATGGTTGTGTCCTTTCGATGTTGGTCACTTGGTTGGAACATTTTTAGTGTTGCCAACAAAAAAATATATTGAATAACGGTAATGAAGTTGACGACGCTGACGCTTGACGTGTGACCTGTCACGAACTAAATTTATATTTTTTTATTGACATTGTTTTTAAACCATCATTGGGATTCCAAAATCACGCACTAAAATTCTCGACAAGATCACTCTATATGACTCATTCTAAATAACATTGTCTGTAAGACAGTTTTTGGCGATTTGTAAACGACACGCTTGGGTATATGGTCTGCATCAGGTTTATCATAGAATAATATATAGAGTTAATTAAGTTTTACTCTATAAACCTTTACTAATTACAAACCCTCGTAAAATCATCTATATTTTGATTTTTATAGATGGTTGTACCTATTAATGTGAAAACTCTGTTTATAGAAGGAAAGTTGAAGTACTAAAGTAAAAATAGAAAGAAAATAAAAGTGTTCTTAACTTAATTTGTTAAGTAAACACAAGCAAAATTTTAAATAAAGATCATAATTTTTATGGTATTAGGATTTATAACATTTAAATTTATGAGACTAATAAAACAAATATTTTAAAGTGCATGCATCTATCCCAAGTTAATTGAAACTTTGTATCATTTTAGGTGACAATTACTTTTTTTCATAAATTTTAACGAAATTCTTAAAGAAGTACAAGAAAAATACTCAGATCTAATAACGCAACTATCTCATCGCATCTATTCTTAACTAAATGTAACTTTTTATTTTGTTTTTTTTTTAACATAACCTCGCAAAAACTTTAATTGTCTTATTTCCCTACAATTGGCACATCTGAAATTTGCCAGAGTTACCAACATCGAAAGGACACAATCATGGAAAATGGCGGCCACCTAGCAGTGGTCATTTACTTTTCATTGAATTGGCAATCCAGGTATATTTACTCAGTTCGTGTGTCATCGTATAAGTGTACGTGCACACAGGACGCGATAAGCTTTGCTTTGAGATACGACGCTATGCTTTTGATTACTTGCTATATTTTGGTTGTGTTTTAATAGAAGGCGATAAACAAAAGCGTATAGTAACTTTCAAACCTCTGCCTGCGTCAGTTCCAGCTACCATAGAATTATTATTATTAGAAAATTAATTTTTACGATATATGTATATAAAAAAAAATGAAAAGTAAAAAAAAGAAATGGGTACATGAAATTTATCGTGAACGATTAACCTACGGAGAATTTCATAATTTGTTCTCCGAAGTAACCCTATATCCTGACAAATTTCGAGAATATTTCCGAATGTCTTTGGAAATATTCATACTTATTCCACTAATGGTATAACACCATTAGTGGAAAAAGTGACAACAAACTGGAGGGTTCCAATCAGCGTTAAAGAACGCGTTGCTGTAACGTTAAGGTAAGAAAAAAAATGCTTAGATATATGTGAGTACTTAAATATTTTATTTCAAATTCGTTACAGTTTTAGAAAAATAAACAAATAGAAATGTAAACGTATAAAATATGTCTTTTTTCTTCAGGGGAGAATTGTGTAAGAACTATTTATTTCTGTGGAATAAGCGAGTGAAGCCAATGGTGTTGCCACAAAAGTGTGTGTCATTTGAGGCTGATGAGTTAGCAAATTATTGGCAAAACTTTCAACATGGTGCTCGTTCACTGTGGCTTGGTAAAGCAGTTCCTGCATCTTGAGACGAAACCATATCTTTGTTTCAAAACGCATTTTTTTTAGCGGTGTATGGAAACTCATAAGAAAGTGATAATCATCATCCTGAGTAATCTGAGATTGTGTCGATAAAACGGAATTATTTGCTTTAAGAACGTCAATTTTTTGTTGCTCTAATTTCAAAAATTCTTCAATATCAAAGTCTTCTTTTCTTTTAGCTGCTCTTTTTGCAGGACGTTTTGGCGGATGCCCACAGTTAGTTGGCTCTTGACGTAGATTTCTATCTGAGCTAGTAGTTGCAATAGTTTGGTTGTTGTGATCAGATAATAGTTGTTCTGATTCAATTCTTTCATCCGGAGTAACAGATGTCTCATAGTCGATGTCATCAGGAAATAAATGATCATTGGATACATCTTCGTTTAGTTGGCCTGCGTTATCGTCAGTGGGTAAGTTGCCGGTTAGCTGTCTCGGAGTCATTTGATCCTTAAAGAACCATAAAATCATAAAGTAAGTCCACTTTGAACTAAGGTTTGAAGGAGTTTCGTCTCCAGATTTAGGTTTCGGCAACTTCTTCAGCTCATTTCTGAAGACATCTCGTAAAAATTTCCATCTTTTTTTAACAGCTTCTTCTAAAAAAAAAAGAACAATTGCATGTTTTCAAAAAGTAATCTTGTTTTTATGAATCAATTATTAGTTAAAAATTAACAGTAGAATGTTGACATATCTCTTAACATATCACTACAGATAATTCATTAAGGGCCAGTTCTACAAACATGGTATAACTTTTTTCCTGGAGTAATTACTATGACAATGATTGTTGAGACAATTGTAATTTTAGCAATTATTCTAAAAATAAACTTATACCATGATTGTAGAACTGGCCCTTAGTGATAATTACACACTAATTGATTCTCCTTTTTCCAGGTTTCTGTCAAGTAACTCTAAGATGATAGCTCCCGTCCGAAATTCCATTTTATTGAATCAACTTTCATGAGGCTGCTTCTGTCGAAAAACTAACGTTCATTGATCAAATTTTGGGAAAAATCTTAACAAAATTGATCTGTTTGTCATATTTCGCACAAAGTTTTTCCAGTTGTTTAGTTCAGTGTGTTGTGTGTCAGTTGTGACTAGTTTTTATTTGCAGTTGCACAAATAGTTACTGCAATGGTATGATGTTCCAAAATCGTACCAGAAGCCAAATTTTCAGTATCTACGGAACTTTGAGAAATATATGTATACTGATGGTAAGATAATTCTGAAGTAAGATATTTCTTCTAAGATAATTATGCAAATAACAACATGCTAACATAATTATTTGAACTTTGTCAGGGGATAGATGGATGCATCTCTGAAATACACCAAATCTAGAAACTAAAATTCCAAATGCGTTTTCTAGTATATGCCGTGCACGACGAAGTCTATAATTAAAAATTCGTTACTCAGCTGTTAATCTTGTAAATTCTTAAAATTTTCTGTCATTGCAAATGCATTATCCCCCACAAATATAAATGATGGTTTTTTTTACTGTTCGGTAGTTCACGTGGTTCTGGAATTTGTAGTAATTTGTTAGTTAGCGCTCTTCCAAATTCATTATAATTCAAAACACCTCCGTCTGATATTATTCGGGTTATGCCAGCAGCAATCCTGATAAATTCAGCATATTAATGTGCTTTGGAGGTTAAAACTGATCTATTCATATCAGAAACATAAATTGAAAATAACAACGGCCCCATTATCAAGGCTTGTGGAACACCCATTTTAAAAAAGTCAGAAAATCGTACTGCTGCCCGAAAGTAATTAACATTTAATAACACAAACTGAGATGTATGATTTAAGTGTGCTTCAAAAAATGTAACAGTTTGAGCGGAAAAACAAATATGGTCAAATGATATAAAACGCACTGCTGAAATCTTAGCACATCCATAGAGCTAGTTAATTTATTTTCTTCATTGCATGTTTGCAAGATTTGTTATAGTGCTGTAGTTTTTCTAAAGATTGATTGAAATGATAGAATTATCTTAAAATATCTATAAATTCATTTACTTGCTGAAAAACGTATTTAAAAAAAATTAGACAGCACTGGCAATATACTTATTGGCCTTAGATCTTTAAAGTGTTTTATATTTTTAACTTTGCAAATAGGTATAATAATAAGCTTTCTTCCATAATGATGGGAATGTAATATTTAATATACGAAGTTAATTATATGTGTAAGTGGATTGATACAGTAAGACAGGCACATGTTGAGATCCCAAATAGAAAACGTATCTACACCCACAGCATTAAAGCTAATGCCAATGATTATTTTTTTAAGTTGCTCTTTACCAACTACCTTTAAATTAAAGTTATTTGGAATATTGGGACATTTGTAAATCAAAATTTCTCTCAGTATCCGAAATGTTTATTGATTTATTATAGCATTCAAAAAAATTAGCATTTATTTTTTAATTTAAAGGATATATCAAAAGACTTATTGTAGCACAATTAAAGGTTACTGAAATTTTTTCCAAAACAGCTGGTTTTTCAGCAATTTTTCTTCTGATAATAGTGTGTGTGTGTCGTATAATTTCTCAATTGTTTATAATAATTAAAACTTAGAAGAGTTTTATTTTTTTAAATACTTTCGATGAGCCTTGTCATGGTATCATCGGTTCCACGACATTCGTATCCACGGATAAAGAGTTTATTTTTAATATTTTAATTTTTTTTGTGGAGCACGTTTATTAATTAAATATAGTACATTTTTATTAAATATATTCACGTAAAGATTGTCCTAAATAATAATTGATGCATCCGTTTAGAATAAGGGTAAATTTATGCTAGCATAATCTCTATATTCTATCTGAATGCGAGAATTACTTTCTTAAGAAAAATTTAAAATAGCAAAAACAAGATTATGATCAGTAGTTAAATTTGGTTATCAAGGAAGCCAATACTTGTATGATTCAAGTTATTATTAGTGATAATAACATTAATTAAAGTTGAAGTATTATTTGATACATTTATTCTACTTCGTTGATTTATTATTTAAGTAAGATCAAAAATGTTAAGAAATGTAAGAAATTGGTTTTCTGTGCAGATATAAAGAAATACTCAAAATTATTTTATATTTTATGAATTGAAAGTATTGAAATGCATTACAAATTAAAAAAAATCCAATGTAGTGTAATATTTTTTAATTTAAGATATAATCCCTTAAGCTTGGCGTTCATACACTTCTGAAAGACGCTGAATATCATGTTTTGTGCAATTTCTACAGCCCAAAAAATTTTTAAGGTAACATAAATTTTTATTTGTATTAAAAGCGACCAAAACATCAAAGAAAATATATACTGTTGACATTTTTCCGGTACGGATAGCTTAATTTCCTTTATAAAAAATCGCCCTTAATTTCACGTATAATTGCAGCCTTTAAAAATGGCAAATTACCCTCCTCGTAGAGCCGGGTAATTTTCGTAATTTCGCCCGGGTAAAATGTGCAATTTTATTTCGATTAAGACTGGGCCTTATAGGCCTGACTTACCTGAACTCGCTAAACGACTACTGGTCGGCCCGAACATTTGATATGGATCTGGAAAAATGATTAATTTAAGATTAGTAACATCAAATTGTCGCTTTGCGTTTTTTACAATAATTATATCAAAATTTTGGCTGATGGTAGTATACAGGGTGAAATAAAATGGAGATATATTAAATAAAAATTGAATTCAGTGAAACATTTTAGCCATTTCAAGTCCTATATCTATTTCCGAGCATCTCTGTGTATAGTCAAAAGATTAAAAGAAAAATGGATGGGAAATATAAAAATACATCAAATTCTTGAAAAAATAGCTCAGAAAGCCTGAAAATCATATAAAATTATTTTAAATTTCTAGAGGATATTACATTATTATAAAAAAATTACAAATATTAAAGAGATTTTTCAATGTTTAAGATACATCAAAAATGACGACCAAAAAATATTCCAAAAGCCCAAAGAACAGGACAAAAAATACTTTAAATTAGGACATAAATTATAGTTCAAATTCTTGGCATAAAATTTAAAAAAAAAATCGGTTCTACAGATATTCCCATGCATCTCAGCCTAAATTATTCCAGAGAATAAGTATATAATAAGTAGAATAGAAAAGTAAAAAATATTTAAGTACAAAACACACCAAAACAGTATAATTATAATAGAGGTCAAACCAAATGTGCGTGTCACCCACTTATAATGGGGTGACCAGTGGCTATATCAAAACGAAAGGAAAAACTTAATTCACAAGTTTTATCATTTTTAGATTTCCCGTTAGATTGTGCGACGTGCGCCGTGATTCAGGACTCTCATTAATAGAGCTCCTGCTTACATTAGGATTTGTTTGTGTGGAACAAACTTTTATATTGCCATGCAATTATGTGCAAATCATTTACGAAATGTATTTGAACATTGTAAGTGATTGCTAACGCAAGTAAGAAAATTGTGGTAAAAAAAAAACGAATGAACCACACTACTCAAATGGGAACTTATCGAATAAGAGAGTTGTGGTCTTCTTAACGGTGACCCTTAGTTGCAGTCCAGGCTCACCACCACCAAACAATGGTTTTTAAACGTTTTAATGGGAGAAAAATGTGGTACATATTCCGCGCGAAATGAAGTATAATTTGAAATTAATGATGCTTTTAGATTACATTAACAAAATTATTTTTTTTAATATAAAACCAATTGAAATTTTATTTATTAAACATCTTAAATAACGTATTTGCTAGCAAACGCAGTATGTTAACAACTGTTCTATCAAACCAAAATTAAATCCCAAGACCAGCTGTTCATTACATTACTGCACATACAAGACCCCATGCGGAGACCTAATTTGACACTGGGGGCCTCCCCGTCACAATTGGTCCCTTGGAGCGACCTTATAGAGCTACGATCAAAGCTCAATACATACTGTAATTGCTTTATTATAACTGGGGATCGAGTCGATAATTGTCACAATTACCTAAAACATTGCCTTGAATAAAAATGTAGTAAGGAGGTTTGACCATTTATGGATTTTTATGCATTTATAGCACGTTATAAGTTTTAGGGTTATTTTTGTTGCACAATAGTGGATGTATATTTAATCACAGTTATAAAAAATAAATTTTCATTGGATCAGATCACTTGTTTTCACACTTTGTTAATCACTTGATCAATGTGTTTCAAAGTAATCAAAGATTGAATTCTAATTGCAAAATTGCTCGAGAGTTAAAAAGTATCGGAAATAATTACATCTTAACAGCTTTTCAGAAAATTTATGTGTACATTAATTATTAATTAATTATCTATTATATTAAGAGTTCATATCTTCTATCGAAAAAATCAACTTCTTTTCTTCTAATTTTAGCATTAAACCATAAGTCAAGTGAAACTCGTGTAGTTAATGTACCTCTTATCAAATTCGAGGTACAGAATCCACGACTTCCACTAATCACACTTCTGATTCAACAAACAATTCCAAGCATTCGAACCATTTTTAGGATTTGCTTATATAGGGCGATAGCTTAAAAACTTGAAATAGCCATAATATATTAGGAACGAAAAACTGGATAAAAAAACGCCGAAAACAGTTTCTTTGAAACAACGAGGGAGGGAACAAAAACAAGCATATTATCTCACCCTTATCTGCAGTCCCTTGAACAGGGTAAGATACACCCCTAAAATCTTAAATAGAAAGGAGAGTCGAGTGATACATATTCTTGAAGCTCTTGAAAATGCTTTCCAATGATACCACAGAAAGCCACATTTTTGAAATATTTTATTATTTAATGAAATGTTTAAAATGATCGCTACCGATATACTGGCAGGTTTCTTAAGAATTCTAAACATGTTAAGTCCGTAGGTATTTTGTATTTGTTGTAATGGTGTACAGCCTAAGAAGATCATAAAACATGACAAACTTATACACATACAGTCCTTAGGTACGAAAGCTTTGGTTCAGCTCATGATTACTTCATTTACTCAAAGTTGCCTAAAGATCCAAATACCGTACTGAGTCCTCTGGCACTGAATTCATCTCATTAATCAAACACACAATCCCAGCTAACTCCAAGCAATTTTGGAAAATATATAAACTCATTCTGAACAGCTATGAATTGAAATTTCCAACGTTCCATAAGCCAGGTGTCCACACATCACTTTACAGAGAAAGGAATGCAGAAGAATGCTGGGACGGCTGAATGATCACATGTTGGATGTGCTTCATCAAAGATTTTATTAGCTGCTTTCAGAACAGATTTAGCCTTCTCTATGCGAATAAACTGAATTTTTTTAATGCAGTTACAACAAACTTCAATCAATCAATCAATCAATGCTTTATTGTCAAGAAATTGTTACAATTTGTAGACAAAGCTGTAAAACAAAAAAGCAAACAAAACACAATTAAAAAAAAAGAAAAACAAAACAAAATTTTAAAAAAATATATAAATAAATAAATAGAATAGATTATCTAAAATATATACAGATTAATACAATTTAATAATTGTAAGTAGTCAAAAATATTATTATAAAATATACAATTTAATGTATACAATGTCAAAAAATTTTTTTAAACAAACAAGTTTTTAAAACACGCGGTCAAATCAAAACAAAACAAACATTCAATACTAACAGAGCCAACGAACGAAAACACGACCGTCTCGTACGACTGCTGCAAGTACAACTTGCAGTGAACCATGGACTGTTTTACGACTTGGTATGACAAAAACTCTTATTAAATATTTAAAAAGTTTAGTAATTTTACAGTTATATCCAAATGTAATACCTAGAATCTCTCAGAGTTTCTAATGGATGCAGAATTTAACCTACCCTGTACAATAACATTCTGCTTACATTATTTATTTCAATATTCATTTAAAGTATACACCACAAAGGTACAGTCTTTAACCAAAACGTACAAGAACAATAAATCAGAGTAGTGTAGAGTCTAATAGTAAAGAGTCTAATCAAAAGGTCCAAGAACAATAATTAATCCTTAATATTTAATGAAAACGAAATTAAGGATATGATTGTATTCATATCCTTAACGTACGTATAGACGTAAAGCAGTCCAAACTTTACCTACGTTAATAAATTTGCGTAATAAATTTACTTTGTATTCAATGCAGAAAATATCGGGGTTGGTTAAATGAACTCATAAAGGTTCATTATTATTTCCACAAATGCAGCTTAAACATCGTTTATCCAACGAATTTTGGGCTGAAGCAGCTGCAGTAGCCTGGTTTTTTTCTGCCTCTAAACTAAGGACGGCTCACAAGGTAATCATATGAAATAAAGTTATTATTGGGTGTTATATAAAATAACATATGAATTTAAGGCGTCTCTTTAGAGACTCTATACCACACAGTAACTATATGGACTTTGTTGACTAAATTTTTGTCGTGGCAAATCCAGGGTCGTTACGATTAACCAAGGTGTCCAAGTTTAATAATTTTAAAGTTACATCCAAACATAATTTAGACCCTGGATACCTTGGTTGATCATAACAATCTTGGATTTGTCATGACTGCTGCGTTTTACCTATCACCAATATATTGATTGCCAGCTGATATTTACCTTGGTTGTGATTGGTTCAAGCAGGTTATTTAATAGGTGACCAAAATAAATCATATGAGGCGAAGGCTATAGCTGATATGAATGTAAAATTACCGTTGACTAAAATGGTGGTATGGTGTGCACTTAATGACCATTTATCATGGGTTTAGCCTGACAGACATGGAACTTCACCCGCATAGAAGAAATCACCGACTGGGTCACCTAGAAGGCCTAGCAGATGCCAGCAGATTGCAGGCGGGCCGATACTAACCAGAGAAGATTTAGAAACAAGGATAAATAAATTAGATTAACTACTGCATCAATCTTTTGATACATCAAATACTCTCAAAAGAAAAAGTATCCGCAAGGCACCATGGTGAAACGAGGCTCTCGACAAAGTCAAAAGGGAGTCTAGTTGTGAGGATGTCCGATTTTGCCAAACTGGTCAAAGTTTTTAGTTAGAGCCATAATCGGCACTTTAAAGGTTGGAGACAGCTAGACAAGCATTAAAAAGAAGATACTAAAAAATCTCTTGACTTATTTTTGAGGAGAGGGCGATACGGTTATGGATCAGATCGATAACTATCAGAAGCCTGGTTGGGAAATGGTTGAAGAAATAGTGACTGACAGTTCTATCAAATAGCCTTTTAAAATTGATTATATCCTGATTTGATCATATCCTTTTAAAATTACCATTTAGACCAAAACAGTAGCTTTCTTCTGTGTAGTAGAGCACAATTCCTTGACCTTATACTTTGCAGCTTTCCATGGGCTTAATTAAAACAGTTTCTGCCTCTTTTCCTCCAGTTGTAGCATTAACCAATACCGCTGAATTTGCTGGTATGGTAATATTCTTAGATAACTTAACGACTCTGGAATCTTCATATAGGTGGTGCACAAAAATTACTGAATTTCTCGTCGTCAATATCCGTTTAAATACATCCATTTTAAACTGTTGAGCATTCATAACATCTAATCCTAATATGACATCATCCATAGTCTCTGCCACTGGTACTGGCTGTTGTAACGTTGTTAAGACAGTGGTCACTGTAGCTTCATGCAATCCAAGACTTGGGATCCTTTTTCCATCCGGGGACTCCAGAATTAAATTTGGGGGTGCTGAAATCCTACAGTGAGCTACGATGTTCAGCTTCACGTTAGTATGACTTGATCCTATATCTTGATCCACCACGATCTCACATTCACGACCGCATATTTTTCCCGGTACTACCAAACTCTCTCCAGACGAGGACGAACTTTGCCGAACTTTTTTGAAAAACGTCTGCAAATAATGGAAGAACTCAAGTACTTAGGCTGCCAGGATAGAAAGCTAATATAGAGTAAATACGTCTGATCCATAAATGAATTGCCATTTTGTTGGAAGTTTAAGGGGTTGTTGTAGGAAGTATCGATAAAGCCCAACATCCTAAAATGGCTATACACTGCTGTGATCAGACCTAGTACCACTCGGTGATCTGCTGAACGGCAACAAACAAGGCTTCAAATGCTTAAATGCTGGCTAGACTACAATGAAGCTGGACCGGCCAGCTTCTGAGCTTTCAGGTCTCGGCATTAGACCTCCGATGAGAACCACACCAGAAGCAAGGCTGAATATCCTGCTGGGTTTTCCAACTCCCATTATGGAGTCAGACTGAGCCCTTCCATCCCAGGTAAGGATGAAGGACAGAGACATATGGCAGCATCGACTGCATCTCCAAACTGGTGAAAAAGGAAATGCCAGTTCTGCTACCTCTCAATGCAAAGCTAGAGGACACTGTATAGCTAGCTAGGAGGTTCCTTCAGTTCACAAAGGCTTAATCTCGAAATTTTTTGCAAATATAGTAAAAAGACGGTTCAAGAATGGCCCACACAGGGCTTACAGGAGCGTTTACCTATTTATAAACATTGTATCCTTTTAAATGAAGGTTTCTTTCGTAGCAGAAAAATGAAAAGTCATTTTTGGTAAATTTATAATACAGAAGTCGAAATTAGAGGCGTGTCGCCGTTCCATGTAAAAGACGGACGGGAAACCCACCATACCGTGTCCCGTTTATAAACATAATCATGGCGAATGCCAATCTGGCAGTGTAAGGCTTTGCATGTATATAAATGAGAAAATTAGATTCCTTTTTGCACGTTCGGGAATAAAAACGAGTTTTTGGAAATTATGTAGTCGACCTGGCGAATCAATTCACTAATAGTTTTATATCCTGACCTTAGTTTTTAAGGAATTTTATTCGTTGCTTTTATATGAAAATAACATTTTATGAAAGACAGGGCAGAATTTTACTTTTTTGATTGCCTTCACCCTAAGGCAAGAATTATCATATACAACCTATGTAGACGATCGTAATCTACATTCTAAATCAGCTCACGCAATCTGAGAATAAGTGTTAGAGAAAGTTTGGCATTTTTACATATAATAAAAGATAATTGGCTTATTTACTTTTCTAATATTACGTTATCCTACACTTCTTTGTGGTAATACTTAAATTAATTAAAAGAATGAACGAAAGAAAAAATTAAGTAAGAATAGAAGATTTAAATAAATAGAAACTAACAGCTGATTCATGATACAACCCAATAGGCAATTTAAATGTATTTTTTACTAATATAACCTTAGCGTTGGGCAAAATTTTCAAGAAATCCATTAATAATTTGAAAGCATAGTCATTGACAAAGCCCATTTTTTGTCAAAATCAGGGTATTCCTTGCTAAGTGTGAATGATGTAATGGTGTTTACATCAGGGAAAAAATTTCAATAGTAATAAAAGAACACATATTTTTTGACGATAAGTAAACGTATCATTTGCTGTCTGCCTCTCACAATTTTTACCCAAATGTTGAGGTCCAAATTCTACAAGTTCATCGAGACTTTGTCGACCATGACTACAATACCTATGGAACAAAATAATTTGCTTGGTATTGTTCTGATTTAAACTTTTGTTTTTATTTAAATTTTTGTTCTGATTAAAATTTGATAATTTGTAATGCCCAGTCTGGATACGCTGCCATCAGGATTGATGGATGTTGTGTCATCAGCATAAAAATAAAAGAGATACTGAGGATGATAGCTGGGAAGATCACTGACATACAATAAAAAGAGAATGAGCCTAACAAGCGACCTTGTGGTAGGCCATTGTTATCAACAAACTCTGGGACCCACCACTTTCAAAATGAATATATTAATTCCTATAGGATGGCAGGAAGATAAGACTTAAATTGTTAAAACTAAAATTAACAAGCTTTTAAAGAAGTATACTATGCTCAAAAACTCTTGGCAAATTGTAAGATGTTGTCTGAGAGTGCAGGAAACTGCACTTAAGATCTGTGACAAAGATCCCAGACTGTTGATTTTGTTGAGTTTTGATGTTTAAAGCAATGTTGCTTAACATACAATATTAAATTTTATTCAAAGTAATAACTAATACCAAGATGTTCAAAAATAATAAAATGTATTTATCTCGGCTATTACCTTACTAACAAAGATGAATTGAATTACTTTCCCACGTACAGTTTCAGCCGCTGCAACCGAAGCAATTTATTAACATGTAACTTTCTGATAAATAAATTATTATATTGTACTGCATATCGGGCTGATGAAGAAAATAGAAATTCTTTAGAGATCTCTTAATTATGTGATAAAATATTAAAAAATCACTTAATAAATTCATTATCTTTTCTATTAGTTCTTGCAAATTAATTCTCTATCCTGTAGCGTAAATTGACTCGCTGTCTATTATTTAATGGCAATTATCGTCGGGTCGATACCATATCCCATATCAAAACGAAAAAGTTGGCTTGACAAACTTTTTCAACAAAAATCTAACGGACTAACTAATCGGACAAACAAAAATCTAACTTTTCTATCTTCATTAAGCCCATCACGACAAACCATAGAGATCATAGGGCCAACGAAAAAAGGGACCCTTAGAGCGTCAAAACTTAATTTCGCCTGGAAGCCCTAATGATTCGAGGGCTCTTTTTCTTAATAAATGACCGACAGGGGGCGCTAGTTTTGATCACTTCCATACGACTTGGATTGCTCCTTTATTTGCACACGTATCCTCCTTTGTTTGTCTAGGCCTACTTTTCTAATGCACGATTTTGTTTGGCAAACAGTGACGCCGAATTTAACATTTATTTGGCCAGAGTCTATCATCGATGGACTCGCCCTTCCCTGGGTGCTTGTCAAGTTTCTCTTGACCTTTCCCGTATTTAAAAGATCGATTGATTGGTGCGGAAATATTAAGTCGAATTGATTGAAGATTGAAGGACAAATATAACATTTGGTTAAGTGGGTTTTTTCGTTCAGATTGCTTACCGGGTTGTCTAAGGTGGCTGTGTGGGTCCAACGACGCTTTTGTCATACTGGTGAGGGCGTTTGTACCATATCCTAAAACAATATAATATTTTCAGAATAATTAGTAGTTATTTTTAGAATTTTGGTGATGGTTGAGTGCGAAACATCTGTGACCTCCCTTTAATTAAATAATTTTCAGATTTTGACCAGCCAATTTAATTTTTTTTATTGACTGAACTAAATGATTTCTTTTGTCTACTAATTACTTAAGAGAAGTAAGGTTTCAAAGCGATTTAGGCAGTAATGAGATATAGTAGAGATAAAAGAAACCTAAAACATTCAAAATTTTTGAAATTTTAAGTGATTGAAATAGAAATACTATGAAAAACATTAATGAAATGATGCTTATTAATAAATTTAGTTTTAAAAGTGCAATTTTAAAGTAAGTCATTAATTATTATATCTGAGGACGATCTCAGATGTCATAAAAGTATGTAGTTTTTTAAAGTAAGTAATTTTTCATAAAAAAAGCTTTTATTCTAAACTTTGCAAAAAAAACAATTTTCTAGAAGGTCCAGAAAGCGTAAAAATGAAATGGTGAAGAAAAGTGAAAAAGTTCAGTTTTCATTTTTATATCCAGTCTCAGTTAAGCTATCATCGTGAAGTTTCTATTTATAATTGGGTCAACTGAACATATTCCCCGCATTGTGAGTACAAAAAAAATACAGAAAAAACTTTCCCCAAAAATAAATAAAATTGAAAAAATAAATAATTAACCATCCGCTGCAGATATCTCCCTCCTTTGCAATCGGCTTTATTAAATCACACCACCACCCTAACAAACAAATTTTAATGAAAGAAGCCTCTTGAAAAGGCGGCAAAGTGACAGGCGGCATCACTTCTGCCCCGATTTGCATCGGATACATGAACGCCGAGGCACAATATTAGCTCTTCTCTCCAGCGTCACAATAACACCCAATCCAGATAACACACATAGTCACAAAACCGTGTCGTTTTCTATATTAACGGAGCTGTCACACGCAATATTGCCAGAGATAGAGCCTCGGGCGTATGCCTTTGCATTGTAAACTTAATAACGGCGAGATCACACGGACTGATTCCGGACTGTTAAAACGCTTCGGGCGGTTTGCTGCGGTTTTGGGATGTTCAAAGAGGTGTTTTTTGGATGCCCCAGGGACGTTTTGGGGTTGTTGGTAATTACCTATTTAAATGGGATTTAATTCGACTCAAATTCCAGGTGTCCAAGTTTGTTAAGTCTTGATTTTAAAAACGAATCACTTTTCAGGAGGATATATTTTTAATAAATACGCAGTTTAGTTATTTTTTTTAGTATATACGCAAAAGTTATTTGTTTTAGTATACAGGGTGTCTATTATGAAAACCGCCAAACTTGAAAAGGTGATTAAACAAGTCATTTACAACAAAAAAGTTGTATAACATTTTTTCGAAAAGTTGTTAGTTCTTCTGGAATAACATCTTAACATTTTTTGATTTTATAAAATTTCTTTTTTTTCATATAAATAAGAATATCTCCGTTATTCTTACGACCACATAAAATGTAGATATTCCATCTGGAAGAGAATTAAATTTGCTATAATATGGGTATATTTAAGTTTTTAAGTAATTTTTTATACCAGGTGTTATCAGAAGTTAAATGTAACATTTGGGAATTGTGCAAAATTAGTGGTATCTTCTTCGTTGTCGTTTTTCTAAAATTTGGTAAATAGGAACATGTTTTTTTTTCAGCAAAAGCTACTACATTTAATATGCTTTCCAATGATATACTTACTTTTGTGATACCTATTTGTTTTCACAGCAATATCATGGACAAAAGAAAGAAAACTACTAAAATTGAAAATGTTCAAATTTTATATTTCTTGATCTTTTGAGCACCAATGCGGTAAGTACTTGTAGATCTATCTTCCCTAACACAACAACTCCACAAATTTCAAAGTAGTTAAATAAGTAATTTGATTTAAACGTGCTTAAAAAAATAATGCCTAGTTTCATAAACATTGAATATCGGGACATCTTATTTATTTACGGTGTCGCAAATGGAAACTCGCGGGAGGCAGCAAGGGAGTATGCGCTTCGTTTTCCTAATATACGGCAACCCCATAGAAGTACATTTGCAGAAGTGTTCAGAGAGTGCTGTGGGGGAACTGGTTCCTTTCGAGGTTTGCGGATTAGAGAAGGTGGTCAAAATGGAGACAAGAACCTGCGATTATGAGAGCTGTTACAAAAGATAGATCTAGAAGTACTCGCCGCATTGGTGCTGTATTAAGGAATCACCATTCCACTGTACATAGAGTTCTTAAAAAAATAATTTCCATCCGTTTCATTTGAAAAAAGTCCAGGATTTATTGCCAGTGGATGGCGAGGTGAGGTTTTAATTCTGTAGGTGGTACTTGAATAAGTTGCAAGAGTGGGGAACAGATCAAATATTTTGAGCAGATGAAGCAACATTTACGAGAGCCGGAATAATTAATTTAAGTAATAACCATATATGGCATACAGAAAACCTTCATGCGACTGTTGTTTCACATTTTCAGCATGAGATAAGGGTCAACGTATGGATAGGATTAATGAGATGTCGCCTTTTCGGGCCTGTAATACTGCCTGATTGACTGAATTCCAATGAGTTTTCAAATTTATTTACCTTGTTGACTTTCTGGAAGAAATCCCCTTAGCCGCTAGACAGGAACTTTGGTTTCAAATGGACGGATGCCCAGCCCATAATGGTAGAATTGTGCAAAATTCCTTGAATCAATGCTTTGGGGAGAAATGGATCGGAAGATACGGTCCGGTAAGATGGCCGCCCAGAAGCTCTGACCTTACACCCCTTGACTTTTATGTCTGGGGCACATTAAAATCTAATGTTTATAGTATTAACATTCATACTCGAGACGAACTAATTAATCGAATTAGTGTGTGTTGCACTGAAATGCGACAAAAACGCGTTGAACTTGAACGGGTTGTTGTAGTGCCAGAAGAAGATGCATCAAATGTATTGAACAAGAGGGAAGACATTTTGAACAATTGTTATAATTTTAGGTTGATTTTTTAATTTTGGTCAATCAACAAATATAAAATTTGAAAATTTTCAATTTTTGTGGTTTTCTTTCTTTTGCCTATGATATTGCTGTGAAAACAAATAGGTATCACGAACGTAAGTATATCATTAGAAACCATATTAAATGCAGTAGTTTTTGCTGAAAAAAAAATCCTATTTACCAAATTTTAGAAAAACGATAACGAAGAATTTTGCACATTTCCCAAATGTTACATTTAACTTTTGATAACACCCTCTGATAAAGTATAATTACTCAAAAACTTAAATATACCCATCTTATAGCAAATTTAATTCTATTTTAGATGGTATATCTAAATTTTATGTGGTGGGAAGAATAACGGAGATATTCTTGTTTATATGAAAAAAAAAACAAAGAAATTTGATAAAATCAAAAAATGTTAAATACCAAAAGAACTAACAACTTTTTGAAAAACTGTTACACGATTTTTTTTTTGCAAATGACTTGTTTAATCACCTCTTAAAGTTTGGCGGTTTTTATAGTAGACACCTTGTATACGCCAGTCATCGTTTTATTAAGAATTCTTAGAATAATTGAGTTTAAACGGATAATAAGTGGCGTTATACAATTAAACATGCTTACACAATTCTTTCTCCTCCTAATCCGTCACTAGGAGGAAATCAACTATTATTTCTATACAGAAAAAACATGAAATTATTATCAGTCATTCTGATATCACCGAGTATATCTCAGGCGATATATAATCTAGATTGTCGACACCGTATTTGGTATAATAAAGACATTATTTATTTATTTTATTTATTTATTATTCCTATAGGAGGGCTCCAGGGCTTAGCTTGTCTGAGGTTACACTCAGAAAATGCTGCTAACGACGAAGCAGATATCCTTGACACGAAACTGCCGGTAGTCTAAGGCACTTCGTGAGCAATTGTTGCACCTAAAGAGACGCGAAATCCGGCTTGTGACGAGTCTTTTAACTAGGCATTTATAGTTAAGATCTCACTCTAGGTATTGCGGACATGGCACAGTATCTTTTGCATTAGGGGAGGAAGAAACTGCTGCTCAGCTCTTGGGGAGTGCCCAGCAGGTTGAGCACTTTATCGTCTTTTACAAGGTATTTGGGCTCTGGTATCTCTCGGTGGGATATGACGAGTTCATGACTGTCACCATGGCTATGCCCTGTCCCTTAAGTCTAACTTTATTGAATCCTATGGAAATTGTGCTTGCCTGCTGTAGTTTACCTAGTTACACAAAAACAAACAGAAATGGCGAAAATAACTTGTATAACAACCGTCATTATTTCTGGTTATAGTAAATTAATCCTAAGAAGAAGGGTAATGATTGTTCGCAGAAAATATATTATGCAAAGAGCTCGTGACAGCCCAGAAATTGAAGAAAATTTATTTGCTGTGTATTTCTCTTGGGTTTATGTCCATGATATGGAGGATGATTGCTCAACCTTCAATTTTGAAACTTTGAGGTTTGGGCAAAATTCATTTGACATTGAAAGAGCCTTTTGAGTCCATTGAAAACTGCAAGAGAAAGATCAGTGCTGAACCAGATGGAATCCCTGCATTTTTTCTTAGGCAGTGTATTTGTGTATTAACCTCACCCATCTCTCAGATATGCAAAAAATTTCTAGACACAGGTGGTTTTCCAACCTTTAGGAAGAGAAGCTTTTTAAAACCAATATTCAAATCTGATTCCCGGGAGGAGTTTATTAACTATCAATCGAGCAGCTTGTAATCAGTTGGAGATACCTAAATTGCACGTCTTCTTAGTGAGTAAAAGACTTTCTTGATCTTTTTGAAATAACAAGTTCGGCTTTGCTTGTAGTGAAAATGAAAGGATTTCTTTCTGAGGAGATAGAGGTTGCTTCTGAGGTACCCCAGGGTTTCCATGGCGGTCCTCTATTTTTTTGCAGTTTTCTGATGGGTTTAAGTCAGAGAATTAAAAACAGTAGTTCTTTATGGGTTGCTGATGATGTGAAGCTGTTCAGGGAGGTTAGGTCCGCCAATAGTGGTGTAATTCATGATAGTGTATTTTTCTTCTGAACTTGCCTTACAGCTGGAAAAATCAAAAATCAAAGCTGCCTTAGGGCAGTAGAGAGCGTCCGAAAAAAAAGTACGTTTTTACCTAAGATTATTCTTAATAACCATTTTTGCACAATCTCCAGTGGCCTAATATGTGTTTTTAGAGCGCCGCCCTATACCAAAATACCGTATGTTAAATGTGGTTGTATGAGTGCTAGGTATAGCACTTTTAAATATAAGTGCTTTATAATCAGGCAAGGAATCAGCGTAGCATCCAAATAGCATAAAATAAGTTTTATCAAAATTAATCGTAAGTTTTTCGTTATTAACTGAAATAATTGAAAACGTTGACCAGGTCATATTCTGCTTTTTTTTCACAATTTTCAAAGTGGTTCCCCTGTAGACAAAGGCCGAGTCATCCGCGAAACATATTATTTCACCAGAGGATTAAAGACTAAAAATAGAGTTAATGTATAGGTTAAACGATATGGGCTCAAAGACAGTTTCCTGCGGAACACCGACGTTGACCAGTACTTCCGAACTTGTAACACCACCAATATCCACACACTGAAACCTATTTGATAAGTAGTTTTCTAATAGTTTCAAAGGAATTCCTCTAATTCCATTTGTTTCTAAAATGTTTATTAACATTGTATAATCGACCGTATCAAAGGCCTTGGCCAAGTCTAGAAAAACACAGAGAATCTTTTCGCCCCTGTCCACCGAAGAATACAAGCTTCTTGCTAAATTTTCCAAAGCGTCTTCCGTAGATATGCCTTTTCTGAATCCATATTGTTTTTTAGATTAAATTTTGAATTTTTAAGGGTTTTCGCTTTCAGGTCTGCTTATCGGAGAGAGGAATAGGAATATGAGTGGGTTAGATCAAGTTTGAATTTATATTTTTTTGCAGCAAGGAGAATCCTGATTGACATATATTTTTTGCATCGGGTTGTCAATGCTATCATTGACTTCCTCTAATTGTCAGTTTCTAAGGCTAATAGTTTTATAGGTATAATTTTTTTGACTCCAAGCTTTTAAGCTTTAAAGAGGTTTAAAGCACATTTTGTGACACCCACCTACTTAAAACCTGTTTAAATGATATGATGTGCTATTACAACTTTTATGGATTGTGTAATTTTAAACTATTATTTGTATTGATTTTAGTTAGTTTTGGTACTTTGGTTTTAAATTTTGGATGGTTATTAGCTACTTAGGCAATTTTTACTAATACGTATACTTATGGTGTGATGACATGTTTTATCTGCTGACAATCTTCATTTATTTTATTAATACACAGTATTTATTGAAAATGGTTTTTCGTAAATAAATAAATGAATATTGGACTTTTAAACTTTTTTTCTTAATCATTCAAAACTTATCCAGTAATGTATCAAAGTTAATACCCATGTATATCAAAATGAGCCGACCTTATTCATGCTAAAAACTTCTAGAAAAAGCGACTCTTAAACAATAAAGTAAAACCGAATTTTCCTTTTCCGACTTTTCCAGACCGTTCAGTGCGGAATGGAAACGTGGCTTTTGTTTCCCTCACGGCCCACTTGAACCGTGTTTGGCGGAGCAACTGGCATGGAAACCGACAAGGGAATCTTTTCCGCATCCCGACGCTTTTCCAGCCGTCTCACTTGCCACGAATCCACGCTCACTCAGGCTTATTTTTACAATCCCGAGGGTGAAGGTAAATAACCCACCGTCTTTGTATGACTTAAAAATATACTTTTAAGGTCAATCCGTAGGTTTCTTTTTAATATCCCGACATCCCTAATATGAACAATTGGCCCTATCGGGATATCTTTGTTTACGTGAAAATCCAATTGTTATTCCGCGCAAATTCGGACTCCTGATTTGTAACACTGTTTTGATCAAAGGGTGCTGTGCATCGCCGCCGGGGTACGGTTGATTTCCCTTTGATGTTCCCATTGTCGATGCTCGATTGTTAGTTTAGCAAAGCGGCGCAGCGACAGGATAAAGCGGATCCGTCCCGTCCTGGCTGGTGTAAACGAGGTCCGTAAATAGGATTCTGAATTTTGCCAGATTGCCTTTGAATGGTTTTGCTACTTTCGGATAGGGCCATCGAGTGTTTCTTTTTTTCAAGTTAAATTTTTTTTTATTCTGCTGGTGGTGTGCTACGATGTATGGATACATTTTTCTACATTTGTTATAGTTTGTAAATAAAAAACTTTTTTTTCTATTTCAGTTTAGTTTTTATCCCAAAATCTAATCAAATCTAATGGAACTATTCCAAAGAGTTTAAAGAAGTCACCCAATAACCTGAAGTTATATCTAAGACTAAGACAACGTTTCTTTCTACAGGTTTCAAAGACACAAAGAGTTAGATCGAATGACACAAGATAGATCAATTAGATCAAAGATAGATTAAGCGTCGTTGGCAACGTTGACTAAAAGTAATTGTTACTCGGATTTTTAAATTAAGTTTGTTCCACTATATTTAACAATCTTGGGGAGTACTACAACTATTTCAAGAAAATTATATTTTAAAAAATATAAAATTTTAAATATCAAGTGTATCGCTATTTCTCGCATCATATGGCAACAACGCCAAGGCCGAAATCCTCCAGAGACCGCGCGATTTCTACACCGTACCATTGATGCGCTTGCTCCGTTGGTGCATACCATGCGTTGTTGCCGTATATTCATAAAAAAATCTGATACTTTAACTCTTTTAAGCGCTGTCAAAAAGATAATTGAAATAATTACAAGGTAATGTTTCATGGCGAGCATCCCACATGACACGAAACTTTGACGGTTTTTCCTGTTTCCGTGTCCGACGGTCTTGAACATCAGCCACTTTTGACTTCCCGACTTTCGTCCGGCACGGAAATTCCGTTTTCCCGTCGCTTTCCCGGCCCATACAATTGCGAATTTCCGTAGTCAGAACGGAGTACGTCGTAACTTGTAACTTTTCCTCAAAACGAGCTTTTCTTCCGTCTACGGGCTTTCGGTTATTTATAAACCCAGTGACCCGAAAGAAAAAATAACTGCCTTATTTCAAAGAATATTATTACAATTAAATGCGATTTTAAGATAAATTGAAATTTTGATACGACGGATATCATTTTATGTTATGTATGGCAACTTGAAAGACCCTTAACAGAGCAGCCATTACTGCAAACTCCCCACTGGAGGCAATAGTATTAATATATTCAAGTGATCGCAGATTTAACAGGGAAACTCCATTAAATGTGCTAATTTAACTGTCAATTAGAAAGACGACGATGGAATAATTGCCTTTAATACAACATAATATTCGTATTTGTTAATTCCAAGCTGAATCAAACTTTCTCTTTTATCGTAACCATAAAAATAGAGTAAAAATTTGACCAAAATCCAAAAAGTTTGAAGAAATATTCTTAGGAAGTTCGTAAAACCACAACATCCTTTGAACATTCAGTTAAATTTAAACTAGATGTTTCTGGAATCAAAAGCTTCTTAAAAGAATGATCGTGAAATGTCAAACATGAGTAAGTTTTCATGTAGTTTTGATAATTTGTGAGACTAATATTTAGTCCTATGCATTTTGGGTTTCTTAAACGTCAGTATGACCTAAATTCCACTGGTAAAAAATACGTTGCAAGCTCATGTCAAATTGCCAAACCAGTGAAGGTAATTATTAAAATCAACTGATAAAATCAAATTATTTAAGAAAAATATGGTACAAGTACAAAACTTTAAGGAAACAGATAATTTGTTCACACCGCCCTACGGTTTTTTTTATCAAGTTCCGCGTGTCGACTTTTCCATCGGAAAATTTTAACATTTTCCTCCTTTTCTTTCGAGCCGCGACGTCAACGGGATTTTTCATTTCCCCATCCCGAACGGCTTTTCCGTCATTACCGGGCCTGGGCTGGCTAATGGAATTTCCAATTGATTGTTCACTGGCGCTTTTTTCCAATTTTTTTCGTATTTATACATACCGTTTCCAATCTGGTATCGATCATCATCGCCTCGAATTTGTAGCGGATATTAACCGAGTTTAACCGGTTTGTTTCTAAAATTTCCTTGAAATCTTTATTTTTCAATTGATAATGGAAATCCTGTATGACATATTTGGTTCAAATTTGCCAACAATTTTAATTCTTATTATTTGTAATGTCATCCCTATTCAGTTGTCAACAGAAGCCTTATAGAGAGCACATTGAATCAAGGTCTTGTGATTATTAGGCAGGCGTATTTCTGTTTTGCCTCAATATGTTAGGTTAGGAGTGTGCTTTTGATGCTCGAATGTCGAAATATTTATTGGTGAACGACTTGCAGACAGGAAACTGAACCGCAAAATTAAAATATTTATTCGCAAAATGTATTAGTGAGCATCTTGTGTTTCACCGCGGAATATTAAATAAATGACCCAAATTTGGGACTGTCAACAAAAGCCTTATAGGCCGCACATTTTCTTATGATTAGGCAGCCACAGGTATTTGGTTTTACCATAATATTTTTAGGTTAAATATGTTGTTTTCAGGGTTGAATGTCAAAATGCTTTTTGGTGAAAAACACAGAACCGCAAAATTGATATTGATCTTTTTAAGAAAAAAATAGCTTTATAATCCGGCTTTCTATAAGTTTAAGTATTTGGAAGTAATCGTAAAAGCTACTTATAATCAGGTGCAATCGACAAGCTTTCCTAAAACTGCAATTGAAAATACTTGTTTCTTTAATTTTATTGTACAGAAAGTAAAATTATTCTTTGTAATGCCTTGCCCTGCGTTGCCAAAAAACCTCAAAAAATACATTTGAAGTTGAAGTGAAGATTCCAGGCCGAAAGTTTTATATAAATAAAAGGTTTCCAAAAATACAGCTCTGGCACTTCTGTAAAGTGAGTACTTTCCGCATGGTAGTAGAAAATAAATATTTATGTAACCAGTGTGTAAAATGAGCCTTTTTTTATGAATGGGATATTAGACAATACCCATGAATAAGAAAAGGGTAATTTACACCCTTGTAACACACAAAATATTGTTTCCTACCGAAGAAACCATTAAAAAAAATCAAAAATACCAAATTACTACTTACTTACGCACTAATACGCACTAGTAAAAAGACTTTTTTAGGCATTAGTGCGTAAAAAATGAAACTAGCTATAAACCATGGGCACTATAGCTAACTATAAACCATGGGAAGTATGTAAAGTTAGTACTTTATGTACGGTAGTAGAAAAAATTATTTATTAATTCATAACCCATTAAAAAACTTATAAAAACTAGACGAGAGAGAAAAATTTAAAGAGAGAGATAATTAGTAAAGGTAGATATTTTTCAAGAAAAAGAAAATATAAGAAGAAATTAAAAAGTAGAAGAATTAAACACTTGATGGTTTAACAAATCATACTAGGAAACTTTAAAAGAAAGTTGTTAAAGTTAAAAGTTGATTAATAAATGTCTAAGCGAGCTGGAAATTGGCTTAAAATATTAAAACGCCATTAACTGCCTATACTATTTAAATGCCCCTTTACCCAACAATTAATTAAAAATAATGCCAAAGAGCAGGTAGACGAAGTGGGAAATAGATATATAATAAAGAGCAGATATAAGAGAATAAGAAAAGAAGAAAAAAATAACAGAAAATTTCATTTAAATAGAAAATAGCAACTAAAGAATGACAAAATCCTATGATAATACAGCAAATTCAAAACAAAAGTTCATCAATATTTTTAAAATTTAAGAAATTATTGATTTTTCAACAACCATTTAATCAAACTCTTCTTTGGATTTGATGCTGGCAGTTCAAATGCTTTTTAAGCATTTTTAATTGAAAAATTCAGATTTGGAAAAAACCAGAATTCCAAAAAAAATTAAAATGTTTTTGTTTTGTTCATTTATACATAATAAACACCAATTATCAATCGTTTACGAGAAAGTCTTGTATACAGCACGTAGAACTATCATTATTGCCAAATTTCGCGTTTAATGTGCTGTTTATAAGCCTTGCTTGTATCGGGTGTGAAATTGAAAACTTCCCCTTTAATAACTTTCTCACAGTTGAAAATATGAAAAATTGGAAAGGTTTGCAGAAATAGTTAAACTTGCCTGCATGGAGATTTTGGTTTTCAGGCTAATGTTTACCAAAAACTATTGTATTGGGTCGAAAAATACGTTGTATCTTATTAAATGCCGTTACTGGTCCTTTAATTTACTGAAAGAAACTTGACAGGTGATCTGTACCTTAATTTTCTGGAAGAGTCTATTGATCCTCTTATCGCACATGAGCAATAAACTGAAATTTATACAGAGAGTACTTCAGTTTTACAGGAGGATTTGTTAACTTTCCAGTAGGAGGGTACTCGTCTACATTATTTTCTTCCCGTCTGATGGTGATTGAACGAGAGATTTCCGAAGTTGGCAAGAGGGGACTAATTGAATAGCCTCCAAAATCGGATTTAACACTCTTAGACTTCTTTTCTTTGGGCACATCTTTAATTAATCTTAAACCAATTGTTTTTTTTTTAACCTCCTCAGACCCCAGGTATCATATATGATACCTGAGGATTTAATTTTTTTTTCGGCGCGCTGAAGCAATTAGCCGTCAGTTCCCGATGGTATCATAAATGATACATAGCCAAATATATGCGCACACATTTTTATTTCGCCGACGCACGCTGTATAGTGGAGTAAAAACGGTGGAAAAATACTAAAAAAATTTTTTTAAGGTATAACCACATGAAACCTATACAGGATCATTGATTGGGCCCCTGTGCATAAGAAATAACCAATTACGACATATTTTGTGGGGTCAGAAATTTTTTATCCCGAAAAATGTCAATAAATTGTCAAAATGTTATATTTATGTTTTTTTACACATACCACGCGATAACTTCGAAACTAATTAGCTTATAAACATGAGATTTTTTTATCAATTGGAGACATACAGGCGGTTCTAACAGTACTAATTCATGTCCCTTGGTGAGCTTATTTTTTCTTGGATAATAGAGTAAACTCAAAATTTTACTTTTATTGCTGCATGATTTTCGGTAAGCGGGAAACTTTTTTGTTTTAAGGAATTTTACCATAGTATCTGCATTTAAATTAAATAAGAGATATTGAAAAAGTTTTTAAAGTAAAAACCAACCTTCTATGACAAATACTTTTAGAGCTATCGTCGCTTAAAATATTAACACAGGGACGCGCGGCGATGCGCAATATACTTACTTGGAGATGCCCACAAGGCCCGTTTGGGTAATCTCCTGACTAATTTGGCGATTCGATAATTTTTTTTATTAGGAACGCAGACTGCACTGGAAATACACTTATATTTTTAATATTAAGTTAAAACAGGAAATTGCAAAAACAAAAAAAGAACATAAATTGAAAAGATTTAGATTTCTTCAGACTCTGAATCTGACGAGCTTAGTTCTTCATCTTGTGGTCTGTTACTACATATTGCGTATTTACATTCGTCACAACATTTTAATCCTTGAGCTAAACACGTGCACCTATTATTGTTGCAATTTTTGTCGCAACACCGAATTGACAATGCTTTTCTTACTTCATTGGGGATCGGATCTTGTATTGCTGATATTGGTCTCCAGTAAGTTTCATCATTTTTCCAACCATATTCACGAGGATCTTCCAAAATTATTTCTTTGACATGAGAATTATACCATATTTTTAATTGGTATATACATCTAAAAAAATGGAACATTAATATCTAACATATGTAATAAATTCATTCTATCGTTTAGTACCTTCTTAAATGTTGCTTAAAGCATCATTTGTAGGAGGCAATTCTGAGGCTGATCGATTTGACTCTTTTGTTAAATGCACCCTTAGTTCATTAAGAGTTTTAATAGATGTGTTTTTTATTTTTATATAGATACAATAAATACATTTGGCCCAAATTTATTGCTTCATCTTCAAGCAAAAATGGCAGATTTTCGAGCCCCTTTAAATTATCGATGTTTTTGTATAAAATGTCGAATGCTGATTTTTTACCTATTTTAAATAGTGCACAAGTAGTATCACATCCAGTTAAACAATGAATACTTAATAATTTTTTACAAACTTCTTCTCCCAAATTATTAGCTTCGTTGCCTTCATTTTCGACAATTTGGGACGCATGCTCAAGATTTTGTAGGCTAGTGTGAGATTTTCTACAAAGTAGATGATATTTAACAAGTTTTTTCTTTGTTAAAATATCATCCTTTTCGCCCAATATATTCTTTGCACAATTGTCTTGTCTTTTTTCTGCAGCACTTATTAATGTTTTTAAGCCCTGGATTGTAGGATTTTGAACTACCAGTTTGTAACTGTTGCTTACAGTTTCTCCACAAATTAAACACTCCATAATCAAACAATGTACAATTATTTAAATATTAAATAAATTAAACACAATTTAAAGAACTTGAAGCGCGTAATGAACTGAACGCATGAACCAACAGAAAAATCATAGAAAGAATCAATAGTATCATAGAATCATACTATTACACGCAAAACAACAGTATTCCACGTAACCGACTTATATTAGGAACGCATACGTAACGGCCAAAAAGTGCACTACACGGGCGCGCGAATAATTACAATTAAAATTACAAATGCCGATATCTTGAAAATCTGTGTGTCACAGACGGTTGGTTTTTATGTTAAAAACTTTTCTAGTATCTCTTCTTTAATTCATACGCAGATACTATGGTAAAATTCCTGGAAACAAAAAAGTTTCTCGCTTACCGAAAATCATGCAGCAATAAAAGTAAAATTTCGGGTTTACTCCATTCTCCAAGAAAAAATACGCTAATCAAGGGACTTGAATTAGCACTATTATGACCGCCTATATATCTCCAATTGATTAAAAAAAACGTAATGTGTAGATTTTTATTAGTTTCAAAGTTATCGCGTGGTATGTGTAAAAAAACATAAATATAACATTTTGACAATTTATTGACATTTTTCGGGATAAAAAATGTCTGACCCCTCAAAAGATGTAACTAGTTATTTTACATGCACAGGAACCTAACTAATAATCCTGTAAAGGTTTCATGTGGTTATACTTTAAAAAATTTTTTTCGAGAAGGAAGCGACTTCTTTTCTTGTTTTTACTCTTGTACTGTTTAGTAGTGGTGAGGTTAGGTTAGTGTATTGTACCAAAATAAGAGTAAGTAATATTGTTCTTTCTTTTTTATTGTTATATATTGACGGCAGGTAGCACATAGAACATGTGTAATAAAAAAATTCTCTCTTAGTAATCTAATCGTGCCGCAAATGGTAGATTTAGTAAAGGTATCACCAGTGATATCTTGGGTCTCTAAGACTACAAAAATAAATGAATTGCTAGGAATTTGTGTGTTTAATATAAAATCATATTTTGGGTTTTTTTAATTATTTGCCTTGTTGAACATCATTATTTCGTCACTCGTCTATGAAATAATTTTTAGGGGCCTTAACCAGCTGCGAGCTAGAAGAATAAGTTCTTAATCTGGACCTAGACCAATCAGATATCGGCGATTTATCGTCGGATAGTAGGGATGAAGTAGATGTGGACTTGGATTTGGTTAATATTAACCTTGAACATCAGGGTGGATTAGAAAGTATAGAGGATATGGAGATGGCAGAAAATATGAGTGATTCTTCGGATGACGAGCCTCTTGCCCATTATTTACCAGGCTATGAAAAAAGTTGGTCCCGTGTCCGGGAATTTGAACCATTTCAGTTTAACTTTAAAAACGAGAACATTTCCACTCAATTAAATCAACCAAGTATGTACCTAAGAAAATACATTTCTGATACTTTCTTTGAACAAATGGCACTTTTCTCAAATATGCGTGAGGTTATTGAGACAGGCCGTTCCCTTGAAACTTCTGAATATGAATTGCAAAAATTCTTTGGAGCTTCCATGTTGATTGGAATTGTCTATCGATGGTCTACCGAGAATAAGGATGTACTGGGCGCGAAGTACAAGAGTACCCATTGTTTCAGACACAATTTCAAGAAATCGGTACTTTATATTGCGATCACGGGTAAAAATTGTAGAAGAGCAGAGGTTACCAATGAAGAAAAAATAATAGATAGAATAAAACAGTTTTAATAGATGAACAAATGATTTCTTTTCATGGCCACGTAAAAATGCGACAATTTGTTAGGGGTAAGCCAAATCCAGTGGGATTATTCCTCAAGCAGATTGCGAGCAAAGTGATTCTGATGAAGAGCAGGTAACGCCCCGAAAACAAAGGGAAATTCAGCCTATTCCAGATAGAAGAGAGAGGAAGCAGGGAAACACTAATCTACCAGTATTTGCCAAACACGACCAGAAATCCAGATCAAAATGTCGATATCCGAAATGTGGTAAATTGACATTTGCTAAGTGTGCCTCATGTGACGTATATCTTTGCTGCTCCGTTGAGCGAAACTGTTTTGCTCTATTTCACCAATAAAGTTTTTTTTTGAAACTTTTTTTGTATTTATTTAAACCCAAGGTATCAAGGTACTATAAGATACCTTACTTTTTACAGTAAAAAACAAAAAAAAATATTTTTTTTTGATATTTTGTTGTTTTTTGGGCCCAACACTTTACAAAAAAGTACGTGTTTTAAAAAGATATGTTTTCATTTCACCTTGGGTCTGACGAGGAGAAAACACAATTTAGAATGTCAGTCGATTGCCAGTGAAGTTTCCTGAAATGTTAGAGAAAGTTTATTATTGTTGATAGGAAAATGGACATTTTCAACAAATTATAAGATAGTGCGTAAGTAGATCCCGCGTCTATTATTGTAAAAATCTCTCTTCCGCAAAAAAAAACGTAATTTTTGTCTAAAATTGTCAATAAATAGAAAATTAATTCTTTATGCAACTTTGAAACGCGATTATTCCGAAACCTCTACACAAAAGGCAACAGAATTTAGGAAACCACTGAAAAAACAATTGAACGCCCTTTAAAATGATGTGCTGCTTGACTCCATGTCCATTTAAGATGTTAAGGGTGACATCTATCCCTCCTAGCGGGTTAAAACAAGAAGGCTGCAAATATTCATCCGTATCCCCCATACAAATAACGTTTACGTTAAGTCCGATTTCTTATATTTGTAACTGCATGAAATATATTAAGGCTGAGAAGTTTTTAAATTTTCATTCGAAAATTATGCGAATCAGAGGGAAATTATTATTTTGGAACCGCGAAACTCACTTTCTGTAAAAATTTTAAATGTAATTGATTATAACTCAATGGCAATAATGAGAGTGCCGGCTATGACTTTCTCATATACCTTCATATATACAGTGTGTTAATAAAGTATGTAGAAAAACTTTAAACTTTATGCTCTAGCTTGAAATTAAAAGAAATGATATATTTTACGTATAATTTATAGTTTGTATTGTTGTCGTTTCTTTTCAAAAATACGAGATATTAGTATTTCCATCCACTTGTAAAACGAGCCTCAACTTGTAAAACATACAATATGGCACACAGATAGGTTATACCAACTGCTCAGTTTAGATTAGATTCTTAGAACATTGAATACACTAGAATTAACATTGGCTGCTTTGGATTAAGCACAACATCTATACGGGCGGCAGGAGGGACATTTTGTTGATAAACATGCTTATTATTCTATATTGCCTGCCGTTCGCGGATGTTTTATTACTTATTCAGGATCAATCTGTAACTAGTTCAATCAATCCTTGGACTCTCATTAGAATTTTGACTTCTGGACTTGCGCAGTAGATTTTTAATGACATATTTGATGTACGTCTACTCTTTTTGTCTTTATTTTCTGATAACTGGAGCCTATTTTATTTTATTTTAGAATTTAAAACTAATAATAGTTACTATTACAAATAATATTTGCTTGCCCTACTGTTTTTTCATTAGTTTTATGGGTGGTTTGTTACTTAAATAGTAATTCCTGTTTAATTAAATCGATTTTGTTTTAGATTAGTTGTCCATGATAAAATTACCATGTCTGATAATTTGAGTTCCAGTGATGAGGACTTGGAGATCCTCTTAGAAGTTACCGATGTTCCCAAAAATGTTGGATATTTGATTTATGAGATAGCACTGACGAATGAACTGTGAACTGGTAGACGATTTGCTGCATCCCCATATTATAAAGAACAAAAAGGAGACTCAGAAAAAATTTTGGCAGTCCCTGAATCGTTGAAATAAATTCCGAACCGGTTATGAATCATGCATGCGCATATCCTTAAAGGATAAAGAGTTCCTGACTGAGAAAACTGTTTGTCACTGCGAAAAACTAAGGTTTTTTTTTGTAAAAATTAAAAATTAAAGAATTAAAAGGTTAAGTTCCAAAGGATTTGAATAAAACTTATTTTTGTAATATATAATAAATATCTTAACGGATTTGAGATGGTTGCAAATCTCTACAGAAGAATGTTTTTTTATTAAAAATTATTGAGTTAGATGTTGTAAACGGCTATAACTACCAAAAGATATGAATAAAACTTTTCCTTATAACCGTTAGGAGTTACATAACCCTTTATATTTTTTAACATCTAACAATTCAATATTTTTTGAAAAAAGATTAAATGAAATCCTTTGGGAGCCTTTTTCATTTCTTTAACATTTGACTTTTTAAGTAATTTCCACACAAAAACTTTATTTTGTAGAGATTTATAACAACTATAAATTGATTTAGTCCTTGATTGTTAATATCTGGACAAAAAAATATAAAAATTCCTTGGGAATTTCAGGAGATACGGGCATTATATCGATTAAATAACAGCGGGCGCGGACTATAAATAGATTGCTGGCAAATGACATATGGTGCGTTCTAGACTTTGGTAGACTATATCTAAAGAAACATCACAAAGTGGCAACATCAGATACGTCCATTGTAAACATAGAGGTATTCTAGGTTGCCAAGTTGTTTTTTTTTCATTAATTTTTTTTGTCAGGAATCTTTTTTATTCTTAAAAATTTTGTTGATTACTCTCAAAGTATATATTGTTAGTTAGCAAATAAACAAAACTTTTAAACAGTAAATTTTTTACCTGTTACAAAATACAACACATTAAAAAAATATGTAGTGGATTATATATTGAATGAAAAATTGGAAAGTCGAGTTGACATAATTGTGTGAGAGATGGTGATCTCAAACAACCTGGCCTATGGTTTGCAGCTAAGCTTATTCTAGGCATTCAATGTTCTAAGAATAGATTTCATTATTTTGAACTTTACTTGCATTTCCTTAATAATATTGCTCGTGCTCGAAAACAAAGCCGTTAGGGACCATGTTCATATGAATATTTTGTCTTCAAATCAACGAATGATTCGATCGTTAAAGTTTGGTTACATATTTTATTAACACCCTGTATATACATTTAAAAATTTATAATATGTTTTTTTTTGAAATACAAACTACCACCGATCTCAAAAGCCAATCTGGAAATATAGAATTTACAAACCCAAAAGCGAAATAACGATGCTCCACGGGTTTATCGGGCGCCGTGAATGATAGCGACGGTAACGGCGAAATCGGAAAAGGACATTCGGGCCGGCAGTCCGGGAAGGAAGGGACTCTTTCCTGTTCCGGGAGCCCAATCAGACATCTGAAGATAATTGATAACCAGCGACATCGACGACGACTTTCAAAATGAACTTCAGTGATTTTATTAGTTTAAATGGAGCACTAGTTGACCTATAGAGTGAAAATTACTTTTTTTTTAATGACCTTAATAGTATATTGAAAGGCATAGAAAACCGCAAAACAGAGTTTTAACACACAATTCTATTTAACTATACACTACAAATTAATGTTTAATTAATAAAAACAGTAATGTCAGCGGCTCGTTGGTCTAGGGGTATGATTTCCGCTTAGGGTGCGGGAGGTCCCGGGTTCAAATCCCGGACGAGCCCAGAACTTTTTTTTTAATTAAATATGCTATTTTACCCATCATAGCACGAATTAGTGTGTAAGACATTGAAAGATTAGCATTTTTTATTTTCAGTACATGTGTATACAGGGTGTCTCACAATCAACGTCACAGGCTGTAACTTTTTTATTTTTAAATATAAATGTTTTTAAGAAAATGTATTTTTAATAGTTATAGGACCACTACCCAAAATTAACTTAAAAAAACTACTCCCGACAAATTCATCCCCTAAAAACCACCACAACTTTTTTTGCAAACGACACCTTTTCCTTCTTCTAATGTTTGGAATGCTTGTAAAATTATTAATGTATTTTTATAAAAAAATCATGTGTTAACATCAACGTAGACACAGAATATCTTTTATTGATTCATCTCACTCATGCCTTTGTAAAAAACTTTATCAAATCTTCAAGTTATTAATATTTTCAAACAAGTTAAAAAGTATTTGCCAATTAGGCTCCAAATATTATTGACAATAGTAAAAAATTATCAGCATCATAGTGTATTTTTCAATTTGTAAACAAATAATTTAACTTGGTCTTCAGTATAAAATATTTAGATATAAAGTATTTTTTTTTTAAACTTATGACCAAACACATGCATTCTTTAAATTGGCAATATCCGTTTGGTATTTTTAATATTCAGTTTTGTTGCCTTTTTGTCTAGGGCATCCACATTTTAGTTTCCTAGTTTCCGCTATTGTCTTGTATAATGCCGCAACAATGTGCTATATTACGTAAGAATAATTTTGTGTAGAAGCATCCTACAAGCTAAAAAAACAAAACAAAATACAATTTCAAAAATTGACAAAACAATGGACAAAATTAAACACAAGAAGACAAAACTTTTTGAACATACTTGAATTAAAGATAACTAAATAAAACAATCAATTACTAAATAAAGGTAAACTTGTTGACAAAACTAGAGAAGAAAAAAGGAAAAAAAAACTTTCCAACATGTCCAAGGTTAAAACCTATCATCCAGGTTATAATATGCCTTAGCCAATAAAAGCGTCTTTAATTCTCTTTTAAATTTCTTAACATCCGATATATGTCTAACACATAGAGGAACATGATTGTAAATTTTTTTACTTATGTAAATTAATGAGTTTTTGGTAAGGGAATAGGTAGGGGAACATCATTTACACGACGACTCAAATGGCCAGTGTCAGAGGGTAGTTTGGGAATTTTGTGAATAAGAGCAGCCGTTTCTAAGACAAAGAGTGAAAAAAGAGTTAGGATTTTTTCAGAAATGAAGAGGGGTTTGCAAGAATCTCTTAACTTAGCAGAACACAGGTATCTAACTGCTTTTTTTTGAATAACAAAGACAATGTTAAGTAGCCACTTATTGGTTAAACCCCAAAAAGGCAAGCCATACCGAAGATGAGATTCAATCAGTGAAAAGTACACTGAACGTGCAACCACCCCTCCCAGCTCTTGTTTTGCCATTCTTACTGCAAAACATCCAGAAGATAATTTCCCAGCTAAGTGTAAAATATGATCTTCAAACCGAAGGCGACCATCAATGGTAATTCCTAGGAACTTGCAGCACTCTTTATTCTGCAAGAGGGAATTTTCGTCAAACATCAGACCCTGAACATCGCACTTAAACCCCATAATAGACGTCTTTCTTACATTAAACACGAGCCTGTTGGAAGCACACCACCCTGATAAAATCTGAAGGTCTTCAAGGATACAAGTCTTAATATAATCAGAATTTTTATGGCTCCATAGTATGGTGGTATCATCAGCAAACTGAACCACCTTGCCCTGCAGTTTCAATGAACTCAAGTCATCCACATACAGTAAAAATAACAGTGGTCCCAACACTGAACCCTGGGGAACGCCGCATTTTAGGGATCTAGAAGCAGACAAACGCCCAGACACTGTAACCTTCTGAGTACGATTTGATAGATAGGACTCAAGCCATCGCAATGCTACGCCCCTAAAACCATATTTGTCGAGCTTAGATAACAGTATTTCATGATCCACACAGTCAAATGCTTTGGATAAATCACAAAACACTGCCGCCGACGACTGTCCAGAATTTAAGGACACATAGACGCTCTCCAAAAAGCCAAAAACAGCATCATGAGTCCCTTTACCGGCTTGAAATCCAAACTGATTTGCAGACAAAATGCCATTATGATGTAAAAAGGACAAAATTCTGCTTTTTGCAAGTTTTTCAACTATCTTGGAGAGGGTAGACAAAATAGAAATGGGACGGAAATTACAAGGCTGATCCAAATCTCCACCCTTATGAAGAGGGATAACCACTGCCTCTTTTAAACATGAAGGAAAAATGCCAATATGTAAAGAATTGTTTATGGCAGAAACTAAAGCATTTAAGGCTGAAATCAGGCAAAAAGAGTAACAACCTCGAAGATATCCCATCAGCTCCAGATGATTTATGGTTTTTTAGGCGTTTGATTTCATTTTTTACTCAAAAAATGAAGTAGAAATGGTTTACCGAGAACATGTTCCTAATCGTCCTACATCCTCATATAAGCCGTTTTCAAGAGTGAAGGAACAAATGCGCACCATATTATTTCCAAATTTAAAACATTCTCATCAAATGACAGCGAGAAATGAGAAAAATATTATATCTGTGTTGGCTTATGTTGCAGGAAATCCAGATGTTTCCACTCGCATTATCACAAAATAATGGAACATTGCAAGAAGTAGCATTTAGCGAATTCTTTGACGACACTTTAAAATCCACCTAATACAATCCCGAAGTTTTCTCACAAATCTGTTGGTCTGATGAATGTAGACTTCATAATAATGGGATAGTTAATATACATAATGCACATTATTGATCTGAGAACAATCCGTGATGGATAATGGAAACGCGTTTTCAAACTATAATTGGCATAAACGTGTGGCCCGGTGTATTTATTGGATATTTTATTGGACCGGACCTTTGTAAAGGTATGAGGGTGGTCCCAGAAGTACCCGGCCTAACCTAGAGATGTCGGTAGTAGTTTGAAAAATATCAGTGTATTAGAAAGTATACAATCTATAAAGCATATTTTTCAAGTTTGAAGACGCCACGTTGTTTAGTATTTCTTTGGCAGCCATCAATAGTCACCGTTTTCAGTGAATTTGTGAAAATGGAGAAAATTGGTCATCGTTATGTGATACAATACTTTTATTTGAAAGGCCTCAGCTGTCCAACCAATATAAAAGCTGAACTGGATTCTACTCTGGGTGAGTCTGCTCCTTCGTGAACAACAGTAAAATATTGAATAGCAGAGTTTAAACGAGGCCGTACGAGCTGCCAAGACGAGCATCGCAGTGGTCGACCAAATGAGCTGACGACTCCAGAAATTTGAAAGAAAATTCACAAAGTGGTACTGGATGATCGTCGACTGAAAGTGCGCGAGCTAGCGGACATAGTAGGCATTTCAAAAAGTGCGGTACATCGCATATTAACTGAAAATTTTGACATGAGAAAGCTGTGTGCAAGACGGGTACCGTGTTTGCTTACACTCGAGCAAAAACAGTGTCGTGAAGATGTTTCAATTGAATGTTTAGCGAAATTGAATAGCAACAAAGCAGAATTTTTGCATCGTTTTTAAAACGTGGGTCCATCACTTCACACCCGAGACAAAAGAACCATCAAAACAATGGACTCAAAAGGGAGAACCGGCTCCAAAGAAGGCGAAAACCGTTTCATCTGCAGGCAAGGTCATGGCGTCGGTTTTTTGGGATGCGCGAGGGATAATTTTCATTGACGATCTTGAAAAAGGTAAAACTATCAACGGCGAGTATTATGCAAACTTATTGCAACGTTTGAGCGAAGAAATCAAGCAAAAACGGCCGCATTTGGTTAAGAAGAAAGTGTTGTTTCATCAAGACAATGCACCAGCAAATCCGTTATTGCAATGGCCAAAATTAACGAATTAAAGTTTGAATTGCTACCTCATGCACCCTATTCGCCAGATTTAGCCCCCTCAGATTATTTTCTGTTTCCAAACTTAAAAAACTGGCTAAGTGGTCAAAGATTTTCCAACGATAAAAAAGTGATGTCTGCAGTTAATGGCTATTTCGAGGCGCAAGACAGTTCTTATTGTAAAAAGGCTATCGAACTTATAAAACATCGCTGGGAAAAGTGTATAGAGCTGAAAGGAGATTATGTTGAAAAATAAATAAATTTTTTTCAAAAATTTTCGTGTTTTCTTTCTTGGGTCGGGTACTTCTGGGACCATCCTCGTAAATTAACTTCAGAGCGGTTGTTACATTTTCTTCAAAATTCACTGTATAAACCATTACAAGACATGTCTATTTTAGAGCGCAATTTAATGATTTGGTAGCAAGATAGTGCTCCACCTTATAATGCCACAATTAATACAGATTATTTAGACAATAGATTTCCTCATAAGTGGATTGGAAATACGGGTCCTATCAGGTGGCCAGCCCGCTCTCCAGATATGACACCAATGGATTTTTTTGTCTGGGGTTATTTAAACGATATTCAACGACCATCTAAAAAACTTGAAGAGCTTAAAAACTGAATTTGTGAAGCCTGTCGAACAATTACTGCTTCCATGATTACTGCAGCTTGCACGCGAGAAATTTCTCGCCGATATGAAGCTTACGTTGAAGCTGATTGAAGATTTAATTAAATAATAGATTTTTATTTTGTAAAACAGATTAATATGATGTTAAAATATTGTGTAATAAACAAAGTGAATTTAAAGAGAAACTTGCTATTTTATTTTTAAAATTTTTAAATTTCTTACGTGGATGTTAACACATGATTTTTTTATGAAATTAAATTTTCATCCATTCCATGGCATTAAATAGTTCGGTATTACTAAATTTAACATGCGACGTTTCGGCGACGTCGGAGCCTCATCAACAAAGTTTTTTTTTTAAATTACAGCCTTGTACTTTTTAGGACATTTAAAAAAATAAAACCGACCGAACTGTTTTTTCTTCTGTAAATTTTGTATTTGGATTTTCTAAAGTTAAAAATTGACACTTCTTCCTCTTCCGCTCCGATTATTGGATGTTTGCAATAACTTCTGACCATTTCTAATGTTTGATATTTCCGGACTCTTCACATCCCGTTTATGCCTAAACCTGTTCTTCCGTCTATTTTTTTTTATTAATACTTAGAGTAAATGGTACTTTTCGTTGCGAAACATAATATATCCCAGGTATGCTGGTTTCCTATCTTATCGTAGCCGACAATTCGCCTTCTCTCCCCTATAGTTCTTAAAATTTCCTCAATGGTTTTCCTTGCTCTTCATGGAAATTTTAAGATACTTCGATATCATATTTCAAATGCTTTTACTCTTTTCAAGTTTTCATTGTGCTAAACTTCAATGTTTACATATTATACATTAGTATGAAACATATGTAACATTTTTAAATTTTATTATGAAATTGAGGTAATTTTGAAGACGTTTTTGAGTTTCATGAATCAGCACATGACTAACCTTTGGATAGCTTCTTGGAAAATGTTTTCAGAGTGAATGTTAAACAGACATGGGGACAGGACACATCTCTGTCTTCACCTTACACTTTACCAAAGATCTTCTGTGCCTTTGTAACTTTATTGTTAAATGTTGTTTGTTGTTAGCTGCAGATTTTAGTAAAACTAGTTTCAATATAGCGTAAGTCTTTTTGATCTTTAAGCACTTTTAGCGTAAGTCTTTTTTTTTGATTTATAATGTTGCACTCTATGAAATGCTTTTTCATAATCTATAAAACACACATCCGAAATGCGAGGATCTATCAGCGGCTCTTAATGGTCTCTATCCCTCTTATCTTTTGAGGAGGGGCAATCTATATAAATGTCTATCCGAAATGTCAAAATCACGCCTAAACTGCGCTAGGGTATAATACTTTAAATCGCGGATTCGTCGTCGATTTTGCTATAACGTTACACCACGGAGACTGGAGACTGATCTCTGCGCTTTCCAGATGAGTACTGGGATTCTAAAATTACGACTCGACACGATTACTTGATATGACTGATTCTAAATAAAATTTTCAATCGTGAGTGTCTTGTGGATTGTCTAGTTTTTAACGATTTGTCGACGACACGCTTGGGTATATGTATGCACCAGACGATATATCTTCTTCCTTATTTAATACGTGCATAATGTGTCAGCACCCTTTTTTAAACGTATTTGTTTCATCGAGTGTTTATCAGGTTTTCATTTGTTTAACAAGAAGCTTTCTCAAACCCAACAGTAATAAATCTAATTTCCACAGCATCCTGTCAATAATAGAGGCAGAGGACGTAGAGTTACCATTGAATTAGCAGTTTTAGTATGTAAAGATTTTATGCCACAGGTTGTTACCAAAGAAGCATTGGACAAGATTTTAATTTTGGAATTAGCGAAACTACTGCAAGTCGTTAGATCCATAAAACTACTAAAATTATGGACAATCACCTTGCTCATCGATTCATTCATTATTCAAATACAAGGGATGAGAGGCAACTTAATAAATTAAGATTTATCGAGAGATCCAATTTGCCTGGTGTTAGCTATTGATTACACCCAAATTAGAACCAAAAGTGGATGAACACAACAAATTTTTGTGATTTTTCATGAATTCAATTATTATTTCCCTATAGTGGTGGTTTTAAAGGATATTTTTTTATTTAAAAAAAGTGTGGAAATATATTTAAATAAAAAAACACGGAGGCGAAAAAATCAACAAAATAAATGAAAATTCTTAGAGTGTTTATCAATAGAAAAGACAATTTACTTTTCCGCCTGTCAAATATTAGGGAAAATAATAAATATATACCAAGAAACCTAAATCAAATCGAGTTTAGCCGACGATTGAAATTTACAATCACCCTGCTTGTCACGAGTGAGTCGCGATCGAATAAGAAGTCGTGATCGTATCGAGATCGAGTCTGGATTTTAGAATCCCAGCCGAGGTGTACACATACGCTAAGTTGAACAATAACTGAGTTCTTAAAGTGCCAGGTCAAAAATGTAACTCGCTCTGATTGGCTACTCTGCCCGTGACAGTATTCTATCCTTGTAATTAATATGACAGTTTCACTACCAACTATAAAAAAGTAGGTTGAGACAACCAAAAAGAGAACTACACTTCTGACCGTGGCTAGTTTCTGAAACAAATTTGGGTATACGCACGCTTAGTATACTGATCAGGCTCCTTCTCTGTAGTCTCTCTCTGCATTACACGAATATTGACCAATAGAGTATGATGGCTTTCGCGTAGCGCCTTTTGCTTTTCGGCGTCATTTGGTACTACTTACACAAAGTCATAATTCATTCTACTTCCAAGCGAGCGAAGTCGCAGGCAAAGTTTACTGAATAAAATACTATATTGTATTTTATTCAGTAAACTTTGTTGCAGGCTAGATGCTTAGGCTAACAATATATGGAATTTAAACAATTCAAGACCTATTTTTTTTCTCAATCATAACAAACATTAGAAAATCTTAAAAAAAACATATTTACCTTGTGATTGTGTGGCAGTATGAGAACCCCATGAGCCTTTGTATGACGTGTCTGGAAAAAACAAAAAACTATTTAAAAAATAGAAATATTTACTAATTTAAAAGCAACAGAATAAAATATAGTAATTTATAACATTGAATAAGATTTTCTAGGAAAATAACATAAAATCTTAATATATTCAGAGAAGTTCAATGTCAAAAGACAATTTTGGATAACAACCAGGAAAAAGAATTTGTTGCTGTAAAGAAACCATATTTATTTTTCAGAAATTTGACCGGTTTGACAACTAAAAGGTTTTCTTAAATAGAAATGAGAATTTAAATAAATAATTACCTTATTAACTCAAAAACCCATTAAAAGACCCCTAAAAAGCTAGAAGAAAAGAGAGAATAGTTTAATTAAGAGAAAAATTTAAATTTACTAAAAGAAAGATATTTTTTAAGAAAAATAAAAGAAAAGATGAACTAAAAATTTAACGGATTAACCTAATCAGATCAAAAATATTAATAAAAATTGTCCTGAAAAAAAGAAATTTTAATTAATAATTGCCTGCACTATACTCTATTTCAGAAGTGTATAGAGCAATAAACTGGGGAATTCCGTTCTGTTTGGCTACATTTCGTGGTAGTTCATAGGCGCAGGTACTTATAATATTTATGAATTTAATTTTCACCGATTAAATGCCTTTATTTTGAAAGAGATTAAATACTAAATAAATACTTTTAATCCTTTTGTATAGGTACCTATCTTTTAACGCTTTGTAACATGCAAAAATGGGGTCAGGTAATATATACAGACTATAAATACTTTTAAATCATATTTTAAACGTTAGTAGTCACTGCTACGCTGTAGTGTAATCACAATATTATTATCCCAATATTTAAAAAATGGAGGTATTCAGTCCAACGAAAAGATGTACTAAAAATTCTCCACTATCGCTGAGTGAAAAAGTTATTATTTTAAATGTACATGATTGCATAAAACACGATTACCCTAGTTTTACTGTGCAAGAAATTGTTGAAAAATGTTCTCGAATGAGTGGAATTGGAAAGTTCACCATTTTCAAATTGTTGCGGGAAAGAAAAGTAGCAGGTCAAGTGGAATCTCCCAAGCAAAAGCCAGGACGACCTACAAAAGTCCTTGATGAAAATGCTAAATGTATAATTCGAAGAAAAGTTCACTCTTTTTATTTTGAAAAAGGAAATACCCACCCTAGACAAAATTTTAATGGAGCTTGGCCGAGATGACAGTATTCCGTTGATAAGTAGAAAACTTTTATAGAAAACTTTAAAAAATATGGATTTTGCCTGGGAAAAGCATAACCGCAAAGCACTTTTACTGGAGAGCGACGAAATTGTTTGTTGGAGACGACAATACTTGAGAAGTATCAAGCAGTACCGCAGGGAGCAAAAGAAAGTTTTTTATCTTGATGAGACGTGGATTAACGAAGGTTATATAGTCCAAAAAATGTGGCAAGACAAAAATATAACCAGTGCTCGCCAAGCTTTCATAGAAGGCCTGTCTACGGGTATTAAAGTACCTTCGGGAAAAGGAAAAAGACTTATAATCACACATATTGGAAGCGAAGAGGGATTTTTAAAAGAAGGTCTGCTAACCTTTGAGTCGACTCGCACAGGAGATTACCATGAAGACATGAACTCAGACGTTTTCGAGGACTATTTTGGTGAAATGATAAAATTTCTTCCGGCTAATTCGGTGGTGGTTATGGATAACGCAAGCTATCATTCACGGCGAATAGAGAAGACGCCAACTTCAAGTTGGAGAAAGCAAGAAATTATCGATTGGCTGACTGCAAAAGGTATTGCGTTTGAAGCAAATTTGATAAAAAAAGAACTGCTGGCAATAGCAAACTTACACAAAACTCGTTTCATGAAATACGCCATGGAAGATATAGCCGAAAAATATAATATAACTGTACTGCGCTTACCGCCATATCATTGCGAACTAAATCCTATAGAACTGATATGGGCGCAGGTAAAAGGATTTGTAGCAAGACAAAACACGACTTTTAAAATGAAAGATGTTAAGCTACTGTTTGATCAAGCCATTACGGAAGCAACACCAGAGAATTGGCGAAAAGCAGTCCAGCATGTAATTAAGCAAGAGGACAAAATGTGGGATCTTGACAACCTCATCGATCAGACAGTCGATCCTTTAATTATAATGTCAAGAGGTGATGACAGTTCGTCAGATGACGAAGAAGACTACAATCTATTATAATTTAAAATTGTTATACACTGTTCAAAAAGTGCCAGATCCAAAAGTGACATTTCCAACTGTTTTACTCTACATATTATGTTCAATAAATTTGTGAAAAAAATATATAATTCCATTTAAACAAAAGTAACTTTCTAAAATAAAATAGCATTTAAGTACATTAATTATAAGGTAAAAAACAAGTCCCAGTTGCACGCCTTTGGCGAACCGTTTTCAATGTTTATCAGTGGGTAACAATGGGCAAAACTCATAAATTGACCCAAAACCGGGTGGCACTACCTGCAATCAACGAAAAGAAAGAATTTTACATTGAAACTAATACCCAACTAAGGTAGTGGCATAAAATATTGGTGGATCACCAGGTACCACTTTTGCATACCTAATGAGGTTTTATTGCTCTACACACTTCTGAAATAGAGTATAGCTGGAAATTGATTTTAACTCTCTAGAAAAAAATGAAAATGATTTTAACTGCCTGAAACATTTAAATATGCCTTTCATTGACTGAAAAAAAAATCTTAGTAACTCCTCAATAAAATAAAATAATTATAAACAGAATAAAAATCTTAGTAACAATCAATTAAAAATGATCCTGAAATGAAATGAAAGAGACGAAGAAGAAAACAAAGAAAAATAAATAGAAAATTTAATTTAGAAATAAAACAGCAACTGAGGCTTGATAAAACTTTATCAGAACATTGGCTTTTCAACATCCGCTCAACACTTGTTGTCAGAAAATGTTTTGATCTGTCAAAATTACCGCCCTTATGTAAAAATAAGATTGAATTGAATTCTTAAAGAGAATACTTTTATATAATTAGGTTTGATGGGTGTGACAGAATTTTTTTTATTATGGTCAACAAAGTAAAAATACTTTTATTTTGACAATTTGAGAAGTTTTTTATTTTCATGATTTAAATAGCTTTATTAGTTTTCCTAATTTTAAAAATGACAACATTAAAATTTTTAAATAAAATTTATTTTTTTTGTATAAAATAGAGCTAGATAAAGAAAATTATTATAAAATTGGTTATGTGTTATGTTAGGTATAAGTGAAGAAAAATTAAAGTCAAATTTGACAGTTTTGACAATATTTGAATCTCTTATACAGGGTTTTTCAAACGCCCTCTTTTAAAGCTTGAATAAATCCTAAATAAAAATTCTTAAACATAAAAATTGTATATGAGTATTAAAACTTTCATTATACAAAAAAATCAAAATTAAGAAAAAAGGCCAACTTTGTAAATATTTACCAAATAACATCGAAAACTGTCCAAACGTTGAACTTCTACTCAAATAGTCCGCCGACGGTTTAATATCCAACATCGCGACAATTTTACCAATTTAATTTTTAAAAAATTAACACCTTTCGTCAACCATCATGCCAACACATAATCACGTAAAAAGAATCAAAATTTTCGAAAAAAAAGATAAAATCGTAAAGTACTCTCCGGTCACGTGACAAAAAATATCAGCTGTCAAAATCGACGCGATCCAACCGCTGTCAACCCCGAAAACGCACCGTTTATGATCGACTGTGACTTTTTCTCCATCCGCCGTCGTGTCATGCGGGGGTTGAAGCGTCCGATGGGCGGGGCCACCGGGGGTGGAATCGCGGCCAATCAACGCCCGGGAACGGGTTAGAGGAGCGGTGGCGTCATAAATAAAAGACCCACCCTGCTAGTTTTCACCCTCCGAGGGTCGTGTATATGTGTCTTTACACGTTGTTTTTCTTTTGCTTTTCCAGCGGATCCCCGCGAGGTGTTTGTGGAAAACTGCAATTTTTTTTTAACCGTACGGTCTGAGCCAGATGCGATTTTAATACGAAAAAAAAACAGATATTATGTACTGAATAAATTATAGTCTGTTTAGAAAACCATTATAGGACTAAATCCAGAATTTGTCTATGGGTTAATTCTTCAAACGGAATAATTAGTAGATCCATATTCCTTTAAACCCAATAACGTTTCATAAGCATAGCGAGCAAGTTTTGAAGCCAAGAAAAAGAGAAAGCAATACCAAAGTTAATGGCATAATTCTATCTCAAAGTAAAAAATCATCAATGCGTATGAGTGATATTGGGATATCATACCCACCATGAACCCAAAACACCAAATGGCTAATCGACGACAAGAACATTTTAAGTATGCACAAATGGCACAATACCACTGTGACATGGACTAGAACTCATCAAAAGAAGTTAATACATATACCAAATATCACCTATACATAAAAATGTTGCATAATAATAAAGTTACTTTACATTATTGACAAAATTAAAAAAAAAATTATTGAATTAGATGCTTACTGTTTTTACAAAATTGTTTAAGTGTCCCCAGTTGTTCGATTAAAACATAATCTTGCTCGGCAAATCCATGACTCCTTACAAGCTTTGAAAATAAAATCCTGGTGTATACGAAACCATAATATTTTTTAATGCGCTCTTGAAGTTCTTCCGAAATATTTACTGCCCCACAGAAAAATCGCAAGGCTAAATCTGGGAAGCGAGGAGGCTAAGAAATTGGTCGATTGCACCTTATACATCTATTCACAAACTCGTTATTTAAATTAAGGTAAAATAAAAATCCTACAGTCTCTCTTCACTTATTTATTAAACATCATTCAGTTTTTTATAATTCCCAACATGTTTCGGACACATTGTTAAATCATTTTTAGAATGTCCTTTCCTACCTTTCTCTTTAACAAGTCTGATGATGCCTTTAGGGGCGAAACACATGTAAAATCGTAGTTTTCTGGGATAAGTAAGTTTAACAAAAAGGACGACGACTTTCAAAAGAAAACTAAGTAATATTGTCATTTAAATTTATTGTATTGTCGTTTTTTGATTATAAAAACGCAACACGTTTACGTAAAAATTATGCCATTATAACATTCACAAGTTGCCGTAAATAATATGTTTTTATTACAAAGATAACCAACGGTCAGTCTAACGTAAAAATAATTTTTGTAGCGCATTGACGTCTTTCAGTAAATTCCACATTATTTCCAAAAAGAATCAACAACGTCAGTCTAGTGTAACAGTCTATCATTTTTCAAGGCGTTAATTGGCCATTGACAATTGTTAGTAAGACACGTCTTTTTTCTAAAAATATAAACAAACGTTTAGCGTAAATACTTTCTATACTCAATTCTAGTCAATCAACTAAATCACAACTAAACTGTAAAAAGTGAAGACAACGTCAGTCTAACGTAAAAATCACGTCTATAGGCATTGGTTGGACATTGACGTCTCAATCAATCCTAAGCTCTAGAAAGAAAAAATTAGTCAGTCTAATGTAGAAATTACGTCATTTTTTTAGGCACTGTTTGGTCATTAATAACCTTTAGTAAATTATATATTTCTTCTGAGAAGATAAGCAAAGGTTAGTGTAATGTAAAAATTTACCTTAAAAATCAAGTATTTTTTCTAGCCTATTGACGTCTTGCAGTAGATGACACCTAAACTCTAAAAGGAGAAAACAACGTCCGCCTAACATAATTTTTAGGGCATATATATCTTTGACACGGCCATTTAATGCATAAAAATTGCATACGTCTTTTAGAGAACGATTCGCGTTTGTTCTCTTGCTCTAAATCATACCTTATTTCAAAAAAATGAAATTAACCTCAGTCTTCTTAACGTTAGTTAGTGGTTAATATATAAAAAATGAGATATTCTTGTCGCCAATTAATGGTAAAATTATTTACTAATATACAACGCATACCTTTTCATATACCTTCGGATAAAAAGCAAGCAACCTTTTTTAACGCTTAAGCAAAACACTAATTAATAACTAAATTTCTTCCAAAAGTAATGTCTAGACTGGTCCTACAGATCATACCAGACAATTCATAATGAAAGCTATGATAATGAAATTATTGGAAAGTTAATCCAATCTTAACGAACGCCATCGAAGATTCTGGATCTGTATCTCTACTAGTCCTAAAAATTAAGGAGTTGACGGTAGTCAAAATGTGTCATTCGCCTTAACTCTTTTCTATTTCATTGGCAGATCGATTTCGGCCTTAACACTGATAGAGCTAACAATATCAATTGTCAAATAGAAATAAAAGATTAATCAATGTCATTGGAGATCTGATCGCAAATGGAACAGGTTAGTCAAAAGGAAAAAATTGATGATAAAGAGGATGATTTCAAGGTCATGATCAGTTACATATTTTTAAGGCTTTTAAAATACTTGGGGAATTTTATGAAAGCTTCATTTCAAATTTAATGTAAACTTCTTTATACAGGGTTTTTTTTGGGACAAAATTCAAAGATGTGTTCATCAGATTATAAAGTTTAAGACAAGTTCCTATGAACATGTCCTAGATTTAACACTAGGGGGTGGTAAAGTTAAATTTAAAAAAATTACGTTTTTCGATAAATTTAACACATGTATTCGAATGTTTTTCCGGAAAAAACTAAAAAAGATCCTGAAAATAGAGTTATAAAAGTAATACTTGATTAAGATAATCAGATTTAGGCGTTATGGCTATCCACAATAATGGGTTTTTATTTTTTTACGGGAAAACCAGGGCGAAAAATTATCAAGAGGCCAGATATGCTCTAAGAGGAATAAATAATTCAAAAATAATTTTTATTACAAAAAAACCCAGTGGCGTACCCTTTTCCTTTTAAAAAATATTCAGTTCAAAGCCCGCATGAAGGTCAGTGGCGAATAGAAAAATTTTATTCTTTGCGAAATGCCAGGGTTCGGAACTTGGAGGAGTAGTAGGAATAAATCAATATTAGTTTAGTGCGACGTTTCGCCGGTTTAATTCCAGCTTCCTCAGGCACTTAATAATCAGTAGTAATCCAAAAAAAACGTAAAAAAATGACCCTAAGATACGTTACTGATTTTCTTACTTGAATGACATTTACTTCACATAAATATACATGATAAATAAATAACAACAATTTAACAAGACGCACTCTTGCTTAGTGGTGTACCGCAAACTCTAAATATAAAAATTTAAATGGTGTATAGGAAGAAAAACGCCATAGCTACCTCAAAACTGCATACCAATTTTCAGAAAAATATCTATAGTAGTATCAAATTTATCGAAAAAAGAATTTTTTTTTCTTTCAACTATAATATCTTATAGTGTAAAATCTAAGACGCTTAGTCCTTAGGAACTTTTTTTCATGATTTCGTTCAAGGACCGCGCCCCTGAATTTTCTAAATATATAAAATTAATATTTTTATATAAGTGGAAGCATCAAATGTTTGATTGAGAGTAGCACGGAGCACAATACCACGAAATCACGATGAAAGCATATTTTGTGCTCAAACATCTTTGTCGGATAGGGAGTTTTAGGGTAAGAAAAATCAGTATTAAAATGATTAAAATATTCCTTTAATAGGCCCTAGAAGCTTCATTATGACTGTTATAAAATTTGAAGAAGTTTATAAAAAGTAAAAAAATGTAAACCGAATATTATGCTGAATGTTCTCCATCGTCGTCCGTAGTCGGAAAACGGCCGACAATCGATGTGTTGCCATGACAGCGTTTCCGGCACCGAAGCGCCCTCTTACCAGCCAAATTTCGAAAACTGGAGAACTGCTGTCGGTGTGGCGTATCACTTTAGGAGTGGAAGTCGTTAAACGAAAGGAATTATTGCACGGTTAGGCCATTTGTCGGGAACAATCGACCTTTGTTCCCATTAAGCAAGCGAACTTTTTAACTTTTCATATCCATGATAGTAACTGTAAAAAATGTTTTCCCACCATCAAAACGAAAGCAGTCAATTCCTCATCTCGATAATCAGCTAGTTCGTCAGTCTATTAACACCACCCAGGGTGATAGAAAGTCAAGCACCCCCGACAGATAATAGCGTAATCATAAGCATCCCTCTTCATTCTTCCGCTCCCCCTTCGTCTCCTGCCGGCGTTTTCGTTCCGCTAAACACGCTCCCGATGCTCACTTCTTTTATCGGTAACAATAGGCATTATTTAGCGTGGATGACAATTGACATACGTCCCGACGTTCTCGACGCACTTTTGTTTTGGTCCTGTGGGAAAGCGACGTTAGGATGTTTTGATTTTCGAGGTGGGACCGTGCGGGATCGAGCTAATTGAGCGATGGTGTTTGGGTGAAGGTGTCGTGTTTCACGAGTCATTGACAAGACTTATGTATTTTGTTTAGGAAAAAACCGTCAGTTTATAAGTTATTGTTATTATTAATGAAATGCAAGATAGCCCTGTCTTACGCTTTCCTCCACCTGCATCTAGATGGTTTACTAGGAACAATCTGCCATATTAAGCGAATAAGCTCTTGACGGTCCGTAGAAAATTATGGACATCCAAAGATTTCCTCTTTTTGGAAACAAAGGTTCATCGGACATTTAATTAAAAACTTGCATTTTCACTTTTTTCGTGCTACATGATAGTGTCTTTTGAATTATAATACGACGTTTCGTCTTTTGCCAAGCATTGTCAACTTTGTGTCTTCTTAAAACCGCCATATATATTGGATTTTTCCATTTTTAAAATCTTTGCAAAGTTATATCTTTAAAGATTATAAGTAATATTCATTACTTTCAAAAACCCTCATTTTTGGAAACTAATAAATTGTATATATACTTTTTGGAAAAATCTTATACAATTTACTTAAAAACAATATATTACTTAAACTTAAATATTTACAAAAAAACTCGATAAAAACAAAAAAAAAACTATGTAGATCTGGCTAAAGCCTTCGATACAGTCGATCATTCCATACTAAATAATCTTTTGGATAGCGATAGCATTAGGGTTTCTCCTTTAAATCCTTTTTAAAACTTACTTTTCCAACAGGGAACAATCCGTAGTTATAAATAACTGTGGAATCATTACAAGACCTATCAGATATAATGTTGCATAAACCACAGTACTAAAAACCGCTACTGTTTACACTTTATATAAATGGGTTATTAGAGCTAGAACATGGAGGTGATATATCTTCTTTTGGGGATAATACTGTGATCTTGTACGAAGGTGAATCATGGGAAGAGGTTAGAGAAATTGCAAAAAGGGTATTGTATGATATTAAAAACTGATATGATGCAATGTCGCTAACAATAAATTTTACCAACATCAAATTTGTCACAGCAATAGGTATATACCAACATATAATAAAATGAAATTAAATTTAACTCAAGGTGATATTTACATTTACAAGGGTTGATCAGATAAGATATCATGGTGTTGAAATTGACAAACATTTAAAATTGGATATTTACATAAATATACTCGTTAAAAAGTTAAGTATCTAATATGCTCTACCTGACCAACACATTTAAAACGGTATAAGTTATTGGGAATACTACAAACATTTAAAACCACTAAAAACTACTTTCTCGAATCAATTTTCCATTATTATAATACCCGACACAAAAACCAAGTTAAAACAAGAAGTTTAAAGGTTGCAATAAGACATAGTCAAAGATTGGTTTCTGGGAGTACGAAATATAGTGAAGAAACTTATGCTGTACTCCTTCAATAGCTTGAATATGATCCAAATTATGAACAATACTCAAGATGTGAGTGGGTACACAAGAGAGCAGAACAATAATTTGTTGGATGTTACAAGATTTGAAGAGACTTTGTGATAATGGAGGATATGTGAGATACATTGAAGTTATAACTGACAATCATGTATAACTCCCAGGTCCTTAATTTGGGACACCCTAACCAAAGGAAATTCATTTATGTTGTAGGCATGCTCAATAGGATTTCTAATAAATGAATGAAAGTCGCACCATCTGTGTTCTGCCATCAGATAAGATTTCACCATATTAAAAGCTGACCATGTATACCAATAGTCTCTAACCTGTTAATTAAGATTACATGGTTAACTCGATCAAATGCTTTCGAGAAATAAACTATAAAGGGCGTATACATGGTAACTTTCTTCCAATAATTTTAGCAGGAAATCAGTAAAACTAAGTAAGTTAGGTTCAGTTGAATCTTGCGGAAGAAATCCTGACTGTTGGTCGATAAAACAGCTTCTTAGAGTAGTTGACAGAAATCACAGACTAGGCTCTCAAACACTTTGAAGATGCAACTTGAAATGCTTATGGGTCTATAATGGGTTCTGGAGACCTTATTTTCTGGATTTTCGTATTTTCAAAATTCTGGAAAACTTCACTATTAAGAGACATATTGAAAATTATAAAAAGCGGCGGAACAAAGTGTTTTAGGAGATTAAAATCTCCTCAACTCAACATACTTTTACAAGTTACTTCTAGGAGGAAGATAAGCTGTACCAAAAAAAAATACAAAAATGAATGTTCAATTCTTTTACTTAACGAAGGCAAACGGCTACTAGTAAATTTCTTTCAAAGTACTATAAGTACAACTTCTCCCCTGGAGAATTCACTGGTGTTTTCGGATCTGTCTACTCGAAATATTTTATAGGCAACCAACTGAAGCTCAGATTCTGTAAAATTGAAGGATAACCATGTTCCATTAAATACCACAACATAGTACTGGGAGTAAAAGGCATTCTCGAAGAGCAGCTGAAGTTTAGTACGCAGACCACCAACATTCTGAAAGTACACAAACTACCCCGATGCAAACGCAAAAGGTCGCACTAGGATAACTCAATTTTTTGAAATTATTTTAGGAACACCATTAACATATTTTAAGAAGAGGTCTTTCTAACCATTTTGTTGCCTCTGTGTCAAGTCCCTTTTTAAATTATTAAGTTCAAACCGTTGTTCTGATGTTAAGACTAACTCAATAACCACTTTTTGACCTCTGTATAGTTCTTTCTCAATACTATAAGAACATCTTCTGAAGACTGAAGTAAAATACGCAGGAAACGGTGACCATTTATATTATGTTTGCAAAATCTTGGTGCACTCAATATATCCATTGAAACTTCAAGCACACTAGATATAAGATTCTTAGCTTTATGCAGGTCATCTTGTTCAGTATTCTCAGGAAAATTATAACATCAAGTTACAGGGGATATTTTTCTGTCTTTCAAACATTTCAGATAGAATCCTTTTTATGCTATCAATGACGTTCCCTTGCACTCTGCCATCTTTGCCAGACGCATTGTTCTTAATTATACTTAAGTCTTGCTTAATGTCATTAAGTGAGGATAAAATTTAGTTCTCATGCTCTTAACTTCTTCACCCATTTCTCTAATCGGTTTCTCAAATTCATCGAGCTTCTGACTCTTACCAATTTTAATCGCACTTAAAGCTTCCTCCAACGAACTACACGATAATTTAAAACGCTTTCCTGATTTGCAGAAAATACTCCTTGCATGTGTAGGGCATTGTTCTAGTCGACATAATCAAAATACAAAATTTAGTTGAGTTAACACCGGAACATCCCTTACACAGAATTTTCTTGCAGAAGTCACAAGGGTAAGCAAAGACTTCCCCAGCATTCTTAGATTGCTTTAAGATGCACTTTTGACTATCCATCACATGCCTCAAATATTTTTAGGTTAGAATTTTATTTTAGATAAATATTTCAATTCCGTTTAAGACGTCTTTTAGCCTTTATTTAGTACGTCTCATCGACGTCTTTTAGCCTATATTTAGGACGTTAAAATGACTTACGAAAAGTACGAAAAACGACGTCTTAAAGACGTCATTTTATTACCTGGAATTGTGCATATATGGTATATATCCAGAACATGTTTCATGGATATATAGGTTTAAATCTTAGAGAACCTTATAACATATCCTGAAATCTTAAAAATCCATTTGTAAATTCTATAAAGATACATGTAACAGATACGTAGAATATAATAGATGTTTATGAGACATATACAGTGACCGCCTAAAGTTCCGCATAAATTCGATAAAAATTAGAGACATGATTTTTTGAGAAAACGCTCGGACCTGTCGAATTTTATTTTAAGTTGCGCATTATTTCACATACATTTTTGTATACAGGGTGGAACAAAAAAAAGATATGACGTCATCGGTCATTTTTTTAAATAGAATGCTATATCTTTTATTACATTTATGAAATATAGGTACATATAACAACAAGAAAGCACGTAAGTACGTCTATTTATAATCTAAGATAAAATGGAGGATAAAATGTTATAAACTGTGAAAACTCTTATTAATGTATCAGGTGTTCAAACTGATCCCCATTTACTTCTTGGCAGAAAGCAAGACGGTTTACGAACTTATGTAAAACACTATCAATTATTTCGGGTGATATACGTCTAATTTCATATCTAATTCTATTTTTCAAATCTTTTACGTTGTTCGGCTTCTCAATATAACTTTACTTTTCAGGTACCCCCGTAGAAAATAGTCGCAGGAATTTAGGTCTGGTGACCTGGCCGGCCACTCTACTGGACCTCTTCGTCCTATCCATCTTCCTGGGAACACTGTCTGGTTTTGTTCGTCTGGATATAGGGCAGCCAAAGCAGGGATAAGATCTTCTTGAAGAAAATTCAAATAGCGTTGTCCTGTTAAGTTTTCTTCGAAAAAGTATGGCCCTATTTTTCCACGATACCCGCCCAAACATTAATAGATTTACGGTACTGTGTATGAACCTGAGTTGCCCAGTGTGGATTTGACACTGACCAGTACCGACAATTTTGCCGATTTACGACACCGTTTAAACAAAAAGTTGCTTCATCCGAAAACAAAACTCGTAACATAAACTGACGGTTATTATTGCAAATGTTCATCATTTGCTCGCAAAATTGGTTTCTTCGATCAGGATCGTCCTCATTTAATTCGTGTATTGGTCTAATTTTATAAGGGTGGTATTCATTTGCTTTTAAGATGCGTCTTACTGACGTTCCGGCTATATTGAAATTTGCGAAGTTGCATTGTTTGGATTTTCTTCGACGTAAAGCAGAACGTTTAATTTTGTTTCTTCAGAAATTGTTGGGCGACCTGATCTTGGGAAATCCCTAACATGACCTGAAGTTATGAATTTGTGCTCTATTCTACTAACTGTTGACTGAGAAATAGGATGGTTTGGGTATTTGGCATTAAACAGTTCACTTACTTCTTTTTGCGTGCACACTCGAGCCCCGTACCCTAGCATCATCAAAAATTCAATTCGTTGGGTTTCCGTTAGCCATAATTTATTCTCATAAAAACTATTAATTTTCGAACTGACAGTGACATTCGAAAATGGAGATTCTTTACAAGTGCAACCATGGAAATAGAAACAATTGGCAGTGTTTATAACATTATTTTTATCCTCGATTTTACCTTAATTTGTAGTTAAGTTCATTATATATCTTATTAATATAATTAGCTACCTTTACAACGCGCGGGTCTATTAAGTCCATGGATCAAATGATAGACTATTTCTATTTAGTACAGCCCTGTTTACAAGGATTGATTTTGAGCGTTAAATTAGTCCAGGATTATCTCTAGGCTCAAAATGTCAGTTGAAGTCAGTTTAGACGAAGAATTATAGGACATAACCTCTAAATCTTAAAAAGTGATATTGTTTAAAGATAATAAAAATAAACTAATAAATTCTTTTTCACAGGTTAAGCTTGTCCTCTATATTCTCTTCCTTATTTTTGTGTACAAAAATAAAAACCTCATAACCTAACATCCAACAAAATGTTAAACTTGTCATTTTGGTACTTCAACATTGGTCCTAAGGTGTTTACAGTGAAAAAAACAAAATTTAATCTACCCTGTTCAGGTAGATTAAATTATATTATTAAAAATAAAAATAAAAAATAAAATAAAATAAAAAGTTGAAGGTGTAAGTGTTATAAAACCATTACCACGATATCAATATTTCTTTTGCAAATGAGATTCTGCAGAAAGAATTCAATGTCTTCTATAGAAGCTGTCGGCTATACGGAAGGTGAATCTGAGTACTTCAAGAAGAAATACGCGAATCTCACCTTCTCTTTTTAAAACTTTATAAAATAAAAAGAAAATTTTCTTGGGATGAGTTACAATGTCGAAAATTCCATTAACACAAGCCGAAAATGTCTAAAATTTAGCTAAATTTGAAATTACATTAAATAGCATAATAAAAGTTTAATAAGATTAATTTTATAATAAAAGTTTTTTACGTTAAAAGCATTCAAGGGGATGATAAAATGCATATGTCGGGCCGGTTTTAATATAACGTCGGTATATCGTGTATTCAGTGCAGTCCAGACGGGACGGATGAGGTCCGGCGGTAAGCGTCCGCCGCGATCCGAGTGAAATTGGCCGCCGCTCCGGGGAGGAAGTGTCCCGGAGACAGCGGTATCCGCCGGCGCGCCGGCTCGCTTCCGACATAGACCCACTTATTCAGTACGGTCCTGATACGCAAACTCTTCTCTCGTAAACTAATGAAAACAAAATAGGAACCATTTTTAAAAAGGTGTGGTGGCCAGCAGAATTTGGTTCGACTTTAATATGGTTTAGAAGCTATAGAAGTGTTGCGCAAAGGGTTCAAATAAACTATAATATTTTTCCGTTACAAGCCCACTACTAAAGCCATTAGACAGTTTTCGAAGATGCATATATTTGAAACTTAACATAGACGTAAACGTTATCTTAGCTGCTGTTTGACAGCTCCCCAAAAAGTGTTTTCGAAATAGCTGACACGTTTACCGCTATCCTAATGATAGCCAAAAGGTTTATTTCTAAGAAATCCGTTTTCTTTGTTTTCTTTATGGTGAAAATGTAGGTAGCGGGATTAGAGACAACAAATCAAACCTCAAGTTTTTAATTGGCCGACGTTTCGACGATATACCGGGTGACACAGAAAAAAGGGAACGCTTTAACTTTTTTACTTTTCAAGGTAAACAAATGAAATTTAGTATATCAATGGAATAGTTAAGATTGTTAGAATTGGAATAAGAGCATCTTTTGACATGTTCCTTTGTTTACCATCACTTCCGGTTTAATAAGAAGAGACACCAACTTTCTTATTTTAAATGGGACAATTGGTATATTATTACGTATTTCGATAGAAAATAATATTCTGAAAATAATGATACTCTATTTACTACTTTTTGTATTATACTCATAGGAATTTTTTTTTTTTAATTTTAAAATAGGGTGCTATGAATGCGTTGAAAGTTTTAATTTTTAATCAAGTAATCACGGAAAAATAGTTTTTGTTGCATTTTATAACTTAAATCGTTTACACGCCTATTTAAAATGTCCAACCCATCAAACTTTGAATTTACTTAATTTACTATTATTACTTACTTATTTTACTATTTTTTTTAAATAGCACATTATTGCGAAGAACCACTTTTGAAATGCTGTTTCTTTTTCCCAATAATTTGGTATCATTATTTTTTTAAATCGCTTGATAAATAAGCCCATAATATATTTCATTAGACAAGAAGGTGTTTGTTTCGAACAATACATGTAAAAAGGTTTATATTAAAATAATTTATAAACCTCATATTTTTTCTGTTTGTTTACTGTTCGTGTATATCTATGTTATATTAGGTAAATGTTAAATAAAATATGTAGTATTAAGATACTGAAAAAAATATTGCATTGAAAAATGTGTTCTTTTATTCTCAAATAGTAATATGACGTTTGACAAAATATGATGTGTTATGTCACTTGAAAAAAATAGGCAGGCGTGTCTTTATAATGCTTTCTGTTTGTTCATTTTTGTTAATTAGTTTTTTTCTTCTTATGGGCTTATTTATTAACCGATTTAAAAAATAATCATATTAAATGATTGGGAAAAAGAAACCCAATTTCAAACATATTTGTTTGTTTATTAATGGTTTGGACATGTTAAATAGGCGTGTAAACGATTTAGGTCATAAAATGCAATGAAAACTATTTTTCCGTGATTAATTGATTAAAAATTCAAACTTTCAACGCATTCATGGCAACTTATTTTAAAATTAAAAAAATATATTTTTCCTATGAGTATAAAACAAAAAGTAGCAAATAGAGTATCGTTGTTTTCAGAATATCATTTACTATCGAAATATGGAATAATATACCAAGTGTTTCATTTAAAATAAAAAAGTTAGTATCTCTTCCTGTTAAACCAGAAGTGATAAAAAATAATAGAATATGGCAAAAGATGCTCTTATAGCTATTCTATCAATATAGCATATTTCATTTGTTTATCTTGAAAAGTACAAAAGTTATTGAGTGTTCCCCTTTTTTTGTCTCGTCTTTATCAAGGCTAAAAAGAGATAAATTTCAACACAAGCAACAACGAACAAAAAAAAGAGAAAAAATATAAATAATAACAAATTATCCCAAAACTCATACCCTTGTACATTATAAAACACAAAATTAAAATTAAACAAACATAAATGTAAATAAATTGGATGCTGATGTTAATTTTCAACAATAATCTAATTTGCTATGTATATTAAAAATAAAAATTAAATATTGATATTTTATGTATATACGCATAAAATACAAAAAACCACATAAAAACTATTCAATGTTCAACGCTTAGGAACTTACGAGTATGCAACAAAACATACAATACATTAAAATAAATAAATAATTAAAAAAAAATAAACACACATAGGCAAAATATATGACCACAATTAATAATAAAATTTCGACTAAAAAACTGTTGACTTACCTAATATAAAAAATGTATAGGTTTTCGTAAAACTTATGACTAACAGCCTCCATTGAACATATACAGATAACAACGACCAGTAACATTAAATCAATCAATCAATCAATATATGCTTTATTATCATAAAAGTAAATTTGTTGACAAAGCTGTAAAAAAGAAAAACAGATACACAAACATGTAAAAAGGTTATTTAGCATGCTATGGGTCCATCATCCTAAAGGCATTCTGCTTCCATGAATATGGTTTACCTATACCGGTAAAACAAACAACATTCCCATTCTTCAGATATACTCCTCCAAGATTCTGAACCAAAACATACAAAGCTAATGTAATGTCAAGAGTATCAATATGTATAACACAAACAGATAGTATTCACTCCCGAAATATACAATTTTATTAAATGTAAAACTGTAAAAAAAAAAATTAAGCACAGAAATAAATTAGGCGAAATGATATGGTGTAAAAAATATAAAGAATATACCTAATGTCCTGCAAGGAAAAGGTAAAAATGACTAAAATCTATCCGACAAAAATTCAGTTATTTCATAATAGCCCTTTGCAACTAAGAGTTTTTTAACACGTTTTCTAAAAAGTTTCCAGCTACCTGTACCTTTCAAATCTGCAGGAAGATGATTAAAGAGTTTTTTACCATCAAATATAAAAGTTCTTTTGATCAGTGAACTTGTAGGGATAGGCAAGAGCACATCATTAGCTCGCCGACTGCTATATTCATGCCTATTAGTTGTGTTCACATTTCTAAATTTCTTATGAATGAGGCAAACAGATTTCAATATAAATAAGGCAGGAAGGGTTAGGATTTTATGAGTGATAAATAGCTGTTTGCAAGACTCTCTCATACTCACATTACACAGACGTCGGATCGCTCTCTTTTGCAAAACAAAAACACTATTAAATAAGTAATGTGTGCATGCACCCCAGAAACACAAACCATACCTTAAATGGGACTCAATTAAAGAAAAACAAACATTTCTCGCCATGTCAAAATCAACCTCTCCTGCGATCACTTTAAGAGCATAACAATTTGCTGATATTTTTCTACACAATTGCGTGATATGGCCCTCAAATTTTAGTTTATTATCAATAAATAAACCTAAAAATTTATTTGCGTCTAAGTTGTTTAGAATATGATTCTCCAAAAACAGATTATTTAAATTGCATTTAAAATTCATAACACTATTTTTTGAAATATTTAAACACAGTTTGTTGGAATCACACCATTTCTTGATTTCAACAATATCTCTGTTAACTGTGGTATTTAGATTCATCGCACTCGTGTCATGCCATAAAATTGTTAAATCATCCGCAAACTGAATGAATTTACCTGAGATCCTAAGATTGGCCATGTCATTAATATAAATGAGGAATAGAAGTGGCCCAAGAACTGAACCCTGAGGAACACCATGAGTCACAAGCTGCTCCCTTGAAAGGGTACCATCCACAGAAACACTCTGCGTTCTAGTATGCAAATAAGACCCAAACCACGGAAGAGCCAGACCTCTGAGTCCATACCGCATTGACGCAAAACACGAAACATCAATAAAAAATTGTATATAATAATAATAATAATAATAAACGTCTTTTTATTAGGCTCGGCGAAGGGCAGCCATGGCTGTTTGCTTAACCGAGCATACAAAAATCAAATATTACATAATTACAATATTGCATAAAATATCGGCAAACATCTATATACATAAGGCACACCGAGAAAAAACTTTGTTAACGGTTAAAGAATAATCTAATTGTTGTAATGAAAGTGGTCTAATTGGAGCTAACAGATATTTTTGTAAATTGATTACTATAATCGAATAGATATATTGTAGGTATAAAATTGATTAATCACCATTAACAAAAACTTTGATTATGGCAATCGAACTGCTCGTTTATTATAATAAAAAACTTGTATTATTACAACAAAATTCTTTGATTGTGATAATTAAATCGCTTTATTATTAGAATTTATAACCTTCAATATCTCAGAAAAAATTTAATGAGAATTACCTAATAATTCCATAAAATTGTTTCTAAACGGTATTGCAGGCTATAAATCGTCCTATATATTATATATATAGGATATATCTATTTTGCTATATATATATATCTAATTTGCTTCATCTAAAGAGCCTAGTCTGGAGGATTTTTTGTACCAACGTATAAACTCAACTTTAAATAAAAACACAATAATCTTTTTTTTAAGTTCTACTTTCTACATTAATTTAATAAATACATTAATGTATTTGTAAAAACTCTACAGTCTAATTTAACAGATTTTTTTACCGGCTTTTTTATGTAAATGTTTTAAATTGTTGAAAAAAAAATGAAATTTAAATAACTTTAAAAAAAATACTCTAAATTAATTTTTAATACAATACATCTTAAAGTCTTTTTAGGCAGTTAGAGCTTTTACAGATTTTATTTCTTAGCTGGATTTAACTTTTTTCGCCAGCCATTTTTTCCCTAAATTTGGAAGAACTAGCTCCAAGTTCTTTAGAAAAAGCGTGGCAATATCAGAAGGGAGAGTTAATTAACTTCAAACAAAAAAATCCTTAATACTCTTATGCGCATTTTTTAACATAAAACTCATATAACATTATAATCACGTGCTAAGCACATTAAAACATAATGTCAGCCCATTAAAAAACAACGAAACAGCAATCATTTCTGAGCATACAAAGAAATGAATGAAATTACTCAAAAAACCGAGATAACAGATACGGCATAAAGCATAATTTTTCCCCAGATATGTAACGTTAATCCAGGTCCTTATCCTTATGGAACACATTCTTCTCGAAAATTGCTATTATTATCCATTTCGCATCTTTCGGGAGAAGTTGGGCGCCAGAACACGCCAATTTTAACGCTTCACGTAGAGAATACACAAGGTACGCTCTAGCTGGAGAATAATGGAACTGTGTAAAATAGGGCTTTCTTGAGGATGAGCCTTTTATAGGGACTACAAGGCCGAAAACCCAGTAAAAGTCTCTTACATTATTTATGGCTTTTAAGACTCTCAAGAGGAACTTAAGAGGAGTTTTTTCTGAAATCTAGACATTTCCAGATAGATAGAATGACAATTTTAAAATGATACTACAATCAGAAGATTGGTTATTATTTTCATTAAAAAAATCTCGGTTTTATGGGACATATTATTCAGAAAAACATCCTAAATATTTTCTCACGCATATCTTTTACTTTAGTCACTTCAAATGGGCCTTTCAGGACAACAAACCATTAAATATCTGGCCATTACCATTTATCAACGTTCAATCACAACATTAATGATTGGGGTGCAGGGCAGGGGCCAAAAATTAGCCGAAAGGGTGTGCATTGAAGTGGTTTTTATGTAGAAATATTGTACACTGTTATATTATAATTTGTGGTTTAAATAACCACATGCAAAAAAATAATTCTGTTTGGAATTATTTGAAATTAATTGTGAAATTATTATGGATCCTCATCTGAAATAGGCTATTTGGTGCAAAAAATAGGGAGAATAAGCAAATATAAAACAAATACTAGATCGTAATTCACTTCTAGATTTCGTTTTAATCACTCAAAAGCTAAATGTTGTAGATTGTGACATTGAAAATTAACACAAACATCCCGTTAGATCATGCATTAATTAAATTAGCGTTAAGTGTTGTTGAAATCTTTACTCAGCCAACAACATAAAAATATAAGTGATCTTAACAAAATTTTCTTTAGAGATAATATGACATTTAAACTATTGATGATAAGGGAAAATTTTAACAAAGAACTCATAAAGCTATGCTAAGAAATATGCTCCAAAAACCTACTCAGTTAGCAGGAAGCTACCTAGGCCATGATCTATTATTTTATAGTACTAGACACATTAAAAAAAACGAATAATCTAACTCAGGACGTATTTTAAAGCACTGCGAAAATGTACTCGTAATAGATTGATTGGTATTACTTGGAAACAGTCGAACTACTTACTAGATAGTTTGTGCAACTCTGACTTTTACTTAGGCTACAAAATAATTTAACAATTATAGCAGCCTAAGTGAAACGATCGAATCAACCATGTAACAACTTAATAAAACATCTCTTACTTTTGAATTTAGTTCTTTAGAAGAAGTAACAGTATATGTAAATTCTAATTTAGCTAGTGGAGATGACGAATTAACCCTTAAAATGCTGTCCACCGATCATAATTTATTTGACACACATTATCAATCTTTAAAGTGAGGCGCATTTCCTAAGCCCTGGAAAATTACAAAAGTCTTACCAATATGCCAGAAAAAAACCCAGTGATTTTAAGAACTTACATTCCATTAACATTTTGTCAATCTGTTTTAAGGTCTTCAAGAAGATTAATTGTAGTTAGGTAAAGACAGATGTATATTGAGTATCTATAGCCACTCAATAGCTTTGTTATCGGCTACGGCATAATCTCTGTTAATGAAAAGGGAAATCTAACTTTATCTACTTGGTCTCCTTGATTATACAAAAGCGTTCCATAGACTTAACTACAATTTATAAATTGCAACTTTAAAATATATTGACTTCAGAGATAGTTTCATAGGACCAATAAAGAGATATTTGAAGAATAGATACCAATATACTTAAATTAGAGATGAAAGATGAAGAAAATGGAGATTCGTAAGTAGTCTTAGTTTAGTTTTAATCTTTTCCCGAAGATGCTAACATCGTTAGAGAAACCTGTGTCGAAATTAAAAATAAAGAGTTTTGATTAGTGGTAAAACTGTCTCGTAATGTGAGCATCACACCAAAGGTTCCAACCATAGGACTACAAATATGTTTGCTATCAAAGTACCAACTCTATCCAACTTTTATTGAAGAACGGGGACCTCAGGAATCCATATAGTTACCCATATACTCTAATGTTCTTTCTGTATATTATGTCACGCGGTGACCATTGTAAAGCACATTTTTATTCTGATGACCCTCAGCTTGATTTATCATTTAAACAATCATATTTAGCAATTGCTCTAGACAAACTCAATAGTGACGTTCAAAAATTAGGACTTATTAACTCTAGGGCCATGCTTTTCGGGCAAAAGTAACTAAGAGAGCGGGTTAAAATTCAATCATTAGCAACCAAGCTCTGTTGCTGACAGATGTTGCTCGTAATCTAAGCCTTAATTTTATATGAAGGATTTCTTTTGTTTATTTCGATTTTACAAATGTTGTTTACGTCTCTTGTCTAATTTTTCTTGTTTAAAAAGGATACAGAATACCTGTGCCAGGACGGTCAAGCTTGCGGTTAACTTGAATTATAGAACATCAATAACTAGTAGTCTTCCGGATCAATCTTGATCTTTCATAAATAAAAGACGTTGCTGACAGTCCTTCACTTGATTGTTTCATTTAATTGTTTAGGTAATTGTAAAATTGATTCGAATAAAAGGCAAAAAAAATTCCTTGCAAATTTTCAGAAAAAAAATCATAGATTTTACGAAATAAGAGATGATTAAACAATTAAATGCGCTATTTACATATATTTGTCATTCTGATATCTATCAAACGTAAAAAATGGTGATAAAATTATTTTTTCAAATTTTTTCAAATTTTGTTAAAAACATAATTTTATAAGACAAACAAACAAACAAACACGCAAAAAAAAGAACTACACAGACTCTAAATCGTATCCACCAAGAAGCCTCAGCAGGTTTCTGCAGTCGATGGAGAGGCTGATTGTGTATTTGGAAAAAATTGGAGCTCAACTGGATAGCGGTTAACGCCTTGCAGGTCTAAGCATAACGGGCAACAACCTTTCATGCGAATCCGTCTTTCCTTTCTGGATCTTGGCGTACAGTTTGATGCAATGAGGACTGCATGTCTACATGTGAACTACAGGGTGGTCAGACTGAAATTTGATCACAGGCCGTACAGGAATATTTGCTCCTTCTGATGGGCAGATACTACATGGCACCTGAGACAGTGGACTGCAAGTTTTGTGAGTTATGTCGCAGACAGAAAGGGGTGGCAGGACTGAAGAACTATCAGACCTACTGATAGTTCACTGGGAAAGCACGCTACTGTCTTCCACGCTAAATTCTTCGCTGTATTGAAATGCGCACAGAAAATCCTAAACTGCGGATACAGCAATACAGTCGTATTAATTGGCTCAGGCAGTAGGGCTGCCATTAAGGCTATTACGACCGAAAAGGTAAGCTGCACACTCGTATTGCAACGCATAAAGATTCTGGAGAAACTGGTGAAGGTGAACCGCATGATTCAGTTTGTCTGGGTACCTGGCCACTAAGGCTAAGCTGAAAATGAGGAAGCAGACTCTCTTGCTAGACTGGGATTTGCGGGGAATTGCGCTGGGAGAAGGCCAGTAGAGCCCGAACCTACACTATACCCTCTACTTATCTAGGACTATAGCCAAAAGTGTAGCTGTTGCATCAGTGAAGTATATGCTGTATAAGTAAAACCGCCGGAGATAGACGAAAGCACCTTTCAGGTCTTTGCCTGTCTTACCAGACAACTACTGTGCTTAAGGAGTCGCGGCATTCGGGAGGTGACAGGTATTCTAATCAGACACTGGTATTTAAGAAGCCATCTTCACACTATAGAATTGCAGACAACCCGAAATGCCGCCGATGCTGTTAGAAAGATGATAAAACTGCAGACCACGTTATTCTGGAGTGCCCAGCACTCACGTGAGCTAGGTTTAAATATCTGGGTAGACCTATTTTCATAATAGCCTCATTGGCTGCCCACTGCCTTACAAAATTACAAAATAACGTCGGATTTACGGGAGAAAATGAGGAGGTTAGAGATTGAGAAAATAAACGATTGTATTTTTATTTATCTAAGCACCTTAAACATTGAACGCCTAGAATAAACCCAGCTGCAAACCATAGGCGAGGTTGTTTGAGTTCACCATATCTCAGACAATGATGTTAAATCGACCTTTGAATTTTTCATTCAATATATATTTTTCTTAATCCACAGCATATTTTTTTAATGTGTTCTATTTTGTAACAGGTAAGAAATGTACTCTTTAAAAGTTTCAATTATTTGCTGACTAATAATATGTATACTTGCTATGTATACTAATATATTGCTGACTAATAAATGTTTATACTTTAAGAGTAATGAAAAAAAAGCAACTTGGCAACATAAAATAACTCTATGTTTATAATGCAAGTATTCGATGTTGCCACTTTGTCTTTTTTTCCTAGATATTTTTTCATATGTGTGAAGCTAGCATCCGATCGATATCCAGCGACCAAAATCTAGCACGCAGCATATGTCTTTTGCCAGGAACCTATTTATAGTCCGCGCCCGCTGTTATTTATTCGACATAATGCCCGTATCTCCTGAAATTCCCAAGAAATTTTAATAATTTTTTGTACAGATATTAACAATCAATAACTAAATCGATTTATACCACATATAAAGTTATAAACTTCTACAGACTAAAGTTTTCTCGTGAAAATTCCTTAAAAAGTCGAATGTTAAGGAAAAATGCTCCCAAAGGATTTGAATTCATCTTTTTTCAATAATATATAATAAATATCTTAACGCATTTGAGATGTTTGCAAAACTCTACAAACGTTTTTGGTAGAAAATTATTGAATTGTTAGACGTTAAAAAATATAAAGGGCTATAACTCCTAACGACTATAAGGAAAAGTTTTAATAAAAAAACTTTCGTTTGTAGAGGTTTGAAACCATTTCAAATCCGCTTGAATATTTATTATATATTACAGAAAAGTTTAATTCACATTCTTTGGAAATTAAACTTTTAATAGTTAATATATATATAAGTTTGTCCAGTATAATATAGTTTATTAGTTTTTCGAGGTTTATACCCGCTATAAACCGATTTAGGTATACTTTAGTTTAGTTACCTAACTCGTCTGTGAAAGGAACGATTTAAATTTCCTTTTTCCCAATATATGTGACCTACTTCAGACTTTATCATTTTTCAGCAAAAAGGGAGTTATTAATATTAATTAAAAAAACGCACTGAAACCACTCAAAACATCCTTTTAATAGCAAGACTTTACGAAAGGAGCACCTGCACCATCCAAAAGTAAAAAATGAGCGCAGTTGTCAAATTTATTATATTACTTTATTTTCTTCTGTTAAAATTGAGTAATCACTGGTAACATGGAATACTAAGCATGTTTATCAACAAAGTAAGGTATGTACATATAGTGCCCCCTGTGTAGATGTTGCGCTCAATCCAAAGCAGCCAATGTTTATTCTAGTCTACTCAAGGTAAGCTCTGATTTTTCTTTCCTCGTTTCAACAAGTTCTAGAACCACCACTATAGAGAAATGACATTTTTAGATGATTGGGGAGGTAACTAAAAGAATAAACCAAAAAATTCGAAAAAATTACTTTTTTCATTTATTTTTGGCATAATTATTATTAAAGCGTGTTTTCAAAGTAGGTATTTTGCACTCATTTAAGTTCATATTTTTTTATTTTTTACAGAAATTTGACGCTACTTCAACACAAAGCCTCAACATTCAACATGAACACTCAAGCCTTTAACCATTTTAAAGCCTCAAGTAAAAATAAGCTTTTTTCAAGCATTTATACCAATTTAGTTTCTTTCCATTTTGAGTTATTTTAAAACCCAGGAAATTCCAAAATAAGAATGAAATAAGGCGCATCATCTGAGGTTAAGTATAATTATGTAAGAAAATAGATGTGGCCAAGCAATTCTGGCGGTTGCTGATGGAACATCTACTGTTTCCACTGAGAATCCACTGAGAAACCTAAAAAATAAATAATTCCTTTAAACCACCGTTAATTAATATATAATAAAAAAAATTAATTCAGGGTTGCTTTTTTATTCTAATTTTTCTTCTTTACTGTAGTTTATTTGCCGCCTATAACTTCATTTACCACCAAAAACTGATTGAGATTAAAGCTACGAAATTAAGTGTGATAAAAACAAAAAGAAATCGAGCATTTTTGCTAAAGTTCCTTAAACGGTTTGCCAAAAAGAGTCAACTCCCAATAAATCCATTACTCCAACCCTGTCTGATTTTCTAAGTTACTGTATCGTATACAGTTTCCTATAGCGCAGGTCGCTCTATATAATAGAGCAACATAGCCCGACCACTCGAGTGCAAAATGTGAATAAGAATCGCTCTGCCGGTGTCGCGCTCGAGTGGCTTGGCCACGTGACCGTATAGGGTGGCCCTACAGCCACGTGCCATAACGTGGGTAAAGCTTGACCCTTTTGTATTTCGACTGGTATACCCTGTAGCGTGAACGACAGCGATTTTTATCGGATTTGTTTCGTTTTCATTAGCGGGAATTATTTTTTTCAAAATATTCCAATTTATACAGAGAATTCTGGCTGGCAAAATGTATAGAACGCCCTGACAAAAAGACACCTTTTCAGACAAAGAAAGGTTGCTAATCCTAAGGGGTACGAGCGAGACGCTACATTGCCAATCAGGGACTATTCATTATCATTAGGCTCTCACACTGGATAAGTGGCGCCTCTAGCGACATGCGTGTGAAGTGACTGACAATTGCGGTTTGGTTTTAGCTGCCTTTTGTATTGCGGATAAGTGATTTGTTGGGACTTGTTCCAGATTTTAATGATGATGATAAGTTAAAAGGGTTCCTTTATGTCATTCATCGGGGAGTAGTATTGATAATTCAGGCCTAATCATTAGAAAAATTATAATTTAATTATGTGACGGACTGATCGAATGATTCACTTGACAATGTTTAACCTCAAAGTTAAGTGATAACTCGTGTTGGCTCTTATCATTTTAAAAATCTCATATGGTTGCTTCAATCGCCTTAAACTTTTGCTGAAAAACAAAAAGCTAAAAAACTCCTTAAATAAGCTTTTTCGTTTTGCTTAACGCCCCTTTTTGCCCCGGCTCCCCGCCATCCCTCGGCCAACATGTAGGCCCCCGAGGCTCCTAAAGCTCATTTCCGGAATTCTCCGCCTGTGCTATATTAATTTTAAATTAAACCCGGATAGCGTCCCCCACCACCGTCCGGGATAATCTGATGTGCGGGAATTTCTATCTCGCACAGTGACGTAGAGATCAGGTTACCAAGTATTTGCCAAATTTGATGCAAATGGATAGGAAGACTATCTAGAAGAGAGACCAAAAATAGCTGGAGGAAATTAGGATCTAGCTCTGGATGTTTGGCAAAAATTTAAAATATCTTAGAGGCATCAAAATGACTTTAGTGGGAAAAAATTATCTTTTTTTCTTATTTGGTCCATGAGTGCAAAGTAGTAAAATTGCCTTGCAAAAATTCTCAAATTTTCTTAGAGGTTTTAAAAATCTAAATATCTGAATATGATTTGAAAAAGAGTTAAATTGACAAATGCTTAGAACAAGATTTTTGTCCTAGGAAAAATGAAAATGAACCCAAATGCTTGAGAAAAGAAAAATAGCTTAATTAATTCTGGAAGAAATAACAAAATATCTTTAAATGGTGCAAAATAATTGAATTGTTTTGGAAGCATAACAGAACGTTGCACAAAATATCAGAGGGCTCCAAAGTTTCAGAAAAATTCGCTAAATTCCATTTCGAGGTATTCAAAACGCAAAATGACTGAAAAATGCCTAAAGCTAAAATAAATTAATTCAGATGTCCAAAAAAAAAAACTTAATATCTATTATAGGTATGACTTCTTGAAAATATTGCCTTGATGGTAAGAAAAGCATGAGAGAAATTAACAAATAGCTTTAAATTGGCGCAAAGTAAATAAATTGTCTTGTAAGCATGAAAATACCACTAAATTCTTGTGGAAAATAATAAATGACTCTAAAAATATGGAAAAATTTAATTTAATTCCAAGTCTTAAAATGATTCAAAATGGAAAAAGTTAAATTGCTATTAAAGGCCTAAAACAAAACTTAATTTTTGTTATAGGCATTCCTAAAAGAAATGAAAAATAGCTTTAAGTGGGTCCAGATCCTTACATTGTCCGATAACCATAAAAATACCGCTAAGTTCTGGTGTAAAATAATAAACGGCTCAAAGGTTTTGGAAAAGTTCCCTGAATTCCCTTATAGGTAGTAAAATAGTTTTTTGAAAAATCTTAAAAATTGCTCCAAATGAGTGCAAAATACTCCTAAATTACGTAAAAATATCTCTTTACATCTGAAAAAAAATGGAAATTACTTTAGTTGCCTGGAAGAAAAACGTTAATTACGGGAAATAAAAGAATTAAACAGGTTTAAAGGAAAAAATATAAATTATGATAATTTTGCATTTGAAAGAAAATTTACTGCTATTTTAGTAAGAAGATATACATTCGGAATATTACTTAGTACATTTTTGTAGGATTTTATAAATATTCATTAATTTTCTTTTCTTAGTCTTTACCTGTACATTTAGAAATGATGTGGAAACAGGTTGGCCGTTTTAAAGAAATATAGAGTGTGATGATTTCAGTTATGCATCAGAAATTTTTTTAGGAGTATTCAACCTGTGGAAATGGAAACTAAAAGTCATCATCCCCCGTATAGATGATGTATAGGAAAATGTGGGAAATGTCTCGGATTCAGGTAGAAAAACAAAAAATAATACGGAACTCTCCTATAGGCCATTTCTACAGAGATACGGCCCCTTAAAGACGCCGCTGGAAATAGGTTTTTCTTGAATAACTTTTAAAGTACTTGGTATAATTTAATAAACATTTTACGTGAACAACACTAAGGACCTCTTAAGACGGAATTCATAAAATACATTTACCTTGTTTATTTTACCAGGGACGGACTAGGTTGTACATTATAATGCTTACATTTTTCACACCCCTTTTGATAAAGACTCTGAAATAATAGATATAAATAGCTTAAAGCCGAATTTACACATGTCAAGTAGCTAAAGCAAGTTACTAAATCAAGTAGCTAAAATTTAGTCCTTTTGTTTTTGTGAGCGTTTACATGATTTGTTGTTTAGTTGTTTAGTGTTAATAAAACATGGCCGGAAAAGTTACGCGTGCAACAGTGCGGAATTGTATTTTAAAAGTATGTGGCGAGTTATCCGAAATACTTGCAGAAGAAATGAACAAAACCAAAAAGAAACGTTGTTGGGTGAGAAAATGGCTGAGTCGAAGAGAAATATATGGTGCTTCATCTACTTTATTAAGAGAATTAGCAGCTGAAGACGTACCAGAATATACAAATTGGCTGAGGATGTCTAAAGAACATTTTGATATATTGTTGGTTCAAATTGCTCCTCAAATTACGAAAAAGAACACTGTAATGAGATCAGCTATTCCAACTAGAATAAAATTGGAAATCACATTATCTTATTTAGCCACAGGAAATAGTTATAGAACTTTGCAGAGGTTATTTCGTGTGTCAACACCTGCAATCTCCAAATTTATACCCGAGGTGTGTGATGCTATTTATGAAAGTCTGAAAGAATATATAAAGGTATTATTTTTAATTAATTTTATTACGAAAAAGTTGTTGATGAACAAAACATGTTAAATGTTGGAAAAAGCTTTTGCTATTATCTGTGATCGTACGATATCATCGGCAACTGATTCTGCACGAGTTATATTTGTGGATCCATCGCTATGCGAAGAATGCATGTCGGAATATGTAGGGGACTGCAGTGGTGTATAGATGGAAAATGAGGCGTATGAAAATGTGTCGTACTGGTTACTCTGGGCCTGGAGGTCTTGTTTAAAACTTGTCAGAACAGACTGAATGCGTTCCTGTGCTTATATGGCGAAAAGAGGAGTTAACGTCATTAATTGTGCAGCAACACTGCGACCAAAAGCTAGGTATTTATGCTCATTGGCAGATTCATGTGTCATAATTTCGCTTATTTTTTTAGGTCGTTAACTACTGCAGTAACTTGCCTCAATTTTGACGTAGTTCTACTTTTTTTCTGCAGTAGGTACTTCCTGAGACGTTTCGTTTCTTGCAGCCATTATTTCTTCTTCATTTTCTCGTTTTTGATCATTAACTTCTTCTTCGCATTGTATCTGAAACAGAAAAAAATATTTGTACCGTATTAGCCAAAGTCAAATACTTGTAGGTAATACTGATAATACAACCAGCAGTAAATTACATATTATTTTAGGTGCCGGAGTCCCAAGAAGAATGGAACGTTATTGAGAAGGGATTTCGTTTGAAGTGGAATTTCCCCAAATGTTACGGTGCGATTGATGGGAAACATGTGACACTTCATGCACCGGCAAATTGTGGCAGTGAATTCTTTAATTATAAGGGTACTAACAGCATTATTTTGTTAGCTCTGGTAGATGACAACTATTGTTTTTCCTATATAAATGTTGGATGTCCTAGAAGACAATCCGATGGTGGAGTTTTCCAACAATCGTCTCTATTTGAAGCCCTAGAGAATGGTTTATTACCACATGGTGGTTTCATTGTAGGTGACGATGCATTTGCACTGAAAACGTATTCAAAAGTAGCACTTCCGGAAAATCATAAAATATTCAATTACCGCCTTTCGCGGGCAAGACGAATAATGGAAAATGCTTTCGGAATTCTGCTAAGCAGATTTTGCATTTTTGAAAAGCCTATGGCATGCTTACCAGAAACTGTGGACAAAATTATTAAGGCCTGTTGCGCAATACACAATTATTTGCGAATCACTTCTCATAACACTTACACACCAAGTGGATCGTTAGATGAAGAAGATATAGAAAGCGGTCAGGTTAGACTAGGTTCGTGGAGAAATGAAACTAATACTGCCTTGCCGTCAATAAGAACCTTAGGAGGTAATCATTCTTCAAGATGTGCAAGAGAACTACGAGATCGACTCTGCCAGTACTTTATGGGCGAAGTTAATATAAATAATATAATATGGAAATTATTGTTCGGTATACGTGTTTTCCTTATAATAAGAGAGTTTTAAGAAATGATTTTCTATTATTTTTTTATAGGGTGTTATATAAACAAATTGATACTTACGGGTTACGGGACGGGCAAACACGTATATCGGATTAATTACTTATAATATGAACACTACTACAATACACTTACATTGAAATTATCCTGCGTATGCCTCTTATTATCCTCTAAGTTACGTAAAAATGTGTCCATTTCCTTAAACCATTTTACACTGGGGACATAAATATCCTCCGATCCTGTTCCTGACTTCATAGAGTCCCTTATTTTCTTTTTTTCTTGAGAATAAGTTGACCTCAACGCCCGTAAGTATTTTGTTTTTGATTTCAGGCACTCCCATCCTTTTATCCCTATGATCTCCTCAATTTCCTTATACGCCGAGTCCCGAGCTTGTTTATTTTTGTAAATGGTAGCACTTGTACCATAAGCATCGCTTTTCTCGATACTCTTCTACAAATTTTATTGTTGTTTCTTCACTCCAACGAGACATTTTTAAAACACGCCACAAATAAAAGAAAAATAAACGTCGCAGTCTGTACTTATGAACTCGGCTAAAAAACCTGTCTACACTAGTTTAGTCGGCGGTTTAGTTTCTAGAAAGCAAAGGTGGGGGAGACAACTAGGAAAGTAAATAGGAATTGGTTCTATTTACTTGACTAAACATATTACAAAATTAGGTATTTGCGCAAGTACTAAATCAAGTTGTTTACACCATACAAGTAACTAAATTTAGTAACTTGATTTAGTAACGTTCTTAGAAAGATACCGGAACGAAATTGTTGAACGAAATACACCAAGTTTTGAGGTGACCGGACCCCATAGGTAAAAATCCAATGGCGTTAGATTGGGAGATCTAATCGAGAAAGCCAGGCAATGTATCCTCCTTTACCTATCCAACAGTTTGGAAAAACCTTATCCAAGTGGTTCCTTACAGCAACGCTGAAATGAAGTGGGGCTCCATCCTACATAAAATACAGTTTCGGCGTATCTCAAGTGGCAAATTATATTAAATTATATCAAATTATATTAAATGCAGAAGATTATTCTGAAGAAACTCCAAATAAAGTTGTCCATTCAATCGTAGCGGTAATACGAATTGTTCAATCAAATACCAATGATTCGTGCCTAGATATTAATTGATTGGAACTGATGTTGATGATGAGAAACAACAGCCGCATGAGGAGTTTTATCAGCCCATACATTCGGATTATGATTCGGGTATATTCATAATATCATTTTTGGTAAACCTTGCTTCATCGATAAAAAGAATAATGCTAATAAAGTTTCAATTAGTTCGCTGCTGATTTAATAGCTAGTTCGCGAACTATATTTTACGAGGAGAATTTTCAGTAGTTAGTTCATGGAGTTTTTGTAAATGATATGGGTATAACAGCTGTTCTCGAAGTACTTTATGTATTATTGTTTTTGGTGTTTGAAACTGAGCGGCTAGTTTACGAGTGCTCGTTGAAGCAATATCAGCTACAGCATCTAAAATATTTTCCGCTAATTGTACCGTACGTACTGTTCTGCTCTGATCAGCATAAGTACTTTTTTCCCCAAAACTTCTTAAAATTACAATAAATAAAGTAAATAATAATATTATCTTAATAAGTGGATTTATAGTATATATTTATAAGTGGACCCTTAGATGTTGATTATTTCGTTAAAATGTCTTTTGATTTGGCCGGTCACAAAACCCTTGCAATTCACACTATGAGGTGCCATATAGTTAGAGAATAGATATATAGGCGAGGATATTCCTGTAGCCGATGGGCAGTTTTTATTGTCTTGAACTGAACCACAAAATCCAAGGGCGAAATGCTCAACAGAGCCTTAAGCGCTTCTGTTGGCTCTATCCATTTGAGTTTGAATTGTTGTTATCTCCATATAGGAAACCAACTGATAGCCCCGTATGTGAGAAGAGGTTTGATCTCCTGCGGGCCCAAAGTGCACAAGTGACTCTTGAGGTTGATCCTTAGGCCCTCCAAGAAGCATCATTTGTCTATAATATGCAGAGCCCCTATTAAGGGCTTGCTGCTTTGACCATTATTATATATAAACGATTTATCAATTTAAGTAAATTTGCGTCATAGTCATTTCAGTTGTGCTGTCGCAATTTGTGAAATTTGAACTTGCAAATAATTCGAGATATTTGTTGAGATTTGAGTCTGCAGTTATTGTGTTATTTTTAACAAAAATTTCATGTTATCATCTTTCCTTTCTTAAGTTTTTAACTTACAAAAAATTAGAAGCCATTAGATAAGCACAATTCTTATAATTTAGAGAATGAGTAAATTTTCTACGTCAATGGATAAATTGGAATACGATTCCATCTGGAGAAAGAGAAACTCCCGCTTAATTCAGGAAATAACGCGGTTCTTTCGAGGTATTTGGTGGCGGCATCGCTAATATAGATGTGGAAATATCATTATGTTGGCTTTTGATTTGTTTTTCATGGTTATTTACTTTTACTAATTAGGTTTATTTGTCACCTCGTTTTAATCCTATAACGTAAAATTTATTACTAACTACGTTATATATATGTAAATATATTTTTTTAAATACTATCAAGTATAAAGTAGCTAGTTTAGACAGCACTATAAACTAGAAGGTCATTTTAAGTATAACATTTTTTATGTTCAGTATTTATGTTAAGTTGAGACGTCATTATAAGAAACCCTATTTTCTAAATTTTAATTTTTCCAGTGCTTCCTACTTTTTCCAGTTTTTTACAATTAATTACTATGTAGATCAAAATTTAACATCAACATATTAAGGAGAGAAAACTGAGAACTTTTCGTAATTTAACTTTCACTTATAACCTATTAATAGCCATTCTTGTAATTACAAATTTACTTTCTACCATATTTTATAGTGCTGCCATCTTTAGGATCCCTTCTCACACTAAACATCGATAACCAATAATGTTTCACATTTGAACCGGGAAGAAATCCATAAGGGATCGTACAGGCGTAGGGCGCTTTATGCCACAGAGGCCATTGATTTTAATATGTTCGTGGGTAAAGCAGAGTTCTCTTTTAAAGACAGAGTAAAATAGATTTCTGTAATTAATAGATTTAAGTGATTGTACATCTAACTAAGGTTAGGTTACATGGGTGGCTCTTATGAGGTTCTAAGGAATTCATTAGTAAATTGTCCAGAGTATGTATGCAAGTATGATTCTAGGTCTAAATTTAACTTAAACTTACCACATTTACTCCTACTTAGGGTTTCTGATAAGCTATTATAGGACTTCTGCGTAGCTGATTGCGTGTGAAGAGACTTTTCTAAATTAAGTCCTAAAAAGAAAAAAATTATATTTATATTTCACCGTTTAGAACGTAAGTAATATATCAGTGAAAATGTTGCATGATGTTCGCCTTTTAACTAAAATTATTATGTTGGCACGATGTTAACTTAAGAAATTCGGAACTAATTAACCACTTTCTTTTTTTAATTAATATATAAAATATTTTAAATTAGATTACCAATAAGAAAAAAATATATATAAAATATAATAAGGGAAAAAATCGTATAACCATTTTTTATGTGTGCCATTAGTGAAAAAAATTACAAATTTTTTTGACGCGTTCATTTCTTTAGGACTTTTTTTTGTTTTTCCTTAGATTTTATTTGTTTGCTAAAACTTTATGTTAACCAAAAAAATTACGCAAGCTTTGCCCCCTATGTATATTAGCTATAAATATTATTCCATCATATAGACGAACCAGCTTAAATTTGTTGTACTTCTATAAGCAGTTGAAATAATTTATTTTTTTCATTTTCTCAACTGCTTGAACGAAATGTTTTCTTTTTTTTGGCTGTGTAATATTAAAAAAAATTAAGTAGTTCTTCCAGGTAGTTGAATAACAAATAGAAAACCAACAAAAATTTAAAAAAACTAATACGTATATTCTGATTCAGTTTAAGAAATAAAATTTAAAATTAATGATTTTTTAAGAGCCTGGAATATTTTCTTTGTTCTTTATTGGGGCAGTTGAAATATTCTTTTTTTTTAATTTTCTGAACTGCTTGGATGTATTGAGCCATTCTCTTCAAGCTCTTAAATAAAAATTTAAAAAATACCAGATTCTAATTCAGTTTAGGTAATTAGGTAGTTAAAATGTTTTTACCTATCTCTCAATTGCTCTAAAAGAAATAAAGAATTCAAAAATATTCTTTATTACAAGAAAAACTCACTAGTTTTTACTACTACTTTTTTACTGCGCACCCTTTTCTTTAAAAACAAAATTTAGTTCAAAGCCCGCACGAATGCCAATGGCGAATATAAAACTTTAAATTGTCATAGGTAAAACGCTATGGATGTTAAGAAACTGCGTCCAAATTTTCATAAAACATCTACAGGGATATCAAAAATCGAATCGGGTTATTGAAAAAAGTAAGTTTTTTTCATCCAACTTTACCACCCTGTATAGTAAAAATCTAAGTTTAGGACATATATTAGTTTGCTGCTGGTTGTATCAAAACTGTTTGAGAAAATGATTTATTCGCAGGTACTAGAATACTTGCTACAAAATTATTTACTACCGGAGGCTCAGTCAGGATTTCGAAAGAACAATAGCACGGCCTCAGTACTAGCTCAGCTCCTAGCATGAGTGTCACGCCGGCGCCAATCGACGAAGCTATCCTAAGTGAGCTGCTTGAGCGCCAGAAAAGGGCCAACAACATTATAATTTTTAACTTTCATTCGAAAGAAGACAGAGCTGATGTTGTCCAGACTAAGAAGCTGCTGACTGACTTGTGCGAAACTACCGTCAATGTGCTGGCTGTTAAGTAAATTTGGGAAGCCGAATCGTAACGGGCGTCAGGCTGTTAGGATGGTCCTTGGTAGTACAGATGATGTTAGGCTTGTTTTGAAGAACAAATTGAAGACTGTTGGTAAATTCTTCATCGAGACGGACATGACGCCTGGGCAGCGCAATGAGCTTAAGGCAGCCAAATCGGAGTTAAAGCGACGCAAAGAGGAAGGAGAAAATAATCTTTATATAACATACATCAATGGTTCACCCAGAATTGTAGCAAAAAACTAGATTCGCCTTTATTTTCACATGCTAGTGATGCCCACTTAACTTGTTTTTGTCAAAATGTGTGTGGTCTTAACACTAAAAACGAGACTTTGATGCCATTGCTCAGGATTTTCACACCATATGCATCACCGAGGCCAGAGATATCTAGTGGTGAAATATTTACAAAGACTTATGATGTTTATCGGTCGGACCGAAAATTTGAATCCGTTAATGCCACACGTGGTGGCGGAGTTCTCTGTGGAGTTTCTAAAAACATTGTGTCTGAAAAAATTAGTTTGTCTGATTTTTGCAACAGTATTGCGCCCTCTATCGATGTTGTTGGCTGTAAATTTACTATTAAGTTACAGATATTTTACATGATTGTCTTGTACATCCCACCATCTATCATATCTGTAATTCGAGCAATTTCTGGATCAGTTTACACTTTTAATATCAAAGCGAAACCATAATGTAATAATAGTGGGCGATTTTAACGTGTCTGATTTCTCTATTAACTCACCTACAGGTAATCATGTTAGTCAAAAGTCTATTGTTGTGAATAATTTTGCTAACACTTTTAATCTTGTTCAGCGTAATCACATCCTAAACTATAATAACAGACTATTGGATCTTGTTTTATCTAACTTCATCTGTACTGTTTCTCGTAGTGTCTTGGAGGATTTGCATCACCCTGCACTGGAAATTGATTTTACTGTCTCAGGCCAACGTGTTCATAATTTTCAGCTTAATAAAAACTTATCTCATTCTTTTAACTTTAGAAAGGCCAACTTCCATCTCCTTTGTGACTCGATCCTTGAAGATAACTGGTCTACTGTGTATTTATCCTCTAACGTTAATGATGCATGTGAAGCCCTATATGATATATTAAATAGCATATTTGCCGCACACATTCTTCTTAAGCAGCAACGTAAAAAAAGATTTCCAAATTATTATTTTCGAGAATTGATTAAGAACATTTATAGGAGAGAAAAGGCTTTCAACGACTTTTAAATGTACAATTCTCCATTCTTTCAAAATAAATTCCATTCTCTTAGACGCCTTATCAAACTACAAATACGCAATTAATAAAAGTTATATATATCAAACACCGAAAGGAATATTTCTTTGGACCCATCTAGCTTTTGGAATTTTATTGGTTCTAAGAAGGCTGGCACCAGGATTCCTGGTATGTTGAGGCTACCCGATGACGTGGTAATTAAAGACCCACAAGACATAGTTGATGCTTTTGCACTGTTCTTTGGTGAGGCATTTATACAATCAATTTTCATTAACCATTTGTCGACGTCTGATAATGTGCCTTACTTTGACATTTCCAACGTTGATGATGTAGACGGTGTACCTAGCTTCTTGGTTAAAGATTGCATTGGTGTCCTGGCTGATCCGTTGACCTACATTTTCAACTTAATGTGACTTAAATCAACAGAACAGATTTCTGAAATTTGGAAGACTGCTAAAATAATATTTATTTTAAAAGCTGGGGAATCTGATCAAATCGTGAACTACAGGCCAATCTCATTACTTTGTAACTTCTCAAAAATTTTCGAAATTATCCTGAACCGGTCGCTATTTAGTCACGCAAAAGAACTCATCTCTGTAGACCAGCATGGATTTTTTAGCGGGCGATCTTGTGGTACTAACTTATCCTGTCTGTCTAGCCACATCTGTGAATCACTTGATGTTAATACTCAAGTCGATGTTATTTATACCGACTTCCAAAAAGTCTTTGATCGGATAGATCACTATATTTTGCTGCATAAATTAACTCAGTACGGTTTTTCAGGCTCGAACTTAGGTCCACTCCTGTTTAGTTTTTTTTATAAATGACTTGATTGAGTCCCTCACTTGTCATAGGCTGTCTTTTGCCGATGATTTGAAGCTATATTTAAATGTATATGGTTTGGAGGATTGTTTTTTTTCTTCAGAACTGCCTAAATACATTAGAGGTATCGTGCGCTGTTAACAGGTTAGGCTTGAATGCGGCTAAATGTAGTGTGGTCAATTACTCTAGATCAAAAACACCCTTAAATTTTAATTACTTTATTAATGATAGTATTTTGAGTAGATTAGAGCAAATTACTGATCTTGGTATCACCTTTGACTCTGAATTTACATTCGTTCCACACTTTAACAACATAGTCAAGTCAGCCCTGAGAAGGCTTGGGTTCATAATTAGAAGTTCTCAGAGTTTTACTTTGGAATCTACATTAAGACTGCTTTTCTGTTGCTTTGTGAGATCAAAACTGGAGTTTGACTGCATTATATGGAACCCGCTCTATCAGAATCATGTTGGTCTCCTTGAATCTGTTCAGCGTAGATTTGCTAAATTTTTGGCCTTTAGGCAGGATGGCATATATCCAGTTAGAGGGTTTGATCATCGGCAACGACGGCAACTATTGGAACGCTTCAATCTACATCCATTACATCTCAGACGAATGATCTTCTCTGTAAAATTCCTGCATGGGTTACTGAATGGATTCATTGATAGTCCTGTACTTCTTTCTGGTGTACGTTTCATGTTGTCTAGGCTTAATGCTAGACATCATTCTTTCTGCCAAGGTCTCATACTAACATCCTGTTGAAATCGCCGCTATATACAATATGCGCTATATTTAATCGGATATGTCACATGTGTGATATAAATTTCTCTCCGGTTCATGTGATTGTCGATATATTGGTGGATCATTACTCTTGGGATTAAGACCCATGTGTTTAAGTTAGTAGGTATATTTTAGTTAATTTAATTTTGTTGAATATGTGATTATCTTGTTAAACTTTTATAATTGGGTTTTTATATCATATTAATAGTTATTTGTTCTAATTTTTTATATAACTTTTGAAATTGTGACTTTACTTTTTTTTCTTTTCTTTTCATTCTTTTAGGTTTGTTTTATTTTTTTTTTCTTTAAACTATATTTTTCATTGTTTTGCAACTGTTTCCTGTTATTGGGCAAGTTGCCTGTTTGAAATAAAGGCTTATTATTATTTAAAATGCTAGATGACATGATTTATGCAGCCGATAGTGGTAAAACATCTAGCTTAATATTTTTGGACTATAGTAAAGCATTCGATACACTAAACCACTGGCTTTTATGTGCAAAATTACATTATTACGGATTTTCAGAAGGTGCATTAGGTATTTTCAGGAACTGAATCTTTCAGATAGAACACAGCGGGTACTCGTTGACGGGAAAATGTCTGATTCACTTTCTGTGATTAGAAAAGTGCCTCAGGGATCCATATTATGCCCGTTATTGTTTTTAATATATACATTTGAAATGGATAGGTATATAAGAAATTGTAATATACAACGGTATGCAGACGATACACAATTGCGTATAAGCTTTAATAAAAATGAAATCAATGACACCGCTATAATTATAAATGAATGTCTCGAATCTATTTACACATATTCTCACAATAATGGGTTAAAACCTAATCCATCCAAATCAGCTGTGATGTTTTTTGGTCCAGACAAAGACTCGACAAAATATGCAACTTTATATAAACAATACTTTAATTCTAGTGTTCTTGAATATAAAAATCTTGGCGTTATTTTTGATCATAATTTAAGGTTTAAAACCCATGTAAGCAAATTTGTTCAAAGGTTTATTATTTCATGCAAAAATCTGTATAAAAATAAAGGCATATTAAATATTATCCTTAAAAAACAACTTTCTGAGTCATTGGTCATTTGCCACTGTTCGTACGCAAATGTTGTGTATGATGTCTAGTCTAAAGCCAGGCTACAAAGAATACAAAATTCTTGTATTCGTTTCACATTTTCCCTTACAAATAGAGACCATGTAAGTCACAAGTTGAGCTTATCAAACTGGCTAAATATGCAAGATAGGCTTAAGCTTCATTTGGTAAGTTTTTTGAGACAAGGAAGCCCAAGTACTTATATGAAAAGCTCACATTTCTCTCCAGCACTCATAACCGTCAGACACGCCACAATAATTTACTCAATATACCTCGTCATAGAACTACTCTTTTTCAGCGCTCTTTCGCAATGTTATCCCCATATTATTTAATAGTGAGATGCAAAATGTTTTTGTCAACTTGTCCTGTAACTTATTTAAGCAAAAATTTAAAAATTATTTACTGTCAAAATATTAATGTAAGGTAATTGTGTATAATTATATTATTATAATTATATTATATTATATCTGTATTTTTGTGAACCTCTATTTCCTTAGTTAGCCTTTGGTAATAGTAAGAATTTTATTTAATTTTCCTTTTGCATGCTCGGTAAAGCACTTTGCCGAGTATAAAATAAAGACGCACTTATTTATTTATTATTTATTATTTATTGATATGTTTATAGACACTTTTTTGCTTGATTTCGTGCAAGGAACACGGCGCTGAATATTGTCGCAATATTAAAGAAACACCCTGTATAAAAACTATCATTAATTTCCTTAACTCTAGGGTTGAAAACTCATTGTACACCAGCAAGGGCGGTGTCCCTTACAAAGGGAGATCTTAATAGTGTACGGATCATGCCCTAATTCGTTAAATGGCTGGAAACGTATGCTTTGTAAACGATTCCATGTCGTGTTACGATTTAGATGTCATGTCATCCAGAATCGTTATTGTAATCCCTAATTGAAGATTTGTAGATTAGAAGTCGTAATCGTGGGACGGAGAGACATGGGAATAGGCGTAAGTGAGCCGCGAGGAAGGGAAATAGGTCAATATATTTTCATTTTAATTATTTTATCCTACAGTAAAAATATATATAGTAGTTTACACAGAGAACCTCTCTAGAATTGAATTTTTTTGAAAAAATTAAATACGTTAATTTTTTTCCAAACTATTTAGGATATTACTTTAACTCAATTACAAATTGATAGAGAGCATTCTACAATTCTTTCCAAGTAACTGTTCTCGGATAACAATTTTTCCAACTTAATTTATACCGCATAAAGAAAAAAAAACAACAAATTAAGAAAAACCATAGACTATAACATTTGACTCACCCTATACCCCGTGCTACCCCCTATATACATGAATTTAAGGGTGGTCTCTATAAAAACTGAGCGTTCCCACGGGTGCGACTGTGATGCGTGCCAACAACCACTAACCAAACAAAAACGCGCAATTTAACTTGCATTGTTTGCTAATAGCCAAGTGAGCAATAATTCCTGGGCGCAATGTAAACTTGACTTTAGGGCCGGAAGTCCATAAGGAAGACCCAAATGATGTATGGCGCTTTGGTCCGGTATATATTTATTTCGTTTTCTTGTTAAAAATATTAAATAAAAAAGGGGAGAATCGGAATAAAAAAAAGATATAGTCTCTAATGTCGCACCAATATTTCGCATAAAGATTTGAATGTTGGGTTCATAGCTGGAATATTCTGGCTTTGTGATCTCTAGTTCTAGTTATACCTTTTTATGAATATTAATTATTAAATATGGCTGGTTGACCAACTGTACCAAAAAAAATTAAATCGGTAAATGTGTAAGCAAATAGTTAGTAAAAATGTCTAGAAATAATGAATATTTTATTTACGCCAAACTTTGGTATTTTAAATGAATACTTTTAGTGTGGTACCTACATCATTTTAAAATTCTTACATTTTTTATAATAGATCATCAAAAAAAAATACAAGCAATATAGAAGTTAAAATGTGTGGTAACAAACAGTACATTTAGTTCAAGCAAATTATTTATTTTTTAAGTAAAGAATGTGTACCGTTATTTGCGAGAAAAAAGAGTGTCTTCAAATTTTTTGCAAAAATCTTTGCAGTCTTATAACTTTGTATGTGTATTTATTTCACTTATATTTTTTGCGAAACCTACCTAATAGGTACAAAAAAATACTGCAATACTTACATTTTTAAGGCGTTTAAAAAGCAGGCGATTTATTATTGTTAAAACTGTCAGTTTGACGTGTGCAATTTTTCAATTTTAGTTAAAACAGTGAGTTAATAAAATGGTGTATAGGCTAGCCGAAAGAATAGAAATAATTTTCCTTTATGGAGCTCAAGATCAGAGTGCTCGCAGAACCGCGAGAGCATTTAATGAAAGGTATCAAGAGATATACAAAAGATACGAAAATTTGAAGAGACGGGATCGATTTGCAATAAGAAAAAATATGAAAATAGACTTGTCGATGAAGCATGCCAAGTTGAAGTACTAGGACAATTTGCTATGGATCCAACTTTGTCTATACCAAAGGCCGCAAAACTAACAAATATTTCCACTGGTTAATTAACCGTACATAAAGTTTAAAAAAAAAGTTCTTTTCTTATAAAATTCATATTCTTCATGATCTCGGAGAAGATGATTTTGATAGGAGAATTCAATTTTGTGAAGTGATGTGCCAGCGAATTGACGACGATCCCCATTTATTGAAGAACATTTGCTTCAGTGACGAATCGACCTTTTTTTTAAATGGCCTGGTGAATACATATGGTGAATCATAACTGTAGATACTGGGATAATGAAAATACGCATGTTTTTCGGAAAGGCCATACCCAATATCCCCAAAAAATTAATGTTTGGGTGGGAATTTATAGGAATGAAATAAACGGGCCATTTTTTTTGAAAGAAAATTTAACTGGTGAAATTTATTTAAACCTTTTTCGAAAATGCAATAAACCCTTCCATCATCCAATCTATGGAAAATCAAGTTGATCAACATGGTGCTATATTATCGAATAAAAATAATATACATTTTCAGCAGGATGGAGCTCCCGCGCACTACACTTTGATAGTTCGAGTGGCTTGATGAAAATTTTCGAGAAAAGTGGATTGGCAGATGTCGTGCAATCGAATGGCCTGCGCGGTCTCCGGACCTAACCCCACTAGACTTTTTTCTTTGGGGCTACTTAAAAAGCAAAGTTTATAAAACCCTACCTGAGAGTATTGAAAATTTAAAAAATAGAATATTTCAAGAATGCAGAGAAATTAGCGGGCAGACCCTTGCCAATGTTCGTAAGGAGTTTGAAAATAGGCTTTTTTATTGTCTTGCTAATAACGGCGCGCATTTTAAACATTTAATAAAATAATTTTGTTAAACTAATTAAATTTGTTTTTCTACCCTACCGATTTAAACTTTAATTGCTTCTTGGTCAATCAATTTAATTTTTTTCTATAACCATTGATAGCATAATGAATGTCCTTTAAAATAATGTATCACACTATGGGGTAGCCATTTGACATATTATTAAAGTGAGGTTAGCTGGAGGTGAGGAGGTGATTGACAGAACTAAATGCATAATTAAACGTCCCCCTATATATCTTTTTTTTTTTTAAGAAAGTAATTAAGGGTGGATCGTTTTGCAATGAAAGCATCTGTATATATATATTATTATATTATATATATATATATATATATATATATATATTATATATATTTTTTCCAATTATATATATATATATTTATATATATATATATATATTTATATATATATAATTGGAAAAAATTGGAAAATCCAGCCTTCTACTACTAAAATACAAAACCTTCTATAGATTTTTGATTCAGAAAAGACATTTTTTTTATCGACTTCCTGCTTATAATGTGGTTCAAATGTCGATTTACTGGATTCACCTTTTTTTGGGACAGAGCATAGCAATAATTTTTTCACTTCTGGAATTAATTTTCAACACTTATTCTGAAATAAAAATCTAGGGTTGTTTTTATAACCCAACAAACTTGATGATGACAGCTGAAATTTCAGGAGAACGTTTTAATGAGCACCAACTTGCACAACGATACCTGCATTTGATCGACTTCGTATCTCTTCTAGTTTTTGAGAGCTGAAATTTGGAACACCAGAACATATCTATGACAGTCTTCTCTTAAATTTTTTTAAAATACGTTACACGTGCAGATGTTGTTTATATAGGCAGTAGTAAAAAACTGTTATAATATTACTATCAATTAACTCCTAAACTATGAAATAATAAATAAATCCTCTGTATATAGTAGAGTTTTAAATACCTAATTTATTCCCAAAAACTATTTTTTTATTACGTCAGAAGCATTGTCACCTTATTTATCTACCTATACATCAATCAGATAAAAAGAGCGAAACACTTTCCAAAACTGGAAGTCTCAGCCCGAAAATCCGGCAAGTCATCCAGGGCCGGTAGGTGGCGGCGATAAGCGTCAAGCCGGGTGTTGATAAAAGACCCTAAAAAGGGCCGCCCGGGAGTCATAAGTGATGATAGGACGCCGACGGGCGGTTAGGAGGTTATTTATTATCCTCGTTTAACGTGTAGGGCGTCACTCCCCCCCTTGGACCATCTAAACATCGCCGCGGACCCCCCAAAACACAACAGAAAAAAAAAACCGTATGCTTTGCCAAAGTGGATCGGACGCGCTCTTTTTATGTGAGTCGGCGCTTTTTTCGACCCTTGGCTAGTTTGAAGGGTAATTTAACGTAAAAACTGGCAACACCATTTTACATTAGAAGTTTGTCATACCGGGAAAGCTCCAGAAAGTTAAGCAATTTGTCATCAGATATGACATTAGGCTCATCGATATCTCATAAAAGAGGAAAATAAGAGGAAACATGATATTTTTCTATATCTACTGATATCTTACCCTAGTTTTAAAATACTAAACGTCATAAAGTTTGTTTTTCTCTTGTTTTTGCCTATTAGCTTGGAAAGAGCGGGATGGGGCACGTAGAATGCCATTAATATGACAAATCACACAATAGTTCTCCAAAACTCTTTTATTTTATGCTCGACACGTGTTTCACTCTAGAACATGGAAAAAGTAGATCAGTAAGTTTGGTTGAGGTTCAACACGTGCTCAGGGGCAAAAGAGTGTTTTGTTTACAAACATATTGTTGTGAAGTGTCAGCTATATATTAATACATATAATAATGTTAATTTAACTTATTTGTGTTGGATTTTTGGATTGAACATAAAAAGTAGAAATAGATATATCCTGTTCTAAGCGCAAAACACAAAGGAAAAAATATTAAAATTTCCATTCCTAAAAATGCTTCTCAAATACTGGGAATAGTAACATCGCAAGCAAAAGCTTAGTGATGCGAGAAATCTTGTCAAACAGCTTTGTGTTTACATTCGGCATTTGTGAAGTTCTGTGTTTTTTCTTTAGTTGTAAAGGTCTCATTTGAGTGTTTTCTGTTACGATGGTAAAAGCTTCTGCTGTTCGCGCCGCACTATAGAAAAACTGCATTCAAGCCGACCTTTTCACAAAAAGGGTTTTTTATAGAGTATGGATATTAAGTTCAGAATCAAACTCGTGCTAGATATTAGCAAGTGGAGCATTCCTTTTGAATGCAATGTATCTTAAAAATTTGTGCTGAACCTGTTCAATCTTCTGAATGTGATTTTTATAATGAGATGACCAAATACATACTCTAGGTGGGGACGAACTAGTGCAGAGTAAAGAAGCTTAATACAAGCAATGTCCTGGAAATCTCTGGTACCACTTTCTAATGGAAAGAAAAATGGAATGAAAAGAAAATTTAACTGAGAATCCAAAGTTATATCAAGGTCTTTTACACTAGATAACACTCCCAGGGGAGTGCATTAATAGTATAAATATAATTAAGCTGACCTGTACCTCGAGAGAAAAGTATGCAATGACATTTACTGGTATTCAAGACCATATATAGATTTGAAAAAAAATGGATTTATTAGTATATTCCTTCCCTAGCAAATATGTCTATTTGAAAAAAAGTGAGTAGAACATATGGTTGCCAATATCTTTGTCAAGTACTCGCTATAATAATTAGCTAAAAAAGGTGCAAAATATATTTTTGAGAATTGTAGCTTTTAGCTTTTAAAGGACACATGAAGAATTCTAATTGATTAAGAGTTTCTTATGTAGAGTTACTGATGCAGTTAAGATGTTAGCGGTGCACCAACCAGCAAGCCTATTTAAGTCAAGCTGAAGTTTGAGGCAATCATCCAAATTTGAGACTTTACGGTAAACCTTAAGGTCATCCGCAAATTTCAGATAGTAGGTATTCATGAAACAACTTCCAATATCATTGATGAAGATGTTAAAAAGCAACGGCCCCAGGTGGGATCCTTGGGGAACACCAGATCGAGTCTGTACTTCATTTGATTCAAAATTGCACAGTTTAACAATCTGCCTACGGTTAAATAAGTAGCTTTTCAGCCACATATATAAGGCACCGGTAAGGCCGTACTTGCTTAGTTTGCTTAACAAAATTGCATGACGCGGTCAAAAGCTTTACTGAAGTCCGTATACACTGCATGTACATGACAACCTTCCTCAAAAGACTGGATAACAAACTCAGTAAAAGTAAGAACATTCAGCTCAGTAGACCGCCCTGCCCTGACATAAAACCAAATTTCTGTCACCAGACTTTAAGATGGGCGTCACAAAGCTTGATTTCAAAAGTCAGGGAAAACAGTTGTTGAGATAATAAAGCTGCAATGCTTTAAGAAAATAGGTGGCAACCCATCGGGGCCAGGACCCTTGCAAACATCCAATGTATTCATCAAATTATTTGTAACTTAATTTACAGATACTGAATTGTTCCAGTTAGGTGGTGCATTGCTATACGTCTCAGAAAAATATTTAGAGAACAGATTGACTATATCAATACCAGAAGAGCATTTAATGTTTTCGTAAAATATCTCTTGAGGGACTGCACTGTTGCCTTTTTTATTGTTAACAAATTTCCAGAAATTTCGCAGATTATTCCTAAGAAATTGCTAGTGTTTTTTTTTTCAAATTTTACAACTTGAGCGTAGAACCGAAAAACCACGACAATCGGCATCCAATTGTGAGTTCAAAAATCTCCTGTGTACCCTCTTCTTTGCAACTATTAACTATGCGATAAGAAATCTAAAATAACATCCTAGTCGACCGAATGAAAGTCCCTAGCCAGTCAGTTCACTTGAATTTCTTTTAAGACCACACTCCACACAACAGCACACTGGAGGGTGATGATTGTCTGTTGGAAGCAATGCAAAATCTGCCATGGAAACAAATAAATCTGAGGAAGCTGCCAATACCATTGTTGTTGAGTATTGTTTGAAATATAGTTGACCTGAAATAAATTCTATAGGGCACAAAGATCACTGTCTGGACAGATTCGACTTCACCAGGTGCAAGAACAGCAGTTGATTCGAGCTCCTCATCCAACCAACGGCAGTGAGGTAGATTGAAATCGCCCACAACCAACAATCGACAATGAGGGAGTTCATCTACCAGTCCATCCAAATCGTCCACAAAAATAGCATAGTTGTTAGAGTGGTTTCTGGGCGGAAAATATGAAGTAGCCACTAATAGCTGATGGCTTTCTGAGCCTACACAAACAAACAGTGCCTCAATTTCTATGCTTGATGATAAAACCCGACTGGTTACACTCTTATGCACTGCAATCAGCACTCCCTCGCATATTCACTAGTAAAAGCCAATCTATCCTTTCGGTATAATCATATAATTGGAGTTCATTATCAAAGTACTCACTGGTTAACCAGGACTCATTTAAGACGTATCATTTAAGACTCATGTAATATTAAGAGGATACATTCTGGTATAACAGGTCAAGCTTGGTTCATAAATCCCTCACGTTTTGGTAATAGACCATCAATTGGAAGTGAGGAAGCGGCACATTCAGTTTTTTGAAGGTTTTTTGGAAAAATTCTAGGAATCCCTGCAAAATACTTAATTTCCTTTATACCATAAAATACTTAATTACCATTCCTTTTCACCTTTTCTTGGTCTTTCGTTCAAGTTGCCCTTTAACTCATTTAGATCCTTTCTCTGTTGAACTGTAAGATCAGCTTCAATGTAGACCCGTGTAGTCCTGTCCAGATTTCGTTTGCTTCTCAAAACCCGTACTACTTCCTCGTTGCTACTTAATTCGACTCTAAGGGATCTATGCCCATTTTTAGTGCTCGAACATTTGATTTTAAGGACTCTCCTTAGATGAGCTAAACATTCTATCACTCCTATATCTCAGACTAGCTTTAGGTACATAAAAGTTAATAGAATTTATAAGTGAGCAATTTTGGTATTTAACATTATTTAAAAAATAGTAAATAAAAATCAATGAGAGTGCTTTTTTCTTCTATAGCAGAGTTTTGAGAAGTTGTACGAATCTAACACACTTTGATAAAAAACCAGGTAAGGATAAGAGTGGTTATCTACACAAATCTTTGAATGCGCAAATTTCTTTTGAATGCGCAAAATATGCTCACTGTGAAGTTGTGCCTCAGGTGACCATATTATTGACGCATATTCTAAGTGAGGCCTTACAAGAGCATTGTAAAGTTTCACTATTGTTGATAATTGTTTCTGGAGTTTCTGGAGTTACATATAATGAAACCCAGTTTTTATAAGCTTTGCCAACCATAAAGTCATAGTGCGAGTTAAATTTTAACTTATTTTGCATATAAACACCCAAATCCTTGATTTCCTGCTTTTTTTGTAAGACTGAAGCATTGATAAGATAATTAAATGTTGAGTATTTTAAGCAATTCACAAGCGCATTGATAAAAACAAAGGGAATCCACATTACTGCTGAACACTACTAACTAACTACAAATGTTAGCGAAACAGTTTAATATGCTTATAGGCCTGTACATTTTTATGTCACTTTCAGAATTATTTTTGAAGACGGGGATAATAACTGCTGCCTTAAGCTTTTCAGGAAACAATTGGCTTTGGACAGACATATTAAAAATATGTGCTATTGATCTCGCAAGAAATTCAGCGCACCCCCTATTTGTATAGGATGGGATATTATCAATACCTGTTGATTATTTCGGTTTCAATTTTTGATACCTTTTTTAACAGTTTCCTTGCCGATCTCAGTTGGGTTGACATTTCTAAAAGAACAATCTCGCAAAACATACTCACGCAGTGATAAGAGGCTGAACACTGAAAAAAAGTAGCAAACCTATTTGCACACAATTTTGCATTCCCATTTTCTTCAGAGTATCCCTTGCCAACAATTTCCATAGTATTAGGTATTCCAGAAGACTTGAACCTAAAAAACTCAAAAAACTTTGGGGATCTGCCTGTATATTTTTTTGAACGTTTTCTTTATTTTGCTTATATTCAAGTTTAGTTTGTAATTTTACCCTGGTTCGTAGTAATTTTTATAGTCATCAATCTGATCCATGCGGTCCCTAGATTTTCTCACCAAAGTATGGTAGCGCTTTTTCTTATTTATTTTATTTACTATGTCTCTCGAAAACCAAATAGAAAATTTATGTTTTTTATGAGACAACTTTACAGTCTTCTTGGGACACATTGACTAATGCATGAATATATTTTCTCATAGAACAAAACCAAGCAGCAATCACCATTTTTTTCACCGTACGTCACAAGTCCCAGTTAATGTCGCTAATTAAGTTATAGAGTAGCTTAAAATCAGCCCTGGCTTAGTCATTCACACAGCCAGCCTGTATTTTATCCATAGATTTCTCGTTAGATAAATAAGAAAATTAAACTGATAAAGATAGATGATGATTGTCCTATTTGACTAATGGACAATCATCTCTTTTGACGTCAACAAGAAAATTTGCTTATACCAAATCAAGTTTCCTAGATAAAGAATTTAAAATTTCATTATATTGCTTTAGATTATTAAACGTACAAAAATCTAATAATGCTTTACTTTGACCCGTTACATTACAACCAGATCTTACTTCTATTATAATTAAGCGAACCTAATAGATCAAAATACTCATTATAGAGTGCAACTAAACTATTACAGGGTAAGTAAATTTATTATTAATAATTACTTCAAAATTTAGGTACCTACTTTTTGATACCAATTAGAACTCCTCCTCCATGTTTTTTCATATCATTCGCCTGACGATCTTTTCTGATGACAATTCACCTATCGTCAAGTACTTCCGAACTATTATTTACATCTGTAAGCCAAGATTCAGTTACAGCAATTATATCATAATCTTCTGACAAGTTATTAGTATAAAAGGTCTCAGTTTTTGTTCTTAGTCTTAGTTAACTTTCTCTGTTGAACTGTAAGATCAGCTTCAATGTAGACCCGTGTAGTCCTGTCCAGATTTCGTTTGCTTCTCAAAACCCGTACTACTTCCTCGTTGCTACTTAATTCGACTCTAAGGGATCTATGCCCATTTTTAGTGCTCGAACATTTGATTTTAAGGACTCTCCTTAGATGAGCTAAACATTCTATCACTCCTATATCTCAGACTAGCTTTAGGTACATAAAAGTTAATAGAATTTATAAGTGAGCAATTTTGGTATTTAACATTATTTAAAAAATAGTAAATAAAAATCAATGAGAGTGCTTTTTTCTTCTATAGCAGAGTTTTGAGAAGTTGTACGAATCTAACACACTTTGATAAAAAACCAGGTAAGGATAAGAGTGGTTATCTACACAAATCTTTGAATGCGCAAATTTCTTTTGAATGCGCAAAATATGCTCACTGTGAAGTTGTGCCTCAGGTGACCATATTATTGACGCATATTCTAAGTGAGGCCTTACAAGAGCATTGTAAAGTTTCACTATTGTTGATAATTGTTTCTGGAGTTTCTGGAGTTACATATAATGAAACCCAGTTTTTATAAGCTTTGCCAACCATAAAGTCATAGTGCGAGTTAAATTTTAACTTATTTTGCATATAAACACCCAAATCCTTGATTTCCTGCTTTTTTTGTAAGACTGAAGCATTGATAAGATAATTAAATGTTGAGTATTTTAAGCAATTCACAAGCGCATTGATAAAAACAAAGGGAATCCACATTACTGCTGAACACTACTAACTAACTACAAATGTTAGCGAAACAGTTTAATATGCTTATAGGCCTGTACATTTTTATGTCACTTTCAGAATTATTTTTGAAGACGGGGATAATAACTGCTGCCTTAAGCTTTTCAGGAAACAATTGGCTTTGGACAGACATATTAAAAATATGTGCTATTGATCTCGCAAGAAATTCAGCGCACCCCCTATTTGTATAGGATGGGATATTATCAATACCTGTTGATTATTTCGGTTTCAATTTTTGATACCTTTTTTAACAGTTTCCTTGCCGATCTCAGTTGGGTTGACATTTCTAAAAGAACAATCTCGCAAAACATACTCACGCAGTGATAAGAGGCTGAACACTGAAAAAAAGTAGCAAACCTATTTGCACACAATTTTGCATTCCCATTTTCTTCAGAGTATCCCTTGCCAACAATTTCCATAGTATTAGGTATTCCAGAAGACTTGAACCTAAAAAACTCAAAAAACTTTGGGGATCTGCCTGTATATTTTTTTGAACGTTTTCTTTATTTTGCTTATATTCAAGTTTAGTTTGTAATTTTACCCTGGTTCGTAGTAATTTTTATAGTCATCAATCTGATCCATGCGGTCCCTAGATTTTCTCACCAAAGTATGGTAGCGCTTTTTCTTATTTATTTTATTTACTATGTCTGTCGAAAACCAAATAGAAAATTTATGTTTTTTATGAGACAACTTTACAGTCTTCTTGGGACACATTGACTAATGCATGAATATATTTTCTCATAGAACAAAACCAAGCAGCAATCACCATTTTTTTCACCGTACGTCACAAGTCCCAGTTAATGTCGCTAATTAAGTTATAGAGTAGCTTAAAATCAGCCCTGGCTTAGTCATTCACACAGCCAGCCTGTATTTTATCCATAGATTTCTCGTTAGATAAATAAGAAAATTAAACTGATAAAGATAGATGATGATTGTCCTATTTGACTAATGGACAATCATCTCTTTTGACGTCAACAAGAAAATTTGCTTATACCAAATCAAGTTTCCTAGATAAAGAATTTAAAATTTCATTATATTGCTTTAGATTATTAAACGTACAAAAATCTAATAATGCTTTACTTTGACCCGTTACATTACAACCAGATCTTACTTCTATTATAATTAAGCGAACCTAATAGATCAAAATACTCATTATAGAGTGCAACTAAACTATTACAGGGTAAGTAAATTTATTATTAATAATTACTTCAAAATTTAGGTACCTACTTTTTGATACCAATTAGAACTCCTCCTCCATGTTTTTTCATATCATTCGCCTGACGATCTTTTCTGATGACAATTCACCTATCGTCAAGTACTTCCGAACTATTATTTACATCTGTAAGCCAAGATTCAGTTACAGCAATTATATCATAATCTTCTGACAAGTTATTAGTATAAAAGGTCTCAGTTTTTGTTCTTAGTCCCGTGTGTTCTGGTAATACACAGAGAGAGATTTCTTGTTTACGTTAGTTTTATGATGTAACTTTAAGTTTGTGCATTTTGAGGATTCACTCTTTCTGTGCGCTGCAGCGGCATCCTCTTTCTAACAAAAAATCTTGACACAACTGCGCCAGCTGGCCATATTTCACTCTTCCAGGCTGACCTAAACTGATCTGGGTGTATCGTTACTTTCATTGAAGAATATGAACTAGGATATTTGGAAGGATGCGGCTCACATTGAACACCGTTAAAGTAAGGCTCAAGCATGGTTTTAAGTGCCCCTGGAGAAGTATTAGGGGGTTAAGTATTAGGGAAGGAAAGTTTAGTTATCTAGTCACATGCAAAGAAACTAGTTTTGATATTCAACCACCTTTTCTTCTTCATTTCTCCCAACAAAAAACCTTGGTTGTTTTCGATTCGTTCTGTTATTTTGCGATATGAATGGTGCATATGAATGGTCATCATCATCACTTCTTAGTTTTTGTATTTGCTGCATTTTGATTGGAGTTTGTGCACTTAAAACAGCTGCCTTTACGTAGTGCTTGCTTATTTTATTTTGTTTATTTTTGCTTACAGTCACTTTTGGATTTGTGAGGTTATTTAACTTTGACACGACCACAGCATATGAGGTCGACAGATTTGGTGACAACCGAGCAACGTTGCTAGTTGTCATTTTAGTCAATTCGATTGGAAACTGAGCAGAATTCAACGTGTACGGTGGTTTTGGTGAACGTGCCCCACGATTGACGAAAATTGTGGACGACTCCCTTACAGTTTTGTCGGGGTTATCAGAATTTTTTGAGTTCTCAGTAGCAAATTTTTGATTTTCATCTAGATTTCTTTCAAGATAAGTGATTTTTTCACGAAGAAGCACTGCATTTTCATCTAATATGCGGTTTTTACCTTGTAGCTCATCAACTAGTACACTTAAAAGGGTAACTTCAGTGTCGGACTCCTTTGAGTTTAGGTCGACTTCATGGACACAATTCGTACTCTTTGCTGCTTCAGCCTGTCTCAAACATACAGGATGAAAAAGTCCCGAACAATGCTTACATTGAACACTATTTTTAACTGATTTATTACATTGAATAAACAATTTTTCGACTTTATTTTCCAGACCAGGATCTTGGCATGTATCGCTCGCCATGGCTGCCACCCACGAACTTAATAAATATACCTGGACTGCTAATGCATATGGCCACGATACTCAAAAATGACCACGATGCCTGGTGGCCGCCATTTTTATAGTGGTTGTGTCCTTTTGATGTTGGTCACTTTGAACATTTTCAGTGTTGCCAACAAAAAATATATTAAATAACGGTAATGAAGTTGACGACGCTGACGTTTGACGTGTGTGTCTAGCGGATTGCCTAGATTTTGGCGATTTGTAAACGACACTTGGATATATCGTCTGCAACAGGCGATGTAGCTTCCTCCTTATTTAATACGTGGATAATGTATGACCATCCTTATTTAAACGTCACTGTTTCTCAAAACCGAATTATAGTGAATTGTTTATTGTTTATTTTTACTATAAAATCCCTTGCTAATTACAAACCCTCATAAAATCATCTATATTTTGATTTTTATAGATGGTTGTACCTATTAATGTGGAAACACTGTACCTACATAGAAGGAAAGTAAAAGTCGTAATAGTAAAAATGGAAAATAAAAATGTTTTTAACTGAATTTGTTAAGTAAATACAAGCAAAAATTGAAATGAAGATCATCACTTTCATGGTATTAAGTTTTCTAAGATTCAAGATTATCAGAATAATAAAACAAATATTTTAAAGTAAAATAATAATAATTATAATAATAATCTTCTATTTTGCGTTTAACTTGTAAACTATACCACACTTCAAGGGGTGGTGTATATATCATGAGTTTTTAAAATAATAATTGAGGAATTATTGAAAAATTTCATCCAATTTCTCATATAATTACCAAGTTATTTAAAAAATTATAGCAACTTCATTACAAGGACATAGAGGCTATTCGCTAGGAAAATTTAAACATTTGGACCTAGTTAACAAATTAGCTTAGCTAGAACCATTTTGGTTTTGTGGTAACTTTATAGTTTTTTAGTCAATAAAAGTCTTAATATTCACTATTTTTTAGATTTTTGAAACAAGCTGAAAACTTTTCAATTATACTTAAAAACATTTCAGATACCTTCTAGGCTATTTAAAACTTACCTTAGGTTCATGCAATAACATCACATCTGTCATTTCATTAATAATCAAACCTGCAAATATGTCAAAAGTCTTTATATAATTCATTTTTTGCCACATAAAAAGATTTTTTCCCACTATATTTATGAAATTTTCGTCAACCAGCTTGAAATGGATGAACTATCTTCATATTTACCAGATCAGGTTAGTCTATATTATTACATAATACTAGCAGCATGCGTCCTGGCAGCCCTTTACATCAATGATATGATTAGCAAAATGGACAACTATAGAGGCTTTGACAAGAAACAGCTTATCAACTATGGATATGAGATACATAACGGTCCATCTTTATGGAAAAACTTTTTTACTGAAGCAGGAGGATGTAAACAATCTCCCATAAACCTTATAAATCGTTGTGCAATGTGCGTTCCATCAGAGCTTAATCCTTTAAAATTTTCTGATGAGTTTGAGCAGCTGCCATGTGAAATCAAAATCTACAACAGTGGATTAAATGCGGTTTTATATGCCAAATGGAGTGGCTTTAAGAGGCCGTCTTTATCTGGAGGACCTTTGGAGTGTGATACATTCACTTTCTTAAACTTAAGATTTCGTTGGGGACCCACTGATGATGAAGGGTCAGAACATATGATAGAAACGAAAAGATTTGCTCTTGAAATGCAGGTCGCTTTTACAAAGGATGCCAACAACACCAAATGTGATTTGTTTGAGTCTGCTCGATGTGGAAATTTGCTAATGCTGACCTACATTTTTATGGTTACCCCTACAGACAATCCCTATTTAGAACCTATAATTCAAGCCCTCAATCATTTAAAGTGTCCGTTGAGCTGCGTGATGATTTGTCCATTTCCTCTTAAATTACTAACGCCATCGTTTGCAAATAACTATTTTTTTTACGAGGGTTCTTTGACTTTTCCACCATGTACCGAAGGAGTTAAATGGATTGTACAGCCAGAACCTTTGCTCATATCCAGCAGACAAGTGAAAAAGTTCCGGAAACTTGGGGCTTGCAATATGTGTGCCATAACGTGCAACTCGCGACCAGTTCAGTCTCACAATGGCAGAGAAGTATTATTTTATGACTAAATGAATAAAAAATTTATTTTGCTAATAAAAGTCATTGTATTTTTTATTTTTATGTAAAATTTTAGGAACTCAGTTTAATTAAATGTGTGCTTAGTAAATTTTTTTTGTATTTTAATGGTAGTAATTTTTTTTTGTGTAAATAAAATAGCAGTTTCAGATAATACCGCAAAACAGAATTAATATCATGATATAAAATTGTGAAAAAAGTGCTGTTTTAATACCTAATCTACATCGCAATCTAAGAAATCTTACAGAAGGACAATAAAACTATATTTTCCTGATATAGCTGTGCGAACTAAAATAAAAAAACACACTTTCCATATGATCCTATAAAGAAGACTATAAAATAAAACTGAAACCACAATATCGAAAATAGGGATAATAGTTCAATTTTCATATTTATACCTCCATCTCACTTTGCGGAGTCTGAAGTAATGGTAACAATATGTTGCTTTTCTTACATAATTATGCAAATTATACGATGTGTTAAAAAAGTCTCGTACTCCCTCTATTCGTGAACGCGCTCGTTTATCAACAAGTGTCCCAAATAAAAATTATAGATCTCTCTCAGATCTCTATTAGAAAGATAACTTTGTATATATAGAAAGGTTCACAGCATTAGTAGAGACCAAAGTTGCCTTTTTTTAAATAGAATGGTATATTTTTTATGCATTTTCCGATTCTATGCAAAATTTTAATACAACTTACAGATAAGATTTGCTGTACCTTACTCCACTAGCTTTAAATAGGATAGGTAGGACAGGGTAGTTTAAAAAAGTACTTTATCAATAAAAATGTTATTAAGTATTTTTTAAACGTGTTTACCTGTTGAGGTAATTTTATTACTTTTTTCCTTATTTATTACACCTATAAGTATCAGATTATTTATAATTATTGTCTTATTGAACACTTGAAACAATTTATACAATAAAGATAACAAATAGGGGAAGTCTTTATCTCCAAGAAAAATGCATGTGGGACACTTAGGTAAATGTATTATGCATTTCGGCTGTGTAAACAGCCATCATCAGATACTAAAATAAAATAAAATACAGGTAATTTAGGACAATTTTAAAAAAGAGCTTATTCGCTATAACAATATAGATTTAGAGCTTACCAAAACATTACAAAAAACATATACGTTCACCAAATAAACCAAAAAATTACCCGTTATCGGGAAAAAAACAACAATAAATAAAAGAATTAGAATTAAAAACATAGTACAATAAGGACATCTACGATTTAAAATATAAAATTTATACTAAGGACGATACAGATTTCTACATATTAAAAGAAGGTACTATAAGGAACTATTGTATATTAGCGTTGCGTTAAAGAAAATATTTTAAATTTTGACTAATACAAATATTATAAGATAAGATGAAAGAGTTAGAAACAATAAGGTAAAAGTTATTTTCTAGGGCTAATTGAATCAAAAAAGCGTAAACTGTCAAACTTGGTTTGCTCATTAATGCATGTGCAGTCTGGGGAGTTTATGGCCCTATTTATTTCAAATGCTTCCAACAAGTCCAATTGTAACCCTTTCTCACAAACATGCAGAACCTCCTTCAAAACTTTTTTCAATTTGACAATAATTTTTTCGAACAAAAAACTGGATTAGCAATGGGCTCGTGGGCAGGTGACAAATTACACCTTTTTTAGCCGAACTGTTTATGTATAAACTAGAACAACAAATTTCAGAACACCATTTATTTAAAAAACATATAAAAACATGGGTTCGCTACGTAGACGACATTTTTACTATTTTTAATGGAACCAAAGACGACCTAGAAAACTTTGTTGATTTCATTAATTCTGTTCATCCCAACATACAGTTTACCTACGAGTTAGAGAAAGAATCAAGTTTGCCATTTTTAGACCTTTTTATCACTAATCACAATAACAATTTTGAATTTCAAATATATCGTAAACCTACAGCCACAGATACAGTAATACCCTTTACCTCTAATCATCCCTTTAGCCAAAAATTTGCCGCTTTTAATTGTTTTTTTCATAGATTGTTCAATATTCCACTAAACGATATTAATTTCAAAAAAGAATATAATATAATTTTACAAATCGCTCGAAATAATGGATATCCTATAAATGCTATTAAGAAGCTATACAACAAACATTTTTTTCAAAAAACTTAATAAACCATTACTCAGTAAACCCAACACCCTCGGATCTTATCGATCTATTACTTACTTTGGCAACGTCTCTTCTAGTGTTGCACAGTGTTTTAAGTCCAATGAATTTGTCACTAAACCTAATATTTGTTTCAAAACCAAAAACAACTTGGCAAAACATTTAGTAAACACTAAAGATAAAATACCGATAACACACCGATCTGGAGTTTACAAGTTAACTTGTTCCCACCCATTATGTGATATCTGTTATGTCGGCCAAAGCGGAAGGAAAATTGAAGTCAGAGTCAACGAACATTTAAGACTTATCACGCGAAATAAAAATACTTTTATTAACAATACCAATTCTCCTTTTGCGAACCACATATTAGAGTCTGGGCATAGTTTTGATCCGGGACCTAACACTGAGGTTCTGCATGTTTGTGAGAAAGGGTTACAATTGGACTTGTTGGAAGCATTTGAAATAAATAGGGCCATAAACTCCCCAGACTGCACATGCATTAATGAGCAAACCAAGTTTGACAGTTTACGCTTTTTTGATTCAATTAGCCCTAGAAAATAACTTTTACCTTATTGTTTCTAACTCTTTCATCTTATCTTATAATATTTGTATTAGTCAAAATTTAAAATATTTTCTTTAACGCAACGCTAATATACAATAGTTCCTTATAGTACCTTCTTTTAATATGTAGAAATCTGTATCGTCCTTAGTATAAATTTTATATTTTAAATCGTAGATGTCCTTATTGTTTTTAATTCTAATTCTTTTATTTATTGTTGTTTTTTTCCCGAAAACGGGTAATTTTTTGGTTTATTTGGTGAACGTATATGTTTTTTGTAATGTTCTATTAAGCTCTAAATCTATATTGTTATAGCGAATAAGCTCTTTTTTAAAATTGTCCTGAATTACCTGTATTTTATTTTATTTTAGTATCTGATGATGGCTGTTTACACAGCCGAAATGCATAATACATTTACCTAAGTGTCCCACATGCATTTTTCTTGGAGATAAAGACTTCCCCTATTTGTTATCTTTATATACGCATTCTCCTACAAAATATGGACTTCTATTCAACTATTTATACAATAGTTTTAATTATATTTTTATAAGTATTTCACTTTCTGAGAAAGAAAGAATCACACTTCTTTTGATTAGACGATTCAGACTTCTCAATAAACCCAAGACCTTTTCAATACAATATTTTAAGACCGCACACCAATTTCGAAATCTACAGAGAAAAATTTAGAGATTTGATCAAACTGGAACTGGAAGTTCCAAAGACCGTCAACGAAAAGGGAGGCCAAAAACCTTAAGCAATTATCAAAAAATTTGTTGAAGACCCAAATTAATGCCAAGTTATCGACCAGTCAGATGCTTGTTTTATATTTGTTTAAAATGTCCTTAAACGCAATAAATTTCAGCGAATCGACATAATTGCAGATCTTGGTCAGCTGAAAATCTACACTGGATACGTGAAATACATATCCGCCGTATCCTGAAAAGGTAAATGTTTGCGAAGGTATATTTGGTAATAGGATAGGAGGTTAATTTTTTATCGAGGATAAATTAAATGCCACCCGATATCTGCAAGATCAGATAGTAAATATACAAGAAGACATGCTTAAAGGTAATTTCATTAATTATGGTTCCAAAAATATGGCGCTCCTGCTCATTATGAAGCTAATTCAAGAAGATTATTAGATACGACTTTTACAAATCGTTGAGTCGCGAAGCCCTGCTCTTATATCCTAGACTAATTTCTTTTTTTATTTAAAAAAAATAGAGTTTAGGAGACAAAACCAGAAAATATTAACGTATAACAAGACAGAATTCGAGCAGAATGTTTAATTAAATAGGTTTATGGTTTGAATACTTTTTTTGTATCGTTTGTTTTTTATAGCTTAGTTTTGCAATAAAAATTTTCATGTTTTATTTATAATAAATTTTACATAATAATTTTTTAAACCATTGTATCTTTTAATCTGTTGAAGTTAAGTACAGCCTACGTTACATGAAGTTGTGAAAAATCGAATAATGGGTAAAAAAATATACCATTGAATTTAAAAAAAGGTAGCTTTTATCTCAATACTCTTGTGATGTCTAAACGCAAAATTACCTTTCTAACGTAGATCTGAAAGAGATCTTTATTTTTTATTTGGGGCTTTTTTCGATAAAAGAACGAATTATTAAGGGGGTTCGGGAATTTTTGTGTACACGGCATAGGAAGCAGAATTGCCAATTACAAAGGCTTCAACAGAAAACAACTAATTAACTAGGGATATAAGGTACAAAACGGTCCATATTTATAGAAAAACTAGTTTAATGAAGCAGGAGGATGCAAACAATCTTCCATAAATCTTAGTAATCGATGTGCAATTTGCGTTCCACTTCCATCAAAGCTTAATCTTTTAAAATTTTCTGATGAGCTTGAGCAGCTGCTATATGAAATCAAAATCGACAATAGTCGATTAAATGCTATTTTATATACCAAATAGAGTGGATTTAAGAAGACACCTTTGTCTGGAGGGCCGTTGGATTCTGATATATTCACTTTCTTAAATTTAATATTACGTTGGCGACCCACTGATGATGAAGCGTCAAAACATAATTAGAAAGAAAATATTTACTCTTAAAATGCGTTAAATTACTGATGCTATAGTTTGCAAATAACTATTTTTCTACGAGGGTTTTTTGACTTTTTCACCATGCACAGAAGGAATTAAATGGATTGTGCATCCAGAACCTTTGCTCATATCCAACATTTAAACATTTTTAAACCTGAAGATTTGAAGGTTGGATTGCATTTGGATAGGTTGCACCATCGAATAATCGTTACATAGCTACTTTGAAAATGAAAATTAAATTAAATTCATCCATTGCCTATTATAGCCAATGATAAAAGAACTTTATTGGTACTAACAGAAAAGCTTACACAACTCAATTAATTACATATTGGCCAAAAGCAAAGGCACAAGCTTAAATCTAATGTGCATAGTTTGTAAGGTCAGTAAAGTTATTATTGATATATTTATCCATACTAAAAAAACTCTTAGCCACAAGATATTTTTTTTAATACTACTTTAAACTTTATTAAGAGGCAATATTCTAATTTGAAGTGGCAACTTATGATAAAACATGGGCCATAAAAAGATACCCCCGTTTTTATGTAGTGAATTCTATGAAATTCTGTATGATTATTAGTGTTGTTTCTAGTGAAATGTAAATGTACATCTTCAAAAGTTTCATAGTTATTAATATTGGCCTTGACGTGCGATAGACAATAGTAGATATATAAACAATGCACAGTTAAAATATCGAGTCTTGAGAAATGCATTCTATACTCCGATCTATATTCCAAGTTTTCGAGGATCCTAATGGCGTTTCTCTGAAGGAAGAAAATACGGCACGCATTCCGCATCATCTCCGAAGTTTAAAAAAGCCAGATGCGATTCCAGGGCATATGTTAAGTTTGGAATCAATTTTTAATCCAAGAAAGATAACCGGTGTATTGCATTAGCCAAATTTAAATTGCGAGTAGATATGTAAAGGCCAGTGCAACGATATATTAGAATGGTCACCCGTCAAAACATCAGCATTTTACTTCACAAACAATGTAAATAGAAGGTGGATGACATTGTTTAGCAGGTGGAATGCTGGTGTTTTGACGGGTGACCATTTTAATATATCGTTGCACTGAACTTTACAGTTGTTAGTTTTTATCTGCATTTATATTTACTTGGTTAGAATCACAGATGTAAATAGCTCCGTAAATAGCTGCGGAGCTATTTACATCTGTGGTTAGAATAAAACCAATCAGAAACCTTCGATTGTGTCTCCTGTAGATGCATGTGCAAATCATCAAGTGCATATACCGTTTTTATCAAGGTTGTGTCATCGGCAAAGAGAATAAGATCAGCACGAGGATCATTGCTCGAGATCATTAATGTATATAAAAAAAGCAGAGGGCCCAGCACTGATCCTTGAGGAACCCCAAATTTGAATTCTGCAAAATGTAGATTCATTCATAGTTAATTCTGCAGATTGTGAGGCATTCAAATTAACCACTTGAGATCTACCAGAGTTAAAATTCTATTTATTTTATGCTACAGCTCGAAAAATTATAATATCTTAATTTCATTGCAAGGGTTTTAAAGAAGACACAATCGAAAGCCTGCCTCAAATCGCAAAATGTGACTCCAATGAATTCCCCTTTTTTAAGAACATCATTTATTATTTCTATAAAGTGATTAATTGCCATTGTTGTTGATTTAGCACTTCTAAAACCAAACTGTTTGTTACTAAAAAAACCATTGGATTCAAAGGAAAGAGTAATTCTAGATTTTAGGGCTTTTTCAAAGATTGTTGAGAAAAGAGGGAATATTGATATAGGTCTATAGTTTGTCAGGTCATTGCGACAAAAATATAGATCGCCCTACAGATGATAAAAAAAATTCATAAAACTAATTAAAGAAAAAATTATTTTACTAACCTTAGCGACTGATAAAACGAGGCAGATTTTGACGTATTAAAGGATCATCAGAGGGAAACAGGGCATCGGCCTCTTCCCTCTGGATTCCGCAACCTAAGATGGCATTCCGGGGGATGATTCCGGGCTCGTTCCGGGGTCGCTATGGCAACACCCACTACGGGATATCTTATTGGGCCTCGATCGCGGTTTCGCTATCCCTTTCTATTTGCTTTACCTAAGCGACGTCCCGTCGCTGATAAGCGACCATGAAAGTAATAGGAGTTACTATCTCTTAGACTCTATATATATATATGGGATTAACAAGGACAACTTCTAGCGATGATAATTGATATTTTGAAAAATGTTGGTAGCAAACAAATATTAATAGAAATCAATAAAGGTTCATAGGAAGGAAATTCGTTCGAAGTTCAAATTGATAGTGACGCGCTTCCGGTATCTAATTGACGTGTACGAAGTGATTGATGCATGGCTTCCGGCCGCCATGTTGAATTGCTGAAGTTAATTGCCTCCCTTATCGCGGCTGCCCTCGGACCCACAGGATTTCTCTGATGTGCGATTGTTTTCGCATCATCTCACCGCCGTTATACCGCACCCTTATATGTGTAGGTAGCTATAGGGTGAGTTGTATTGAAATAATGCATGTTTTTTTATCAAAAATTTCCTTAAGTAGCAATTGTCCTTTCAAAAGAGACAAAAGATCAAATTTGAATTAAAAGCTCAACGTCAATACAGCAAAACTAGAAACTTTTAAAAAAAAATGCCTATTCTTCCAATGTCAACGTTAGATAAGGTCCGTTCTTCCAACGAAAATTACAACAGTTATATAATTAATTTTTTTTTAATTTCGAGTTTTAGTTATTGGCTTGGAAACTACAAGATTTATTTCAGCAGTGATTTTAGCTGCAGTATCGTTTGGGTTACTTGATTTTGTAGATTATAAACAATGAATTACTTACTGACATAAAACCAATAAAAATATTCTTGTGCCAAAGAGAAATTATTACATGTCAAAGACATATTATTAGGATTGAAACAGCAATAGATGTGTGTGTCATACGTAAATTGATGGCTTCTAAAATATTGCAGAAATTGATAAAACTCTGCTGTATATACAGTGCATCCGTAAAGTAGCGGATAAATTCAATAAAAATGAAATGGACCGTTTTTAAAAAAAATTTTAATATTGGGTTTAGGGTTTTTCTACGTGGATTTTAATTATACCGGGTGACTCAAAAAAAATATAACGTCATCAATATATTTTTAAATGGAAACCACAATTTTTTAATGCAGAATCAGAAAAAACGCATTTTTTTACAAATGATTTGGTACAAATATTTTTACATTTGCAAGTGGTGTTTATTCTTTTTGAGAGGCGAAAGCAATGTCATCCTGCCTTTTATTACTGCGTAACTACACTTTATTACCTATTGTTATTGTATGAAATATGAGAAAATTAACCCAACTTGAAAAAAAAATCTTGTGCATGATTGGTTTCGGAGATGTCGCGTACTCAAAAGGAGGTGGTTCAGTGGTTTAATGCAACTTATCCTAATCGGTTGCCTATTAGCCAAAGCATGGTAAGCAGAGTTGAAGCAACGTTTCGTGAATTCGGGCATGTTCGGGATGCTCAAAAAGCTGATCTGGGTTCAATAATTGAATAAGATGAGCTTAACAGTCTGTTAACAACTCAAGATAATCCCGAAGCCACAATCACAGGCACGGCTTCTAATGTTAATTTATCGGGATCTGCAATGCATAAAGTATTGAAAAAAGCAAAGTTCCACCCTTCTAAAATATTCTTATTTCGAGAGCTATCAGAAGATTATTTTGATCGCCGAAATGAATTTTGTGAGCAAATGCAGCAATTATATACCTAATGATAACAATAATTTTGTAAAATGGATAATATTTTCTGACGAAGCAACGTTTACTCTAAACGGCCATGTGAACAGACAGAATTGTCGATACTGAGCGACCGAAAACCCTCATTGGTTCACATAATGTTTACAGAAGGAAGAGTTTTAGGACCTTACTTTTTTGATGATATTTCTTCAAAATAATCTTATCCCCGCCCTGATAATTTAGTATTCGGATTTGGAAGAACCCGACATGTACCAACGTGATCTTTTTTTTCAGCAAGTTGGAAACCCCGCCACACTATGTTTAACCCGTTCGCTATTATCTAGATGAAATTTTTCCAAATCGTTGGATAGGTAGACGAGGGTTCACTGAATGGCCACCCAGATCGCTAGATTTAACTCCCCTCGATTACTTTTTATGGTGATATCGCAAAAAAAAATTATTCTAGAATTTAAAACTAAAGCTAATTTTGAAAAAAATTAGATAAGTACACCTTAATCTTATTTTCAAATTGATGCTTATCTTAAAATTTAAATAAAATCTTATTTTAAATCAAAATTGTAATGTTTTAATTTGTAATAGTTCAAGAACAAGCTATATTTAACATTAGGGAAAATATTGCAGTTAAATCAATTGTAAGTGCCTGTTATTATAATTACATATAATGTTCTCACAAATATATTTTCAGTGCCTTCACACAAATATTTATTTTATCTTAAATCAAGAATAAATTTTTTTCAAGGGGAAATAATTTTCCTTTCTTGAAATGCACAACAGATTAAATTATTAGAATTAAAATTATTAAATTATATCTTCATTCCCTGCAAGATGCCAAATTATTTCACCCGATATTTGCTATACTTGGATCCAGTTAAAGGTACCACAAAACATCGTGGTAACACTCGCTTCGAACTTCGACCAATAGCAGAATCATTTCATTTAGGCTCGATTCGATAGCTTTTCATTTTCCTTTTTAAATTGTTTGCTTAATGATTTGCCTTAAACGTAGTTTGTGATTTCCACGAGTGTTATTTGATGCCATTAATGCAATTGATCCTTCAAGGTATGTGATAAAAATGAACCCAGTTTTGATTTCACCGTTTACATTATTCTTGTTCTCTGTTCAAAGTCCTTAGTGATCCATAACACCGGTGTCGGGTACACGTTGCATGGCTGCAATTGCTAACAATCAAAATGGAGGATATTTTAATTGTGTTTCATATATGTAAGTCCATTATTTGATAATGGAAAAATAAAAGTGTGTAGGTACTATTTTTTTGATAAAATCAGTTTGTTGGTAAAGTACCAGGTGTTCTGGAATTTTAAATATTTTTTGTTTTGGAATTTAAATTCTTTCTTAATTGGAAAGTTGTTAATTGTTTATTTAATTTTTAAATGTTCTTTGCTGCATGTAAATGCCTCATCTTAAAATGTTTTAATGCAAATTTATTCTTAAAACCCTAGAATAGAATAACATTTTTTTTCTTATGAATTATTTAGTCCACATATATTAATATGGTATATCTGTTGTATAAAAAAGAGAATAAATATTTTTTTAATGTTAATATAGGTTTTTGTTACCTACACATACGTTGTTACATATATGCTTTTATTCTATAATGAAATAAGAAACTTGACCTACATTTTATTATATTAATGTACAGATGGAGACCAAATTATGGGGTCAAATTAAATTATAAGTAACCAAATTACCTAAATTATAAATTAAGGCTAACGTTATCATTTGTATTAATGACTGGTTGACAAAACAACTTAAATAAATGCCATAAGATTTGAGTTTCTTTTACCTAATCTAATTCATTAATCAATCTATTGAAGAACTGTTGAAAATTAACTAGTAGGCGAAAGTACCTTTTCTTTTTTTAAAATGTATCGCATTTTCAACTTTGATGATACAGCTCATTTTATATTCTTATTATTAAAATACACAATAACTATTCTTTGTAATAAAAACCCTAGCGTTTTGTTTGAAGATGCGTATTTTAAATTCAAAATTATAGTTACACTATTGCAAACGTGTTCTGCCGAGTATTGCTATACTAAGACAAAGATTATTAATATTTAAATAAAATGTAATTTTTGCATTGGATTAACACCAATACGTTTTCTGGAATAAAATTAGTTGTCATTGCGGATATATGAATCTAAGCTTATCTTCAGTCAAGATTATTAGTCTTAGTTATAGTGGAATTTTTTTTTCCGTGATACTTAAAAAGTTAAGTGTATGTCACTAAACCTGCAAGTTTGGAAAAGTTAAAAGAACAAATACGCAAGGAAATTAGAAATATTATTCCAGACGTCATTGACAACGTTCAAAAAGAATATTTAAATGGCCTTGGTTATTTTCAGGTTATTAACGGTGCTCAATTCGAATATTTAATTTAGAGTATTTCTTTAATTTTACATTTTATCATCATTTTTCGTTCAAAATTGCTTATGTAAATAATGTTCATTTGTACCATATCCTTTGTAAAAAAATGCGTTTTTCTAATTCTGCATTAAAAAATGGTGGTTTCCATTTAAAAAACATTAATGACGTCATATCTTTTTTTGAGTCACCCTGTATGTTTAATTTCCACGTAGAAAAATCCTAAACCAAATATTAAAATCGACGGGTTCGGGCATTTTTTTCAGAAACGGTCTATTACATTTTTATTGAATTTATCCGCTACCGTGAAACGGGGTTAAATTAATCATTTCGTTTGTAAATTTGCTTGTAAAATTAACTTTCTTTTGATAACTGCGTATCGATATTAAAATCAATCATAAATGATTGTGTATGGATACTGAAAAAAGATTGTGCAATCGTATCTGCTCTACATTTAAATTTTTTTGTTGTTAAATCTGCCAAAATAAGGTGTGATCAATTTCATACCAAAGTCACCCCCCTGACTTTGATCAGTGCCATATAATTGCATTCTTCTTGCAATGCCTTAAAATGCATTATAAACAATTTAACCCCCTCTTAAGTTCATCAATCCGTTTAAAAGTTACAGATAATTCTAGGTTTTAGGGTGAAATTGATCAGTCATAAAGTTCCACTAATTGGTTATTTTTTTAGGTAAAATAAAAAAGAAACATTGCAGTTTTTTAATACTTTATTAAAAACACTTGTTTAAAACTACAAAAACTTATAAAATACATTCAAAAAGTAAAGAAACAAATCTTCAATTAATAGATAGAAGCAGTAATGCGTATAGTAAGGATTTACATCTCCTTAATATCTACTGCTTTTTCGAATTGATAAATGATTTGACCTTTGACGCATTCAGCGGCAGGTTCTGGCAAAATAGCAATTATATCTGCCAACTCTATGGAAAACTCGTCGCCTTTTTATGGTTTAAAAACAGTTTTTTTTCCATCGACAGATTTTAGTCCCAGAACTTCAAATTCGTTTTCATTTAAATTTTGAACTGTAGCTATGTAACGATAGCTAACACTTTTTCGCATGCCCCCCAACACTTTAACCAATAAAAATGTTCCAATTTTGATCTCACTTTGACTCACTTCCAAATATTCAATTTCTTCGTTTTCCTGCAACTGGATACCTAAATAGATCGTCGGCGGTCTAAGGCTCTTCAACGTCGCTATCTGAACTGTTGGAATCATTTTGGGCTGTCACACTTTTCCCTGGCTGAACATCAAGTTTTGTTCTCTTCTTATTTCGACTTGTTGGAGCAATTGAAAATCTCTGTTGTTGTAAGTAATTTACCAACACGTGGTCTTGATTAAAATCTTCTTAAAGTTACTCGGTTTGGATTTAAAGGGATTATGCCACTTGCTTCAAAAGAAGAAATAAGATTTCGTTTAACCGCATGAGGTATTATATCTTTGGATAGTTTACTATCCATTGTCACCAAGGTTTTTTGCAACAAATGTCGGAAATCCTTTTTGTCAATTGATGAATGTGTCGGATACGTATTTTTCCATTCTAGCAAGACTTCTCTCCAGGCCATTTTAAATGGCCTGAAAAATACGTCTAAAAATACATCCAACGGCTGACATAAATGTGTCGCGTTCTTTGGCAGGCATACAAATCCAGTGTTATGTTCTTCACATAGTCTAATAACTTCTTCTGTGAAATGTGAGGCTAAGTTATCGCCTATTAGAATTTTTCGCCCTTGCTGTCTTTTGGCATGTGGAAGAAACGCAGACTTAAACCAGTCATTAAAAGTTTCGGCGTCCATCCACCCATGTGACGTTCGGTTGTATCGTGATCCAGCTGCACAGCATCTATCTATGCAACAGGGTTCTAATTTTGGTTCTTGTTCAGTCCACGGCGCCCACATTCACACACTCGTTCAGGGTATTTTACTCCACCGGAATATATTAGTTTTTTGCGCCCAGGGTCGTCAAGCAAATTAGTTTCATCATAATTATATACGTTGCACGACGGAATACCATTTAAAGTTGTTTTAAGGATTTCAAAATATTCTGTTATTGTTTGCCTGGAAACATCAGCACGAGCCCTTTTAATATTAGCTGCAAGCCTTTGAGTTATTACATTGTTATGTCTTTTTAACAGCGAAAATACCCAATCGGTACCGGGTAAATTGTCCTTACATTTTGCCACTGAACGACCTTGGGTATCTAGCAGGTTTTTTGCCATATGCCTTAAATCTGTTAAATTAAGAGGAAACCCCATTCGCCACAAATAGCAATACATTTAAGAATTGATTGCTCTGCTCTTCATTGGAGCTAAAAACGGTTTGCCCGCCGTTACTTTTAACATGACGCCCATGGTATCTATTATTTAAGATTTAAGGTCCCGTAAGAAATCTTGAACCATTTTGCAGCTTTGCGTAAACTCCACCCTTCATTTATGACCTTTTCTAACGCTTTTTCTATGGACTCTTGACCGTAGTCTTTGTACCTTCGTGCCCCAACTTTTCTCTTATAAACTCTCGGCATTATGTCAATATTCTAAAACCAAAAATATTATTATTACTAGTAGTACTATACCCTTAAAATTATATAAGCTTTACAATCTGCTGATCAATTTCACCCCATTCAGCTGATCAATTTGACCCCATCCAATAAATCCTTAAATTTGACAAAATCCGGCAACGCCGCAAACTTCATTTTGAGGTTATAAAAATACAAGATATTTAGGATAGTAAATATATCACGCACATATCCAAATATAATATAACTGTACTGCGCTTACCGCCATATCATTGCGAACTAAATCCTATAGAACTGATATGGGCGCAGGTAAAAGGATTTGTAGCAAGACAAAACACGACTTTTAAAATGAAAGATGTTAAGCTACTGTTTGATCAAGCCATTACGGAAGCGACACCAGAGAATTGGCGAAAAGCAGTCCAGCATGTAATTAAGCAAGAGGACAAAATGTGGGATCTTGACAACCTCATCGATCAGACAGTCGATCCTTTAATTATAATGTCAAGAGGTGATTACAGTTCGTCAGATGACGAAGAAGACTACAATCTATTATAATTTAAAATTGTTATACACTGCTCAAAAAGTGCCAGATCCAAAAGTGACATTTTCAACTGTTTTACTCTACATATTATGTTCAATAAATTTGTGAAAAAAATATATTATTCCATTTAAACAAAAGTAACTTTCTAAAATAAAATAGCATTTAAGTACATTAATTATAAGGTAAAAAACAAGTCCCAGTTGCACGCCTTTGGCGAACCGTTTTCAATGTTTATCAGTGGGTAACAATGGGCAAAACTCATAAATTGACCCAAAACCGGGTGGCACTACCTGCAATCAACGAAAAGAAAGAATTTTACATTGAAACTAATACCCAACTAAGGTAGTGGCATAAAATATTGGTGGATCACCAGGTACCACTTTTGCATACCTAATGAGGTTTTATTGCTCTACACACTTCTGAAATAGAGTATAGAAGAAATTGTTATTTTACTTCATAAGAATTTTATTTATATTATTATTGATTTTAAAACTCAATAGATACTCTCAGTCAATTAAAAAACATTTTTATATTAATGGTTTAAAAATAAATAAATAAATAAAAACTACTTTTATTAACCTTTAAGTTACAAAAAAATAAGATACTTAAGTACAATGGAAACAAAGAAAAAATTTGTGTAAACTTAAAGGGCGAAGTCTAGCAAGCTGCTATTCTCACTCAACCCATTTAAGGTTCACCTAAGATAAAATATTTAAATACTCACTATTGTTGACAAATGTTGTATAACTCTTTTTCAACAAAACATAAATAATACTCTGTCGGTTCCTCCTCAGTTGCAGCAAAAGCCCACCGCCCAGCATCCTTGTATGTTCACGCTTGTCTGTCCATTAGAAATTGTGGAGATTTAAATTTTTTAATTTATTTATATTAAAAATTGTCTGGTATGAGATTGTATATGCTGATGGCGTTGAAAATAAAAGATCTCCGAAACGTGGCTGTTGTGATACAGTAAATACATGGCGTGATCTAACCTTAACATTGTAAATTGTTGTGCGTGGTAAAAATGTGAATTTAAGAAGTTGGGATGCTTCCGGTTCAGTAAGCAATTTAGGAACAAAATTTAAAAGATGGTGTGTTCGGATAAATTTTATATTTATCCTCTGCAGTTAGACAAGGCTCGTACAGAAAGTCACAATAATTAAAATGCGATCAAACAAGGCTATCACACAACATTAGAATTGAAATTGGGCTTAATACAAATTTGATTAGGATGTTTTAAATTGGGTTAGGTTAGCTTGGATAAAAATGAATTTGACGAAAAACAAAGAAAAACACAAAGTCACGGCTACACGTGTTTCGCTCTAGTTAGAGCATCATCAGGCCTAAAATAAAAATATTACTTAAACAAAAAAACTCAGTTATTTACAAGTCATAATTTAAAGAACCAATTGGTCAGTACAGTGGACAAAGCAAACATCCTTCCTAAATCGGGAGTTTACTCTTTAAAATGTAACGATTGCAACGCAGTATACATTGGCCAGTCTGGAAGAAAAATCTCTACACGCATTAAAGAACACGTAGCCATTTTAAAATACCGATTTTAAAATTTAAAAGTAAACAATTAAAAATACCAATGCCAGTGATACCAAATCAGCGTTTACGAACCATTTGCTGGCCTCTAATTTTTCTCCGAAGGTGGGAGCTGAAATGCTTCATGAATGCCCTAAAGGTAAGAAGCTTGACCTTTTGGAGAAAATGGAAATTACAAAAGCTAAAAAGAGTCCTGTTCTCGTGTGTGTGAATAACGTGTTTACTTTGAACCTAATTTAATTTTTAACAATTTAATTTAGCTAAGTATCGTTTAACATTTTCCTTGTAGTCACTTTCTTCAATTTACATTGGCTAACGTGTTAAGTTGTTTTAGCATTAGGTCCGTATAACCGATAGGCTTTACACTTATACTTCTAACCTTGTTGTACCGGGTTCGATTTTGGTTGAGTCAATGTTGTTGCGTTCCACTTTTTAATTTTTTATTTTTTGCTTTGTACAATTATAAACTTAAAATTATTGTTTATTTTTGTACTGTGAAGTGTGTGGATGGCTTCTAAAGGTTTTTTATTCTTTTATGTAAGTTTTTGGTTTTTTTGTTTAAGTAATATTTTTATTTTAGGCCTGATGATGCTCTAACTAGAGCGAAACACGTGTAGCCCGTTTTATTACATGTTGTGAGACCGTGACTTTGTGTTTTTCTTTGTTTTTTCGTCAATTTTGTATGTTGGTCTCTTAGAGAATAATGGATGAGATTTTTGGATTTAAAAATGAACTATATACTAATAAAAATCATATACTATTAAAAATCATAGAAAGAAGATCATTCATCAAGCAGTGAGGTGATTAGGACAGCATCAAATTTAGTTAAGGACTTTACGAAAGAAGATTTTTTAATAGTAATGTTAAATGGAATTTGTTCTTCATCTGATGTTTTAAAAAATTTAATTCAAAATCATGTTGATACAAACACTTTAGTGATGACAAGCCCTTATACTTATTTAAACCACAATGTTATCTATAATAGTAATAAGGCCCTTTATCGTACTTTTCATGAGAATAATATTAATCTGTGTGGGATTTTGGAGTCTAATCACGCCAGTAACTTTGGTTCAGACTTGGCATCATTATTACATGCACATATTTTCAAATATTTTAAAATAAATATTTCATCGAATAAATTGTCTTTGAATCATCAAATTAATGAGTCTGAACTAGTTACTGTTCGTGAATTGGATTCTTCTTTTTTATAGACGTGTCCACGAAAGTTGAATCTCATTCATGTTCATATTCTACTAGTAAAATTGAAATTAGCTCTTCGAAAAACTTAAGTATCTTTATTCTTAATATACAATCCCTAAGAAACAAGATGGATGAGCTTCATCTTTTGCTGGACACATGTAATTTTCCTGATATTGTACTTCTGACTGAGCACTGGTTGAGGCCTAGTGAATGTTTTTTAATATCTGATTATCTTCCTATATCAAATTTTTGTCGTCAACAATCTATACATGGAGGAACCATGATCTTGGCTAGGCAAACAATTGAAACGATTTTTTGTAATATTGATAAGTATGATAATCTTCTGTTAGAGAATGTTTTTGAATTCTCTCTTTCTTTTTGTAAGCGTTTTAATTTATATATTCTTTGTGTTTATAGGCCACCTACAGGATATATTGCTATGTTTCTGGACAAACTTGATTCTATTTTATCCCAGTTGTCCCTACACTCTAAGGTTATATTGGCTGGTGACTTAAATATCAACTACACTGATGAAACCTTGCCACGTACTTCTCTTTTAAGTATTTTAAATTCTTACGACTTGAAAATGCACGTTCTTTCTCCCACACGAATAACTTCTTCATCTGCAACTACAATTGACTATTTCTGTACAAATTTTGATGACGTTTTATGCACAGTACTCCCATCTGGTATTTCCGACCATGAAGCTATTCTTGCTAAAATGCCATATAATACTGTATCATCTTCATCTCATTATATGGGAAGAATTTTCAGCAGGAGAAATTTCAATGCTTTTTCTGCTGCTACAGCTTCGGTAAATTGGAATGCACTTGAAACGGCTTCTGACCCACTTACTTTATTTTTTCAAGTTCTGTGTGATAAGATCAATCAGTGCTTTCCTAAAATGAGGCTTAAAACTAAGAAACGAAAACCATGGGTTACAAGAGGCCTTAGAATTTCTGCTAAAAACCTCCGTTTTTTGACTAAATTGTGCAAATATACCACAAATGAAAATATCCTTGTATATCATCAGAAATACCGTAGTCTGTACAGAAAGACAATTAAAGCAGCAAAATCTAATTATTATAGGGATCGCTTAAATATGTCATCAAATAGGCAAAGAGAGTGTTGGTCGATTATTAATGATTTTAGACATTGCCATAGAAAAGTATCGGAACCGGAGTTAAGACCTGACATTTTAAACGACTATTATTGTGATATACCTAATATCTTGCTCAAGGGCATTCGTAGTAACATTGATCCCTTACACTATCTTCAACAAGTGTCGGTTGAGCATTCATTTTTCTTTCATCCTGTCGAACTTACCGAAGTAAAAAATGAAATCAAACGCCTAAAAAACCATAAATCATCTGGAGCTGATGGGATATCTTCGAGGTTGTTACTCTTTTTGCCTGATTCAGCCTTAAATGCTTTAGTTTCTGCCATAAACAATTCTTTACATAATGGCATTTTTCCTTCATGTTTAAAAGAGGCAGTGGTTATCCCTCTTCATAAGGGTGGAGAGTTGGATCAGCCTTGTAATTTCCGTCCCATTTCTATTTTGTCTACCCTCTCTAAGATAGTTGAAAAACTTGCAAAAAGCAGAATTTTGTCCTTTTTACATCATAATGGCATTTTGTCTGCAAATCAGTTTGGATTTCAAGCCGGTAAAGGGACTCATGATGCTATTTTTAGCTTTTTGGAGAGCGTCTATGTGTCCTTGAATTCTGGAGAGTCATCGGCGGCAGTGTTTTGTGATCTATCCAAAGCATTTGACTGTGTGGATCATGGAATACTGTTATCTAAGCTCGATAAATATGGTTTTAGAGGCGTAGCATTGCGATGGCTTGAGTCCTATCTATCAAATCGTACTCAGAAGGTTTCAGTGTCTGGGCATTTGTCTGCTTCTAAATCCCTAAAATGCGGCGTTCCCCAAGGTTCAGTGTTAGGACCACTGTTATTTTTACTGTATGTGGATGACTTGAGTTCATTGAAACTGCAGGGCAAGGTGGTTCAGTTTGCTGATGATACCACCATACTATGGAGCCATAAAAATTCTGACTATATTAAGACTTGTATCCTTGAAGACCTTCAGATTTTATCAGGGTGGTGTGCTTCCAACAGGCTCGTGTTTAATGTAAGAAAGACGTCTATTATGGGGTTTAAGTGCGATGTTCAGGGTCTGATGTTTGACGAAAATTCCCTCTTGCAGAATAAAGAGTGCTGCAAGTTCCTAGGAATTACCATTGATGGTCGCCTTCGGTTTGAAGATCATATTTTACATTTAGCTGGAAAATTATCTTCTGGATGTTTCGCAGTAAGAATGGCAAAACAAGAGCTGGGAGGGGTGGTTGCACGTTCAGTGTACTTTTCACTTATTGAATCTCATATTCGGTATGGCTTGCCTTTTTGGGGTTTAACCAATAAGGGGCTACTTAACATTGTCTTTGTTATTCAAAAAAAAGCAGTTAGATACCTGTGTTCTGCTAAGTTAAGAGATTCTTGCAAACCCCTCTTCATTTCTGAAAAAATCCTAACTCTTTTTTCACTCTTTATCTTAGAAACAGCTGCTCTTATTCACAAAATTCCCAAACTACCCTCTGACACTGACCATTTGACTCGTCGTATAAATGATGTTCCCCTACCTATTCCTACGTCTTCCCTTACCAAAAACTCATTAATTTACATAAGTAAAAAAATTTACAATCATGTTCCTCTGTGTGTTAGACATATATCGGATATTAAGAAATTTAAAAGAGAATTAAAGTCGCTTTTATTGTCTAAGGCATATTATAACCTGGATGACTTTTTTAATGATAGGTTTTAACCTTGGACATGTTGGAAAGTTTTCTTTTTTTCCTTTTTTCTTCTCTAGTTTTGTCAACAAGTTTACCTTTATTTAGTAATTGATTGTTTATTTAGTTATCTTTGATTTAAGTATGTTCAAAAAGTTTTGTCTTCTTGTGTTTAATTTTGTTCATTGTTTTGTCAATTTTTGAAATTGTATTTGTGTTTTGTTTTTTTAGCTTGTAGGATGCTTGTACACAAGATTATTCTTACGTAATATAGCACATTTTCTTTCTTTCTTCTTTCTTTCTTATTAATGATGGTTCTGATTGAAATGGCAATAATAGAATGAAAATATTCTTTTTCACCATCTGGATCTTTTGGAAATTGTATTATTTGAATAATTTTTTTTGTCCGTATCATTTATCAAAATTAATGAGGTTTCACCTGCACCACCCTGTGTATACGCGTTATCGAATCAAATATTGTGGGATCGTATGCCATTAAAATCAGATCGTAACATCGTGTTTTCCAATTAAATTTAATTGAAAGGCATCGCATAACGTTGTCAGTTACGGTTACGCACCAGGCTATACACTAAAACATGATAATTTCTATTCCCCATTTTTATCACGAAACATCGCGTCAGGCCTCGCCCTATAATTTAGGGCTAAAAGGGGCCCTCCTGGGTAGAGATCAATTTTTAGTATCGAGATGTAAATGGAAAGTTGTAGCACAAAATTTTCAATTGAGGGATTACATGATTTATCAACTTATACGGTATAACGTCCAACGTCATTGAAATAACTTATTTTTATCAAGGAAAAACTTTCAGTTATGGCGCATTTTTGGCAAAGGTAAAAATTTCTTCAATAATCAACATGTTGATTATCACTTTGCCATTGGTGACTATAATTAAGATTAAATATATGATAATACTATTTGCCTAATACCCATAATTTACACAAAAAAATTAAACAAAATTTACTCCGTCCTCCCTATTCAGGACCCCATAGAACTGCACAGTCACAGATTTTATTATCCTTTTATATCCCTTACTTGCTTTGTCCGCGATGAAACTCTTACAATCGGGACATTTTTCTTTTTAGTTCCCTCTTCTTTGCTCCGGTTTCTTTGTTCTGCGAGTTTTTTTTATTTTTTTTTTTTTGAAGGGGGAGTTTTCATTTGATATTTTAATGGGTCTTTGTTAGCCGGACCTCTTAAAAATTGGTTAATTGAGGGTTTTTTATATTGCGTCTCTGCAAAAAATAACGAAGCGACGATATCGCGCTAATTGTCTCCCTTATTCGGTGCCAAAATGAATGGTGATCGAGGGGGAGGATGTAAGGTTTTAATTATGGGTTTTTTGTTGTTGGATTTTATATTACGACCTTTATTTATAAATAAAAAAATTCTTTTATTAGCTTTCTAGAACAGAATTATTGGAATGAAGTAACAGTAGTCAATTTCCAATTTCCAAATGAGTAAAACAGTATAAAAACAAACACAGAAACACAGTGGTTATAAAATAATATTTTTTCTGTGTACTCAACAAACTACGTAAAAGAAAACTCAATTTCGAAAACAGAAGATCCAGACAGTAGTATAAAAAAAATTGGAAAAATTCAATTTTCATTTTTAAGACACACTGTATTTCTATTAAGGACTAAGGGAGTTGGTTGGGGAGTAGATCAACCAACCACATAACCGTCTTGATTAATAGACTACGATCCCCAGCATTTAGGAGTTCGCAAGTTCTATATACACTAGGGGGGACGAAATAATCTGATAACGACTTTATATTGCCCCGCGCTAACGACAACTTACCCGTTGACACTGATTTAATGTGCTTAGATGGTTTTTGTGGGCAAGCGTATTTGCTCTTGTGTTCCACGACTAAAGATTACAACTGTCGAGTATCAAGACATAGAGATAAGCCATTAAATTCGGTTATTTAATTTGGAAGTTGAAGTAAATTTTATATACAGGGTGTTTTTGTATTATTGTCTCGATATGCTGAAAATTGAGTTGTTTGGATAGTTTACCCAATTACATTGAAAAAATTTATTATTATAATTTTTAGGATATCTGAGATTGGTATGGCGTTATAGGAATAAAATAAAATCAAATATATTGCATAAAGGTAACTAGTTTTATAATATCTGACTGTAGATGCAAAGTATCTGGCTGTGTACAGGGTATCCCATTTTGGGTACTTTTGCGGGGTATCTCCGTTATTTTTAACGTTAGCGTAATGCGGTTTTCGCGACAGTGTGCTACTTTTTCGTGAAAATAGCGATGTTAAAAAATTCCAAAGCCCTTAGTTTTAAGGATATAGGCCATTTTTGAAAATTCGACATTTTGGGACCCCCCTTGTATTTCGGTTATTCTTTAATTTATCGAATATGTAAAAAAACAGTTTTATAGATTTTTTTCCGTAGAATGCAGTGGCGTAGATTATTTTTTTTAATATTTACTGTTTTTAAGTTATAAGCCAAACTTATGTTTTTTTCAGTGTGTCACCCCAAACACACTGAAGCTAATAGACCAAAGGAAAAAAACTGCCAGAGACTCAAATGAATACAGGGAGATATGTAAAACAATAAACAAAGAATGTCGAAAAGACCTAAGATCTCATAATAATCAGCTAATAGAAAGAGCTATTGAAAAAAACTCAAACATGAAAGTACTCAGGTCAAATATGTCTGGAGGAAGGAAAACACTTTTTAAAATAAAAAATAAAAATGGGGAAACGGTTACAGATAGACAAGGTGTAATAAATGTCATTCAAGACTTCTACAAGGACTTGTATACATCAACCCTACCTAAACCAAACATCGCCTGGCAAGAAATTCGGAACGTTGGATCCGAAGATATACCAGAAGTAAACAGAAACGAGCTAAGAAAGGCCCTGAAACAAATGAAAAATAGAAAAGCACCTGGAGAAGACCGCGTTACCGCTGAGATGCTAAAAATGTGAGGAGCAGCGCTTGAGCATGCCCTTTGTCTCCTTTTAAACAAATGTATTAACGAAGAGAAAATACCGGAATCTTGGCAAAATGGCGAGATTGTTTTAATCTTCAAAAAAGGGGACAACACCAATATTGCAAACTATCGACCGATCAGTCTTCTTTCACACTTGTACAAGCTTCTCACAAAAGTTTTGACCAACCGGCTGACAAATAAACTTGATTTCTATCAACCAGTCGAGCAAGCAGGATTCAGGAAGGAATTTAGTACAAATGACCATCTACAAACCGTCCGTACTCTAATAGAGAAATGCTCCGAGTATAACATAACTCTGCACATGGCGTTCGTCGATTACGAGAAGGCGTTCGATTCTGTCGAGACCTGGGCTGTCCTGAACGCAATGGACGAGGCAAGAATTGACACAAGATACTCCAAACTTATAAAACACATCTACGACAACGCAACACTACAAGTGACCATCAACGAAGAAGCATCAACAAATAAGATCAAGATAGAAAAGGGGGTCCGCCAAGGAGATACCATATCCCCCAAGCTCTTCACGATGGCACTAGAAAGCTCGTTTAAAAAGCTGCCATGGGGTAATAAAGGTATCAACGTAGATGGAGCTCGACTAAGTCACCTGCGATTTGCTGATGATATTGTTGTCATTAGTGATGACATCAACGAGCTAAAAGATATGTTGGAAGAACTGCAAGAAACATCAAAACAAATCGGACTCAAGATGAATCTAAACAAAACCAAAATAATGACCAACGAACAAACAGTAATAACTATAGAAGGCCACGCTCTCGAAAACGTCGAGGAATACATATACCTGGGCCACGCTGTCAGACTGGGAAAACAAAACCAAACAGCCGAAATATCCCGGAGAACAAGACTTAGCTGGGCAGCATTCGGAAGACTAGGATACATTTTAAAATCCCAAAGCATCCCAATTAATCTTAAGCGGAAAGTCTACGAGGCTTGCATATTACCCGTTACAACATATGGACTCGAGACCATGACGCTGACAAAGAGGAGCGCAGAAAGACTCAGAACAACCCAGAGAGCCATGGAGCGCGCCATGCTGGGAACTAGCTTAAGTGACCACATTAGAAACGATGAGATTCGAAGAAGGACAAAGGTAACGGATGTTATGAGAAGAGTAGCCGAACTAAAATGGAGATGGGCGGGTCACGTTGCAAGGCAAGACCCATCTAGATGGACTAACAAAATCATGCAATGGCGCCCAAGAGCCACAAAAAGAAATGCGGAAAGACCACCAACGCGGTGGCGGGACGACATCCAACGAATAGCAGGGAGAAACTGGCTCCAAACTGCCCTAGATAGACAAACATGGAAAGCACTGGAAGAGGCCTACATTCAGGAGTGGATAGATACAGGCTAGAGAAGAAGAAGAAGAAGAAGAAGAAGATGTTTTTTTAATGGAATACCCTGTATATATATGCACTAATAAATTTGTCTTCTTTTTACCTTTTCAAAAATATATAATGGTATGCACTTTTTTTTAAGAAACATACAAATAAATGACAATTTTCTAAAATTAAGGACATAAATTTATTAATAGGCCATGAATAACAATAACAAAGATAAAATTTACACAAATCACTAACAAAGAATTGGATTCATTGCAAATACATTGGATGCAATCAAAATATACCTATTGAGATAAAAGCATAATATTAAAAAAAAATACACTACAACAATATAGCTCCAATTTTTACAACATAAGCTTGTTTTGTAGCATAAAGCAACAAAACATACAAAACAAAAAACTCAACTGTATTTAACAAAAAGAAAAAAAAAATTAAAGGTAATGTTCAAAATGATGACCATTCTCTCGAATGCAAAATTGGCATATTTTTGTGATTCTTTTAATGGCATTAAATAGAACCATTGGTCGCCTTCGCAGATTTTGAAAGGCTAAATTAATTGCCTCTCGAAGTTCGGCAATTCCATCATAACCTGTTTTATACCCTTCATTTTGTAGATACCCCCATAAAAAAATCCAAATTTGAAAGATCTGGAGATCGTGGGGACCATCTTACAGGTCCGCTGGTACCTATCCATCTTTGCGGAAAATTATTCTCAAGAAATTCCCTTACTAGCCTTGAATGATGACTAGGAGCACCATCTTGTTGCTGTATCTTGTTTGCCATCTTGTTGTTAAGTAAACTGCATTATATTGTGCTAGCGGAATATTTTCTAGCAGTTTAGGAATAACTTCCTCAAGGATTTTTAGGTATCTACGTGCTGTAAGACCTTCTTCAAAAATCCGATAAACTATTTTTCTGCCGAAAATAAAACAAGACAAGACACCCCAACTCCAACACGTCCCTGTTGTGTCCTTTCGAACAATAAATGCTGATTTTCTGTTTTCCAATTCCTGGTATTGTGACGATTCAAAATGCCCGCACTTGAAAAAAAAACATTCATCTGACCAAATAACAAGTCTGCCGAACAAATCATTAGCTTCGATTTGTTGTAGATACCACCGGCAAAATAGTGCCCGGCGCTCAGCATCGCCAGGATGCAACTGTTGCACAATACTAAATTTATACGGATGATACTTGTATTTTTTAGGATCCTTTGAGCATTAATTTTTGATACACCAATATCTTTCTCAATTTTTCTGCATGAGGACGAAGGTGTTGCTTCAATATATCCCAAAACATCTATTTTTTTTCTTTCCCTATTCTCCTTGTTATAGGTTTTCGGACGCGGGTGAACAAAGGTACGTGTTCAACTAAATTTGCTTTTAAGCGAGCAAATATCTCAATAAAGGGTTGTCGCCTCTCTGGATATCTAACAAACACAAATTTATAATCGTAATTTAAATTTTAGTACCCATTATCGCTTACTTACCTTTGAAAATATAACGCCGAAGCTTCTTCAGAATATTCGTTACTTTGTAAAAAACATACCAACATATTTTCCGTAATTTTTCATACGCTGCCATTTTCCAAAGAATTTATTAGATAAAGAAAAAAGGAAATACTTACAATACAAATATTTGACTTAAGAAACCGTAAAATATAAATATTTGACATTTAGTTGACTTTTGTTTTGTTATCAACAAGAGTCATGGCCTACTAATAAATGTCCTTAATTTTAAAAAATTGTCATTTATTTGTATGATTCTTAAAAAAAAGTGCATACCATTATATATTTTTGAAAAGGTAAGAAGAAGACAAATTTATTAGTGCATATATATACAGGGTGTTTCATTAAAAAAACATAAGTTTGACTTATAACTCAAAAACAGTAAATATTAAAAATAAAATAATCTACGCTGCTGCATTCTACGGAAAAAAATCTATAAAACTGTTTTTTTTTACATATTCGATAAGTTAAAGAATAACCGAAATACAAGGGGGGTCCCAAAATGTCGAATTTTCAAAAATGGCCTATATCTTAAAAACTAAGAGGGCTTTGGAATTTTTGTTAACGGCATCGTTATTTTCACGAAAGTAGCACACTGTCGCGAAAACCGCATCCCGCTAACGTTAAAAATAACGGAGATACCCCGCAAAAGTACCCAAAATGGGACACCCTGTACAATATATTGTTATGAAATTTTAAATACGCTAATCAATCTCATTTGATTCCCCTTATTTAGTTTATAGTGTGTTTAAGTCTAATTTTTCAGGTTCCGTTTTCTTTATTGAATTTTGAAGGCTGTTTCGGTGCGGAAGTGTCTCCAAGCCTTATCAAGTGTAAAGTAGCAACAATTATTCTAGCGGCTTATATAAGTACCGGGTGTACAACTAAGAGAGGTCGCCGGCCATATCTGAGTAACTAGTCATCACATAGCACAGCGTAGGGAATAAAATATTTATCATAAATTTATCATAAAGCTGCAAAGAGAAATTGCTGGAAACTATTTAGAAGTTCGTACGATGACTGCTAAGGGGCGTATTACAAAATTGAAATAGAAAAAATTGGTTTTATCCTTATATTGGTTATTTATCCTAGAGAATGAAGGATGCCATTTTAAAGTATGATAAATTCTAAGCATTTTTTATTTAATTTTTTTTTCTTATCTATCAAATAATAGGTGGGGGAAGGGTTGAATATTTATATCTAAAATTCTTGATTACTTTTGATTGGCCTAACGAATTTTAACGAGCTTGTTTTTGTTTTAAAGGGTAATTATTAGGCTTTTATGTGGTATAATTATTTAACCGTTTTAGTTGTTTTATTGAGCGCTAGAGGGCGGTTTGTTTTAATTTGGATTTTTTCAGCGATTTTCTGGCAAATATTAAATACAACTATGCAATTTTTTTCCATTTAGGCTAAAAGAGCATGAAAAAACATAGAAACTGGCGCAAACCGCAACTTGATATCTGATTTTATTCCGAAATTATAAATTAAAATATTTTTGACCAATGAAATCTGTCGCCGCGCCTGCATTATTGCCTCACGGGTTAGTAGTAAGCTTTGGAAACAAATGAATTTGATAAATATGTTCGTGGCCATGATAAAACGTTTATGATCAACGTCAAATATAACGTCGAAGACAGTTTTTGAAATCATTTAAATTTTTAAGAACGTAATTCCAAACGACATATAAACGGCTTTTGATGTGCTAACAGTGTATTTTGAGTTGATGCAAAATGCACGCTTGGCAGCCCGTATATATGCCCAAAGACATCCTGACAGAAGAACTATAAACAGAGTCTTTACCGGTTTAGCTAACAGGCTAAGAAATATTAAAAAGTATTCGCGGCAATATTCATCGAAGACGAAAGCGAGGGCGCATAGAGGTAAAATGTTTTGGCATATATTTAATTAAACCCTTACATAAGCATCCAAAATATTTCTAGGGAATTGGGAATATCCCGCGATACAGTAGAAAATATTTTGAAAGAGCACAGGTACCTATTTTTATTTATTACAACACTAATAAGCATCCTAATATATTATATTTATTTTTTTTTACTTCGTCCATATCACTTGGTTCTGCACCAGGCGCTTCTCGAAAAAGACTTTGATAACAGACTCAATTTCTGTCATTGGCTGTTGAATGATTGGAGAAGATACCCGATTTATCTTGAAGATATGATGGACGGGCGAGGCCTCATTTAGCAGTGATTGTGGTGTAACCCTGCATAATACTCGTACGTTCGTTTTCGGGTCCACTTTCGGTATTCTTTTGTCCTTGTGTTCGAACTTAAAAGCAGTTTTGATGTTGAATTTTCTGGCAACTCTCGGGATTTTCTCCGAAGTTCCCTTGATGCACAGAATCGTTAGATATCCTGTAGTATTTTCGAGTTGCTGTAAACTCCTTCCTTATTATTTCTGCTACTTTTCTAATAGTGGTCTTTATTAGTTTACTTAAATACCCATTTTGCTGTAAATCTTTGGTGATATTGCGGCTGTACTCCTATATATGAATTTAATGATTCCCATGTTTGTTGAACCAGGATGATTGTACTTATAGTGAAGGAATGGTCCGGTGTGTGTGTGTGTGTGTTGTTTACGATAAACAGATAATTAGAGGTCCATTGTCCTTCACAAAAACATCTAATCTCTCTAATCTGTCACTGACATATTAAAGGTGTAACTAGGGTTTGGATTCAGCCATCCTTAAGCGTGCTCTTTCAACTACTTCATATGTATATGTTGGTTACCACTGGAGATACTAATAAGCCCATTGGAAGTCATTCGCCCTGGGCATAAAACCTATCTTTAATTTGACAGTAGGGTTACTAAGACAAATCTCCAAAATGTCCAATAATCCCCCTAGTGGAATTCCAGTGGGATCTGCGTGATATGTTGCATCTGAGAATCTCCGATGGAAATATTGATAAAAACTGTCAACATTAAACCTTCCGAGTTGATTGGTGCTTTTAACGTTGGTGAAATTTGACGGAATAAGCTGAGTTTCGTCCAAAGCAGTCTGTGTTCCCTTGTAGTGGCTGAATAATGTTCAACATGAATTTGGCAAGTTCCGATGTTGGCAAATCCCTGAAGCTGCAGATAGTTCGCAAACGCATTCCCTCTTTATATCACACAAAAGATCAAATGTTAGAATTCACTACTTTACCACTTTCAAAAACCAATTTTGGTTATTAAATTTTCCTGAATTTTCTATAGCTGTTTGCTTTGACTATCCAATATCTTCTTTTGAAATTATTGGTTTCCAGGCAGAAGCAGTGTAGAAGCTTTTAAGTATAATAATATTTCATGGGGCTTTAAGATGAACGTCATTTCATGGCATTTTAATTAGTTTTTGTGTAGCTTGGAACAGTCGACGCGAGTCAGGTGAAAGTTTTGTAATTTGCCATTGTCAATAAAAAAAGTATGTTCCTGATATAAAATTATATTCCTGTGGCAAGTGTTTTCCAAAAGTCTATTTCTGGGCTAAGTTAGAATATGTCATGTGTTATCAGAACCTTAAAGCAACTAGAGACCAGATCCAAAAAAAGGCTGACAGTTTATATCGGTAAGATAGGGGCTTAGATTAAAAGGCTAGAATTTCGCATTGTGAGGGAGATCACAGTTTGTTTGCAACATCTCTGATACCAAAAGCTTATGTAAAAATGTGCAAAAAAAAAACACTTTATAATATTTATATTATATTACTTTGACAGGCAAAAACTATACTACTGTTCCGCTTAAATAAAATATGAAGCATTTTCCTAATGAATTATGATAAGGTACTCTATAAAGAAGTCAATATTCAAAGTTAAATGGACGTAGTAAACGTATATTAGAGAAAAGGGGAACAACATCGCAACGCTGCTCGATCGCATTGATAATTCTACCGACACAAGGAAATTTTAGCAGTGACGTCGTCAAAAAATATTTACATGTAAAATCTTTATTAATAATAGGCTATGCTTTAAATATAAACAATATTACCGTTTAATAACTCTTTACGCATTTTTTTAACGTACTTAATTAGAGTAAAGGTTTCTAATAACAAGCATTTTTATGGGAATTAAATATTTTATAATTATTATAAATTTTTTAATAATTCATATTTTAGGATATAAATGTTTAATATTTTAATACGCCAATTTTCTGCTCAGACAATAAAAGAACATAAAATCAGTACCTATGTACTGTTAATAAAAACCGTGGAAAAAATGGAGCTTTTTATTCTTTATAGTCTAGTAATAGATAGGTATTTTCAAAAAAATCAATCATTTTAAAAATATAAGGATCCTTGTATTTCATACACACTTCAAATTCAAGTTTGTATTTAGGTTTATTTCTAGAATCTCCTATTCTACATTTATGATGACGGTTCTCCCTTGATATGATGTTATGACATTATAGGTATTTACTTGTGAAAAGATTGTCTTAAATCGCTTTTTTTCCATGATGCGCCGCAAACGGCCAAACGAAAAAAACACAGAACTTCACAAATGGCGAGTGTAAACACAAGGCCGTTTGACGAGATGACATTTTGCGTATTCCTGAGCTTTTGCTTGCGGTTGCCATTCCACATTTATTAAAAGCGATTTTAGGAATAAACATGTTAATATTTTTTTTGATAAATAAGATGTTATTTTTGCTCTTAGAATAGGTTATATTTATTTTTATTTGTTATTTTTAATCCAAAATCCAATGCAAATAAGTTACATTAACATTATTATACCTGTTAATATACAGCTGAAATTTCCTCTTCTGAAAATGTATGTAAACTTGACAACAAAGAAACAATGAATATTTCCTAAAACAAAACAACCCATTACCCCTGAGCACGTGTTGAACTCAAACAAAATTGTAGTTTACTTATTTTAGTCTTTCAATTTTCTAAGGATGGGAGCAATGTTCTTTTATCATTGCAGAAAAGCCCTTAACATTTACTTGATCTCCAATGATAATTTTTTACTCCTTTAAACTCAAATTTGGCTTTTTTTTTTAAAAGACCCTCCGCTTTTTGAAGCCTAGGGAGTTTGATATATTTTTTCCTAAATTAATAAAGAAGACAAACGTCGTTCTATTATCGCGATGGCGTTAACACGTTTTTTACTATGAGTATGTGAAATATAATGAGTTATATTAAAATATCTCTAAATAATATTGTCAAAAAAGCTACAAAAGGGGTCCATACTGGAAATTTCTGATCTAAAATAAATGATTGTCTCCTGCCCCCAGTGCTTTTCGCGATGTCTTTTCGACACGCCCTGCCGGTTAGCGGGTGCCACTAATTGATATACTGCTGGGGGGCGCTCGTCATGCCGCTGCTCCGTCAGTTCTCTTTGTTGGTGAGAAAATGGATTTCCATTGGATGTATCACGTGATTTATCGCGATCCCCTGTCGAACTGTCCTAAGTTATGATATGTGTCGATTACGGTAGCAGCTAGGGCATCAGTATATCACTACATATACATATACGTATGTACGTGATACATGTTTGTGTTTTACTTTTATTTTTTTGCCTAATTCAGTTTTGGATGATTTTAGGTTAAAGTGAGAGAGATGTTATGCTCACAAAAATTGCTTTATTTTGATATTAGAATGATATTTGCATTTAAAGTATGTGAAATCCAAGTCCTATATGTTAATAAAAATCAGTTTTGCGGGTAACTTCTCACAAATTTTATTAAAAATTCAAAGTAACGTTAAAACGTGATTTATGGCTAAAGGTAAGATGAGGTGTCTTTTTGGGTATAAAATCAGTAATTTCAAAAAAACGTAATTTATTTACTCAAATTCTGCAAATTTTACAGTATTTAACGTAATTAAAAAAAGGAGTCGTAACATAATTGTCAATATTATATAATTTAATGATATGCCTTGAATCTTGTTTTAAATTATTTTAACAATGTAAAAATAATAATAATACTAGCATAAAAAATTATTTTAGATAAAAAATATGACTTATTATTGACATGAACATGTTATTCGGAAAAGCTTTACTTTTTGACCAAAAGAGTAATATTGAGGTACTCTATGTCAATCACGCAATTTTAACTTTAAGAATTGCAAATAATAACTCTAATATAAATCATAGAACAAAAAATACATATCCAGAGGGTACAAGCACTATCACCGACTGATTTTCCGTTAAGACTAAATTTTTGCTGTTGGATGCAACAAAAAATTGGCGCAAACCCCCAGTTTTTAAGACAAATATTCACGGATAAAGCAAATTTTTCCAGAGAAGTCATAATGAACTTTCACAATAATCACCTATGGGCGGATGAGAATCCACATGCAATTTTAGAAGCCCGTCATCAACATCAATTTTCTCTTAATGTATGGATTGGAATTGTCGCAGACCATTTGATAGGCCCATTCTTTTTGCTATTGAGGCTTATTGGAGAAGTTTATCGTCATTTCCTCGAACACGAATTACCCATACCTTGGAGAATATTCCATTGGAGTTAAGATTGCAAATGTACTTCATGCACGATGAAGCCCCACCTTATTTCAGTTTAGTTGCACGTGAGTATTTGAACACAGTGTATCCGAATCGTTGGATAGGCCCAGGAGAAACTGAACCTTGGCCTCCCAAATCTCCAGACCTTAATTCCTTGAATTTTTTTTTCCTTTGGGGTCACCTTAAACATTTGGTTTATACAACCGCAGCAGATACTGTGGAACAATTACGTAATCGCATTATCGCATCCTGTGAAACAATGAAACACACACCCGAAATATTTGAACCAGTTCGCCAATCGATGCGTCGTAGAATAGAGATTGCAGTTAGGGATTCACATTTTGAACAACTATTATAACTTATGTAGTTTTTTTTCACTAAATAAAAAATGTTTTGTAACAAAAAAATTTAAAAATAAAACTTAATAAAATATTGACATTTATTTTAAAGTTTCAAACGGCATTGAATAGTGAGTAAAAACTCCAGATTCCATATTTAAAGCTGACGATATCTCGAATCTAAAACGTAAAAATGTAATGCATTTATTATTTTAATTCCAAAAATCTCGGAAACGCTGGTAGCGACTTTGACCAAGATATCTTTTTTACGTAAAAAAAAATATTTAAGCAACCATAAGAACATTATCAGGCTTTAAAGTATAAAAAACTGTATATGTAGCGCCCTCTAGAAGTGAGAACGCTCGTAACATAAAATTTGAATTTACCATATCAAAAAAACCAAGATGCCAATTTTCAAATATCTGCATAACTACCAAAATTATTAAGAAAAAACAAAAATAAAAATAAAACTTTAACACCCTGTATCTTAGCAATTAAGCATTTGCGGACATAATGGACTTTTTTTATTTTTATTATTTTTAAGCAAGGAAACTCCGCCTGAATTTTTTCGCATTATTATTAAAACTCCTTGTATATGCAGAATAAACGGTTGGAGGTAGAATAGGTTTTTTTTACCTTAATCTACGACTCCACTGCAAGTATTAACTATTTTTTTAGTATTATATATTATAAAGTTTATAACAAAGTAGACAGACAACGGACTCAACTGTACGTAAAACTACTAAATTTGAAGTAGTTTTCATGTTAAAATAATGTTAAAACTAGACCTCATCGTTAACATATTTTTGGTTATAACGGTTTTAGGTAAGAAACATAATTATGCCTTCTGGTTTGACTTGTGGCTTGAAAGGTTCTGATCTCAGCAAAAATTTGTAGAAATAACATTTTGTGGGCTTTTATAAAATTATTATAGGCTAGGGTTTATTAGTGATTGATTAACTGGATCAGCCATTTTGATAGTTTTGAATGTGTAATCGAGACCTGGATCCAGATGTGTATTTCTAGACATTTAATTGGTTTACTTTACAGAGACGCTGAGTTAATAAAAGCATTTGCATAAATATATGATAACCGCTAACCGCTAATGCAGGAGTATCCTTTAAAGGTCCTATTAAGCTGATGAACCGCTGACATTTACAACTATTGAATAGTCAAGCTGATGGTGGTGCCATATGATGCAAGAATTAGTCACTCGAAATTTAGTTCTATACCTAAACACTATTTAATGATAGTTTACTTACCCCTTTTTACATCTACTTCGTTGTTGTCTCTTAACCTACTGTTATCTTGGATATTATCTTGATGGTTTCTTCCAGTAGAGGAAGCGTTATAAAGATCACTAAAGGCGCTTGCGTTGCCAAAAAATGAAGTTCTATCCTAAAAAACGACAATAAATATTATACTGATTATCTTAAGTTTAGGAGTCTTACTTGCAAGGCAGCCTTCGCTTTTTCCACGCTTTGCTTCAGTTGCTCAAAGGTACTGGGGTTACAAAATCTATAAGTTGGCCAGTCGCTGGCAGCGCTAAAGTCCTCAGTTTTAATGCCCAAAGGGCAAGTGGTGGTGGGCGTGCGTTTAAGTTCCAACGCCCCCTGGTAAGAGCATGAGCTCTCGTACATTTTTCGACGGATATTTCGCTTACGTCTAAAAAGTAAGATGATTGCAGTTGATATAGAGTGAGCAATAAAATATCAAAAAAAGCATCTTCTTTATTATATTTTGTTTTATTTTATTGCACTAAAGGAATAGAAATAGTAAATTTGATCTCAAAGTTAATAAATATTTCTTTACATACATATTTTAGTTCGGTATATTTTGTGTTTTATATCCATATACAGAATAACTTTAGACTATGTATAATTTAAAATGTAAAAAAAAATTCACTGCAAGAGGTTATAAAAAAAATTAATAATTATACGATAATTCACAAGATGTGGATAAAAAATCAAAGGTAATTTTACTCAGTTATTTTACTAAAAAAAAATAAAAGAAATTCAATGATATATACACATACAAACTGATCCCTGACTCAAGGAGTCAAAAGGAAAGGAAATAAATTCGAAAAAATAGTGGTTGGTTTGTTGTAACACAGGTATAAAATAATGTCGTGGCGGTGCTGTAATAGAATATTATTATACTTGCCTCCGCTGATATTGGTTTCGATAAGCCCAAAAATTCCCGCTGAATAATGAAATTTCATTGTTAAGTGGAATTTTTTGATCTTATCAAAACCAAATATAAGAAAAGTTTATTACATATTCATAATTTTGCACCCAAATTTTTTTACGTCCAAAGATGCTTACCTATTAGCATCACTAACACTATCGCATTGGCATGAATTATAATTGGATTAATTTGCGGCATCTATTATACCTCAATTAAATTATTGTATTATAGACTTATTGTACTTACATTAAAGTGAATATAACGAAAGGTTAAAAATTTAAGTTCAAATATCTTTTAAATATGTGAATAATTCTATGTTCTTCTTTTTTACAATATTTGAACGTATTAGATAGTATTTTCTAAATTGATATTTAATATAAGTGACATAATACCCAAAATAAGTGACTTAATTTTTTTTTTGTTAAGCAAATATTAACGATATATCTTTTAACGAGTTAAATTCAGATATCGACGAACGGACTTTTAAAAAACATTTATTGATACAAAAGGGCCTTAAAACTAGGTGAACAGAAATATGAACAGCAACGGTATTAGCCGAGGCTTTGACACAATATTAATGCTAACGATAAATTACAAGCGATTTCTTAAATATAAAAATAGTCCTAAGCTAAGCATTTTATAATGTAATATAAACAATTAATTGTGGTTTGAGGATATGTCTCCTCCACCCTCAGTTCTGTCAACGTCCTCGTTGACAAGTCTCTGCAGGATTCTTAAAGGGATGGCCTTCTTTCTTCCTTGTTTTTGCCAATGGTAGATGATCAATGCTAAGCAGCATAAAAGAATGATTGATATTGTCGTAAGAACATAATTGTGCATTGGAACATGTTGTGCTAGGTCATGGAAATGTATTGGTTTGATGATATCTTCTTGGATTTTCTTAGGGTCTTGAAGATGTCTAATTTCTAGATTGATTGAATTATTGGTGTTTGGGACTTTTATAATTTTTGGAATTATGACTGAAATATTGTTGATGGCTAATGAGTATTTGTGTTGATTAATTATTACGTCACATTGACTTTGAATAAGGTTGCAGTCTTGGAGTATAATCTTCTGAAACTGGAAGCAATCTTCATAAATTGTTTCAGGGCTTTTTGTACAAAATAGGAGTGCATTTCTATAAGTTAAGGTATGTACCTTAAAATTGTTTAGAACAGTGGCATACTGACAATTTTTGGGTAAAATACATCCATTGGCAATTGGTCCAGAGCAGATCCATTGTGAGTTGACTTCTTCGCATTGGCTATACCATAGTTCGTTGCAATAGTATTTACTAGGACTTATAATTAATTTTGATTCATTATTTGGCACAGGATAAACTAATTCTAAATTACATACATTTTGTTCAAATATGGGTATCTTAATTGCTAGAATTGCCATTTCATTTAAAATTAAAAGGCCGGTTTTACAGATTAAGGTTAATTCCGATAAATGCTTAATTGGCCATAGTGCATTTTTAGGATAGTGAACTTTCAAGTATTGCCATATTTCATTGATTTGTTTTAATGTTAAAATTTCGAGATCTAAAGTTTCTAGGTGTCCAAAAGATAAAATACGTAATATTTTTTCTAAAAATTGATTTAAGTTGGTAATCTGAATATATTGACTTTGCAGATTTAACATTAAATTAGACTGGGTATTTGATTTAGAAATTTCATTACGTATGTTTTTCGAGTTCTCGTTAATCGTGTGAATATTATTTTTAAACTCTTGCATTATATTTCCTGCGAATGAACTAAGGTCGTTGATTTTGTGCATAGACTCAAGCTGATTAAATTTCAATATTTGCAAATTCTGGGTAATAACCTCTAGGTCATTGTTATCTAAGTTTCCTGTAATGAACTTGATACCACTTCCTAGGTAGTTTATTAAACCTCGTTTTTTTCGATTCTGCATAATATTTAAGTTTTTTTCGTCAAATACATTTAACTTTGCGAAAGTGTCATATGTATCATTTAATGCTTTAGAAGTCAAATAAAATTGTGATTTAATTAAAATACTATTTTGATTATTTACAGAGGGTTGCATAATTAATAAATTGGTAAATAATTGGGATAACGAATACTTAAGGCTACTTATATTAAAGGGTATATATGTAGTATGATATTGACTTATTACTAAAGAGGGAGCAACTTCTTCTATATAATATCCATTATTGTGGAGTTTGTGCACCTGAAGTGCTTGGCAAGGGCTCGTTTGATTGAGTAGGGCCAGGATCAGGGTCGGGATCAGGTGGCTGAAAAGGTATAGATTTTTTTCTAAGTCTTTTGATTTTTCTAAGATGAGTAGATATTGGTTTTTTCTTAGCGGTACCTGTTATTTTATTTTTGTCTATTTGAGATACTTTTAGGGGTACGTACTGTGGGTTCATTTTATTTCTAAGGGTAGTTTTCTTATATACCGTATCATCTGGGAGTATTTCTGGAGGTTTTTCTGTATTGTTATTTTGTTTTTGAGTGTTTGTAGCTTGCTTGTTGTAAGCTGTTTTATAAATTTGTTCGTGGAATGGTAGTAACTCCTTTTTTCGTCTGTCATTATATTGCTCAAATAAGGTTAGGTCGTTATCGATGTTCGGTTCGTTTACGTAAGGGCCATATAATATGGAAAAGGGCGAGTGACCTGTTGTCGAGTGAATACTTTGATGGTAGATTAAGACTGCGGAAGTCATGAGATTTTGAGGGGTTTCATCGGGATTTTGCATCTTCAGAATTCTTAGTTTTTCTAAAAGTGTGGAATGCAATCTTTCTACAGGACTGTTGGAGGAAGAATTTCCTGGAGTAGTGTAATGAACTTCTATACAGAAAAGTTGACAGAATTCTTTGAATAAATTATTTTGAAATTCCTTACCCTGGTCTGTGACGATTTTTAAGGGGGTGTTATGATGTGAAAAGTAATGACGTAGTTTGCTTAAAATAGTAAGGGCGTTTTTATCAGTTATAAAATAGGCTTGGGCATATTTCGAGAATGAATCTATTATTGTTAGAAACTGACAATTTGAAAACTGGAAAATGTCTAAGTGAAGTGTCTTAAATGGTTTTTCAGAGAGCAAGGGTCCTTCGTAAGCGATTTTGTAAGGGTGTCTTTCATATTTATTTTGAAGGCATATTTCACATGAATTAATAAAATTAGTTATCGAATCTCGTAGTTTAGGCCAATAATATTTTTGTTTAATATGGTTATATGTTTCTGTTATACCGTTATGGTTACTTTTGTGATAATTGGCTAAAATTTCCTTTTGTTGAGTCTGGTCAGTCACGTCAAGGACGTAAGTGCTGGCAAAAACTAGTTTAACGGTTGTATTTAGATTAGAAAATACTTGTCTTCGAAACTCGAGTTTTAATTCGTCATTTTTAATAAATATAGTAAAGGTAACATCTGGTTTAATTATGTCCTTGATAATTTTTAAAATGTGTTGTTCCTGATTTTCTTTTGAAATTTTTACAAAATGATGGTTTTTATTAAAAGGTTTAGTGTAGGTGTGTTTAAATTCATCGCCGTAGTCGATGACAAGACGATTTGATGCATAATTGAGGGGTAATTCTGATATTGGGATATTCTTTCCTTCTGTATCATTATTGGAGTGTGCAGTGACGTCAGAATCGTCGTCGTTTGCGACAGGGTTAACAGGGTTTGAGATGTTTTGGGCTGGAGCGTCTTCTTTGTATCTTTCATTAAAGACAAAGTCGGCTAAGTCAAAATCGGATAAGTTGGCAACTGTATTGTCAACATTTGGGACATTAGACTGTGAATCGGTATCATTTGTTTCAAGAGTGTTAAGATTAATGCGGGAGAGAGCATCTGCTACTAGATTCTCTTTTCCTTTTTTATAGTGAATTTCGAAATTGTATTCCTCTAGTTTTATTTTCCAACGAATTAATCGGGAGTTGGGTTCTCTGATTTTTGAAAGCCAAACTAGGGGATTATGGTCAGTTTCAATTAGGAATTTTTGGCCATATAAGTATGGACGAAAATGTTTGGTCGAGTCCACTATTGCGAGAAGTTCTTTCTCTATAGTTGAGTAGTTTTTTTCTGCCGAATTTAGGGTTCTGGAAAAGAATGCAATTGGGTGGTCATTTTGCGATAGCACACTGCCTATGGCTATGTTGGAGGCGTCGGTGGTGAGCTTAAAGGGTTTTGTGAAATCAGGGTATTGCAAGATAGGGGAATTGGATATGAGTTCTTTGCATTTTAAAAAGGCATTTTTATACTCTAAATTTTCTATATCAATTTGAGTATTTTTCCGTAGACATCTCGTTAAAGGAAAGGTAATTTTGGCGAAATTTTTGATAAATCGGCGATAGTAGCCTACAAGCCCTAAAAAGGCTTTAATTTCTTTCTGATTTCTTGGTATCGGGTAACGTTGGATTACTTCAATTTTTAAAGGATTGGGTTTTATTCCCTCGGAGGTAATGATGTGTCCTAGGAAAGCTACCTCTTTACTCAGGAATTCTGACTTATCAGGCTGTATTTTGAGATTAACTTCCCTTACTTTTTTAAATATCTGACGTATATGATCTATGTGTTCAGATAGGGATTTAGAAAAAATAACTATGTCATCCATGTAGACAAAGCAAAATTTGTATAAGTAATCACGGAAAACTTCATCCATCATACGTTGGAACGTAGCGGGTGCATTTTTGAGGCCGAAGGGCATTCTGAGGTATTCATAGTGACCATTGTTGACAGTAAAGGCCGTTTTTTCAATAGAATCGGGATCCATTTCTATTTGATGGAATCCTTGGGCTAGATCTAGGGTCGTGAAGTACGTGCATTTTCCGAGATTATCTAAAATTTCATCTATTCGGGGAAGAGGCCATTTTTCTTCTATTGTCTCATTGTTAAGGGATGTATAGTTTATCACCATCCTATGTTTCTGGATGCCTGAAGCATCGGGCTTTTTTGGGACTATCCACACGGGTGCGGAATACGGAGATATTGAAGGACGAATTATTTTGTTCTCTAGTAATTTCTGAATTTGGGATTGTATCTCAATATTCATTAGAGGGGGATGTCGGAAGGATTTTACATAGATAGGTCTGTCTGTTTTAGTTCGAATTTTATGTTTGGTTTGGCTGGTAAAACTGAGGTCACATCCTTCGTGATACATTATGTCTTTGTATTCATGACATAAAGGTAAAATTTTTGATTTTTCGAGAGGGGTTAAGTGATCGAAACGTAAGATGTTTTCAGGGTTGAATTTTTCTAAAATTGGGTATGATGGGTCTAGTATATCAAATTGATCTTGGGGTATGACTTTCATCCTTTGATGAAAATTTACGTGGACGGTAGGCGTGGGGTTGGGAATAGTGCAAAAGCCATTTTCAACTTTTACTAAACTGTCAGGTATAATATGATTTTTTATGTCAAACGAGGGCAAAATAGCGACACCATTTTCGAAATTTACTGGTATTTTTAAAAAGTTATTATTAAAGTTGTGTATCGGATGCAAGAGGGGTTTATTGTAAGCCAAGGAGAAGGGTATTATTATATTTTCCAACTTAAGGGTTTTGCTTTCATAATCTAGCAAGGCTTTTAAGTTTTTAAGATCTTTTGATCCTATTAAGGCATCGAAATCGTTATGCCAATTCAGTACTCTCATTCTAAGTTCGTTTTTTATGCCTAGTTCTTCTAGCAAGGAAATTTTTAAATTTTTGGTTTCTTTATAAGTGTTCTTGCATGCAGTTACTTCGAAAGGTTCGATAAATATTTTGTCGGAATATTTGTTTGCAATTTTAGGAGATATGATAGAGTCAGAGGCACCGGAGTCAATTAAAATTGTCAAGTGCTTTTGTGGTAAATAAAAGTATGGGAGCTCAATTTGTTGTGCTACGTTATTTAAGTTGATGGTAGATCTGGGCCTGATTTCGGAAAATTTGCGAAATTATCAATTTCGAAATTTTGTTCGGAAGTGGGGTAGTGATTTTGGTCATTAGGATTCGTTAAGGTGGGATCGAAAGAGGTTTCTTCATATTGAAGGTTTGGCTCGTAATATTCAGAATAATGTTGGGGTGAATAATCGGTATAATGTTCAGACTGGTTATCTTCGACATAAGGCACATCGGGATAAGAGTTAGCGTTGGTCTCAATGTTAGTTAACTCTTGGGACACAAAATTTCGGGGGCCTGATGATTGGAAAAAGTTTGGTTGTCGAAAAGGCATTCTTTGTTGATACTGCCTAGAGGGTCCAGTTATGGAGATTGACATTGGAGTAGGGGGGTCTAATTTTGGTTTATTATGATTTTGGGGAGCGAAGACATTTCTTGGTTTTCCAAAAACTTGAGCATTTGTCGGATAATGTCTTTGAACTGGTCTAGGTCGAATTTGTATGGGTTGACTGGGAAATTGTTGTTGGGGGAATGTCATGGGGGGTTGATTCTGGGGTAGTAATCTTACGGGACTTTGGAAGCTATTTTGTTTTACATAGGAATTATGGTTATTATTATTAGTAAATTGGTTATTATGAACATTAGACAGATTTGAAAAATTTACCTGTGATTCAATCATATTATAGTTAATTACATGCGTATATGCATCATCAAGTGTATTAGGGCGTTGTAACATTAACATCGTTTTTAATGTCTGAGGCGAATTGGCTGTCAGAATTAAAACCGAAGTTTTTTCTATTTGATTAATTAAAATTAATTTCGCATTTACGTCTGAGACTTCGCAATGTAATTTAGAAAAAATTCTTTGTACAAAGGATTTGAGTCTATCTACAAATTGTAATATGCTTTCATTTTTATTGATCTTAAAGTATTGTAATTGTTGGTGTAAAATTTGATAAGTGATAGGATCACCGAACTTTATCCTTAGGGCCTCTTTAATTGAAGGCCATGAATCTAAATCTGGTCTAGAAAGTAAAAAATCTCGAGCATTGTCAATTAACTTTGACTTAATGGCTGCTAAAACAACTTTATTTTGTTCAATACCATCAATTGTAAAATATAATTGGTAAAATTCATCTATGGATATTATAAAACTTTCCAAATGGTTTTGAATTCCAGAGAAGGTTGGTAAGAGAGAAGTGTGGAATCTTATGTTTTCCATTTTAATATTTAAATTAGGTTTAGATAAATTAGAATCTAAAGTTAAGTTATCTAATAGGTTACTTATGCTATCTAAATTATTTTGATCGGAAATATTTTGACTATTTAAATTAGAAATATTTGAATTTTCGTTTTCAACTACTAATCCTAAAGATGCCCTATTTCGTATTAATATGTTTTTTAATTTTTGCGACGGATATGGACTAGACATTAAATAATGGCAATTCAAACAAAAACTTACAGTACAATCAAGGGATGACCCATAGAGCTTGCACAGTAGAGGTTCACAACCAAAGGAGTCCCTATAAAGGCGTGGCTTGAATCGTTCTGGTCCAGATGAGATGTTTGGGAAGGCAGCACTTGGATCAGCTAGGTCCCTGACAACACGGTAGGCGGCTTAGCAGTTTCTCGGCTTGGTCTTCTCCAAAAGGGTCGCAGTACCAAGGGTTGCGGTACTTGGGGTTGGTCGATGTCTTCAGATTCTTGATGGATAGTGCACTAAGATTTGACAATCACTTTTACACAACGGTAAACCGATAAAGGGTAAAATTGCACTATCCTGTTCGCAGCGCCAGTTAAATTCAGATATCGACGAACGGACTTTTAAAAAACATTTATTGATACAAAAGGGCCTTAAAACTAGGTGAACAGAAATATGAACAGCAACGGTATTAGCCGAGGCTTTGACACAATATTAATGCTAACGATAAATTACAAGCGATTTCTTAAATATAAAAATAGTCCTAAGCTAAGCATTTTATAATGTAATATAAACAATTAATTGTGGTTTGAGGATATGTCTAACGTATATTGTATTTAAAAATTATAATTCAGGTTTAAAATATATTCAGGTCAAAAATGACACGTTTTAAGAAGTTGATACTCTCTTAAAATTTGATCGGTAAAACGATCATAAACTAACACATTATATAATGCCTAAAAATATTTACCACAATGATTTGATTCATTATCACTAGTGTCAAAAGGCCGCCAAAATGACATTTTTATTGTTCAAAAGTTGAGACGAAAGTAAATAAAACATCAACAGTATATAATAAATAGAATACCAACAAGAACTACATATAATATAAACGCGAAATCGATTTTAGGGTGAGCAAAGTCTGCACCATGCTTATTTTAATACAGTGACAAAATTGTTTTAATTATTACCATATACAAGACCTATATATTGTAACGAAATTCGGGAACACACTTTTATTGTCAACGTCAAAAACACTAACCTAACTCGCCTTGACTGTCGTTTAATTGTTTCCAAGGTAAAAACTGACTAAACAATTAAAACTGAATGAATTGTCACGAAGCGCGTCCTTTTTAAAACCCGATGGAACAGTTTCGAAATATTAAGAATTATCTTCATTGTTTTTGCCCAAAGAGACCAATAATTTTAGGAGAATACTGACAGTCAAAGCAAGCAAGTATACAAATTCTAGAAAATTTGAACTAAAGGGATTTACAATAATATAACCTAAATAACCTAAATTGGGGCCAAAATGGGGCTCTCGAACAAGATGAACTACTTAAAAACTAAACACTATAGCTAAAAATAATAAACCAAACGTAAGTAGAACCCTAAAGAAACCCTACGAATCAACTTTAACTACAGAATACTAAAAGAATTGTACAAAAACTGGGAGAATAATTAACGTATTTACATTTTCATAATACTGCTCCCCTCTCAAGTTTGATCGTCCCGATCAAACATGGGACCATCTGAGTCATGATAGGGCGCTAGCCGGACGATGTTTACAATTTTCATCTTCGTTGTCGGATGTCGCTGGATACGGTACACCACGTCGTTGATTCTGGTGACCACATTGAATGGACCTTCCCAATCCTTCTGAAGCTTTGGTGACTTGCCCTTCGTCCTCCATGGATTGTATAACCAGACTTTATCCCCAGGATTAAAACCGGTAGAATTTGCCTTTATGCCATAACGTGATTTCATTCTGTTACTTTCTAGATGAAGTTTATCCCGTGCTTGTTCGTGAACAATTTGTAAACGCTCTCGTAAATGGTCGACGTACTCCTCAAGGGTTTCAGACTTATGGGGTCTTCCAGTAATAATGTCCAAAGGTAAACGAAGTTCATCACCGTAGACAACTTTTGCCGGGCTTTTTCCAGTTGACTTATGGATAGAAGAACGATATGCCAATAGGAATGGTTGTATACAGGTATCCCAGTCGGTTTGCTTAGAGTTTACCACCATCCTCAAATAGGTTTCAAATGTGCGGTTAAATCTTTCAACCATTCCATCAGACTGAGGGTGTAGTGGGGTTGTACGGGTCTTATTGATTCCCAGCAATTGGCATACTTGTTGGAATATTTGTTACTCAAAGTTCCTTCCTTGGTCTGAATGTATCTCTCTGGGTACACCAAATCGACAAATCCAGTTCTGGAACAGCACTTCAGCTACTGTCGTTGCTTCTTGGTTTGGAATCGGATAAACCTCGGGCCACTTACTAAAGTAATCCATAGCAACAAGAGCATATCGGTTTCCGGAGCTACTAGTAGGAAAGGGTCCTGCTACGTCTATGGCAATTCGTTCAAAGCGTGCACCAACAAGATACTGCATCATCTTTCCTCTTGTCCGGGTTCTTGGGCCCTTGCTTGACGAACACTGCTCACACTGTCGGCACCAGCGTTCAACATCTTGATGACTATTCAGCCAGTAAAACCGTTCTCTCACTTTTGCCAAGGTCTTACTAACTCCAAAATGGCCTCCGCCGACACCGCCATGAACAGCTTCAAGAACTTCCGGAATCCGTTTTCGAGGAAGGACTGTCAGATATGTCTTTTTTTTTCCATCTACGCTTTTCCAGACTCTTTTCAACAATCCATCTTTTATAACCAATGAATTCCATTGAGACCAATAAGCTTTTAGTTCTGGAGATTTGTCAGAAATGTCTTACCATTCTGATTTTGAAATTTCTCGAGATTTCAGTTCGTAAATAAGACCAAATACTGAGTCATCACTTTGATCTTGGATTAAACTAGCTACATTCCACTCTTTAGAACTGTAAAGGCCAATTGCCACCTTGCTATTTGTCCTTCGGGGTTTTTAAACTGAAACAGCCATTTCAACGAAGCATGGTCAGTTCTCAGGATAAATCGTTGACCATACAAATATTTATGGAAATGTTCAATAGCTTTTACTGCTGCTAATAGCTCTCGTCTGGTGACACAATAGTTTCTTTCTGGTTTTGATAACGTTTTACTGAAATAAGCTATCACTTACTCGCCATCTTCATATTTTTGTGATAGAACGACCCCAATTCCAACATTACTTGCATCGGTATCCAAAATAAAAGTTTGTCCAGGAATCGGATATGTTAAAATTGGAGATGTGCATAGTACTCTTTTTAACCGTTGAAATGCTTCTTCACAGTCTGTTGACCAACTAAATACCATTTTGTCCTCCGTGAGCTTATGTAGAGGCTTTGCAAGATTAGCAAAATTTCTTACAAATCTTCTGTAATAGGTACAAAGGCCCAGAAAGCTTCTTAACTGGTGTTTGTCAGTGGGTCGTGGCCAATTTTCGATTGCCTCTACTTTATCTGGATCAGTCTTGACACCTTTATCTGATATTATATGGCCAAGGTATCGAACTTCTTTTTGAAATACGCAACATTTTTTAGGACTTAGCTTCAGGTTGGTCTCTCGCAGTTTAACAAATAACTTTTGAATATTCTTTAAATGATCTTCAAATATTTTTCCCAGTATGATGACGTCATCCAGATAAACTAAACATGATTCTCAAGTCATTCCACGTAAAACTGTTTCCATAAGTCTCTCAAAGGTAGCTGGAGCATTGCAGAGTCCAAAGGGCGTTACTGTAAACTGCCAAAGTCCTGTTCCAGTCGAGAATGCGGTCTTTTCCTTATCTTCTGGGTGTATCTTTACCTGCCAGTATCCACTCTTTAGATCGAGTGTTGAGAACCGTTGTGAACCTGATAGCGTGTCCAGGGTGTCGTCAATTCTTGGTAGGGGATAACTGTCTTTCTTGGTAATGTCATTCAGTCGCCGATAGTCTACACAAAATCTAGTGGATCCATCCTTTTTCTTCACTAGCACAACTGGAGATGTCCAAGGACTCTGAGAAGGTTCTATCACTCCTTGTGTCCTCATTTCCTGAAGCATTGAGGAAACTTCTCTTTGTTTAGCTATCGGAATTCTTCGAGGTGCTTGTTTAATCGGAGCATTGTCTTCAGTGTTAATTCGATGCTGCACCAAATCAGTTCTTCCCAGGTCTTTATCGTGCAAGGGAAACACATCTTGATATTCTTCAAGAAGACGTCACAATTTACTACACTGGTTCATGGTTAAATTCGCAGAAGATTCTTCAAATAGATTTTGTAAACATACAGGAAAAGGTCTGTTTGAATAACGACTTCTATCAGCATTTTTCATGACTGCCACTACTTCAGAGCATACGCCAATGTTCTATCCTTGTTTTAGGTGTTGATCATATCCTTTTAAATTTACTATTCGAACCAAAACAGTAGATTTCTTCTGCGTAGATAACGCCTTGGCTGGAAATATTCCTTGATCATATAGTTTGCAGTTTTCCATGGGCTCAATCAAAACAGTTTCTCCCTCTTTTCCTCCAGTTGTAGCATTAACCACCACCTCTGAATTTGCTGGTATGGTAATATCCTTGAATAACTTAACGACTCTGGTATTTACTTTATCTTCATATAGGTGGTGCATAAAAATCTCTTCATTTCTCGTCGTCAATATCCGGTTATGTACATCCATTTTAAACTGCTGAGCATTCATAACATCTAATCCTAATATAACATCATCCATGATTTCCGCCACTAGTACTGACTGTTGGAATGTTGTTAAGCCAATGGTGACTGTAGCTTCATGCAAAACAAGAATCGGGATCCTTTTTCCATTTGCAGACTCCAGAATTAAGTTGGATGGTGCTGAAAGCCTACAGTGTGCTACGATGTTCGGCTTCACGATAGTATGACTTGATCCTGTATCCACTACCATCTCACATTCACGGCCGCATATTTTTCCCGGTACTACCAAGCTCTCTCCAGGATGTGGCAGCCGGTTTAGTCTTATACGTGGGGCTTGGTAGCACCCAGCCAGCTTAAAGTTGAAGTTTTCCTGGTTCCTTGGATCTCTTAAAGGCTTGGGGCATTGACGTTTAAGGTGCCCCTCCTCATTGCAATTCCAGCATTGCAATGGTCTTTTAGGTTTCCTCGCTAATAATGATTCAATCTTCTTTAGGCGGTCTTCGAGATCACTTTCCAAAGTTCTGGACTCTGGCTCTTTATCTGACAAATATTGATTGTTGAACGGGCCGGGGTGCCGTTGAACGACTCGAATCGACCGTAAATATATACGGGGATCGATCACTAAATATCGTAATATATTTTGCAGTTTATTTTAATGCGTATATGCAGTATGTTGATTGTATTTTGTACATACTCAATTTTGGAGCTTGATCCGCTGCTTTAATGCACTCGAGGCTGATTTTACAACTCTGCCTCCATATTTATTTAAGAAGAAATTATTGAGAAGAAAAAGCTTTTTATACTACATTCACTTAAATTTAATTTTGCTTTTAAATAGTTACCTTTCATTTACCTCATCATAGGCTTACGTATAGTAGCTTAACCCCATGATATATTTTGATTTTTAACACTTTTTTATTATTCTAAGTTTACCTTGATATGTATGTTTTTAATACAGACGATTTAAGATTATTATAATTTCTATTTTGAATTAAAGGATCATTCAGTATCGTAATAATAATTCTCATATAAAATTAGTCAAATTAAGAACTTTTTAATTTAAGAGAATTTAAGAGCTTTAAATAAAAATATTATATTAGTGACGATCATATTAAAATATTGTCTTGTTTTTTAAATTCTTTTCATTATTATTTAAAGTAATGACAGTAAATATTAATGTTTTCATAGGATGGTCTAAGAATATATTATTTGGGAGGTCTATTATTAAAATATAATTTTACTTGCTTTTTACGATTACTTCATAATTTTCCATTCATTAAAAAGCTTAAATTTTCCCTAAAAAATATATTTTTCTCTATACATTTCTACCTTAATCTTTTAAAAGCATATTCCTAAAGAATAAGAGCCATAGTATTTTGAAGTAAATTTAATTTACATGGTACATTTTCTGGATCAACTAAATAGATACCAATTAGTCAATATGCAATGTTTAAGCCTATAATTAAATTAAATTACTAAATTATATATATTTTTGTTTTATTTTATTTCAAATACTTATTTATTATATTTTTTTTATAATTAGAAGTATCTTATTCACAAAATTTATTGTTTCTCGTCTATAATAATTGTTAATATGTTGATATTATAGCAAGAAAACGATAAACAAAATTAAGAGGAAAAAATGAATTTTAGAAAAAAAAATCTTTAAAAATATATAGTTTTGTACTCAGGTGCTAATTTTTAAAAAATGTAATACTTAGTTCCACTATTTTTTCATTTCATTCATTATTACCTCATAATGAAGCAAGCATCTGTTTGCCCCCCACTATCAATCACAGTTTTTTACATATTTGAACTACATATCTACAAACTTTCACAGAACTTAGTTATCACATCACGTATTTCGTAAATCTCAAAGATCACAAACATGAGTTTTTAAATAACATACACATTAATATATTTCGATTTAATTTTAAATATCTGATGTCAAACTTGATTTCTACCTAATAATTCCGCACGTTGCTACCGTTAGATCAAAAAAAATACAAAAATTACTTAAGAAGGCCGAGCGATTTTTGTCGCGTCCAAATGCGCGATTGCCCGTTTCCGTTTCAATTAGAAGAACAGGAAGAGCTCCCTCATCTCATTATGTGACGTTTTACAATTTTTATTTTTAGAGCCAAACTACTTTTATAATCGCAGAAAAGGTTATGTGCCAATCATTGTTATTAAAATGCGACTTAAACAATATCTCTCTAGATTTCTAAGAGTCCTTAGATAAATTAAATTATTTACAGGATGGTTTAAAAGTCTTCATAAAAATTTTACTTGAGTTGATGAGTGGTAATTTCTTAATTTGTATCATTTTCTTTAAACTATTAGTTGATTACATACACTGTATGCTTTAAAATGCTTAAATTTCACAAAAAAAAATCAAAAACTTTTTTCCAAAGGGAGTTTGACGCCGTAACCCCAAATTTGAATGGCTAATTCGGATCGAATTCCTTGAATAAAAATATCAACTACTTTCTAAACCTAAATGCTTTCGACATTGTCGAAAAAAATATTTTTCGGTTATTAAGAAACTGGGAAAGTACTTGGAAAATCCTTATTTTGACGTTCACTGTATCAATTTGGGTTAAGGTAAAGTGTGTTTTTAGCAACTAAGCGGGTCAACTGGCGGGAAATATGAAATGTTTATGGAATGATTTTTCAGATCTAACTTTTCACTATGATTTCACACTTTGAGAAATAAATTTGGCCCTAAATTGCCAATATTATTTTAAATTAACTGCTTCAAAGGTACCATACAAATTTTTTTTCGAAAAAATCAAAAAAATTCTAAGAAAATAACAATATTCTAACATACTCAATGCTAAAAAGTTTGACACCTTAAATTCAAAATTTACTGCAATACTGATCACGTTTCTTGAATGAAACTATAAACTATTTTTTAAATGCACATGCTTTCGAAATATATACCTAAATGAAGTTTTTCTTTCATTGAAAATCTGGGGAAAAGATAGTCCTTATTGTGTCGTTTTTTGTATCCTTATATTTAGGTTAGGATATAGTATATTATTAGCAATTAAGCTGATCGACTAGCAGGAAATTTGAACTGTCCAATTAGAACTTGTTAAGATAATTTTCAATTAAACCCTTTAAAAGTACCATTAATTTTTTTTTTCGAAAAATCCAAAAAATTCGAAGAAAATAATGAATGAACATTAAAAAATCTTTAATTGCTTTAACAATTTACAAGTAAAATGGTCTACCTATACAGGGTGATTCAAAATTGAGTGCAAAGATTTTAATGGCGTATTTACCAGCCAAAAATAAGAATTTTTTTTCATATAAACGTATGTCCTAACTTGCTTCGTTTTCTATTACAGAGTGTAAAAGTTTTTAATAAAATCATCGACGAAGCCATCCGACGTGTTTGAAAAATAAAAGAAGAAAAAAGGACCTGAATTTTAAACGAGTCTATTTCATTCATGGTGAATGCATTGTATATATAAGTGAAGTTCTTCTGTCATTGGAAAACTGGATAAATGAAGAAAAAGACCTTATTATCTATTTGTTCAAATTATGTTCGCAATTTACAATTTAGAATATAAACCTATAGTCAAAATCGCTCTTATCGTGCGGGTGTATCGGATTATCAACGACAAACTTTTGTAGTTACGTTTCATTTCAATTTGAGCAACAACGTTTTGTAACTACAACGCGTCAGATAAACGAAACAGATATATGCAGCGTTAATGTATCAAAAGAAGATAAAATGATAAATGTCAGTGGTTCTAAAACAATTACTTTCATAACAAAAAAAAATTTCAAACATGCCTGTCTCGTTTCGATTGACGGATGATATTATTTGTCACAAGATAATTTAAATTTCATATTATGGAAAAGAAAAAGCCTTTTTGTGGATTTCTAAATCCTCAAGCCAAAAAAATGGTACTTAATGTTATTAATTACTTCGAGAACGAAAAAGAAAATAAAGGGTTGCCTAAGAATCTACAAGAAGAAGCAGCTAAAGCGCTTGGAATTAGTTTAAGAATGGTGCAAAAGGTTGTATATGAAAACAAGAATAATCTTATTCCCAAGAAGGAAAAAAAGTGTAAAAGGAAGAAGCCGAAGACTGAAGATTTAAGTGAATGTGTAAAAATGGAAGTAAGGGATAGGATTTATGAACTATATAGGCTAAAAACAAATATAACGCTGCCATTTCTGAGGGATGTTTTAAAGCAACGCGGCAGTTTGGAAATTGGACTTTCTGCTTTATCAAAATTAATTAAAAGCATAGGTTTTCGCTATAAAAAAGACTGCAATAGAAGATATTTGTGTGAACTACCAAATATTGTGAGCCAACGAATAGGATTTTTAAGACAATTTACACAAAATGAAAAATCAAAGTTGGTTGTTAAAGGAACAGTTAATACAGAACTTGCAAGAACCTTCCTTAATACTATTAGACAATGCGTCGTATCATTCAAGAATTTTAAATCAACAATCAAATGGAAGTTGGAGAAAAAGCGAAATTTATGAATGGTTAGTAAAAGAAAATCAGAATACCTTGCCATATATGCTAAAATCCGAACTTCTTTCAATTGCAAAATCGCTGAAAAGACCAAAAATATATGCTGTTGACGAAATAGTACGTGAATATGGCCATAAAGTTTTAAGATTGCCACCATACCATTGTCAGTTTAATGTCATTGAGCTTATATGGGCTGGGCTTAGATCTGACCAGGTTGAAGCTGTTTGGAATGAGGCATTGAATCACATCACAAAGGAGTATTGGCGGAAATCAGTGGATCAGACAGAAACCATTATTAGAACCTGGTGGAAGAGAGAAAAAGTACTCAATATCCAAGTTGAACCATTGATCATGGCTCCATTTGAAGAAGATTCGGAAAATGACGAAGAGTTTTCCGACTCTGTTAGTGATAATGATAGTCATAATTAGTTTCTTTTTTTAGTCAAATTTACTAGTTACTTCATTTTTACACATTCACTTAAATCTTCAGTCTTCGGCTTCTTCCTTTTACACTTTGTTTCCTGCTTGGAAATAAGATTGTTCTTGTTTTCATATACAACCTTTTGCACCATTCTTAAACTAATTCTAAGCACTTTAGCTACTTCTTCTTGTACATTCTAAGCAATCCCTTATTTTCTTTTTCGTTATTAAAATAATTAGTTTTCTTTTTGCATTTCGTTTATTATTTAGGTATGATTAAAAAGTACAATATTTTTTTTTAAACAAAGCTAAGTAAATAAATTGGTGAATGCGCTGGGAGATAGATATGCCCGATGCATTCTCCATTTTTTTAATAGTTAGTTTTAATCTTTTTTTGCCTTGTAATGTGTAAATAAATAAATATTCATAAGAAAACGACATTTTAAAGAACTGTCGTAGCTCCCCTCGTATTTATCTTTTTAAACAAAGTTAAATAAATGAATTGGTGAATGCGCTGGGAGATAGAAATGCCCGCCGCATTCACCAGTTTTTTATTTTAGTTATTTTTTATCTTTTTTTGACTTTTAACTGATTGTTTGTCATTATAACAAAATGTATAGTTTCCCAATAATTATTACAAAAAAACACAAACACACATAAACAAAGAAGAAGACAAGATCAAATAATCGTTAAAAATTAGATGCTGTGCCCTGAAATCGACAAATTAGTATGTTATGCTCATACATAGGGTCATGCTAAATCGTATACTAATTTCTCAAAAATATAGGTAACAACCATTTTTAAATGAAATATGTACAATTTTAATGAAAGGCTAGGGAGGCATTTTTGCTCTCATAAAAAAATATAAAATGCTTAGATTTAGATATTATTGCGTAAAGAAAAATTGTTATTGAGAATTCCGTCTATTTCGGACAATTTTTCAAAAAAGAAAAGTAATTATTATGTTTGGCAACTTAGCAGAATATCGGGGATTCTAGGCATATACCGATGAGGCGTATACCCAACGGGCTTTATACTTATGGGCTTTTTCACGTCATGAAAGGAAATAACCAACGTATGTTTTACATGTCGAATCTCGGATACGTAGTATTTTCTATTACAGAGTGTAAAAGTTTTTAATAAAATCATCGACGAAGCCATCCGACGTGTTCGAAAAATAAAAGAAGAAAAAAGGACCTGAATTTTAAACGAGTCTATTTCATTCATGGTGAATGCATTGTATATATAAGTGAAGTTCTTCTGTCATTGGAAAACTGGATAAATGAAGAAAAAGACCTTATTATCTATTTGTTCAAATTATGTTCGCAATTTACAATTTAGAATATAAACCTATAGTCAAAATCGCTCTTATCGTGCGGGTGTATCGGATTATCAACGACAAACTTTTGTAGTTACGTTTCATTTCAATTTGAGCAACAACGTTTTGTAACTACAACGCGTCAGATAAACGAAACAGATATATGCAGCGTTAATGTATCAAAAGAAGATAAAATGATAAATGTCAGTGGTTCTAAAACAATTACTTTCATAACAAAAAAAAATTTCGAATATGCCTGTCTCGTTTCGATTGACGGATGATATTATTTGTCACAAGATAATTTAAATTTCATATTATGGAAAAGAAAAAGCCTTTTTGTGGATTTCTAAATCCTCAAGCCAAAAAAATGGTACTTAATGTTATTAATTACTTCGAGAACGAAAAAGAAAATAAAGGGTTGCCTAAGAATCTACAAGAAGAAGCAGCTAAAGCGCTTGGAATTAGTTTAAGAATGGTGCAAAAGGTTGTATATGAAAACAAGAATAATCTTATTCCCAAGAAGGAAAAAAAGTGTAAAAGGAAGAAGCCGAAGACTGAAGATTTAAGTGATTGTGTAAAAATGGAAGTAAGGGATAGGATTTATGAACTATATAGGCTAAAAACAAATATAACGCTGCCATTTCTGAGGGATGTTTTAAAGCAACGCGGCAGTTTGGAAATTGGACTTTCTGCTTTATCAAAATTAATTAAAAGCATAGGTTTTCGCTATAAAAAAGACTGCAATAGAAGATATTTGTGTGAACTACCAAATATTGTGAGCCAACGAATAGGATTTTTAAGACAATTTACACAAAATGAAAAATCAAAGTTGGTTGTTAAAGGAACAGTTAATACAGAACTTGCAAGAACCTTCCTTAATACTATTAGACAATGCGTCGTATCATTCAAGAATTTTAAATCAACAATCAAATAGAAGTTGGAGAAAAAGCGAAATTTATGAATGGTTAGTAAAAGAAAATCAGAATACCTTGCCATATATGCTAAAATCCGAACTTCTTTCAATTCAATTTCAAAAATCGCTGAAAAGACCAAAAATATATGCTGTTGACGAAATAGTACGTGAATATGGCCATGAAGTTTTAAGATTGCCACCATACCATTGTCAGTTTAATGTCATTGAGCTTATATGAGCTTATATGGGCTGGGCTTAGATCTGACCAGGTTGAAGCTGTTTGGAATGAGGCATTGAATCACATCACAAAGGAGTATTGGCGGAAATCAGTGGATCACACAGAAAACATTATTAGAACCTGGTGGAAGAGAGAAAAAGTACTCAATATCCAAGTTGAACCATTGATCATGGCTCCATTTGAAGAAGATTCGGAAAATGATGAAGAGTTTTCCGACTCTGTTAGTGATAATGATAGTCATAATTAGTTTCTTTTTTTAGTCAAATTTACTAGTTACTTCATTTTTACACATTCACTTAAATCTTCAGTCTTCGGCTTCTTCCTTTTACACTTTGTTTCCTGCTTGGAAATAAGATTGTTCTTGTTTTCATATACAACCTTTTGCACCATTCTTAAACTAATTCTAAGCGCTTTAGCTACTTCTTCTTGTACATTCTAAGCAATCCCTTATTTTCTTTTTCGTTATTAAAATAATTAGTTTTCTTTTTGCATTTCGTTTATTATTTAGGTATGATTAAAAAGTACAATATTTTTTTTTAAACAAAGCTAAGTAAATAAATTGGTGAATGCGCTGGGAGATAGATATGCCCGGCGCATTCTCCATTTTTTTAATAGTTAGTTTTAATCTTTTTTTGCCTTGTAATGTGTAAATAAATAAATATTCATAAGAAAACGACATTTTAAAGAACTGTCGTAGCTCCCCTCGTATTTATCTTTTTAAACAAAGTTAAATAAATGAATTGGTGAATGCGCTGGGAGATAGAAATGCCCGCCGCATTCACCAGTTTTTTATTTTAGTTATTTTTTATCTTTTTTTGACTTTTAACTGATTGTTTGTCATTATAACAAAATGTATAGTTTCCCAATAATTATTAGAAAAAAACACAATTACACATAAACAAAGAAGAAGACAAGATCAAATAATCGTTAAAAATTAGATGCTGTGCCCTGAAATCGACAAATTAGTATGTTATGCACATACATAGGGTCATGCTAAATCGTATACTAATTTCTCAAAAATATAGGTAACAACCATTTTTAAATGAAATATGTACAATTTTAATGAAAGGCTAGGGAGGCATTTTTGCTCTCATAAAAAAATATAAAATGCTTAGATTTAGATATTATTGCGTAAAGAAAAATTGTTATTGAGAATTCCGTCTATTTCGGACAATTTTTCAAAAAAGAAAAGTAATTATTATGTTTGGCAACTTAGCAGAATATCGGGGATTCTAGGCATATACCGATGAGGCGTATACCCAACGGGCTTTATACTTATGGGCTTTTTCACGTCATGAAAGGAAATAACCAACGTATGTTTTACATGTCGAATCTCGGATACGTAGTATTCCGCATACATTTTTACGGCGTTAAAGGCATCACGTCAGTTAATAATTATGATCTAAGGTGTATACGCGGCTTTTATATGTCACATGACGGCGTTCAATGTATTGTCAAACTCTCAAGGAAATAACATTTTGGCAGCCACTGATTTTTCAATTTGATTCATATTACGTGGTGACCCTTGAACCCGCACGATAAGAGCGAAGGCGACTATATTTTTCCTACTCATTGTAAAATTTTAAAAATATTAATAAATTAATTAAAATTAGCTTTCGAAGTTTCATCTGTGAAAGTCAAACTTAAACGGAAGCTAGTATCATTTCTTAAGGCTTAAGGTCTCAACGTTTCAATATATGTGCCTAACTAAGACTAAATGCATCTGCTATTTCTTAAGATGTTAAAATGTGTAGATAAATAAACCTTTCCTGTTATTCGCTCTCTTTTGAGGTTTATATTTCTTTAAATTATGATAAAAATTAAAAAATTGACTAAAATATATTTTTTCCACAAAAAGTCTTCGAAAACCAGCAAACCAACGTTAATATAAATACCCAACGTCCCATTAACATGAAAAGTTTACAAATCAAATGGTCTACAATATATACCCTTCTTCTTGTTTTATTTTTATCTCACTCATTATTCTACTCAGTAAAACATATATGATATACAAAGCTAAAGCGACATTTAAAAAGCATAAGGAACAGTACCAACCATGCGATCACACAACGGTAAAAAAACTATTAATAACTAATAAAATTAAAAAAATATCAAAAAAAATAAAATTGTAAATTTATATTTGTGGATAAAATAAGAACTAGGTAAGGTAGTTTGTAAGTTAGTTGTAGTTAAAAATAATAATTATTCTTATTGTGTTTTCATAGAAACAAGGATATAGTGGAAAAGCACCATCCTAGGTGAACTACTCCTTCTAGTTTCCTGCAAATGTAAGAAATTTTCTTTTTTTTTCTTTTATCTATTAGACTGTAAATGATTTCGGGAAATTAAGTCGTTTATTCTTATTATTATTATTTTTATCATTATATTGGGAACGCCGTTCCGGGGGGCAATTTTGAATTATAAAATGCTGATTTTTACGTTGTTTTGGATATTATACTTATGTCTTATCTAATTTCAAATAGAAATATTGAGTTTTTTGATTGTTGAAACCATTTTATTGATTGAAAAAAACTTTGGGTTGTTGCTTGTATTGATTTAAAAATTTGTTTTTAAGATTAAAAAAAAATAAAGCATTCTGGGCGTTCGGTTATTTGAACGCTCAGTTTAGTCAGATGGGTTGGTTAAGATGCCTAAGGCACTTTGAGTGAGATTTGACATTATTTTTTATTTATTTAGATATAGTTTATGTAGATTATGAGACACTTTTAAAAATATATTCTTTTTATTATTTAAAATAGATTCCAGGTACTGAAAGGGAGAAAAAATTTCAATTTCTCCTAATTGACAATATTATATTAAAAAACACTGTCTTTATATTTTAAATTTAAGATAATGAGCTTCATTTGTTTCTTACCAAATCTGGATTAAAAGTTCATTTTTTGGCACAATATCACGAGAATAGTATTTTCATTCATAAAACGGAGCTTCCCGAACTACAGTCACCTCCACACAAAAGACGATACAAAGTCAAAAAAAAAAATTTCGTTCACAAGAAAATTCGTGTAAATACCCGTTAAAAAAACCAACAAAGTACATCAAGATTCCCGCCTTAAAACGACGTGAACTTCCTCAAAACGTTCATTCCGTTCCAAATTTCGCGCTCAAAACGGGCTTCTTTCCGCGAAAATATATATATAGAGACCATCGGCCGGCCAGCAAACTCGTCGAGGTAATTGTCGCGAGTTCACAGGATTGTCCTTTTGACAGATCGGGCAGGAAAATGTCAGGAAATGTAGTTCTGGTCCTGTGGAATACGGCGCGCCGCCAACAGGAATGGCAGGAAACGATATCGCAAGTGGCTGTTCCTTCGGGGCGGGCCCGGTCCGGCCCCCCGCAGCCTCCCTTTACCCTCCTGCGCTCTCCTCCCCGCCCTTCTCTGACCCCATAGCTATCCTGGGGGTGCTCATCCTGCCCTGATGCCATGCCGCCGCCGCGATCTGTGGTGGTGGTAGTTGGTGGATTGTTTTGCTGTCAGGATAAGTGATAATGTCGGTCGGAATATGAGAAATCGCAGATCACATTTGTATCTGAAATTAAAGATAATAAGATTTTTAATTATTTTAAGAGCCAAATGATTTTTTTAGTTTTGAATAAGATAACTGCAACGTAACTAAATGATTTTTGAAAAGCTGCTGTTGTATGCTGAGGAACCCTAAAAATATTAAACTTATTATGATTGTGTTCATGTACATTGAAAAGTTTTCTTAGATATGGTGGGTTTCCCGACTTTAAAATTCTGTATATGAAAGAGTACATGGGATAATTGCGTCTATTTGACATTAAAATAATAAAATGATTATTAAGATATGGGGTAAAAAATTTAAGCAAATATTTAAGGAAAAACGCATACAGAAATTTTGCACTTTTTGAATAGAAGATGAAACTTCGGGGAGTATTTGCATTATTGTAGATTACATCACTATAATCAAACAATGATAATATTAAAGAGTTACACAAAAACTACTTAGTTTTACTCGGTAAGTGACGCTTTAGATTATTTAAATATTTTAACCGCATATAAGCAGTGGCAATTTTTTTGTTTATGTGGGCTGAAAAAGACAAAGTATTATCAAAAATAATACCCAAATTCTTTGCTTCATTTACCACCGGTACTACTGTATTCTCTATTTTAACCACAAAGTCTTGAAAAACATGTTCTATGTTATTTCTATTGGATCTTAGAAATAAGAGACACGATTTTGAAGGGTTTAGTTTCAAATTATGAGCCTTAGCATATATATGTAAATTATTTAAGTCGGAATTAAATTGTGTTTGTGAGTGTCCTAAGGAGTTTAATGAGAACGATGTATAAATCTAAGAATCATCTGCGTATTGTTGTAGTTTTGAATAAAATATAATATTTTTCATATCAGCAACGTATAATGAGAATAATAAGGGTCCAATAGAGATCCCTGAGGTACCCCAGTGGTAACAGGAATAAATTCAGATTTTGAGTATAAGGGGTAAGAATCAATCTCCACGCATTGAAACCTGCTGGTCAGGTAGGATCTTAGTAAGGCAATAGAAGTATTAGAAAAACCGAAGAAATTTAATTTAGCTAGCAGCATATCATGATTTAGAGTGTCAAATGCCTTACTAAAATCCAGCAAACATACAGCTGTTACTTGTTTTTGTCCTTCATAAGGCCTGATATCATTCATAAAACTTTCCAGACAAGTAGTTGTACTAAAATGTTTCCTAAACCCGGGTTGACATTCAGGTATAATTTTATAGGAATTTGAAAATGCAGTAATTTGATTATATATGTGTCTCTCTAGAACCTTAGACAAAACAGGTAAAATACTAATAGGGCGTAGATCTTTAGCTTCTTTAGGGTTTGAGGCTTTTGCAACTGGTTTAATGATTTTGAAGTTTAATGTTTTTCCACAAGTCTGGAAATTGATTTTCTAAGATACAGGAATTAATAATATTGAGGAGCGGTTTGCTACAGAATGGAAAACAAGCAACAACATCTTTTATTGCTAATCCATCATGGCCTGCTGAATTAGTACCAATTGATGCTATAATATCTTTTAAAGTAGTCTCATCCATAAGATTAAAATTTAGTGAATTGGGGAAATTTAAAGCTTTGTTATTTTGATAAAAGGAAATTTTTTCTTTGCAAGTAGTGTCATTCGATTTATTTGACGAACTATACAATCTTCTTACCACGTGGTTTACACTTCAGTATTAAAATAGAAAGAAACATTTTCACGAATGAATTGCTTGTATATGCTTAAAATACCAAAAGCATGTTCTTTTTCTAGTATGTTTTGAATAGAATCATCAAACTGAAATCTCTACCAATGTATTGGATTCTTAAGTTTTATCTAAAAAGTATTAAAAATAAAAATCGTTGTTAGAAGGACAGCAAAAACAAAAGTTAGTTCTTCAGACAAATTTAGACTTATTAAAGGATTTAGTCGGTGGTAGTAATAATGCATCGGTTTTTCTTCTTTCGTAAAGATCAGTATTCTAATTTTTTTGGAGGACATGGTATTTTAATGTGCTTGCCATCAAATGCTCCTAAATAGCATGGAAAATTTCATTTAGTGAAAAATCCTTGGCAACTATCAGCTATTTATTTGTAGAATTTGAAAAGTTGATCACAGTTGATCTATCATGAGCGCTAATGAATTAGAACATAGGTATCTTCTTTTATCTGCAAATAATTTCAAAAATCATTAGGCTCAAATCTCAATTCTTCCAATAAATTAATATGATATTAGGTGGAAAGTTTACTTAACCAACTTTTTGTCTATGTAGAACAACTTCTTACTTTCTTTTCTGGTTGCTTTTTTAATTTTCTTTACACAAATTACACTCAAAATTTCTATCAAGCTCAGATTATTACTATTTCCTGTCATTATATATTATATCTGCTAAATAGTCTTAAAGGATTATCAAAGAACCGAACTGCTGACTAAACTGAAAAAATCATTTCATGCTTATCTGAAGGCAGAGCAAAGGTCAACGTTCGAGCAAAACTGTGTGTGTATATAGTTTATGGTTTAGGTTGAATTTGAGGTCATATAATATTTAAGGCTTTATGTTTTTGAAATTGTAAATTGTACTTTCCCAAAATAAGTGGCTTCCAGTCAAATTATCAAATTATTGAAGAGGGCGGAGTCGATTGGGGAAGTATAAACACCTAGGAGTGAGCCACAATAGACCTACGGTCGCAGTGGAGGGACACAAGGTACCCCACTCACAACAAACCTAACCTAACCCAAACTAGGTACTCTTTACCTAAAATTGAAAGTGAATTAAAATAACTAGAAACTGAAATTAATTGAAACTGGAATCAAAATTAGCAGTGAAAATGGACATCAGGTTTTTGAGGTCAGATTACAAACGAAGCTCGATGATAACTACAAAAAAGTGTTTTCAAGAGAGATATCCTTTTTTCATTTTTTTTTTGATAATAATTTCGGTAGTTTTATTAGAATAGCATTATATTAATATAACCAAACAAATTTTAACTGCTGATCTTTACAATAAAATAATGTTATCATACTTCATCAGATTCGTCATGGAACTTCCCATCAAATCCAGCCAATTTGAAAAGCTCCTCGAAATCTATCTTATAAAAGTGTTCCGTATCAAATGGTGGCACACCCCAACCATAACAACAGCCATTGTCCGCAACTAAAACGATTTAGAGATGTTAATAAAAACAGATACGCCTTAATTTGTTCAATCCCGTGCTTTCTCTCTTGTCGAGGGTCTGTGACTAAACACGTTAATGGTAATGCGTTATGGGAAAATATTTACTTTTGCTTGTAGTTCATGAGGGGTGCGGGTTTTATTGCACATCCCTAAGAGAATGATTTGACAAATTTCATAGTGTGAAGTGCTAAAATTGTTAGTTTTCAACCCTTTAACTAAGCAATTTTTAAATCATTTTCTAAATAAATTCTCATGTATCTTTGTCCCTCATCATCTCATTTATTTCCATTATCACCTTTTTCACTTTGGACCATGCTTTCCAGATATTAAGCTTGTCTTGCCAATACAGTAAAAATTACCCATTATGTGATACTCTTCTTTATACATATATTGTGCATTCATACTATAAGAATATTTATTGCGCGACCCTTCTTCTTAAAAAGATCCCCATAGCATTTTTGCCTTCCTCGGTCCGGGTGGCTCGTGCAAAGGCCGTTTCCGGTATTGGGCGCACAATGCGACTTCCGGTTCCCGACAATTGACGGACGCACTAACTGCGACTCCTGGGGAAGCACCGATCCCGTTATGATTCCTCGTTTGCCGGGCCTCTTTTACTTTAATACGGTCCTTGTGCCCCGAGATAAATAGTGTCGTGTAAAGGACAAATTATTGCTTAAATAGAATAAAAGGCTCCCTTAAAGGTTCAGGGATAATACAGTCTGTGAAAAGAAAGTGCTTATAAAATTTGTTGGATACAAGATAAATTTGGACTAAATAAGGCATTCAAAGACATTCAGGCGAATAAGGCTAATTTTTACCTAATTATCCTAATCAATTATCTATTTAATATTGGCTAGCGAAATTCAAACTTATCTACTTTCCTGGAAGAAATCAAAGAAGAATTCGAACATCCTTAGAAGAAAGAAATTTAAGAATAATTCAGAATTCTTAATCTGTACGTAGAAAATTAAACAAGAATTTCAGGCTTTTAAACATCCAAAAAAGAATCAAAAAGAAACAACTTCTTCAGTTGCATCGCTGAAAAAATCAAAGAATAGTTCAAATTTTTTGAAAGTTTTTAAGCTGGTTGGAAGAAATTTAAGAAGAATTTAGAATTCCTTTTAAACTTCTGGAAAAGAACCAAAGTAGAATTTAGGAGACTTTCTTTAACTGGCTGAAAAAATCAAAGAAGAATTCAATATTTTTCAACTGTTCAAAAAAATAATTAAACCTTCATTAAATTAACCTTTCTGTAACTGTGTGAGTTAGAATTCAAACATGTGCAACTATTTGGAAGAATTTACTTATTTACTTTTCTAGAAAGTTCAAACTGAAAAAAGCGCATCCATTTTTACTGCATGGTATAGATATACGCGATACACACTGCGTTGCAAACGCATATGCTCTAAAAAAAATTCAAAATTTAATTGCTTCGAGACTTTCATAGAAGCTCATTCAAGAACTTCATTGCTAAAAATTTTTTGTGATCTTGAAGCAGAAGATCTTTTGCGAGACCGAATATAAAGTAACCATTCAAGGCATCCATCATCATGCCAAAAAAATCGACAAATTTTTACTACTAATATTCGGCAGTATAATGAAAAGCTTTTCAATTATTACAAAATGTCTAAAAAATCATTTGGCGAATTGTAAACTGTGCTAAAACAAGATCTTTAATGTAATAATTTAGGCCAAAGTGACTAAAAACGCGTGTTAAGGTGCGTACAGACTTGCACACGCATGCCGTGAGCAGCTGCTACGCATAGACATACATGTGCAAATGTGGACGGCGCTTTCGTAGCCTCTCGCCGTATGCGTTGCCTCTCGCGAATGACTTGAGCACGCATCTCGTGAGCCAGAGTAGTGTCGGTTTTCTGACGCGCATCAAAGAAACATACGGATCCGTTCGCGCTCAATTTAGACGGGTTTTTCCTCCATTCGCAAGACTTGTGGCGATTAACTCAATTTTATTCATATCTGTTTCTAGATTGACTTCTTCATTGACTAGCCGGCTAGTCACTGAAATGAAAATAATCAATGATTTTTGGGTTCATGTATTAAATTTTTTCTCAAAATTATTCAAAGATAAATTAACAACGAGGGCTGAACTTTAAGGTCGTATCCATATTACATAGTCTTTAAACAAATATACAGGGTGGTCAAAAAAGGTGGTGCATCAGTTGTGAATATCTGAGAACCTATAAGACATTTTGAGCTGTTAAGTGACTTCTAATATGGCGGGAAATTTGAAAAAAGATATATAAAATGTAAAAATAAGGCTGGGAGAATATCGAAAAAAGTTATTAGGAAATGCCTCTTGATTGATTTTCAAAAAAATACATGAAGATATCAGAAATTATGATTTTATTCACATACTGTGTTTATAAATATTTGTATTTCGGTTTTGTCACTATAAATTATTTGGTAGGAACGTAATATATGATTTTAAACAAAAATAAACAAATTTATTTTTTTATATTTGATGAAAATGAAAAAAAATGGGAAAATCATTTTGGAAGTGATGGCGTACTTATTTCAATTAACACTATGTTTTGACCTTTTATATTACTTTTTTCCCGCCTTAATAGTAGTCATTTAGCAAAAAATCATAATATTATAATATCTTATCAGATATACACAACTGATCATAGAAAAACTCTTTTTAAATTTCCTTATAACAAAAAAAAATTATTACTTAAAAAGATGTTCAAAGTCTCCTACCGACATACGTGTAAAGTTTGGAAATTGTCCGGTATTAGGTACTAAAGCCAAATCTGAAAGTAAATCGGATCTCATTTGTAGAGTACTTCTTTTCAATAAATGCGTCATCCACCATCGTCTATCTTTCTTTTGTTTTTTCTTTTTTAATAGACTCCTAATAACCACAAACGCAGCACTAACCATAAACAACTCTTCGGACATTTTTTCACAAATGGATGGAGCGACTTGAGCACTCATGCATATGCGAAGATTTTTAATTTCTACAAATGCTCTGAGCGTGAATGGCTTGAGTGCGCACGGATATGCGAAGCGTCTCACCGCATGCGTGTGCAAGTCTGTACGCGCCTTTACAACCGGAACGTGTATCGCGATACATTTAAGTACGCGTGTTGGGTAGGACCATCCCGTCGTCCATCGTCCGTTGCTACCAAACTATATAGATTTGTTAGACTGTGGTTGCTACCGCAGTACTGAAAGATACTGAACAACTTTATTTGAGTTCAACATGTGCACAGGGGCAAGGTCGTGTTTTGTTCACAAAAATATTTAGCAATCCTTCGTTAAGTTTACATTTTCAAAAGAGTAAATTTTCAGCTATAGATTAACACATATAATATTGTTAATTTAGGTTATTTGTGTTGGATTTTGGATTAAAAATAAAAAAGGCGATTAAAGCCGATCTTTTCACAAGTATAAATACTGATAGTTTTGTAAAATCATATCACCAGAGAGCTGTTATCATAAACGTAGAATAGGGGATCATAGAAATAAACAAACATTAAAAGTTGCATGTGAAATGTGTATAAAATACAAAAATCTTTATATTTTTTATTTCAAATATAAAAAAAAAAATACTTTTCTATTAATAGGCTACGAGCCCTAATATGTTGGAATAAGGGTTTTTTTCTGGAAATAAGATGCCAATTTACCGAAATTTATTCTAATTTTTTTAAATTCTTTCGGTTTCGGCTAGTTTCTCGGTTTAATTATATATTTTATGTTGATTACTATTTCATTAATATTTTAATAAGTAAAAAATGCTAATGTTGGAATATATTTTGCTTTTCCTCATGTTTCTTAAGTTTTATTAGTCTGACGCGAAGGACGTTTTGAAATGAAACATACGAATAAGTAATGTGCCGTCAACAATAATTGTCAAACGTCATTTATGTATCAATAATTAACAAACGTCAGTTCTATTACAAGTAAAATACAAAAATGGCACCCGAAAAACCTACTGATCCAAAAGTACGAGAAATTATTATCCATGAGTACCATAAAGGAAAAATAATGCGTAAAATTTCCATTGAATTAACTATAGCAAAAACTACTGTGTTTAATATAATTAAGAGATATGGTGAAACTGCCGTCCAAAGGTTATTTCTCAAAGAAGTGTAAGGCATTTGATTGGAATATGTAAATCGGGAAGAAGAAATACACTACGAGAAGTAACTGTAAGGTGGAATAGGGAAACTGGGATTAATGTTTCTAGAGAATGCTGTCGCAATATCCACAAGAGCTGTCTTAGTTTTTTTTAAGGGAAGTTTGATAGCTGCCCCTTGCGATATAAATTTCTATTTTTTTTTTAATCATTCGAGTAGGCCAAACAAAAACCATTGTTTACAGAAATTCAAAAACGGTATCGTTACATTTGGGCCAAATCAAAACTTTCGTGAACCAAACATGACAGGAACAAAGTTATCTATAGCGACGAAAGCAAATTTGATGTCTGTGTGGTGATTACAAAAAGCGTGTGATTCGAGAAAAACAGAAGCATTCATTCCATAAGGATTGTCTCAAAAGAACTGTAAAGCTTCCACAAGGCATCATGGTGTAGGGTTGCATGTCGGGCAAAGGATTGGGAACTTTACACTTTATTGAATGCAGACAAATATCAAGATATTCTTGAATATTCGCTGTGACCAAGTGCACCAAATTTATATCGATCGATTGGAATTTCATAATATACTTTTTTTATTTTTTCTTTTCATTTTTGTCTTTAGACTTAGAGATGTAGAGGTATGCTTGGAGAAAGATATTAATTTAATAACATTAATATCACCACCGCACAAAAAGTAAGTTTTTTTATATAATAAGTTCATATATAATTATTTAAAAAATTGACAACTAAAAAACTATCTAATCTAATCTATTGTACATAGTCTTTATTCTTAAAAAAGCTTTGTTTTTTTTATATAAATTAATATCATATAGCTCAGTGTTAAATGTCTCAAAACTATTGTACACGCTAAATACCCATAATAAAAATCTTATAACCTGTAAAAAACCTGCAACTCCTTATTGCACCATTTGACCATCCTTGTAGTTTTAACTCTTAGAACCACTGTACTGTACCTCCACTGTAGCAATACTGTCTCTTTGAAAAAGTCAGCACCATAAAAGTATATATTATGTGATATAAAATAAGTGATGTAAAACGGAGTTTTGTTCAATACAATACAATTTTGCACAAGACGTTAAAAATTTGTGTCTTAAAACATGATTTATTCAGAATATATATATTTTATATTCTGAATATATTATAATATTAATAAAATATTTAATTTCCATAAAAATGCTTTTGCCTCTAATGAAGTCCGTTAAAAAAACACATAAATAGGTCGTAAATGGTAATATTACTTATACTCAAACTCTATAATAATTAATAAATATTTATGATGTAAATATTTGTTGACGACGTCACTGGTAAAGTGTGCTTGTATCGGTGGCATCAACAATGCGATCGAGCGGCGTTGCGATGCTATTACCGTTTTCTCTAATATACCTTATTTACATTTATTTAACGTTGTATATTGACTTCGTATATTTAACTTCGATATAGAGTGCCTGAAAGAATTTAAAAAAAACGAACTTCTGACGAACTTTCAAAAAAAACGAGTGTCTGAAAGAAATGAAGAATATAAACTCCTGGACAAAATTATTGCACCACTTGATTTTTAGAGATTTTTGATACAAAAATAAAACAATAGACCCATAATGAATTCTTAATAACGTGTATTGCCACCTCTAGCTGCAATGACCGCTTGAAGTCTTCGCAGCATTCCTCGTATCAAATTATGAAAACTTTCCTGCGGATGTATTCTCACTCCTCACGAGCAGCATGTTCCATGATAAAGCATAAACATAGTTTTTGTCCAGTTCTGTTTTTTATACGAGAAAAGATATTAGGGTCAGTTCACCGGTTATCCGGCCATCACTAGTTCTCGGCCTTTTTGTGACTAAAAGCCAAATATTAAGGAAATTTATTGCTATTGGCCTACTCTGAATGATAAAATCGTTTCCCGCATCTTTTTTCTGTCAAAAACGCCGGGGCTTAAGATGACATTGCAAATGACAAGCGCGCGAAAAATCATTTAGTTGTCGACCTTCCAAGCAACAGACCACACGTGTGTGAAAAGTGCAATTTTGCTTAGTGTTGTGAACCAAACAAATAGTAAGTCTTTTACAATTTTTTTGTTTTAGGTGAATGTAATATACATTAGATTATAAGGGAAGGGTTAAAACGTGTAAATTTATTGCTAAAATTTAGCAAAAAATGATTTTACAATTAAAATATTAAGTGGCCGCGATCCGGTTTAAAAAAAGTTAACTTTTTTAGTTCTCGGCCAGAGGGGCCGAAAATTAGTTTAAAAGATTATTTTTTATTTTTAAATAAAACTGTAAAAAATTCGTGTTATTATAAGGTTTTTGTTAGTTTTTACATTTAGATTAACAATGCTTCTTTTCTGATATTAGATTGCGGCCTGCAAATTAAATTAAAGATGGTGTTTATTTTAATAATAAAATTATCCTGAAAGATAGGGGCCGAGATCTGGCATTTTTCGGCAATTGTGAATATTGCGGGGGCAGAGAATTAAAATCATTGTAGAGTTAAGTCATTTCGGTTCTCGGCCTAAACGCAATTCTAAAAGTTTTGATTCTAACTTTTTTTTCAGTGGCTAGATCGAAGAAAAAAAGAACCACTAATACCAAGGTTATTCGACCCAATCCATCGAAGGTTCGAAGAAAACTGTTTAAGTACAGTGAAGAGAATTTGAAAAATGCACTTTTTGAAATTAGAGAAAACAAAATGCCAATAAGGGAGGCAAGTCGAACATTTGGTGTTCCCAGGGCAACCATCCAAGATAGGATAAAAGGGAGAGTACCAGACGTCCTGCGAAAACCCGGACCACCTCCTCTATTAACTGTTGATGGTGAAGAAAAAATTAAAAATTGGATTGTTAATCTGGCAAAATGCGGTTTCCCTATTACGAAGCAGATGCTTTTTGATACAGTGTCAAAAATTAACGCTGATTCTGGTAAGTGTTTATTTAAGAAAGGTGTACCAAAACAAACGTGGTACTCAAATTTCTTAAAAAGAAATCCCGAGATATCCCTCAGAGAAGCTGAGGGAATAAATAAAGCCAGAGCTGCAATTACAGAACAATCCGTAAGAAAATGGTTTCATGACCTCAAGGAGTACTTAGAGAGTAATAATTTGTCTTACATAATGAATGATCCAACGAGGATTTTCAATGGTGATGAGTCGGGATTCGCAATGTGTCCATCCAGTGGGAAAGTTTTGGGTCCTAAAGGTTTTCGTAATTTGCTGACTGTTAAACAAGGAAACGAAAAAGAAAACATTACTGTATTAATAACTTTCAACGCTAATGGAAATTTTGCCCCCCCACTTGTTCTATTCCCATATGTAAGACCACCTAGGTCTGTCATTGACAATATGCCCAGTGGATGGGTTTTGGGAAAGTCTGAAAAAGGGTGGATGACATCGGATGTCTTTTTTGAATTTATATGTAACGATTTTAACAATTGGTTAATTAAAGAAGAAATTCCAAAGCCTGTAATTCTATTTGTGGATGGGCATAAATCCCACCTTAATATGGCAATAAGTACATGGTGTGACGCAAACCAAATTATTCTATATGCTCTACCTCCCAACACTACGCACATGCTCCAGCCGGCTGATGTTAGCGTGTTTAAGCCAATGAAATCGGAGTGGAAAAAAACTGTTCATAATTGGCAAAGAAAACCAGAAAATCTGAACTGCTCTGTAACCAAAATTAATTTTTGTAGCCTGTTTAACGAGATACTCTCCGAACCAGAAAAATCGGGACTATTTCCATTAAATCCCGATGCCGTAGATTACAGCAAATGTGTGGCTGATAAAGCAGTAGCGATAAATAAAAGTAAAAGAAAATCAATCGAAAATATAACGAAGCGTGACATAACTTCTTGCAAGAAAGTTATTAATAAAATAAAAGACAATTTAACATCCTATGGTATAAATGTGGACGTAGTGTTAAGCGAAATTAACTTACTTGAACCACAATGTTCTTCAACCTCGAAAAAAGATAAGAGATAAGAGAACCAAAATAAGAGTAATAAATCAGAAGCCAGTTTAGAACTATTAATAGATGTAAGTAAAGGTGTTCTTAACATTGATGACAAATTAATATTTGATCTCAACTCAGATCTCAGTATTCCTGATAAAGATACACACTTTTCTGAAAACGTGGAGATAATTCACGTGGAGACTGAATTTTCCGAAAATCAGCAGGTAAATTTTTCATCTTTTGTTGATAATAATTTGAATATTGACAGCGTAAAAATTCAAAATATTATGACCAGCTCCTTTCTAAATAATGGTAAAGATGATCAAGATGATGATCTTCCATTGATAGATATTTCTGAAATTTTAGCGGCTCCTACACGCGGTACAACATTTAATGATGATATTTTTGAAACTGAAGTAGGAAATGTCCCAAACGTCATATGTGGTAATGAAAATAATACTAATAATCTTGACATAAACAAAAAAGGTAGTTCAAAGATTAAAGAAAAACGGTGCCACGAGGAAAATGACAAAAGAATACTGTCGGAGAGAAATATCAACGAAAATAAAGGTGAAAACAATAGTTTCCAACAAAATAAATCAGAAGGAAAAATTTCAAAAGAAGATGGGAAGAACCAGAAAAACGAAAAAACTGCGGTTCAAGGTACTGAAAACATTGATAGAATGCATGGTGCATTTTCCGAACATCTAGTATATCCTGAACCAGTTAAACGTAGCAAAAATACAAACCGATCGAAAAATGAAAGAGCACCAAGTGCAATTAGCAGTGACAAATGGAGGGAATATTTAAAAAAAAAGATCAGGAAAAAGAATTGAAAAAAGAAAAGAAGAAAGAAGGAGAATAAAGGAAAGGAAGAAAGAAACAAAAATTGAGAAAAACAATAAGAAACAAAATAAGAGAAAACCGGATTTAGAAGAAACAAAACAAACAAAAACCAAAGAAAAGATACCATGTGATATGTGTAAAGAAACTCTTAATAGTGACACGGAAGAAGAAGATCATAAAAACATTGGTTGTGACTATTGCGCAAAATGGTTTCACAAAAAATGTACGGAATTCTATAATGTTCCCTATAGTGTTGCTGCAGGCAAAGAATACAAGTGTGATGAATGTGATGACGCTTAATAATACACGTGCAATGAAGTATTTAGGTTTTAAGTTTTCCATATATTTATTATAAGTTTATCTATAACGTACTATATTACTTTGCATTTTAATGTGAAAAATTATACTAGAGTATCCTGTTTTGTTGAGACTGATTAGTTTTAATATAATTGCTCATTTTACCTTCAATATTTAAGAATAAGTTGTTTTGTTTGTTTTTAGTTAAAAAGGAATTATTTATCTTTAAAGTCTTTTATTTAAATTAAACTGTTTATTTTTAATAAAACTTGTTTAAAAGTAAAATTTTACACTGATTTTCTTTAATTTAAAGATGGGTAAGTATTTATTAACAAAAATTTTTTAAAAATGTGTAACCCTACGTAGAAAAATCTAGAATATTATTTAAATAAAATAGGTTTTGGGGTGGCCGAGAACCGATACAAAAATGGCCGAGAACTGTGAGGGGGGGCCAAGAAACAGTGAAATGGCACTTTTTTTAGTTTTATCTCGCTTTACGCTAAATCTTTAAAAAAAAAAACTTACACAAATTTCTTAATTGTTAAAAACACTTTGACTAACATTTTGCATTGGGTAAAATTAAAATTCAAAGCCTCCTTCTATGTTTAATTTGGTTACAAAGTCAAAATTTCCGTTAAAAGGCCGAGAACCAGTGAACTGACCCTATAACTGTTTTAACTGATATTTATTTTTATTTAAATTTTCTTGACAAAATAATTAGTGGTGCGATAATTTTGTCCAGGAGTTTATTTAAACTGTCTATAAGAAATCTAGGAAGAATGAACTTTTTCATCTTCACCTGTATTACTTTTTTTCTTTAATTTTTTTTTGCAATTACAGTTTTCAAATATCGACTATAGATGTTTTATTATATCTTTCCATGACACCATGTCATAAAAATTTTTAAAATGACGCCAATCTCGTTTTATAATTTTTTTAGAAACAATAAATTAAACAAAAAAAAATGCGGTAAACTGAACTATTAGAATTAATATTTAGGTTGCAATTTAAAAAAATAAAATATATCGAATGGACCAAAATGCTTACCAGCTGGTAAATTATAAAAAAAAAAGTTGGCATAGAATATTAAGTTGTATCGAGACACCCTTTATATACCTGTGCAGCCAGCCTTAAACAGTTATAAAAGTGGCAGGTTAAGGTTTGGGTAATTGAGTTCAGATAAAGGATTTCTTTTTAAGCCGATAACACTTGAAAATGCATAGGATCGTTCATAAAGAAGATTAAGTTCTTGACGTTTTACGGTCTTATACACACCCAAAAGTCTATGGTATATATACTATATATATATCCCAGTATATCTCGAAAACTTGGCATTATATACATGTATATAGGAGGATAATTTGACTTGAGTATTTCATATACGAAAAAGGATTATTATGCCATATTTCTTTTAATTAAATGTAACAGTGTAGCAAATGTGAATGTGTTGTTTTTCTAGATTTGTTTTCATATCTAGAACAAAGTCTAGAACACAGCAAATGTCGTTTGCCAGCAACGTATTTATAGTCCACGCCCGCTGTTATTTAATCGATATAATACCTGTATCTCCTGAAATTCCCAAGGAATTTTAATAATTTTTTGTCCAGATATTAACAATCAATAAGTAAATCTAATTTATAGTGGTTGTAAATCTCTACAAACTAAAGCTTTTTTGTAAAAATTACTTAAAAAGTCTAATGTTAAAGAAATGAAAAAAGCTTCCCGAAGCATTTGAATTCATCTATTTTCTATTATAAATATCTAAACGCATTTGTTGAATGTTAAAAAATATAAAGGGCTACTTAACTCCTAACGGAAAAGTTTTAACCATATCCTTTGGCAGTTATAGCCATTTCGTTTGTAAAAGTTTGCAACCATCTCAAATCCGTTTAGATATTTATTATATATTACAGAAAAAAGTTTAATTCAAATTCTTTGGAACCTAACCTTTTAATTATCATCCGGAATTTGTCGCGGTTCACACCCATTATAGACCGATTTAGTTATCCATTGTTAATATCTAGACAAAAAAATTATTAAAACTCCTTTGGAATTCCAGGACATACGGACATATATTGAGGAAATAATAATGGGCGCCGACTAAAAATGTTGCTGGCAAACGACATATGCTGCGTTCTCGATTTGGTCGCTGGATATCGAACATAGAGAAATGAATATTAAAAGCGTTCGAAAGGTAGCCTAACCTGATCATCAAGTTCTAAAACTTAACCTAAAGAATTTAGTTCGGTCAGACCACATCGAGGGCCAACTTCTGTCATAATTGTCATTAGATTATCAATTTTCTTTCGTCCCTTCCCACCACGCACCTTCGCATCATCGATCGTCGCCATTGCTTATTCCTTTTTATTTTGTCGCCCATTGGGTGTGTTCTTTTGTTTTTTCTCAACAAAAAATAGTTAAAAATTTAGCTTTAAGTCATTAAGGTGTAATGTCATCATATAGAAGCTTTTTTGTTGTTTTATTGTGTGGTTTCAGATCCCTAGGATGGGATAAGTGCAATTTTTTTTATAAAATAGTTTTCACCATGTTGTAGGTCACCTAAAATTGTTGTTTACCATTTTAAAACTGCCCTAATAATGTTATCACCAGGAAAATTCATTTTTAAATGCAAGGCACCTACTTGTTCTAACACATACTATTGGCCTATTGAGGATTCATACAAAAATAAAATTTTCTTTAAATTTCCTGAAAGTGACATTATTAGGAGGTCCGAATGGTTTAAAATTCTTGGTTTAAGCCCAACTTCAACAAGGTGTTATTTCTGTCAAGACCATTTTGATGATATTTCATTTACTAGTACTATACATACTCGTTTAAGAAAGTGTGCTCTCCCAATTGCTGGCCCAAGTACTATTCAAAATGCCCCAGTACTGGTTGAGGCACAAGTACCTTGGGAAGATACATTGACTTTATTACCTGCTGTCATAATCCAGCAATCTCAATATAATGTTCAGAATGAACATAATTATGCTAGGCCAATGGTCATTCACCCTAATTCGAAAAGAAAGGTTGTGGGAAGCATAGGGCATTTTGATGGAGAAAATGGCACAAAAAAACATAGATTTAGTATGTTGAGTCAAATTTCTGAAACAAGGGTAAAAAATCTTACTTTTTAGATAATAAAAAAATGTTATTATCTAAACAAAACCCAAAGCAACAGAATTTGCAAATTAAAAAGCAAACTGTTTTCGAGCAAACAAAAATTGAAAGCGGCATATCAGTTGTCAAAAACCCAAGTTTTTAAAGAACTAGAGCAAAATATGGATCCTTCAGTAGCCTCTTTTTTTCAAAATTGCTGTACAAATTTAAAAACAAAAAGACCAACATGGACAACCAAAGATAAGGTATATGCCCTAGCACTCTACAAAAGAGGTCCCAAATCATACAGGTTTTTAAAAAGCAGTCTAGCTTTACCAAGTAAATCCAACCTACAAAAACTTTTTAACTTTTTTTACTAGGTCTGACGAAAGGTATCATCAGTGCTTTGCTGCTAGGAAGTACCAAAAGCACAATAAGTGAAACAACTTCCATTCTACCAGGTCACTTCTCAAGGAGGTACCTCACCTCGATAAGATGGGAGTAAGATCCAGGGATTCTCCTTGAATATTTAAGAAAAAGGACCGATGACATCTAGAATTTAGGGTATACATCAGTGTCAACTAATTTTTAATATCATACTCTCCATAAAGAATATCTTAATTACAGGGTTAGTTTTTATATATTATCACTGCCCTAACATTTTTGGGTATCCTCTGTACAAAAAAGTAGGTAGTAGACATAAAATTTTTAGGGCATATTTTTGAGAAATATAGTTCTTATGTCTATAAATAATTAATTTATAAATTTGATAAATTGTAATTTTTCTATCATATCCTCAAAATGTAGGAAAAGCAAAATACATACCATGGACAAGTGTTGTGCTAAAGCAGCACAAAAACAAATTGTATTAGGATTGTTGATAACAGTGAAATTAACATTGTTATAAGTATAGTATCAGCATTTAATTCTCAAAATAGGACTTAATATATTATACTTAAATCTCTAAAATATTGTCTTACATAATTGACCCATTAAATCTTTTTTTGATAGCGTATTGGGCTGTAAAATCTCTTTCACATTCTCTTAAAATCAATGAAAAAGTGCATTATTAACAATTTATTTTTTTGAAGGGCCTAAATGCATTAACTTAACAGCTTAAAAGCAAATTTGATGAATTTAATGTCAAAAACGCTAACAAATTCAATTAAAAAATGTAAAAAATAAACTTAAATTACATACATTATCACTCTTAGCCTCTTCAAAAATTAAATTAATACACTTGCACTATTTCATAATTTTTTAGAGTTTGTGATCGAGATTCACAGCCTTTACGCTGTTAAAAATTGATTTAATGGGTCAATAATTTTAAATTTCGCGCCATTCTAAAATTTTGAATAGCCCGCCTTTCATTTCTATGACGGATCGGTATTACAGTAGACTATTTTACCGACTGTGACAAATGTCAATTTTTTTAGTTCGGTTAGACCGCATCCGTGATGCCTATTTGTTACTATGAGATTGAACCCTCTCATACTTTTAATTACTTTATGATATCGATCACACACTACCTTAATTTTCGCACACATTAATTTTGCGGCATTTCGGGTTCGAATAAGCAATAAATTTGCTAGATTATAATAATATACTTAATTACACATTTTTCTTAATATTTTGGTATCCAATACTTAATAGATATTTCACAAATATGCGGTCTTTTATAATATTATAATCTAGAATGATGACACCTAACTCGCCTGTGAAAGGAACGATTTGAATTTCCTTTTTTCCAATATATGTGACCCACTTCAAAATTATTTATCATTTTTCAGCAAAAAGGATTTTTAGTCTTAATATTAATTAAAAAACGCACTGAAACCACTCAAAACATCCTTTTAATACTAATACTTAATACTGTACGAAAGGCGCACCATCCAAAAGTAAACAACGAGCGAAGTTGCCAAATACCTTTATCGCGAGAATATTTCTGGGTAAAATCTACAGCGTTGCCGCTGTGTGTGCAAATTTGACGATTTAGGGAATACAAATTAAAATTATAATTTTATTTTCTTCTGTTAAAATTGAGTAATCACTGGCAACATGGAATACTAAGCATGTTTATCAACAAAATATCCCCTCTGCCCCATGTTGCGCTCAATCCAAGCAGCCAATGTTTATTCTAGTGTATTCAATGTTCTAAGGCCACACCTTACGATAAACTAAGCGTTATATTTTGGTTGAGGGAAGGCTACACTAAATTATTAAAAAGGGATAGGTTGAATTGATCTAGATAAATTGATAGAGAGGGATTTAGCAATATTCGTATAGCCCAAGCACTACATATCGATAATAAAATAAATTTAACGGAACGCACTTATATTAAATATATACATTTGTTTGGTCTTTCACTCCCTGTAAAATATTAAAAATTATGAAAATCAAACCACTAATTTACCCTAAAGCGAGTCAAAACGAATAACCTAATACATGTTAATTATACCTCATAAACCAGGTGTAAACGTAAAATCCTGGGGAGCCCCAATAATAAATAAATTAGTGGTGTTTACAGATGTTTTCCGCACCCCTTTCTAAAAGAAATGGGGTGCATTTGCCATACTTTATGGTTGGAAAGAGATTCGTTAATTATTATGGTAAGGTTTTAATAAAATAATCGTTAGTTTCGTCTAAGTAGATAGGGAAAATGATAAAAAATGTATTTAAATGTACAAGTACAAGGTAAATGTACAAGGTGGTAAAATTTGACGCTTACCATGTCTCAATTTTATGATTAATAAAATGCTGCCAAAAATTAAAAAAAATTTAACCTTTCTTAAATTTTGGGATTTTGTGAAGCTCAAAATAAATGTAAAAGAGATTGTTGATTATGGTTTTTTAAAGAGGAAACGTCATTTTTCAAATATGACAATAACATTAGCCAGATAGAGGGCATAAAATGTGTAAATATGCATTGTTTTCGGAAGTATTTGCAATATTTTTTTTTTTAATTCCGGTGTTTTAACTTTCTATTTGTAGGTTTTTTTCTTTCAAGGTAATGACGAAATTTGAGTTCTGTTTTAAATTCTTCCAGACAGTTAAAATCTTGTACTTTTCCTTCATTCTTTTAGCAAGTTGAAGACATTTAAACTCTTCTAGACAGTTAACTTTATACTTTTTTTTATTTCTTAAAAGCAGTTAAAGAACTCTTTCTGATAGTTTAAGAGCCTTCTACTCTTTGATTTCTCCCAGGAAGTTGAAGAAATTTGAATTCTTCCATTTGGTAACTGCAGTTTGAGAATCTTATACTCTTCTTTGATTTCTTTCAGTAAGCTAAAGAAATTTTAATTCTTCTAGGCAGTTTAGGAACCTTCTACTCTTTTTTGATTTTTTCCAGGAAGTTGAAGGAATTTTTTTTCTTTCAGAGAAAAGTTAATACCATAAAAATGATTTTACTATTTCCTGGTCAATAAACTTTCAAATGCTGAGATAAATGATTTAATATATAGATAAAAATGCAGTGGCGCACAGAGGAGAGGGGAAGCAAGTGGGTTTTTCTATCTCTATCCGTCCAGAACTCGATGAAGGCGATGGAAATAAATAGAAACAAAAAGAAGGAACAAAAAACGAAAAAACCAAAAACGACTTTTGGTAGGGGAAAGACAACGACTAGTAAGTATATTAGCATTTTTGTCTACACAAAAATATAGGCTTTTTCATTATTAAAAACTATTTTGAAAATTAGAGCAAATTCTTTACAAGTAATACACTTTATAAGTGTTTCTTATAAACATTTGAAATGTTTCGTAGAAGTAGAGGAGCTTTTAAGTCAGCCATGTTGGGGTCCTAATTCAGAATGGATCATTGCTTTATTAAAGCGAAAAGATTTATTAAACTGATAGATTTTAATAAGAAGAAAAGAGAACAAATTGCTTTTAAGCTTAAGCAAATACCGTTTTACTATTGACTTGCAGCTGTGTAGAGTTCAAGGATACCGCAACATATCCGGGAAATTTTCTGAAGTCAAAGCTATTAGTTTGAATGAATATCATAGTATACTACTTGCCATGCGGGTGCGCCTACTACAAATCTTTATTGGGTTCATGCTATAAAACCTAACAACGAACAAACGAATGAAGATGGAGCGTTAGGATTGAAGCCCTTCTTCCATTTTTTAGAAACTACAGAGGTGTTGTTGTTTCCTTAGAAAAAGTTTTTTAAATGGATGTAACACCAGGTATTCAGGTTAACATTGTTAAATCGTTCAAGGGCATTCAGTCCTTTGACTTTGTTGTTTTAAAAACCATTTGATATAAGCTTTTGTGATACCTCGACATCACGAACAAAATTTCACAATTTTGTATAATACTGGAACAAACAGTTCGTAGTATTAATAAACTTTTGATCGACATACATCGGTAGATAGCAATTTTGACAGAGGTCAAGACTTCTTAGCCTAGGGAATGTCAAAAGCTCATTCGAAAGAAAGAAAGAAAATGTGCTATATTACGTAAAAATAATCTTGTGTACAAGCATTCTACAAGCTTAAAAAACAAAACAAAAATACAATTTCAAAAATTGACAAAACAATGAACAAAATTAAACACAAGAAGACAAAACTTTTTGAACATACTTGAATTAAAGATAATTAAATAAAACAATCAATTACTAAATAAAGGTAAACTTGTTGACAAAACTAGAGAGGAAAAAAGGAAAAAAAACTTTCCAACATGTCCAAGGTTAAAACCTATCATTAAAAAAGTCATCCAGGTTATAATTTGCCTTAGCCAATAAAAGCATCTTTAATTCTCTTTTAAACTTCTTAACATCCGATATATGTCTAACACATAGAGGAACATGATTGTAATTTTTTTACTTATGTAAATTAATGAGTTTTTGGTAAGGGAAGACGTAGGAATAGGTAGGGGAACATCATTTACACGACGAGTCAAATGGCCAGTGTCAGAGGGTAGTTTGGGAATTTTGTGAATAAGAGCAGCTGTCTCTAATATAAAGAGTGAAAAAAGAGTTTTTCAGAAATGAAGAGAGGTTTGCAAGAATCTCTTAACTTAGCAGAACACAGGTATCTAACTGCTTTTTTTTTGAATAACAAAGACAATGTTAAGTAGCCTCTTATTGATTAAACCCCAAAAAGGCAAGCAAGCCATACCGAATATGAGATTCAATAAGTGAAAAATACACTGAACGTGCAACCACCCCTCCCAGCTCTTGTTTTGCCATTCTTACTGCAAAACATCCAGAAGATAATTCCCAGCTAAATGTAAAATATGATCTTCAAACCGAAGGCGACCATCAATAGTAATTCCTAGGAACTTGCAGCACTCTTTATTCTGCAAGAGGGAATTTTCGTCAAACATCAGACCCTGAACATCGCACTTAAACCCCATAATAGACGTCTTTCTTACATTAAACACGAGCCTGTTGGAAGCACACCACCCCGATAAAATCTGAAGGTCTTCAAGGATATAAGTCTTAATATAATCAGAATTTTTATGGCTCCATAGTGTGGTGGTATCACCAGCAAACTGAACCACCTTGCCCTGCAGTTTCAATGAACTCAAGTCATCCACATACAGTAAAAATAACAGTGGTCCCAACACTGAACCCTGGGGAACGCCGCATTTCAGGGATCTAGAAGCAGACAAACGCCCAGACACTGTAACCTTCTAAGTACGATTTGATAGATAGGATTCAAGCCATCGCAACGCTACGCCCCTAAAACCATATTTATCGAGCTTAGATAACATGATTCACACAGTCAAATGCTTTGAATAGATCACAAAACACTGTCGCCAATGACTCTCCAGAATTCAAGGACACATAGACGCTCTCCAAAAAGCTAAAAACAGCATCATGAGTCCCTTTACCGGCTTGAAATTCAAACTGATTTGCAGACAAAATGCCATTATGATGTAAAAAGGACAAAATTCTGCTTTTTGCAAGTTTTTCAACTATCTTAGAGAGGATAGACAAAATAGAAATGGGACGGAAATTACAAGGATCCAAATCTCCACCCTTATGAAGAGGGATAACCACTGCCTCTTTGAAAAATGAAGGAAAAATGCCAATATGTAAAGAATTGTTTATGGCAGAAACTAAAGCATTTATGGCTGAATCAGGCAAAAAGAGTAACAACCTCGAAGATATCCCATCAGGTCCAGATGATTTATGGTTTTTTAGGCGTTTGATTTCATTTTTTACTTCGGTAAGATCGACAGGATGAAAGAAAAATGAATGCTCAACTGACACTTGTTGAAGATAGTGTAAGGGATCAATGTTACTACGAATGCCCTTGAGCAAGATATTAGGTATATCACAATAATAGTCGTTTAAAATGTCAGGTCTTAAATCCGGTTCAGATACTTTTCTATGGCAATGTCTAAAATCATTAATAATCGACCAACACTCTCTTTGCCTATTTGATGACATATTTAAGCGATCCCTATAATAATTAGATTTTGCTGCTTAAAAGAAAAACCGATTTCGTGATAAAGAATTGGGTTCTACGCCCGATGTATTTGACTGCAGAAATAACCACTTTAATCTAAAAATGCAGTTGCGCACATATAGGAAAAGGGCGGTGGGGTGCCTTTAGGGAAGTGGATTCCTTTGCTTACCTAGGCCCTGCTAAATCCGATGGAAATTTATTATGAAAAAACTGTTTTGAAAACTCGAGACAATTCTTTACAAGTATTTTTGATTGACATAAACATTTGGTATGTTACGTACCAGTAGGGTTTTTAAGTCGATCATGGTTTAGTCCTTATTCGGTTGCATCAAATTTTAAGATTCCACCTGAGCTTAGGGATAGTCAAAAGCCCATTTGAAAGAATAAACGATTTCATCATGAATTATTGGGCCTAGAGCTCACATTTGATGACACTAAGGAACGCTTTAAAGTTCAAGTCTTCTTTCCACCAGTAGAGCTGTTGTTAAATGAGCTTATTGCGCTGCACTCTACGATATCGAACTTGTTAAGACTGTTAACATCCATCATTGAGCACCCTAAGTGCCCTTGAATAGGCTGCAAATAAATATGAAAATGTCGGAATTAATTTTGAAGAACCTTTGCTGCTGCTGCTGCTGCTGCAGCTAAAAAAAAAAATATCCAAATGATTTTGTTAAGAGTGATTTGCGAGCCGAAATCGAGTTGTTGCGTATTATTTGCAAAGTAATAAAATATTACTTTGCTGGGATAGAAATCTTGCTTTAGACCTACTTAATTTTATATCGGTGTGCGGTTACGAGAATGTTTTGTTACAAGCATGTATCGTATTAAGACTTTTACTTGTTTTGCCTTTATCTGTTGCATCTGGAGGAAGAGTTTTCTGCAAATCTGTTCTGAGCAAAAACAAATTACGATTTAATATGAGCGAAGACAGCTTGAGTCACCTGATGTTCATCAAAATTGGAAATTTAGTACACAAATTGTGCATTAGATTTCCACAAATGTTAAATTTACATTGATGTGACTTTTGAATGATATTGACAATTATATTGTTATTAAGATAAATAAATTAATATGTTTGTTGCATTTGTTGTTTATTTTTCTGCCTCTGTGCGCTCATCAATTTTTATACTGAGTATTGCCAGGTGAAACTTAAGGTAAATTATTCATATTTTGTCCATACTTTTATCAAAGTTTACAGAATATACTTTAGTCTTAGTATATTTTCTGAACTTTGCTTTTGTTAAGAAATGTTTACAAATTAACAATAATGGGCCTATCTCGACCCTATATTATACAGACCGATGTGGAAATGAAATTTTTTAAATACTAAAAGACTAATCCAAGTTCAACAACTTCGCTGCCTACTAAATTGGTGTAAAAAGTAGTGCTAGTAAATCTTCATAAACCTTAACTCATTATCAGTATATATGTTAGGGCTGTTATATTATATATAATAACCGACAAATATTTTGGCCAAACCTAAATAAAAATAGGTCATTGATCAGGCAAATCATTACCAATTGATATTGTTTCGAGTCAAAAATGATATATGGCATATGTAAAGGAAAGCATATATTGCTTTTAAATTTGAACCCTAATATTACAATGAGTCTCTTTACAATAATCATCCTAATTTTAATTTTAAAATAGATATTTTAATAGCGCTATATTGACTAAAAAATATCAAAGACTTCAGTCATTTTTGAGTTGGCGATCAATCAAGTCAAATTTTATGAATTATAACAAAAAATATTGTCATTAAAGTTATACAAGGTGACCCATTAAAAACAGTCCAGCAAGGTCTGGGACCCTTTTTTAAAAAATTTAAAAAAATGCTCGGAAGCGTTGATTTTTGATTTTAGGAAGACAATGTTTCTTATCCTTTTAACCCTTAACATTAATCCCTTGGCGGGGGGAGTTGAAACCGCCCTCAAAATCTTAAATAGAAGTGGGGGTCAAGTGATCGAACGATCAAGTGAAAACACCGGGTTATAAGGGAATCCCAAGAGAACTAAGAAATCGAGTATTTTTTTGACCTCGTTTTTGAGGCCAAAACTGGGCGCCAAAAATGCGATATCTCAGCTAATATAAGAGCTGCGCGAGCGAGCCTTGAATTAGATTACTTTTTATGTAACGGATAGGCGGCAATTTGTTCAGGTTGTATCTAGTCTGGGGACGATTGTCAATAAAAAATTTAGGTCGACCACTCAAGTTATAAGGTACGGGTTCCCGCTACCTTTTGTAATAACTTGCCTGAATACTTGAATGAATCCAGCCAACCCAAAATCAACCAATTTGCTAATGACACTTCCCTTATAGTTTCCAACGTTTTTTACCATTTAAGTGCGTAAAGTAATTTAGTATTTATGATTTTTTTTAATATTTTCTTCGGTAGTAGAAAAAAATTTGTATGTTACATGTGTGTAAAATGATCCTCATGTTTCCCATGCATAAATAACTATTACCTCAAATATTAAAAAACCTATTTTTAAGCCATATATTCTAGTTTTGACTCTAAATATTAAAATAGATTTAACAAGAGTATGAGCTAAAAATTTTGTTATTTAACTAACTAATTTAGCCACACAATTGTTTTTATTTTTCTGAATGAAATATTAGCATACAAAACATCTATTTTTGAGCTTAGAATATTGCTTTGATGGCACAAAAAACTAAACTTATAAATAGCAGTTGGGGCTAAAATGAATGCTATACATTTTTATGGATAAAAATTTGCTATAAAGACCAAAAAAAATATTTTCTTGAGCATGATTGTATATATTTGTTATTTTATAACTTATTTTTGTTACGCCAAAAAAGTATTTAATCATTACTGAAAAGGTTTGCTTATGGCCAAATTTGGCAGAATTAAAGTTTCTAAAAGAGTGGCATATTAAGACATTTATAATTTGTGGTTGAAATATGGATTAAAAGGCAAAAGAACGTTTAAGCATAAAATGTTGCTTTAATGGCTACAAAAAGTAAAATTATTAATAGCAATTGGTGCTAAAAAGAATGCCACATGAACATATTATGTTTTTGTCATTAAAGATGCATTTTAGGACGAAAAACATGTTAGGTTATAAATGTTGCTGATTTATAAATGGCTTGTTTATCGCCTAATTTGTTAATTTATAACCTGAAATTTTCAACGAATTTGAGCAGTTATTTTTGATTAATATTAATATATGGCCAAACGCATCACTTTATGGGTAAAATTTATTAATTTTTATGACTATAAATAGTTAGTCACTTCTGGAAAAAGTATTTTACATAAATGACTGACTGATGGAAAAACTATGACCAATTTACTAAAATATTTCCCAAAATAATACTCAAATTCGACCATATGGCTCAAATTGGCTAAAATATTGCCATATATTGGAAATTAAGATTTCCGTTGGCCATTAAATAATCTAAATTTTAATCACAAGTAGTGAGTAGATTCGATGGCACACCATGACTTTCATGTAACTTATACATATAACCAGGATTTGGTTTAAAATCTACTGGATAATCAGCCAATTGGTACTACTTGTGATATTTAAACGAGAACTTCTCTGTGCCATAAATAAAATTATTGATCTTAAAATTTAAATAAAATGCCTTCGGTATCTTCAGCTAAAAACGATTTGCATTCGATTTGATTTATTGGTACGTTTAATGAATATCTGGCACATGTACATACCAAATGGTTTTAACATAAACATTGCGCTTTTCAACAGTTACAGATAGACACTGCCCTAAAATATGACCAGTAATGGTGGGGTGCGGATCGGGCCCGTATCAGATTAATTAAAACGGCGAAATTTGAATTTTAATCATTAATAATTCATGCCTTATCTGACCGATATATCTTTATGGCCATTGTTGTTTCGTATGCGCATATTTAACATCCAGACGGATTTTTGGTTGCCATAACTGCCCAGCTTGATGATATACATACATAAAACAATTTATTTTAAATTTTAGCCTTATCATTAGCCGATGACTCATAAAACTGGACAATTATTATTATTTATTTGTGAAAAAAAAATATTGGGAATTATGACCGAAACCGTTCATACTGAATCCTTATCGCCTTAAAATGATAAATTTGGCTCCACAGTGATTTGGAAATGTCGTTTCCTTATCGATTTTCAAATGATTAAAATTTTTTTATTGGCTTGAAAGTAATAAAATATTTTTCTCAGTAGTGATTCATATCACTATATATGAAATAATATCACATGTATATATAGTGATTCTCGACCGTACTGAGACAGAAGTAGTTTGGTTATTCTTGGGAATCGGTGTGTTTAAATTTATAAATAAAAATTGTTTATTCTAATTAAGGAACCTCTATATTTCGTTACTAATTTGTAACTTCTTTAGGAGGAAAGCTACAATACAAAGAAAAATAATACACACTATTAAAATGTCCAAATAATCCAAGAATTGAAATAACATCACAATTAAAACAAAAATAATTTAAAGTCATAAAATTCTTACAATGTGGAAATTAAAATTTTACATCAAGAGACATATACATTTAAAAAAAAAAGACTATTAGAAGTTAACGTTACATCTTAACGGTTACAATTATAATAAAATAAAACGAAACTACACAGTTACTAGTCTGTACATGACATTACTTCTTATCCACAACATTCCCTAAATAATAGGACTGTGACAAGCTGCTCCCGTAAATCTGCTACAGTAAAAACTAATCGAGATTTAAAGTTCCATCGGGTTTGAGAAACTGTTGGAATCTTTTTTGAGGCAACTTGGTCTAAAACTCCGAATAAATTGGCAAAAAAATACGACATTCTTTAATATTTTTGCAAGTATCTTGAAGAACTAAATTCATTCGGTGGACATGAATTTAGTTCTTCAAGATACTGCTCAAGATAATGAGTAAATAACGCTTATGGTGCAATAATTTTAATTTTTGCATGTAAACGCGGTTTAATTCGTCTGACATTACTGCAGCACCATCATAAGTGTGTCCTACTAATTTATTTTTTAAATCTGTCCTTAATAATGGTGAAAATATAATCTGCCTTGTCACTCTTAAATTCTCTCAAATTTATTAAAAACACAAAAAATAAATCAAAACCCTTTGATAACGAATCTTATCACAAATATAAACAATGGACTGTAAAACATCAAAGTACATCAAAATCATAAGCTGGAATTCAAATTCTTTATACCCAAAAATATTTGAATTCCAAGATTATCTATACAATCAAAATATAGATATCGCCTTAATTCAAGAAACCTTTCTATGACCACATACAACCCTAAAAATCCCAAACTATACAATATATAGAACGGACAGGCCAAAAAGACTAGGAGGAGGCAAATCATCATCAAAAACTCGATAAACCACTACCTAATTTCACCTTCTAACACATACCCACAAATAGAAACAACAGCCATTAAACTAAATTTCGATAATACAGGGTGTTTCAGAACTATGGGATCAAACTTCTGGGGGTTGTTCAGTGCAACAGAAGAATCCATTTGAGTATAGGAACCCATGTCCGGAAATGCGTCACTACGCCACTACGGCCCTAAGACGCGTTAAAATTTATAAAAAACATTAATTACCTAAATAGGATCTGCTGCATTTATTTTTACCTTTTGTACATGATACCATAACAACAATTGTTTAAAATCAACGCTTATTGTCAATTCTCAATGTCATGTTTAAAAATTTTATAGCTTACAATTTTTAAACATTTATTGCTAATGGAAAACTTTACCAATCAAGAATTGGCGGATATGCATTTGGCATACGGAGCAACAAACTGCAATGGACGAGCAGCATCGCGGTTGTATCATGAACGTTATCCAGAACGACAGCATCCTGGATACAAAAAGTTTATTGCGGTTCATCGGCGGCTCGCTGAGACGGGCATGTTTAAGACCAAGATGCATGATACTGGCGTTGCTCGAACCGTAAGAACGGTCGAATTTGAAGAAGAGGTGCTTCAGCGAGTTGCCGATGAACCATCAAATAGCACACGTGACGTCGCTAAAAATATGAATACGAGTAACGCTTCTGTCTGGCGGGTACTACACGAGCAACAACTCCATCCTTACCACTTCCAAAAAGTTTAAGGTATGACTGCAGCCGATTATCATCCTAGAGTTCAATTTTGTCGATGGCTTCTAAATCACATCATTGCACAACCAAATTTTTTACGATATGTTTTGTGGACTGATGAAGCCTCTTTCACAAGAGACGGTATTTTTAATAGTAGGAATAGCCATGTTTGGGACGAAGAAAATACTTATGCAATTTTTCCAAGAAAACATCAGAATCGTTGATCTGTCAACGTATGGGCAGGCATTGTTGATGATTATTTAATTGGGCCAACAGGACCTATTTATCTGCGTTTCTTGGAGGAAGTTCTCCCAGAACTCCTTGAAAATGTTCCACTAAACGTTAGACAGCAAATGTGGTTTCAGCATGATGGAGCGCCGGCTCACTTTGCTGTACAAGTACGCGAGTATTTGGCTCAGCGGTTTGGGCACCGTTAAATTGCCAGAGGTGGCGCAGTTTCTTGGCCTCCTAGGTCACCCGATTTAACGTCGCTTGATTTTTTCATGTGGGGACATGTAAAGTCTTTAGTCTACGAAACTCCAGTAGAATCAGAGCTAGACTTAACTGGGCGAATAACAGCAACATTTGAAATTATTCAAAATGAGGATCAAATTTTTAGTGACCGCCGAAATCATGTGCGGTGTTTAAATCGGTGTATTGAGGTTGGAGGAAGACATTTTGAACAATTGTTGTGATGGTATCATATACAAAAGGTAAAAATAAATGCATCAGATCCTATTTAGGTAATTAATATTTTTTCTAAATTTAAACGCGTCTTAGGGCCGTAGTGACACATTTCCGGACATGGGTTCCTATACTCAAATGGATTTTACTGTTGCACTGAACAACCCCTAGAAGTTTGATCCCATAGTTCTGAAACACCCTGTATAGAAATGGTTATACTCTCAGCCTACAAACCTCCAAAAATACCCTTAAACAAAACCATTCTAGACGAATTGTTTAGCTCAAATCCCCTAACAATAGTGGCAGGTGGTATAAACAGTAAACATAAAAACTAGGGATGCATAAAAAGCAACCAAGAAGGATGTAAACTAAATATACACGTTCGGCGGTTGACAATTTTCGACTATGATTTTTGCGTGATGTGTAAGAAGGAGACGGAGTAGAGCGAGAACAAACTTGGCTCCACCCTGGGCGGCTATCGCGTCGTCGTTGCGCTTATCAGTCATTTATTATTTCAACCTTTGGTACGAAGACGGATACAGTAATAAAATAAAAATGGTTTTCACTGTTGATCAAAAGATTAATATCATTAAATGGTATTGTCATGCGGATAGTGCAGAAGAAGTTGTCGGCCGTTTTATATTTGCATGTCCTGATCAGCAAGTCCCTACTGCTCAAACAATTTATAATATCTGGCATAAGTTTGAGCGGTCGGGATGTGTAAATCGGTGTGCAAAATATTCTAGTGGCGATCGGGAACCTCGTCGAACACCTGACGCTAGGATTGAAAAGGAGGTCAAGGTGTGTGCTTTTGTGGAAGTAAGTGAACCTTGTTCTAGCTCCCAAATTTCTGAAGAACTTGATATTCCAAGTCGTACAGTGCCTGATATTTTGAAAAGAAATAAGTACAAAACCTATAAAATTAAAAACACTTTTTTTGAAATGTTTCCAGAAGATCAAATAAAACGCTTGGAGTTTTGTGAAACCTTAACAGAAAAAATTGATCAAAATGACGAACTCACAAGTAATATTTTATTTACAGACAAGTCATCTTTTTCTCTTCTAGGTCGACATAATTCTTCAGTCGTGAGATATTGGTCTCGGGAAAATCTACATTTGAGTGTACCATTACGAACTCAATACCCGCAAAAGGTAAATGTTTGGGCTGGTATTTTAGTCAATCACATTGTAGGGCCTTTTTTTATTGATGGTACCTTAAACTCTGAGAGATATTTACTTTTATTGCAACAAAATATTATACCAGCTGTAGGAAACTTGGATGTTAATTTTGAGGAAATTTGGTTTCAACAAGACGGATGTCCCGCTCACAACGCTAGACAAGTGCAGGACTATTTAACAAACACTTTTTCTGAACGACTTATTTCCACAAGAGGTACCATACATGGCCTCCGCGATCTCCAGATCTGACGCCTTGCGACTACTTATGGGGCTATTTGACGGAAATTCTTTACCAACACCGACTTGAAAGAGCCGTTAATTTGGACAAATTGCGACTTAGAATTATTAATATTTCTAGGTCCATTACACCTAAAACGTTAGCCAATATACGTAGAGAATTTTACGACAGGTTGGGATACTGTGAAGCCCAACAAGGAGGTGTATTTGAACACCTTATTAAATAATCCATTTAATTAGAATTATTATTTTGTTTAAGAGTTATTTTTCATTTTATTTTAGAATATTATATTATACTCTATTTCAGAAGTGTATTGAGCAATAAACTGGGGAATTCCGTTCTGTTTGGCTACATTTCGTGGTAGTTCATAGGCGCAGGTACTTATAATATTTATGAATTTAATTTTCACGGATTAAATGCCTTTATTTTGAAAGAGATTAAATACTAAATAAATACTTTTAATCCTTTTGTATAGGTACCTATCTTTTAACGCTTTGTAACATGCAAAAATGGGGTCAGGTAATATATACAGACTATAAATACTTTTAAATCATATTTTAAATGTTAGTAGTCACTGCTACGCTGTAGTGTAATCACAATATTATTATCCCAATATTTAAAAAATGGAGGTATTCAGTCCAACGAAAAGATGTACTAAAAATTCTCCACTATCGCTGAGTGAAAAAGTTATTATTTTAAATGTACATGATTGCATAAAACACGATTACCCTAGTTTTACTGTGCAAGAAATTGTTGAAAAATGTTCTCGAATGAGTGGAATTGGAAAGTCCACCATTTTTAAATTGTTGCGGGAAAGAAAAGTAGCAGGTCAAGTGGAATCTCCCAAGCAAAAGCCAGGACGACCTACAAAAGTCCTTGATGAAAATGCTAAATGTATAATTCGAAGAAAAGTTCACTCTTTTTATTTTAAAAAGGAAATACCCACCCTAGACAAAATTTTAATGGAGCTTGGCCGAGATGACAGTATTCCGTTGATAAGTAGAAAACTTTTATGGAAAACTTTAAAAAATATGGATTTTGCCTGGGAAAAGCATAACCGCAAAGCACTTTTACTGGAGAGCGACGAAATTGTTTGTTGGAGACGACAATACTTGAGAAGTATCAAGCAGTACCGCAGGGAGCAAAAGAAAGTTTTTTATCTTGATGAGACGTGGATTAACGAAGGTTATATAGTTCAAAAAATGTGGCAAGACAAAAATATAACCAGTGCTCGCCAAGCTTTCATAGAAGGCCTGTCTACGGGTATTAAAGTACCTTCGGGAAAAGGAAAAAGACTTATAATCACACATATTGGAAGCGAAGAGGGATTTTTAAAAGAAGGTCTGCTAACCTTTGAGTCGACTCGCACAGGAGATTACCATGAAGACATGAACTCAGACGTTTTCGAGGACTATTTTGGTGAAATGATAAAATTTCTTCCGGCTAATTCGGTGGTGGTTATGGATAACGCAAGCTATCATTCACGGCGAATAGAGAAGACGCCAACTTCAAGTTGGAGAAAGCAAGAAATTATCGATTGGCTGACTGCAAAAGGTATTGCGTTTGAAGCAAATTTGATAAAAAAAGAACTGCTGGCAATAGCAAACTTACACAAAACTCGTTTCATGAAATACGCCGTGGAAGATATAGCCGAAAAATATAATATAACTGTACTGCGCTTACCGCCATATCATTGCGAACTAAATCCTATAGAACTGATATGGGCGCAGGTAAAAGGATTTGTAGCAAGACAAAACACGACTTTTAAAATGAAAGATGTTAAGCTACTGTTTGATCAAGCCATTACGGAAGCGACACCAGAGAATTGGCGAAAAGCAGTCCAGCATGTAATTAAGCAAGAGGACAAAATGTGGGATCTTGACAACCTCATCGATCAGACAGTCGATCCTTTAATTATAATGTCAAGAGGTGATGACAGTTCGTCAGATGACGAAGAAGACTACAATCTATTATAATTTAAAATTGTTATACACTGTTCAAAAAGTGCCAGATCCAAAAGTGACATTTTCAACTGTTTTACTCTACATATTATGTTCAATAAATTTGTGAAAAAAATATATTATTCCATTTAAACAAAAGTAACTTTCTAAAATAAAATAGCATTTAAGTACATTAATTATAAGGTAAAAAACAAGTCCCAGTTGCACGCCTTTGGCGAACCGTTTTCAATATTTATCAGTGGGTAACAATGGGCAAAACTCATAAATTGACCCAAAACCGGGTGGCACTACCTGCAATCAACGAAAAGAAAGAATTTTACATTGAAACTAATACCCAACTAAGGTAGTGGCATAAAATATTGGTGGATCACCAGGTACCACTTTTGCATACCTAATGAGGTTTTATTGCTCTACACACTTCTGAAATAGAGTATAAGTTTTTACCAAAGGTTTTTAAGATTTGAGCATATTAAAGTTGTTTTTTTAACTTGCGACTATCAGCACGTTAAAAAACAACATAAATTTTTATCTTTCGTGTGCGCGTAAAATTCCAATACTTGATTCGAGGCTAACCTACCCATCTCCAAGCGCTTGCTAAACATCACTGCGAGCCATAGAGTAATTAAAAGTATATTAAATATTTTTTTTTTTCATATATTTAATATTCATTTCTCTATGCTGCGAGCAAGCCCAAATTAAATTCACATTGCGAGCGGTACGGAGAATCGGCGTCGCTATCGGTGGGAGGTTCCCGATCTATTAGGTCTAATACATTAAAACTCAATGCGTAAGATTCAACTCGCCAAACGTCTAAAAATCCACACTGGGCAACTGAGGCTCATACACAGTACTGTAAATCTATTAATGTTTGGGCTGGTATCGTGAAAAATAAAGTAATAGGGCCATACTTTTTCGAAGAAAACTTAACAGGACAACGCTATTTGAATTTTCTTCAAGAAGATCTTATCCCTGCTTTGGCTGCCCTATACCCAATATATGCCCTATACCCCTGTACGAACAAAACTCTGCTGTCCCGACAGATAATTTGTGGTTTCAGCAAGACGGCGCACCGCAACATTTCTTTCGAGATGTCCGTAATTACTTGGATACAGTATTCCCAGGAAGATGGATAGGACGAAGAGGGCCAATAGAGTGGCCGGCCAGGTCACCAGACCTAAACCGCTGGGACTATTTTCTATGGGGGGTACCTGAAAAGTAAAGTTTATATTGAGAAGTCAAACAACGTAGAAGATTTGAAAAATAAAATTAGATATGAAATTAGACGTATATCACCCGAAATAATTGATAGTGTTTTACATGATCTTGTAAACCGTCTTGCTTTCTGCCAAGAAGTAAGTGGGGATCAGTTTGAACACTTGATTCATTAATAGAGTTTTTACAGTTTATAACATTTTATCTTAATTTGTAAATAGACGTACATATTTGCTTTCTTGTTGTTTATATGTAAATATTTCTGAAACAGTTGAGTTTTGAAATAAGGCGTGTTATACGAAACTTGCTTGGAATTTCGCCTATATTTCATAAATGCAAATAAAAAATATAGCATTCTATTAAAAAAAATGACCGATGACGTCGTATCTTTTTTTTGTTCCACACTGTATACAAAAATTTATGTGAAATAATAACTTAAAATAAAAATGTCCCTAATTTGTATCGAATTTATGCTGAACTTTAAGCGGTCACTGTATGCCACAGAAAACCTCTTAAACATACATGCCCCAAACGAACACACCTATTTCAACTTTAAAACATCTGACATTTTGGACATAGCGATAACAAAAAATTTCCCGTACAATTTAACAATTTCAAATGATAATTCCCTTGCTTCATCTGATCATACCCCAATAGTTATGAAAATAACAGATCTATTCTATAAGCCCATAATAAACACTAAAATAATAACAAACTGGAAAAAATTCAATATGAACTAGAAGCAAATATCCACACCCTTTCATCACAAATTATCAAAGCATTTGAAAATTCCTCACGCATAATTCCAATAACCAATACTCGTCCTATCGCATTCCCAAAAGACTTAAAGAACAAAATAGAGTATCAAAAATGAGCATAAAAAAAATTTGGCAGCTAAGTAAAATACTTATATAGGAAAAACCAAATCACACTTTCCTCCTATACTCAACTTCAACAACACACTAGCAACCACAAAACAAGGAAAAGCCAACATCTTTGCAGAATCTTTAAAAAAACAATTTGATATTAACCAAACCTTTAACAACCCCGATCTTGACCAAAAACAAAAACAAATATTAGAAAAATTTAAAAAATTATAGAAAATCTAGAAAAATACCCAACAAACTCAGCAAACCTCCCCAGACCAGTATCTGACAACGAAATAACTCAATTAAAAAAATTGCCAAATAAAAAAGCATCAGGTCATGACAAAATAACAAATTTAATGATAAGAAAGGCTTCTGATAACATAACTCTAGAACTAACACATAATAAATACAATTTTAAAGACAACTCATTTCCCATCAGAATGGAAAAAAGCACTAATTACACAGCAAAATCATCGAGAAAATCATACTTGATCGCTTAACAGAAGAAACTGAGGAAAAAAATCCCAAAAGCTCAATGCGGGTTTCAAAAGGAAATTTCAACAGAACTCCAACTCTGTAATTTAATACAAAATGTAATAGACAACAAAAACAGAAGAAACGCAACAGCGCCAATCCTATTAGATAAAGAAAAAGCGTTTGATAAAGTGTGGCACGAAGGCCTACTATTAAAACTATATCAACAACAAACAAACATAAATTTATTCAAACTTATACAAAACTTTCTAATAGACAGATCCTTTAAAATAAAAATAAATAACACAAAATCAAATCTCACAGCAATAAAAGCGGGTGTCCCCCAAGGCTCCCCACTATCCCCAACCCTCTTTAACTTATATCAAGCAGATATCCCACAATTCTTCACAGCCACAAACACAGCCCTCTTTGGCGACACATGCATATTTGCAACAGCAAAAAATCAAGACAATATTTCAAGACATATTCAGCTTCAAAAACACCTAATCCCAATATTAGAATGGGTTAAGAAATAGAAAATTAAGATTAACACCGAAAAAACGAAAGCCCTACTTATATCCAAGAAAAGAACAATGTTAAAAATAAAATTAAAATACAAAATATCTAAGAATCTACTTGGATAGACTAGGAAAACCCACATAGAAAAAACAATCCAAGAATGTAACGGACAATTCCAATCATTAAACTGCCTACTATGTAAAAAAAGTCCCCTGAACAAAACTTTAATTTACAAGCAAATCATAAGACCCAAACTAAGATACGGCTCAAACGCATTCATTAGAGCCCCAAAAACATATCTAAAAAAAACCTCTCTAAATTCAGTTCTTAGAACAATCACGGGTGCCCCGTGGTTTCTAAGAAACGACGAAATACACCATCGCTAAATAGAGAAAATTGATAAATTCCTACGTAAAAAATACATACAATTTAAAAGCAAATTAAAAGACTGCAAAAACAAAACAATAAAAGAATTCCTTCTAGAAATGAGACGACCAAAACAAAACAAAAATGTATTCATATAGAAACCTGCTATGAGAGAATTTAATTTTAATTACTAGATTATTCTGAACTCACAATACAATTTAAAAAACAAGACAACAGACAAAACTTCAACAACAGCTCCGACTTCCAGCCAAAGCTTTGCATCGACAAAGCAACACACTCGCCCTTCAAACCGTAAAAACCAATCCTCAATTTAAAAAAAAAACCCTTGCTTCCGCACCGCACACCCTAGGTTGCACCCAACAAAATCAAACAATTAGTCCAAGAAAATGAACCAAAAAATTCCCACCTAGAGGAAAGTCAAAAAATAGGCAAGAGCAATCCAGCTAGCCGGTGAATCACAGTCCAATAAGAGTACGTTTTTTACGTAAAAAACTTTTACTTAAAGTTTTATAATTTTAAAGTAATATCGCAATAACCCAGAGTGTAAAAGAAATGGGGATGTTTTAACCCCTACCCATCCTCGTATGTGATGCCACTGATTACAATTTTTTATTTTTTTAATGTATTATTTTAACTACCAACTAATGTTTTACAGTACACGAATGTTCCAAATATTATTGTAAACGGTTTTAAGGTTTTAGAGAAAAAAGTCTTTAAGTTGTCTTATTAGAAGGGGAATAACTTCCTTAGAAAGCGTTTTCGGACCCATGTTAATTTTTTGCCTTATTTTTATGCAACGCCCCTGAAAGGATGCTGACTACTTTTAAATCACCCTGTATATGTTAGTATTTACTCATTAAGTCCATTACACTAACTAATAATGTCATTATTCAAAATGCTCCTTCGTTAAGCGATTTGGTCCACATATAGACACAATATGGCTGACAACATAAATTAGGGCAACCACAAAAGGGACATGATTTGTGGCCGGTTCGTCTTGGAACGAAAGAAAATAGTGATGGACTGCTTCCCGCATGTGCTAGCGTTGCATCGCGCTGACCGGAATCCTAGAACAACTGTTCGTTGTCCGGTCAGGAAATTGCGACAAGACTAAGCGGGTGACAAGACGCATGTTTCTTCCTACATCCTATTTGAATAAATTGAATTGATTCAATTTGAAATTTTGGAATCCTGCTATTGTGATTTATACGGATGTGTCTCCCAAAGAAAATCTTCAAGTAAAACAAGAAACCATATTAAGGTGGAAAAGTGGCCAAGAACAGTTGCTTATTGTCTAGTGAAAAAATCTAGTTTATGCTGTTGTTACATAACTGGCCAAATAAAAAGCTTTTATTACTACATTTTTATTAACTCCTTATGGCCTGTGAGTCTAATTAGTTGAAAATGCTTGCAAAGTTAATTGGCTGATTTTAAATACAATTAAAAATTTACCTAAACCCTGACTAAACCTGGCTAAAAATAGGTCATTGTTCAGGCAAATTCTTACCAATTGATATTGTTTCGAGTCAAAAATGATATATGGCATATGTGAAGGATAGCATATATTGCTTTTAAATTTGAACCCTAATATTACAACGAGTCTCTTTACAATTATTATCTTAGTTTTAATTTAAAAATAAATATCTTAATAGCGCTATATTGACTAAAAATATTAACGACTTTAATTAGTCATTTTTGAGTTAAAATCTTGGCGATCAATTAAGTCTAATTTTATGAAACATAACATAAAATATTGCCATTAAAGCTATACAAGGTCGCAAGCAAGGTTTGGGACCCTTTTTTAAAAAAATTTTTTAAATGCTCGGACCCGTTGATTTTTAATTTTAGGAAGATCTTTTTATTCTAGTTGCATCTGCCATGTTTGAAATTGCTAACTTGAGTTTACATTGTTTAATTGTTTTAGCGCTAGTTTTTAGAGGTTCTTGATTAACAAAACAAAAACGCTCGTACCCGTCGACTTTAGAAAAACGATTCTTTATTTAAATTTTTAACCCTACAACTTTAACCCCTTAGCGGGGGCGAATAAATCAAAGTGTTCCCGGACGTTGTGAAGAATATTTACCCACGAAAACACCGGGTTATAAGGGAATCCGAGCAGAACTAAGGAATCGAGTATTTTTTCGACCTCGTTTTTTTGAGACCATAGATAGAGATAGGCCTTCAAAGTTTGGGTTTTTTCATTTTTCGGGTATACCCCCCTCCCCCGTATCGATTTTTTTCACCAAAAATTGATTTTTTTCGAAATCAAACTAACTCTACCAGCGGCTTCCTTTCATCACCCACATCACAAAAATACCGGGTTATAATGGGATTCGAGCAAAACTAACTGGATGAGAGCACTTTGAAATTTGATAAAAAATCATTTTTCGACGACATCGTTTTTGAGCTTAAAATTTGGTCCTCCCTAACAGATATATAAATAAATGTTGTTTTAATGGACACTAATTTAAAACATTTGTTCTTAATGGGACACCCTGTTTTTTATATTATATTATATATATACCGGGTAGTGCTTCGCCGAGCGAAACATGTAAAGATGATAAAACGAAAAATGTAACAAAACTTTTTGAAGAGACCAATCTAGCAAACCCTTGTGCAAAGTTTCAAAAAATTTTAATAAGCAAATCTTGAATTATTCAATTAAATGTAATTGCAAAATTACCAAATTTTCGGTTGGATCAATTATTAAAAAAAAATAATTTTATCATACTTAGAATTTAATTAAACCAATAGCAGTATCTGAAATATTTTCAATTTATTTTCTCATCAAGCCTATCTGGTCCATTTCAACCATTAAACCTATTGTTAGTAAATTCGAGTCCAAAGACATTGCAATAAATACAATTATTTATTGTATTTAATGTTTAACTCAGAAGATCGAAAATAGATCGGAAAAAAGAGAGTATATCTTAATATTTTACTAAGTGTGGAAAAATAAAATAAAATAAAATACAATAACTTTTTTAAAAATAATAGAGAATTACATAAAAACATCAATTAATCAAATGTTCAAACAACCCCCCATTAACAGCTAAACAATATCCTAACCGATCATAAAATTCATTTCTAACGTTACTAAGTTGATATTGGAAAATTGTATTACATTTTAACGTAATAGCGTTTTGTAACTGGTTTAGATTCTCAAATTTTACACTTTTATAAATGACACTTTTTAAATGACCCCACAAAAAGAAGTCATTCAGTGAAAGATCAGGTGACCTGACTGGCCAAAGTATCCGGTACCGTGAACCAATAATATTGCCGTTAAAAGCATTTTCCAAGCACTCTCTAACCATACGGGCATTATGGGCCGGGCAACCATCCATTTGGTACCAGATCATTTGATCTTCCTGAACAACTTCTTCCAAGGCGGGTCCAATTTGATTTTGAAATAAGTCCAAATAGGTTTCAGCTGTTAGGTAATAGTCCATAAAAAAAGAGTCCAATGATATGGTGTCCGATAATTCCCACGAATACATTAATTGTTTTTTGGGGATATTGTGTCCGAGTATGAACAAAGCGATGTTCATTTTCTTGGCTCCAATACCGGCAATTCTTTGGCTCATTGTTGAGGGTAAATGTACATTCATCGGTAAAAAAAATATTTCTTACAAAAATTCCTATCTTTGTTTGCTCTTTCCATCATTTCAAAACAAAATGCCATTCTTCGCTCTTCATCTCCTTCCTGCAGCTCTTGATGTTTTTCGAATTTATACGAATAATATTTGTGTTTGTTTAAAGTGCGCAATACCGTTGTATGATGTTTATTTAACTCTTGCCCAAGAACCCTCGTACTAACCATCTTGTTTTCCTCCACACTCAGTAGAATATTAAGATTTCTGTTCTCTCTTTCTTCGGCTCTATTTTCAATATCCTGAGTTGAACATTTACAATTATTTATTACGGTACCTTTGGACTCGAACTTATTGACAATACGTTTAATAGTTGAAATGGCCTTGGTGCGGAAATAAACTGAAAACATTTCAGATACTGCTCTAAAACTGTTTCCCGCATAATGCCAGTTAATTATGGCTATTTTTTCGTCGATTGAATAATTCATACTTGTTTTCAAATATCGACTGTCACTGATTTATTGACACTTTTCCTCACGTCAGTGACAATATTCATTTTACTGGTGCCCGTTTGGTTTTACCTACACCGAAAATTTGCTAATTTTGCAATTACATTTAATTGAATAATTCAAGATTCGCTTATTAAAATTTTTTGAAACTTTACACAAGAGTTTGCCAGATTGATCTCTTCAAAAAATCGTCCCTTCTCGAGAATAATGACACAATCCAAAAACACACTTTTTTCAGGAGAGCAATTTAAAAGTTTTTTTTACTGTAAAATTTGGAATATCTAAGAGATCAAATAATTGATGTGAAAAATATTTTTTTGGGTGATATAAATTAGTTTTGACAATAATTTTGTAACTTTTTATCATTATTTTTTTAAAACGGGGTAAATATAATGGTTTTTTGTTTAAAAAACTAAAATGTGTCACTGTACATGCAAATATAGAAAACTTTTTATATGTTTTTAAACATAATTTTTATAATTATATAATAAGAGCTAAAAATGTAATAGAATTTTTATACCAAAAAGACTGTGGTAATCTGTAATGTGTGAAAAAAATCCAGAATTCCAAAAAGCACTATTTGGATTATGTCACTGTTTGAGTAAAAATGTACGTGTGCTTGTCGGATGAATAGGCCCAACTAAATTTTAAAATTTGTGTCGTTTTTCTCGATATAATATTTAAAAAAGCCTTTAACGGAATAACGACACTTGCGCCGAGAACAGAGATGTACTAAATGCATAAGAACTTGTTCTTGATAAATTAGGTATTGTTTGTAATTGAATTTTATACATAACTTAAAAACGTGGTTTTTTGGATTGTGTCGTTATTCGTGAGAAGCGACGAAATTATTTTACATTTTTTTCTATAAAATCTGCAGCGAAGCCAATAACTGACCTCCTTAAAATTTACATGGGTTTTCCTATGTTCCGCTCGGCGACGCACCACCCGGTATACAAAGTGTACATTTAATATCGCGGTGCTCGATTGCGGCTAAATCTTGAAACGGAAAAAAACTTTAATAGGGGAAATGTTAATTAAATTAGAAAGGCTATTTTTTTAAATTAGTTTATTTGATACAAGGCGTTCCACAAAAGCGTGGTACATAATTTGATATTTTTTAAATGGAATAACCTATATTTTTTTCCGAAATTGGAGTCTCCTTTGACTCTCTCTTTAATCCTAAAAGTGTTTTTCCCAAAAATGCGACGTTGCCTTGTTATTAACAATTTAAAGAAATTTTCACGAAAATTAGTGTTTCACTTAAATTTTAATATTTACACCGACGTTTTTTATCTTTTTGAAAAATCTATGTAGAGTCCTTGGCTAAGTTCATGTTATCTTTTGAAATTACAAAATTAATTTTTTTTTATACAGGGTGATCAAAATCGTTATTCAAATAATGCTATTTTCGATTCAATATTGCGCATTTTTTTTTTAAATGCAGCACTCTATATCTAGTAACTTGTTTTGATAGAGCATTCTTTAATCTTCAATTTGAAACCTACAAGTTTGCCTTTATCTCTAACCGTTTTCTCAAAATTTGTTCTTAAAGGAGGAATTACATATTTTTTTCATTACAACGTTTATTTTGACTTGAGAATAATTAGAGCATACTGGATGCGTAGAGTACAAAGAACAAACTAGAACAGAAATAGTTTTAAATGAAGAAATCAAATTGGCATTCATCAAGTCGGTTGTAAAAAATCTGAAAATAAGAGTTAAATAAATAAGGATTTACAAATACAGAAATCGTCCGTAGGAAAATACCACAAGAAAAATAAATATCACTCCCGTCAAGTTCAGTTACATCAAGACTTCACCAAAAACATTAACAACATTAATTAAAAACTTTATAAAAAAAGTTCTACCACGAAAATTGTTCAAAATGTCACCGTTTTGCTCCAAACACAAATCAGCCCTACGTGCGAAAGATCTTCTAACTGCACGAAGTAAAGCAGGCGTAATACGTCTAAAAGACTCTTGTATGCGCTCCACCATATGTTCCCTAGTTGTGGGTGCAATACAATAAACTTCGGATGTAACACGTCCTCACAAGAAGAAGTCTAGAGGCGTTAATTCCGGTGACCTAGGAGGCCATCCAGTGGGACCTGTCCGGTATAAAGTCTAATAAATAAGTATACAAAAGTTAATTTTAATAACTAACCTAGCCTTCCAATCCATTTATTACCAAATTGGTATGTGATAAAGTGAAGCTTGTGTAAGTGAGCTGGTGTACCGTTCAACTGTAGCCACATCTCACGCCTTACGAAGTCGAAAAGCATGGAAAATCCTCTCTTAAAAAATTTACAAAAACCTCTCCCGGTACACGATCTTGATACTCTATCTATGTTGAAAATTATGGATAAAAACTCGATGGGAATTTTCTGTATCGTAAAAATGGAAGTTATGTCGGTTCACAAAATTATTTATGTGGAACGTACATTTATCAGTAAAAAGCATAAGTCAAAAAAAATCTCGTTTTCTGCTGCTTAATTTTGTGCCCTTTGAGAAAAAGTACTAATTCTTTTTTCAAAATTATTTTTGGTAAGTTCTTGATGTAACTAAGTATGTTAGCATGATATTTTTATTTGTTTTTTTTAACATTTTCCCACAGACGATTTCGATATTTCTCTTACTTAAGTTCTTATTTATTTGTTTTACACTAATTGCGATGTTTCTACAACCGACATGCTGATTGCCAATTGGTTTTCTTCATTTAAAACTGTTTTCGTTCTAGTTTGCTCTTTCTACTCTATGCTTCCAGTACGCTCGAATCGTTTTTTTTAATTTTTTCAACACTCATCATTAGGATGTTGGTTATTTTTTTCCAAATAACCTCTTAAAGCCCAAAAATAGTACCCAGACATTTACCGATAATGAAAATAACATTTACTAATTCTCACTGAGAGTAATTCATATTGAAACAAATTTGCTTAAACATGATGGTTAATTTACTTAACATGAATGATAAGTAAACATTTTAAGTGTGCGTCACACAACAAAGAATAAATGAATAATAACCAACTTTTTAACAATTTAAAAAAAAAAATTAAATATTTTTAAATGATAAGCATAAGGGATTAATATTACTTGTCTTTACTACTATTATTTTACTATGGTTATTACAACTATTGACTTTTTTTCTTACTAAAAAGTGTTCAAAATAGAATTGAACAGAGGGACAAAGTCCTTGCCACTCTGATTCCATAAAATATCTATTAATTGTGTTCCGTCGTAAGTGTCGTAATGCCTATGAAAAAAATATGTAATTTTTACTTTAAGAACAAATTTTGAGAAAACGATTAGAGATAAAAATAGTATCAAATTGAAGATGAAAGAATGCTTTATTCAAACGCATTACAAGATATAGAGTATTCTATTTAAATAAATAGCGCAAAATTGAATTGAAAATATCATTATTTGAGTAACGATTTTGATCACCCTGTAAAAAAAAATAAATTTTGGAATTTCGAATGATAAAATGAACTTAGTCAAGGACTCTACATAGATTTTTTAGAAAGGTGGTAAATATTAAAATTTAAGTGAACTACTGATTTTCGTAAAAAGTTCTTTAAATTGTTAATAACAAGGCAACATCGCATTTTAGAGCGAAACAATTTTAGGGTTAAAGAGAAAGTCAAATAAGGCTCCCATTTCGGAAAAGAAATATAGGTTGTTCCTTGAAAAAAAATCAAATTATGTATAACGCTTTTCTGGCACACCCTGTATCAACCAAACTAATTTTAAAAAGTAGGGCCTCTAACATAATAAATATTTCCCCTATTTAATATTTGTTTCGTTTCATGGTTTAGCAGCAATGGAGCACCGCGATATTAAATGGACACCCTGTATATATATATATTTTATTTATTTAATATATGCTTTTATTTATGGTTTATTTGGTTTCACGTTGTGAGGAAGACAGAATTTGGTTGACGAACCTGGTCCAAGAAAGTCCATAAAGATTTTAAACTCAAAAGCGAGGCTGGCAAGGCATTCCATCCTATTCGTCCCTTTCTTATCTTCCATCTTATACCTAAGTTTAGAAATTTTTTAGAAAATTTGTTTTTTTTCTATGCAAATTCTCTTTATATTTTTTAAACTTAAATAATATAAAATGGAAATGATTTTTTTAGGAACAGCAAATTTTTATGAAAGTAACTAGTTTGCCCTTAAAAGTACTGTTTGTCGACTACTATGGGACAAAAATAATCCGATAAAAAATATCTAACAGTAAACTATTTTCATTGTATACATTTCTACTACCCTCTCTGGGGGAACTGTCACCTTGTCGTCGATGAGAGGGCTCAGTAACCTACAGCCAGGGAGCAATGCCGGCGCTATGGGGCCACCCATGCCGGTAAGGTCTCGAAGTGCTGAAGGTGAAGCTAAGAAAGTTCCCACGCAGCGTCTGATCCAGAGTGGACGTCTGCAAACAGCGTCTGTTCTCCATGTCAGAAGTGGCTGATATTCACATCTTCCAACCCGTTTAGCCAACGTGGAAGATTATGGCTAAAAACCCCCGTAAACCATGATGGATTTTAAAACAAACGAAATAGTACCCCAGGTGGGTAGATCATCGCATGACAAATCCCACACCAGTAACAAGGTCAGCCTCAAGGATTCTCGGGGAGGCAAAAATTCATCCCCCCCACTATTAATACAGAACAAATTTAAACTTCACCTAGCCACCTATAATATTCGAACAATGAGATCAACCGAACATCTGGAAGAATTAGAGGTGGAACTATCCCATATCAAATGGAACATCTTGGGCCTATGCGAAACCAGATTACCGGACGAAAAATGCATCACACTGAAATCAGGCCACCTTTTGTATCGGATCAACAGAGAGGAAAATACACACATTGGCGGAACAGCGATAATGATTCATAAGAGTATAAAGCGGCTAGTTACTAAGATGAAATCCATATCGAGTAGAGTCATTTACATAGTATTGAAGATATCGAAAAGATATAGCGTCCAAATAATTCAAGTATATGCCCCTACAAGCTCTGTAGCCGATGATGAGATAGAGAGATTCTACGATGACATTTCACAAGCGCTGACAATAGAAACAGCACACTACAAATACATTATTGGCGATTTCAATGCTAAACTAGGAGTACCAGCGGGAAACGGAAATTAATATGTGGGTAAATTCGGACTGGGTTGTACCAACGAACGAGGAGAAAAACTGATCAATTATCTCCAAAAAGAAAGTATGTACTGTACGAACTTCTTCTTCAAAAAATCAGAAAAGAGACGTTGGACATGGAGAAGCCCGAACTCAAATACGAAAAACGAGATCGACTACATACTAACCAATAAAAAGTTTACTATAAAAGACGTTTCGGCCCTAAATCGCTTTGATACTGGTAGCGATCACAGGTTGGTAAGAGCTAAAATAGAAATAAACGTGAAGAGTGAACGAAATAAGCTAATCAAAATACAACCATTTCCCACATCAAAAACAATCCAGGAAAACCGCCAAACATTCCAAGCTGAACTCAACAAGAAATTGTCTAATAAAGAAGCACTGAACAGCTTGAATATAAACGACCTAGAAAACAGAATAAGTACTGACAGCCAAAAAGATATGTGCCACTATTAAGAAAAATAATTCAAAAATAAAAAAGGAAACTAGAAAACTCATGGCGAAGAGAAGAAACTTGAAGAAAGGGACTCATGAATACAACGAAATTAACAGATTGATAAAAAAGAAAACAAGGGAAGATTTAAGGCAATACAACACAGAAATGATAACAACGACCATCGAAAACAACAAAAACATGAAAGTACTTAAAACACGTAACAATGATGGACGCCTCCAAATACATCAACTAAGGGACAAACGGAAACATCAAAGAGGACAGTAAAGATTTAATGGATATCGTGGAAAATTTCTACGGCACACTGTATACAGGAGACAACCCAGAACAAGCAATCGGAGTTGATGAAACGATTCTCAATGTAGGCTCCGAAGATCTTCCTGACATCACCAGAGAAGAAGTAGAACTAGCATTGTCTCAAATGAAAAATGGTAAAGCACCAGGGGAAGATGGAATTACAGCTGAAATGATAAAACTTGGGGGAAGAACTACTGTAGAAGCAATGAAAATTCTTCTTAATAAATGTATGACAGAAGGCGTGATACTCCAAGCATGGCAAAATGCCCAGGTGATTTTACAGTACAAAAAAGGAGATAGGTTGAGAATCGACAACTATCAACCTATTAGCTTACTCCCCCACCCGTACAAACTTCTGACAAAGATAGTAACAAATAGGCTTACAGCTAAACTAGATGCCTATCAGCCCCCGGAACAAGCTGGCTTCCGAAAAGGCCATAGCACAATAGAACACATACAATCCGTTCGCACTATAATAGAAAAATGCAACGAGTACAATGAACCACTACACCTCGCATTTGTTGACTATAACAAAGCGTTTGACTCCGTAGAGTTGTGGGCTATTTTTAAGGCCATGAACAATGCAAGAATCGACTCTCGATACAAGCAGCTTCTCAAACACATATACGAAAATGAGACAATCACCGTTAAAATCTCGGAAGAGATAGAAACAAACAAAATTCAAATAAAAAAAGGAGTAAGACAAGGGGACACCATCTCCCCAAAGCTGTTTAAACTGGCACTGGAAGACGTTTTTAAAACTCTGGACTGGAACGAGAGAGGCATCAAAATCGACGGCAAACATCTGAGCCATTTACGCTTTGCGGATGATATAGTACTCTTTAGCCAGAATATAATAGAATTACAGGAGATGTTGGCAGAACTTCAAAGAGAATCGAAAAGAATAGGTTTAACCATGAATTTAAATAAAACAAAAGTCATGTCACCTGACAATATTCAAGTACATATAGAAGACCGAATTATTGACAACGTCGAAGAATATGTATATTTGGGACATTGCATCAAATTGGGCAAAGAAAACCAAACTGCCGAAATAAACAGACGTGTTCGTTTGACATGGGCAGCCACGGGTAAACTGTCACACGTCTTGAGAAATGAAACTATTCCAATTAATTTGAAAAGAAAGGTCTTTAATGCCTGCTTACTGCCCGTGATCACTTACGGAATGGAAACCATGACACTCACTGTTAAATCAGCTAACAAGCTTAGGACCACCCAAAGAGCCATAGAGCGGATGATGCTAGGAATAAGCTTGAGAGACCATATCACAAATGAGTGTATTAGACAAAGAACTAAAGTTGAAGACGTCATAACACGCATAGCCCACCTGAAATGAAGCTGGGTAGGACACGTCGCCCGACAGGACGAGTTGAGATGGTCAAGACACATTGTTCAATGGAGACCTCGCATACATAAACGCAGAGTTGGCAGACCACAGTTACGCTGGCTCGATGATGTCAAAAACAAAGTGGGCAACACATGGCACCAACTGACACAGAACAAAGAAACATGGAAGAATATAGGCGAGACCTATGTCCAGGAGTGGACTGTGAAGGGTTGCTGAAAGAAGAAGAAGAGAAGACATTTCTACTAGCGTATAACTGCTTTTGCCACCAACGTCTTTTTGTCTACGTTTTTTTTGTTTTTAATATGATAGCGCATATAAATATATGCTGTTGCAGCAATATCCATTATTGTTCCTTCGATAGTACTCAACTACTATAAATAAATCAAAAACGTAAAATCGAAAAAGATGGAAAGGTAGAATGTTCTGCTATAGGTTATACGACAATGCTTTGTTACATGATAACTTATCGGAACACCGAACTTTGCTGCGTAACATAAAATTGTTGCGCGACGATGCTACGAAACGAAGTTTTGTTCTATGTCTGTACGCGCCTTAAAAGTTTGGTTCTTTGGTTATGTAAATAAATCTAACCTAACCTAGGAGTCAGTGTTTATTTTTGGGTCGATTTCGTAGTCTATTATTTCTATTTGATGATTTTTTATATAATTTACTAACTCCAAGCAGATTTTCATAATTGTATCAACATGACGAACGTCCTTTTAAAAGCCTGTACCCCTAGCGTAATTGATAGTGCTGCGGTAAATTTAACTTTCTTTATAAGAAATGGCCATCACTTAAGGGGGAAACCACCAGGCATAGCAAGAACCTTGCAAGAAAGGCTCACAGGCAAGTAATCATTGAAAGTCTAAGAGTAGTACTGTAGCATATGTTGTTTTTTTTATAGAAATAAATTATAAAGATCCAGCCTTATATTATAAAGTAGACATCGGGCTTCCCTATGTAGGAAAATATGAGAAAAGTCAGCTGCAAGAAAGATTGAACCATTTTAAGACACAGAGGCAAAACCCCGAAATGGAAAGATTGGCCCGTACACAAAAATGTAAGTACCTGGATTTGCAAATTCAGAAAGACCTTAAAATTTTACAACAGGGTTAAAAAACCATACAAGATGTACATAGGGCTATATAACATGGATTAACAGAGAAAAGATATTATTGCTTTAACTCTAGAGAAATTTTCTTTGCAGTTACTGTATACTGTATATTATTTTTTTGTGCAACCAAGATGTATGGTTTATTAAAAAGCATGACTTTTTCTGATTACGATTGTTTTTAACAATCATTTGCATTACTATAAATTTCAGTGCAAATTATTAATTAACACTAGAAATTACTTTAACATAGGCTTTCATTAACTGCTATATTTGTTATTAATATTAATTAACCTGATGTAAATTGTGGTAATGCAGGTAATCCTGAATTCATGATTAAAACTGGAATCCATTTATGATTTTGTTTTGACTTTTGCTCGTAAATAAATTTATACTATATAATTTGATTTGTTCCTCCAGATTTTATTTAACATATGAAATAACATACTAACTATGAAATAACACACTACGCAATTGTATTTAAGAAGTGTGGGTCATTTTAATATGTGCAGAAATTACTTCGAAAGTAAAAGAGATACAGAAAAATATTTGAGATTAAAAAAATTGTTCCAAATAGACAGGGATATTTATCACTTTGAGTTCGAGGTCATTTTTTAAGACCAGAGTATTTTTTTAAGTGGGAATCTCTATTTTTTGTTGCGGGTTTGAGGAGAGCCACAAAATTTTGATTTAAAATGAAATTGGAAACTTTGTTATCTTAATCTTGAAAAGATCAAAGTACAAAAACCTAGTTTCAAGACAGTTTTAATATGAAAATTACACTGGGGGGGGGGATTGGATGAGAAGGTCCAGTTTAATGGCCTCCTAACTCCAGATTTCTATTCCTGGGGTTATTTGAAAAATGTTGTTTTTGAAGAACCACCGACAAGAGATAACATGCAAGATCAGATTTCAAGACAAACTTTTTGAAGCACCTTACACAAATTAGTCAACACATAGACATTTAAACTTTGTGTCTTTAGGCAAATGGAATAAACTTCAAACATTTACTTCAAAGGTAAATTTGTGAGAGGTAAGAGAACTGATGTTAATGAAGCACTTTCAAGGAAACCGAACTTACTACACTTACTGTGTGGTTTGCAAAAGAATGAAATCACTCCAGCCTGAAAATGAATTTGATAAATTTACCAAACCCTACTTCTAGTTTGACACAAAATTCAATTTTTTTCAAGAGCAAAAAAATTATTAATTATCTTCCTCAGTCATTACCGAAGATTCAAATATATTAACGTTTTTGACAGCAGTAAAAACAATTCTACTTCATAAGGCATTTTATGTTTTGATATACACTATATGATGTCTATTGTTTGAGTTTGTAATGTAAGTACTGTTTAAGCAATAATAATGAACATATTTTAGATTTTGGTTTCTTACTGGTATATTTTTGCTATTTTTTATTTTGATGTTACACTAATATGTTTTAGATTAATGATTGATTGTCTCAGTTGTTGATTGTATTTCAAAAAGAAATATATATATATATGTATTTTTTACCACAGCTTTGTTAACAACACCTTGGTGTTTTAGACGAAAAAAGCTTTATTTGATTTTACTTTGATTTAATTGACCTCGAGGTCAAGATAGTTAAGGTTATTTTAAGATTTCTAGTTGATCCACCTGCTAAAGTATTTTTAAAATGTTTAATTAAAACAGACACATTTATAAACAGGTTTTTGTAATTTGACCCTGATTTGATTTCAAGGTATCATAGTATCCTGCTGTTTTCGAATTCTCTCCAAAAAAAAAGGGGTTCCCATTTAAAAAAATTACTCTGACTTGAAAAATTACCTCTACTAAAATGGTTTCAACAGATAAACATGCCCCCTCTGCCCTGAACAACTTTGATCTTAAAATTTTTTTGTATTTCGCCTACAGAGCAATTTTGGTGCATATATTAAAATGACCCATCCTATAGAAGGTAGAGATAGACAAGAAAAACTAAAGACAAAGTGCTTATAGGAAGATAATATTACAATATTTAGGAATTGACTCCAAATTTAAAAACTTTTCCAATATTTCTTCATTCTTAATCATGAAATGCAACACTTTGTCCCAATTAATCCTCCTTTCTCCCAATTTCATATATTGGTATTTTAAAATGTTATACTCATCCAATAATAAATACCTTATTGAAAAATAAACTTTTAGTGTTGATTGACTTGGACAAGTCAAATGAAGACTGGCTTACGTCTGTTGGGCCAAAGCATTTAAAGCAAGTAGCAGAACACTATGGTGTATTTGAGCACTTGTTTGGAGATGCATACTTCTACCCCAAAGTACCTCTTAGTATATTTTTCATGAAAGGAGATACAAATTATCCAGTTTATTATGGCAATGTTTTAAAACCTGAAGATGCAAATCAGAAACCTCAAGTTGGATTTAACTGTGAAGATAAAGATACATTATGGACACTTGTGATGACCAATCCAGATGGGCATTTTGTTGATAATGACAAGGAATATGTTCATTGGTTTGTGTAAGTACACTGTATATGGTCTTTTGATTTAAATTGGAAAAGCTGACTTCATTTACAAAACAATAGAGGGATTTGCTCTTTTTTAACTATGATCTTGTTTGTAGAGGGAATATTCCTGGAAACAAAATTGAAAATGGTGAAACCATTATTGAATACCTCCAACCATTTCCTCCTAAAGGAACAGGCTATCATAGATTTATTTTTATTTTATATAAGCAAGATAAAAAACTTGATTTCTCCAAATATAAAAAAACCGGAGCTTGTCTAAATTTGAATGAACGCACATTTAAGACCTACGACTTCTATAAAGCTTTGCAAGATGATATCACACCCGCAGGCCTCGCATTTTTCCAATCTGATTGGAGTACCAGTTTGAAGGATTTTTACCACAAAGTTTTAGGTCAGTATTCTATTGCTTACATTTTACTATACATTGACATCATTAGCCACCTAAATACTGCTTTTTGGTTCCTAGCTTATTTTGGACTTTATGGGCCTACTTGAAAAAAAAAGTCTTACGTCACCCAGCCAGAATCTATCTTCGATCGACGTCAAAGAATAATTGATGCATGTCGCGATATTGAAAATGCCACTTTCCAAAGTGTTCGTGAAGAGTTCTCCAATAGATTATTTTACTGTCTTGAAGTGAATGGTGCACATTTTTAACATCTTTTGGAGTGAAATAGTTACATTTCTGTGTTACGTGAAGTTTAATTATTTTAAATAAAAAACTGCCATTTTGCCATGGGAAGAAGTAATGACTCAATATTATAGCGTTCGGCCAAGAAAGTTTTGAAAAATGAGCTAGGGACCATAAAGTAGTAGAAGGTTATCCAATTCGAGGTTATAAACGTCCAATGTCAAAGATATTGAAATAAGTGCGGGAAAAAATAAAAACAAACAACAAATTATTTCCTTTTTAAAAATGACACAAAATTTATTATGGCTAATAAGTTTTCTTTTTTAATATTTATGTTTAAGAACTTATCACATATAATATTACTGGCGTCTGGGGTATTATTTAAAAATAAACAAAATTATAACCGATTCCAAGCGATCTATTGGTTTTAACCGCGGTTAAGCCCTTGGTTCACCTTGAACAGTCCCTTTATAACATAACCAATCGTGTCCGCTTAGACGTATTTGGTTGAAGTAACTTCGTAATTTGTCAGCTGTCACTATCATAATTTTAATTTCTTTATTTTAAAATTATTAAATTGTTCTATAAAAATGGTGATTCTTCTGTGTCAACGTTTAGCGTTTAGCTGATTACGGTCGACATAATCGTCCTACAGAACAAACAATTTCGAACACAGTAAGAAAATTTGAAGAGACTGGATCGGTTACTGATATTGTAAGGCACGTGCATGACCGTAACGTTCGTTCAGCTGAAAATATCGCTGCTGTGGCTCAAAGTGTGGAGGAAGACCCAAATTTGTCAATTCCTCGGCGTGCTAAAAATTTGGGTTTGTCTTACGGCACACTGTGGCGAGTTTTGCATTTGGATTTACAGCTCCATCCGTACAAAGTCCAACTCACTCAAGAACTTAAGCCTACAGACCATGGACAACGCAGAACATTCGCAAATTGGGTGCTTGAACAACAACCTACTGATGCTCATTTTTCGAGGAGAATTTTTTTTAGTGATGACGCTCATTTTACGCTGTGTGGCTACGTAAATAAACAGAATTACCGCATATGGGGTTCTGAAAATCCTCAGGTGATCGTAGCAAGCCCTTTGCATCCCGAAAAAGTGACTGTATTGTGTGCATTATGGTCTGGTGGTGTCATTGGTCCGTATTTTTTTGAAAACAATCGTGGGAGAGCTTTAACAGTAAACTCTGAGCGGTATGGAAGCATGTTGACCAATTATTTTTGGAGAAAAATCGAAGAAGATCTGGAAGACATGGCCACAAGTCACACAAACAGGCCAACCGAGCTCTTTTGCAAGAGAAGTTTCCAAGACGTTTCATTTCAAGATTAGGTGATATCTATTGGCCCCTCAAGATCCTGTGATCTCACACCTTTGGATTTTTTTTGTGGGGCTATGCGAAAGATCATGTCTACGCCAATAACCTTCAAACTCTTCAACAACTTAAAGCCAACATTCGTGAAGTTCTAGCCGAGATATGACCTGAAATGTGCCGAAAAGTGATTGAAAATTTTCTTAAAAGGATTGAAGTTTGTCAGAGGTCCCGCGGTGGACATTTAAATGATATTGTGTTTCACATATAATGGAATGATTCCATCTTTAAAACAATATAAAAATTTCGTCTCCATCTGAATATCTTGTGTGTTTTATTTAACTTTACTTTACCAAGCATAAAATGGATAACCCTATATTTAGGTTGCTAATGATGTGTGCCAAATTTTAATTTTTTATACAAACGGGTTTAAAAGATAAGAGAAGGAGGGGACATTTAAGAGCCGCACTATATGAGGATTTGGTCTAACATTTCATTTAACAATTTTTTTTTTTTAGATATGAAAGAACCTATTTTTGAGTATGATTTCCCACCGCCATACCTTCGCAAACAAGAGTGGTTTCCCAAAAGGCAGCCATTTAACCTGTACATGGATAGATATAGAGATCCAAAGCAAATAAATAAAGAATTTCTAATGAGAAAAATGAAAAAAGTTCATCCGTTCCAGGCTCCCGCACCTCCGTTGCCATATCCTAACGCACAAAGCTTAGATCCAAGTCTGCCCACTTGGCTTAAATTGGAAATGACAAAATCGAGAATGAAGTGGGGAAGAATTAACGAAATTGAGAAATAAACGGGAACAACTTAAAAGTAAGCTTTCTTAGATGTTCAATAAAATATGTTGAAAGTTGGTTTGTTCATATTCTTGGTCCTTTTTATTAGTTTTTAAGCTTTTATTCACTAGTTACATTTTTTTTTGAAAAAATGTAAACAATCAAAATAATTTATAGGCACTGACACACTTAAATATTTAATTAATTATTAAAAATTAATATACCTTTATTCATAATATCCTTTATTTATAAACTAATTTATATTTTTCCAAACACAAGCATTAAGAATCCATAATGGTATCTTTAATTATTAGTTATTTAAGCTACAACCCTTCTCAAAGATTCTTGCATAGTAGATCGTTTTTTATTATACCTTATACTTTGTATTTTATGAATTTTCCTGCCAGCTTCTTCGGCAGAACATTTGGAGCAAAACTCCTTGTATAACATGTGTAACGGGCTTTGATAGTAAAATAACCCCTCGTCTTTTCTAAGCCCTTTCTTGGAGTTTTGCAGGTGACACCACCTGTGCAAAACTATATCTAGTGATAAAATCAGCAACCCTAATAGAGGAGTAAATATTATAAACGTAGGTATGAGAAACACGATTGCCGTGATAAATTCCATGCGTTTTTCTGAGCTTTTATATTTGGAGTTTTCGTGGCGGACAATGGCAGTCAATTGCGTGGTGTATCTGGAAATATTTTTTTCAAATAAAATTTTCTAACATAGGAGATTCAAAGCTTTATTACCTGCTTACTTTAAAGGGGTTAGGCATTTCGAAACTTTCACATATCCTGTCAAGGCTGCAGTACTGCTTTTCACCAGTTTCTTTGTCGAGACAGTAGGCCAAGTATTCTTCTTCTCCTGTTTCTACGTTTCGGCAAAGATGTAGATTATATTGGGATTCTCCAGTTTCGTTATCTGTATTGATCATATTTACTGCAAAAGGCTTCTATTAGGTACCAATTAATGCATTTTTAAAATCATTTCACCTATAAATAAAAAATACCTTTTATATTACTTATTACCCATAAAAGGAAGAATTTCAAAGCACTTTTCTTGTAACTAAAAGAACACCTTAATTCAACTTCTACGGAATTATTTATTCTCCTACAAAAAACATCATCGTACAATTAAATAAAGCAGTATTTGTCCATATTCTTATCATTTACACGTCATTATTCCATAATTATTTTAATAATTAACAAAACATGCAAAATCGACTGTAATATACGACTTTATGCTGCAAACTAATGGTTACAGTGTGCGAGGCACCACATTCGTCGATAAGTAATTTGGAAATTTTTATCGGGTTCAGAGGTTCATCGGAACAACTCTACTATGAAATTTTAATTTACGGTGTCCGACCAGCGATGCGATGCATATACTCGTTTTGCTACTATTTTAATTATATAGGCGGTCTTGTAAAATTGCGTATTATTAAATTTGTTTTTGACGATAGGTAAAAATACTGCGTGCTAAAATAATATTCCGTAGAATCCGATAATCTCTATCTATAAAAAGACTTGTCCTGACTGATAATCAACGTACAGCCCAAACGGTAAAACCTAGAAATATGAAATTTGGGGACAACATTCCGTATTCAACATTATGTAGGCGTCTACTAAGAAGGGATTTTTTGAGGGTTAAAACCACCCCTTATGTATCATAGCTTCAAAACTAAGTACTTTTTTTAAAAACGGTGAAACACGTCATTTTATTTTATTTTTTACTCAATTTCCATTTTTTGTTTTTTTTTTTTAAAGGGGTTAAAACCACCCTTTAAGATTTTAACATCTTTTTTTATTTTTCGGAAAAAAACTGCAAAACACTTTATTTTAACGAAAACAATAGATTCTCGAAAATTCCGCCGCCCTGAAAGGGTGAAAATTTCCTCTACGAAAATTCTTTCTTTTTAAACTTATAGCGTTGAAAATTCATTCAAGTTCATTTAAAATAAAAATTGTGATTTAAATTTAGTTTATGCCAGGGATGTATTAAGGTAAGCGAGGTTAAAATCTACAATTATTTAAAAAATTAATGATTTCAAAAACGATTTCTTATTTTAAAAAACGAAGAAAAAACACCACCGGTATTTCATAATATTATTTCTATGTTACATAAAAGTTAAATTATTTCTATGTTAAAAAAAGAAAATAACACGACGTAGTATTTCCTCCAAGCAGTCACGCATCCAAGTACTAACCATGCCCGGTGATCGGACGAGAACCGGGAATTCAATGGGGCTGACCGTTTCATGTATAAACAATTTTATTTTGCTGTATAACTTTCACGTAATTTTTTTCAAAATTTCATTCTTTTAATTTACGTTGTAAATACGTTATGATATTGATGATCAATAAAAAAATATTTGC